>NC_059502.1:20929811-21554811 GCF_914767665.1 Harmonia axyridis
CGGCAAAAATATCGGCAAATTTTTTTTGCCTCCTCAGTGCAAAAATGGAATACTTTATCAAACAAAATAAGATTTTTCATTCTAAGGGAAATATTTTTTATTAAAAAAGGAAAACAAATCAACATTAAACAACTATACTAACAAACATAGGTAGGAACTTTATATATGGCAGGTACAAAATACAGTACATTAATATATTCATATTCCTAATAACTGAAATTTAATTTCTTGATATTGTGATGTAAAAACACCAACATTTCCGCCCTATCTTCATTAAGTCTATTTCTTTTTGGTTCATAAATATTGCCTAATTCACTGAATAGTTGCTCACTAGACACACTGGCAGCAGGTGCTGACATGTACACCGAAGCTGCGGTGAACAAACAAGGAAATTTTTTCTTTTCTGCCTCCCACCACTCAAAAGGAGATTTATCTTTCGGTTGTGTTGAACATTCCAAATATGTTATTACTTCATTTTCCCATGCTTGCATGTTTTTTGTTTTAGTGGTTTCGGTCGAAGTAGAGGCAATACTGTCAAAGGTTCCCCAGAATGTATTTTCCTTATTTAAATCGGCTGGGGTGGCGTTAGGTTTGCCGATACGATATATCGGTATATCGGCACGTAAATATCGGTATCGGCCGATATATCGTATCGGCAAAAAAAAGTGATATCGTTCTATCACTAGCTCAGACGAAATGTAAAAAAAACGGATTAATGAGAGCGCAGTTGATGAAACAATGGATAAGCAAAAAACAATTATCGTAATTGCAGAACTGTGAGATCCAAATAAAAAGTATGTAATATTTGAGGAATATTTCACAGCTTTTATGATAATAGGGAAATTCTACATCATTCAAGATGACTGACATGAAATGAAATTAGAAAAATACCAATTATCAACCGATCAGTCCAACATTCGATTTGTTGGTGACACACCATGTGTATACACAAGTTGAAGTTCGTAGTTCACATCAATATAACTGGATTATAATATTTACACAACAAACACTGAAATATAGCCCCGATGGCCTAGCTGCTGTCAAAGCATTATTCCCCAATGTCGTGCAAGATATGAACATGACAAATATAGGGCAGAACAACAACGTCCCCTCGTGGTGCAACCCCAACTCAACAATAAGGATAAACAAGAATGGCCAAATACTGATCGAAAAATTTCAAAGAAGAACTAGCAGTTGTGGAAAGTTTTTACGCTCTTGTTCAGCAAAAGCTGAATCAATTTCATTGCTTGAGTTGAAGAATATGATGATCTTCTGAACATTAGGGTGTACAGAAAAGGTGATTATATCATTCATTACAGAAAAACTACGTTTACCGATTTTGTTCTTACATGTCAAAGTGACGTCTCATTCAACCACCTAACAAAGGAAGATATTTATTTACCATTCGGGCATAGCAACTGAAAGAAATTTTCAAAAAATAATAGTATCTAGGGATTGATGTAGCACTTTTAATCCTCTATGATGAAATTTCGTTGTCGGGTAAAAGATTACCAATGTTAACGGTGGGACACAGTAATCAACTCAACAACAAAAACCAAACATTCGTCCTAATCAGGAAATGAACTGAGCCAATACCTCCTAGTCCTACCTCCTTGTCTAGGAGGTATTGACTAAGTTCATTAAGGTCTCAAAAATCTTTTTAAAGTCTGAAAATAAAAGCATAACGCTTACCACTGCAGAGTCGTAGAAAGCATGTCCAATAAATGATTCCTTACCTGCAAATAGAAAAATAATTATAATTTGAATTAATGAATCACTAAGAGAGCAATATAGAGCAGGTTCGTCAATTTCGAGGTACATATATTACATTAAAATAGGATTGCATGGTTGGGGTGTGAAGTTGTCGACGAGAGATATGTTTGTTCAAAATATTCACTAAGTTCAAACGAAAAAACAGTGACGTATTTTCGCGAAACAACGATCAGTAAATATCAATATTAGGCATTTATTGTCTATGACTACCGAGCGTAATTGAATCGTTATCTTGGGCAATTTTTTAAGCTGATATTCATACGATGGTATATGGTCGACGCCTCATCGTAAATTTTATGATATATTGGAATTTACTAACTTCCAAACTTTTCAGAGGTTTTTTATTGGATATTTTAGATACATTATAACTTCTATGTTGTAGCTTACATTATTATGAAATATGGTCTGACAACCACCGATGGCACAATCTGATTTGATTGTTATATATTTGTGGAAATACATAAATTTCTATCTATCTATCTATCCAGCAGATATATGAAGAAACCACTAATTCCGTGGTTGATATATTATTGTATGTACTTTAGGACTTGAAAGATTAAAAATAAACTGATCACAAAAACAATGAAAAACAACAGGTACCTTTCTCTTGTCCTCTGATTTCAAAAAGCCAACTCAGTTTATTGATGGGTGGTTATCATCATTGCATGAAAACCAACTATACAATGATATCATATTGTTGTTGACAACGAAATGTGATCCGACTTGGAAGCGTTCCTATGGCATTTAATAATAAATAATATAATAAATTTCTCATAAAACAAGTAAAATCATACAGAGTTTCAGTTTCACACGCCAAATCAATCAAGTGCCAATCTATGATAATCTGTGAACTTCAGATAATCGAAATATTCGGTGGCCACGAAGATCTCCGGATTTAACACCGTTAGATTGCCATTTTTCAATTTCTTCTAACCTATAGAATAAACCTAGAAAACAGTTGAACTTAGGCATAAGGTTGTGGTTTTCACCAAATCAACTCTCTCAAAATCGAACCCGAAAATGTGCCATTAATTTTCTCCTAGTTGAAAGGGATTCTGGGATCCCCTCACTAGACCACGAATTTGGGACATCCCGATACAAATTCAATTTAAATCACGATCAGTTGCAGGTCGATTTTGCAAGTCCCCATTACACCAATGCGCGTGGAGAAAGTTCATAGTTACATAACCGCTTGCGATCGAACCATAAATCTAATTTCAGAATACGATTATAACTTACAGTATCTCATAGTGCAACCTGAAGGAGGTCCGTCATCGAAACTTATGCCGGCGCAGGATTTATATTTAATAAGTGTGTTATTCGCCAGTAACCCAGTTTCATCGATTTATATTTCATGTTATGTATACCTTTAAGAGACATCCGATTGACATGCGGGGGGTTAGGATGATATTACCCCAAGGAGGAAAAGCAAACGCATCAATCTTCGTACGTTATCTTCACTTTCACGTCTATGGGCTCAGAAATGTAAGGTTCAATCATTAACTATCCCGGTGGAAATGGCATTGAATCTCCCACAGACTTATCTTCCTTACATCGATAAAATTAGATATACAGGTTTATGCCAAATAAGTGCGAAAAGGACCGGGCACCTGAATGTATATATTAATAAGAAAAGCTGATCAGAAGACTGGTCAATACCGAGTTATTTGGTGTTTAAATTAGACATTGCGATAGAAGCTTCAAATGTAATATATTTTTCGCGACCTTGAAGCTTTTTAATTAATCGCTAAGGTTTTTTCATTTTTTTAGGAGTATCTTACCTATGGCCATATACGAGATGGAAAACACAGCTCTCACAGTTAGAAGTGCAAAATCAGGTAGAGAACCAAAATCAGGAATGTCTTGGAGGAAATAGCGATAAAAAAATGGAAATAGGGTGGTCACATAGCCAGACAGGACAGTAGCAGGTAACAATAAGAACATTACAATGGAGATTTTGTGAAACCAAGAGAAATAGAGACAGACCACGAAGAAGATGGGAGGACAATATCCAAAAGATAGCTGGTAGAAACTGGCTGAGCCAGACTAGAGACAAATGTGGAAGAATATGGAGAACTTAATTCAAAAAAATTTGCGATGAATCGTTATTTTCAACACATTTTCTAAAAAAAATGAGAATATTCATTAGTTGCATATGCTTCCCAAAAAATGTATTCAAAGGTAAACTTTTCATTGGTGAAACATGCCCACAAACTGCCGTTCCTTGAGCTTTTTAATCAGCAATTTCAAGGAGAGGCCTAGAGGCTTTTTTTGTATGAAAGACCCCCTTTCGTTTTCTACGAATATTCACCGTCTAAAAGCTTTCCCACCCTTTTAATAACAATAACACAACAGAAATTGAAAATTCTAATAACCGTTTGACCAACGAAAAAATACTATATAGGGTGAGTCTTTGACTTGTACATATATTTCAACCGAAGATTCTTGAGGTCAAAAGAAACACTTTTTTCATTTACAATTTTTTCCGATTCGGCCCTGTTAAAGAGATATAGCAATTTTAAATTTTCAAAATGAGCTAATTCACCCCTGAAAACCGGAACACTGAAGTTTTCTCAAGCATAAGATATACCTTTTGAACCTTGGAAATAAGCTACTAAATTAGAAAAACCATCATAAACACACGTTTAACATTACATTTGTTGAACAAAGTAGTGTTTATAATGAAATAAATGAGTTATTCCAATTTCGTTGACGCTAAAGATTAAATATTCTTCTCTTGATTTCCTATTTCATTTTCGATAATTATAACGAATTGAGCTCGCTACCACCCATATTAGCTCTGATATTCATATCCATTCATTCATTATATTTCATTTATATGATGTTGTTTATTTCATTTCGTACAAGATTTGCTATTTAACTTTAAAATCTCAAATAAATAATATTTACCTGTGAAAGTTCTAACACAGACTATAGTAATCTGTGGTTTTAAGTTTTAATTTCAAAAAGTGTTTCTTTTGACCTCAGGAATCTTGGGTTAAAATATATGTACAAGTCAAAGACTCACCCTGTATACATATATGTGACTACCACAAGAACTGAGGTTGATTAATTTCTCAGAGGGCGCCCAAAATTGAACGCTTATGAAAAATCTTCTACCCTGGCCATTCTGAAGTAAACAACTGTGTCTATTTGTTTGAAATCGTTATAAGAAGTTACGCTTTAGGTTATTTAGTTGTCATAATGTCACATATAGGACTTGGTAAACAGTGTACACGATATAAGTTCGCCACCAATTGGGAACCTGATTATTGCTTACGTATTCACCGAATAATTTTCATGTCAGTAGCTTAATTAAAAGTTGTAACTGTCGCAATTTGGATCAGAATATACACAAATGATTAACGCAAAAGCAATGCATCCGAAGCGTCTAAAACGAAATGGTATGTATGAGCAGTTGGCAAATATTATGCTGCTATGACAAACTTTTTTTTTTGTATCTCAAATTATTGTCGATTAGATACATTATCGCGCAACTTGCCATACTGATGCACGCAAAACGTTGATGGCAAGTGTCACCTCTTGGTTTGTTGACAGGAATTGGCCATCACACTCATGCGATTTTATAGCTTTTGACTGATCACAGTGGAGTTATTTAAAGTCGCAGGGTTATGCCAACGAGTCTGCAACCAACTCAGTATTGAAGGGCGAAATTAGACTGCCTGCTGTTTGAACGAAAAAATGATAAACACGTGCCAACGAAATCGTGGAGGCCATTCAATAAATATTACACTATGATTATGTTGATAAGGATAAATGTTGTTTTATTGATTATTGTATGAGCTATTATGGTTTGCTACATATCTCATATATCATTGACATTGCGCTTCGATCAATTCAATTTGAATGTAGAATAATAACATTTTCAATATCAAATTCAAAATCAAAATTCAATATCAAAGCTCTTTTATTGCCTTTCAATTTGAAAACCTACAAAGGCAGTCATATCTAAGCTTTCTGAACCTATTTTTTGTTTGATCATGATGTAACTGTATACTGTATGGACGAAAACCCACTACATGTATGTTATACCATTATTAAAAATTTGGCCAGAAAGAGTAATCAGATGCTAACAATAAATATCACATATCTGAGCTGCTTGATCCTATTCTTATTCCTTGTTTGGTCATAATGTAGCACCATTAAATACTGTGTTAAGCTCGGTGTTAACGTATAACTCCTGACAATCTCAAAACATTCTACATTTGAACTGAATTTATGGCCTTTTCTCCGTTTCCGAATCGCTTTTCCGATGGAATTGATAAACAACACGTGTTTTTTCAACATACGAAACATATCATTCAAGAATGAATGCTATCGATACTTTTCGTAGGTGGGTAAAAACAATTCTGTGAATAATGGAACGCAGAAAAAAACTGTTATCGATGAGAACGTGCTGCCACCAACGCAGAATTTGAGAGGAGGCACGTACGACAAGGAAACAAAGGTTTCCATTTCAAATTGTGAATCAGAGAGGATGCATATCGTTCGTTCACATTGCAGAATACAGTTTAATTCACCCACGACAAATTATATCAATCTGTTCAAATCTTATTTTCAGATAGCTGTAATTCGAAGAAGCATTTTAGGACATATACTAACTGACAAAGTAACTGCAACACCCAGAAAGAGCTGTTTAAATGTTATTTTTTTTTTTTGTGAAACATAGATAGGCAAGGCGTAAATGATTGAATTTGGAAAAAGAAATCGTGAGGGTTTTTTCATGTAAACAATTTTTGTTACTCAAATATTGTAGTCGTTTTTTGAAGGTTTTTAAATTTAACAATCAGCTGTTCGAGGAGATCCAAAGTCGATGTTAAGTTGTTGTTAAAATGCCTAGAGCACTTGTACGCGGAATTTATCGCCAGCTAAGTGAATTTAAAAGAGGTCGAATTATTGGTCTCCCGTAGGCGGGGTTGTTATTTCGAGAAAACGCTAACAGTAAGAACAGAAATCCAACTACTGTTATTAGATGTTGTCAAGCATGGTTTGATAATGCCTAAAATCGAGAAAGAGTAGGCAGCGGACGTCGAAGGGGCACAAATGAAGTTCGAAATCGACGTCTAAGACTTATGGCCTTTAGAGACCGATTTGCAACAACTTGATCTTTAGTTGATGAGTGTTTAGGAGAACAAGGTCATTTTAAAACTGTCCGAACAGTTTACCGCCGGATACGGTCTTTTGGACTGCAGCATTATCGACCCCATTTTGTGTCGCCTCTGACGGTTGAGCATCGCCGACAACGATTACAGAGGTGCAAAGAACATTGGAATGTTGAATGGCATCAGGTCGTCTTTTCTGATGAATTTCCATTCTCCTTGGGTGCACATGATGGCCGAAGAAGGGTTAGACGATGTCGGGGAGAAAGACGTGAATCTCAGTTTGATACTGAACAGTATGCTTTATGGTACGGGGTACTTTTGCACATTCAAGTAGTTCACCTTTAGTCTTTATTCGAAGTAACATAACAGCGCTGCGTTACCTTAACCGATTCGAGAATCCAATATTTCAGAAAGATAATGCCCGACCTCATGTTGCCAGAGTTAGTTTAAATTTTTTGGAAGCGACCCATGTGAATATTTTGCCATGGCCGCCCATATTCCCCGATCTTTCGCCCATAGAGCATGTTTGGGACATCATGGGTAGAAGGCCCCCACGGACTTTGGCGGCTCTGAGACATGAAGTACAGGTAGCTTGAAATAGTATCCCTCAAGAAGAAATAGACCATCTTATTGCATCAATGCCGAGACGTGTTGGGGAGTGTATAGATAATCGCGGCGAACAACACATTATAATCAAATTTATTAAAAAGAATTATAAACCCTTCGTTTTTTTCCCCAAATTTCAATCATTTACTCCTTGCTAAACTGTCTATGTTTCACCAAAAAAAAATTAAAATTTAAACAGCTCCTTCTGGGTGTTGCAGTTTCTTTATCGGTTTTCTCGGAAAAGAATCCATAACAGCCGAAGCCTTAATAAAAATTTGTCACTTTCATATTTCAAGGAGAGTTCAAGGTCACCGTTTGTTATGCTTGGAACTCGGAACCAAGCGATCCAATCGATACGATGTGCTTCTAATTTCTGCTCTGTTACGTCAATTAGAAATGTCGATGCCAGAGGATTTTTCTAATGTGCAAATATCCGTCTGGCCTGACGCCGAACATCCGTCTTAGAGTTGGAAGTGTTGCCTTGATCTTGAAATGGATTTTAGCCAGATGTTAATGACTTAAAATGAGGTAGCGGTTGGTCGTAAAATCATGAACAACCCAATCGATAAGTGCTATTTCATTATTTACACTGAATAACCGTGAAGGATAAATGCACGAGGAAACTACATAAAATTGTCGTTTTCCGAATGCTCTGCATCAGATGGTACGCTTATAAAATTCTATGACAGGTATTCCAGGATTGGCTAAAAATCAATTAATGATAAACGATAGAAGAATATTGTTTTCCGCTATTTCATTAATGATATTCGAGTTAGTATCCTTGCATTTTATACAGCAAAGAATATTTTTTCTTTGTCTAATCAATGCAGCCGCTCCCCGAACAAGACCTTATTATTTCATTTCATCGCGATGTCTGTAATTTTAGAATTTTGAGACAGAAATGCTCTCAAACTCACTGATGACGAATCCCTGGTCAAAGTCAATGTTGTACGACAGTAAACACAAATATTTCCCTCCTGTCAAAAATTCTATGTATCTGGAGAACAATTATCGAAAATTACAGCGATAATTGCATTGTAGGAAGCGAAACTGCACTGCGATAATTGTTCTGTTCATAGATGCATAGTTTCTATGCATCTTACTCAGTTCGAATCTATGGCAATTCCATTCTAAATCAGTTTGACAGGTAATGTAACAGTTTATTCGGGAAATATTCCCCCGAATTACACTCGTGCATCAAAATTACCTGATAATTTCGCATTCCAGCGTGTTTTCTTTGAAAAACTGCATTCGGTCATTTTCATTTTTGGAGAAAGAGCCCTCCACCTTCGGTGTCGGGCTCTTTCTCCAAAAATGAAAATGAACTCATGCAGTTTTTATGACAACACGCTGTCATGCAAAATTATCGGTAATTTTGATGCACTTGTGCAATTACTTACGATAATATCACAGTTTGGTTCGTTCATGGACAAAAATCTGACAAGAATTGAATACGACCGTACGAATTTGTTTTCCTGATGATTTCGAAACTCCTGATTCGACTGAAAAAACATTTTGCATTCAGGAGTAAAATGGCAACATACAGTTTAGTGACAACAGATTATTTTTTCAATGATTCCAAAGGTTTATTATTGGAAATCTTCTTCTTCTTCTTCTTCTTCCTCGGCCATTCTTCATCCACTCCTGGAAGTAGGCCTCCTTCAAATGACTCCACTCCAATCTGTTCTGTGCCACCCGATGCCATTATTGGAAATAATGAACCAAAAAACGATCTATCCGCCTCCTGAAGATTTTCTCTGAAACTATTGGAGCTATTTGCATTGAATTTGGTACAGAATTAGTACAGAAGTCGTATAGAATAAGTTGCTTCATCTCATTGGTGCATGAGTTTACTATCTATGAATTTAAAAAGGCTAAAATCAAATTTCAAAATTTTGTCCAAAAACTAACTACACAAAATCATGAAATCGAAAACATGTGTTGTCACCATTGAGTAATAAACATAGATAGAGGAAGTATACGCAATTTTTACATGTCCCCAACATGGTTTGATTACGTTGTTGGATTGTGATATATTTTCAAATCCACAATTTTACTATATCGTTATGAATGTATATTATATTGAATGAAATATAGTCTAAGATCCCGATATAAAACGACCTTCACCGAGATGCTTATTTGATAAAACGTATTTTATATTTAATTTAACATGTCAATAAATATATCACATATGGGTTGCCTAACAAATTTTAGTCCAGAGTAGGTTTAATTAATAATTAAAAAAAAATTTTTTTTCGAACATTGCACCGGTTTGCTTATTAGATAAATTCTATACCAATCGAAAGTATGAAGCCCATAGAATGTGCAAACGTTAGGTTGCCTATTTTTTTCCGGTCACAACTCTCGGGTTGCCAGGTATAAACAGGTCAATCCATACTAGCATTTTGCAACGGTCTGACTATTTAATCAAAATCAATAAAATTAATGATTATTTCATTATGAACACGGTGGTATAGGGTTGCCTCCGAAAAATCAGTCCAGAATCCCGGTTGTCGAATTTTGAAAATTTAAATATTGCTGCGAGAGAGGACACAGCATAGCAGCTGTTTGAAGTCCGTCCAGTGAAAGAGAGTGCGCATGCTATTTGTTCTTGGAAATGAAAAGGATATTATATTCATTTGAGTGATTCCCGAATGAATTTGCAAATTTGAACATTTGGAATCCGATATTTTTCCTAATTGTCAAATTTATAATAAGCAGAATATTCATTACTTTCTGTATCTACCTGCTGAAATCGAAGGTTTGGCAACTTCTGCTCTCCTAGTGTCATCGGTTGATTCACGTACGTTTGGCCCGCTTGAAGTTTGTTTTCTGAATTTCTGATATATTTAGGTATTTATTTCGATATATTTTGAGTCACTATGAGACATAAGAAGTGCGTTCTTCGTGGAGAAACTCCTGAATTGAGTGAAATATCGTATCACTGATATGTTTTAATTTCCGCGCGCTTCATGTCAAATTTGATAGTTCATGTAGGGCACAAAATTTACTTACTGAAAACGACATATGCTCCCTCTATCTATGTTTATTACCTGAGGTTGTCACAATTTCACTCTCTTCAATTATTCGAGATAGTCAACTATACCTACTATGTTGTAATTTTTGTAGGAATTTTTCTCAAATGATTTTTCTAAAAATAATGTGAGACACTTTCGATATTTAAGGATGATTAAACGAGAGTTGAAGAACCTCTCTGCTCGGTCCGTTGTACTGAATTTCCGGAAATCGTGATTCACATTCGAATCAAAATTCCAGCCGAAAAAAATCGTTACTTAACGGCCAAACAAAATTCCCAGTATCTGTATCGTGACTTAAATCTTGAAACAGTAATGGGAAAAATTCCGGTCGTGAGACCTGTTCGTCGTCACTGGATGGAGACAATGAGCATTATTCAATGGCCCCACAAGGTCTTCAAGGCACCGCAATTCGGTATTTGATTAATGAATAGTCTTTCGATGTGTGAGTCTGTAAAATTATTCGAATTTCCATTTCACGTTTGACTGAGAAAGAGAAATTCGTAGGTACATTGTTATAGTCTCGATTCCTTCAAATGTACAGGGTGTCCCAAATTAACTCACTGAAAACATCTCGAGAACTATTTAATTTTATTTCTCTATTTCAGTATCGTAAGGAGTTCATTACAGTTATAAAAGCAAAAATTAGCAGGATCTTCATGGGGTGCTGATGCCAACACTCTTCGTACAGCAGCTTTGGCCTTGGTTTTTTCTGCTGCTGAATACTGTTGTTCTGTTTGGTTTAATAGTGCTCATGTTCATAAAATTGATGCACAGCTTAATGTTTCTATGAGAATTATAAGTGGGACTATTAGATTTACTCCTTTAGTTTGGTTACCGGTGCTAGCACATATAGTTCCGCCTCATATTCGTAGACAGGTTGCAGTCAAGAAATCTTGGGATAAATTTCATTTCTATCCGAACTCATTTCCAATTTTATCCTATTTCCCATATTCTAGAACTGCTAGATTGAAATCACGCAAACCTTTATGGACTAACACCTTCCTTGAATCCAATGAAAGCGACAAGGAAATTTGGCGTTCGGGATGGACTTCTTCTAACGTTTTCAACAAAAGTCTTATTGTTGATCCCTCAGAAAAAGTTCTAGGTTTCAATCTTCCTAGGAAAATTTGGTGTATTTTAAATCGACTTAGAACTGGTCATGGTCGTTGTAATAGTACCCTCTTCAAATGGCATTCTATTGATAGCCCACTATGTGAGTGTGGTGTAGAAGAGACCATTGACCACTTGGTGAATGATTGTCCGATTTATAAATTTCATGATGGTTTCCAAGCTATCCATTCAGTTTCAGATTCTTTTTTAGAATGGGTAGTTAACTTCAAATCGATATAATGAAAACTAATATTTAGTACTCCTTTCTGCTTCTTTTTTTTTTGTTTTAGGATCCAATTGGAAATTATAGAGTCGTCAACCGAAAAGAGAGGATAAAGAAAATTTTGTTTTGGTTGAAGAGGAAGTCCTTCAATATAAATTATGTCAGCTTATTCTGTAAACGTTTACACAAACCAGTCACTACACCGATACGGGGAGACAGAGTTTTTGCTGAGGTTTTTATCTGTTCTCTTGTATCATACGTTGAAATGTATGATGCCCCGTTACATTTCCTCTGCTAATACTGAGATTCATCGACACATATGCTTGATTGTTTGAAATTAATATTTTGTATTGATCTTTCTCAAAAGACTATATATAACTCATTGAAAACATCTCGAGAACTATTTAATTTTATTTCTCTATTTCAGTATCGTAAGGAGTTCATTACAGTTATAAAAGCAAAGCTGTAATGAACTCATTACAGCATTGTTTTCAGTTATATTTTTCGTTTTGTGGTTGTCTACACAGACGTCAGACTAATTCACGAATTCAATGCGTAATTTCGAATTATTTTAAAATTCGAAACGTACGATTCAAATTGAAATTCCGTAATCTGTCAATTTTCGTAACAGTCAAACCAATTGACAAGCTACAATACAAATGTCACTAGGATATATGATCTGAATTTTTCATTGAATTTCGACAATATTTCAAAAAATTGACTGATATAGAGAAAATAACGTCTAATAATCGTTGCAGAAGGCAATTCCAACACTCATGCATTCCATTCGCATTCGTGTTGGAATAGGAGCCCATTCTGCAACTTGTTTTAGAATATACTATTATTAATTTCTACTATCTATTATGAGTATCATATTAACCATAAAAATTACTGAAAAAAATATGTTTTAGAACAGAAACCAAGATATGGCGAAATATAGTCATTTCAGAAACGCCCTCCGAGTATCTTGCGAACCAAGCAAAATATTTACGATATGATTTCTGATTATCTTATAAAGTATTTAGAAAAAAGAAATTGGGATCCTCGACGATTTTTTCTCTAACTCTCAGTGACCATGGAATCAGGGATACCCTGTAAATTTTTTTCAAAAATTCCATTAAATTCGCAACATACATTCTAAAGAAGTTCCACAAACATTTTTTCGATTGATTTGATAGAAACTTATGTCGGAAATATACACTGTGTCCGTAAAGTATGGACCAAATTCATTTTAAGCTAAACAGACCATTTTAAGAAATAATCCTGAAACACGTCGATTTTTTATTTTAATTTACCGTATTTTGAAATGATAATCTAATATACAGGGTGAATTACTTTCGAGTAATGACGTCACCGTCATTTTTTTAAATGGAACTCCCCCATTTTGTCTCAATTTTCCGATTATTCTAGCTGAGGTGATTCCATTCTTTATAAGTTAAATTAACAATTTTATCAAAAAATACTTATTGTCTAGCAGCAATAAACAAATAATGACATTTCACAAAAAACTAGACAACTATGTTTTTTTTAATTGATAAGAAATAATTTCTTTCATATTCTGTCAACTAGACCACAAGTACCAAACATCTTTGTAAACAGCTCATTTTTATTAATCTAGAGTATTTTTGATAATATTGTTGATTTAACTAATAAAGATTATTACGCGTTACTTTATGAGCACACACAAAACTATTGTATTTTTGTCCACCCTGTACCAATTGGAATCAACATGTGATACAATTTTGGAATCAGCTCAGCTAGAGTAAACGGAAAATTGAGACAAAATGCGGGTGTTCCATTTGAATAAAATTACGGTGACATCCTCAGAGGAAAGAAAAGATAGAGGTGCCTTATAGCATTTGTTGACATCGCTATAACATTTTTGTTTACAAACACTTATAATGTACTGCGTTGCCATTCTGAGGAAGAAGTAAACTTTTCTCCGTTCTGTGGCATAGATGTTTTGCGAATATTCTTTGGATTTGGCAACACGGTTCTGTTGTTGTTATTGCACGTGACAACTAGAGGTGCGTTGAGGGTTAACTGTTCATTTTAATTTCACGTTTGTAATCGGCGTTATTTTTTACAAGTTTGTGAATTTTAAGTCACATATTGTTAATTTTAATCATGGTAAAACCTCGAAAAACATGTATTGTGTGTAAAACATCGGAAATGAAAACCTAACCTATCATAGGTAAGTTCACGTTTTGAGTCCATAGGCGTAGAATATATCTCGTCTATGGCGTAGTATTTGTGAGATATCGAAAACTTGATTCAATGCTAACATTTGTAGGTTTCCTTCGAATTTAGCAAAATATGGTGCCACGCGTTAAGATTGCAAATGAACAATTTACCGAAATATGCATATGTTTGTTCCAAACATTTCAGTACCGAAAACTTAATAAGAGGCAGTAAGAGAACCACTGACTACGCCACTGAAATGTTTACCGACCCTCTAGTTGTCAATTTTGCAGGTTTGTTGTTGTTCTATCTCACTTTATCATCATACTGTTGCAATTGATTACAATACAACGCTATTTACTTCTAAGGGCACCTCTATCTTTTCTTTCCTCTGAGGTGACGTCATTACTCGAAAATAATTCACCCTGTATATTAGATTATTATTTTAAAATACGGTAAATTGAAAATGCTTCAGGATTATTTCTTAAAATGTTCTGTTTAGCTAAAAATGAATTTGTTCCATACTTTACGGACACAGTGTATTTTCTATGAATAAACTCTTTGTTTTCATCTGTTATCTGACGGATTCCAGCAGGTTATTGAATTTTAAATATTGAGAGATTAGAAAATAAATATCAACCGCTCAAGGCCTACTTTATGAGTAAATATCGATGAAAATAAACCTTGTCATATTAAACCATAGTGAATCAATGTAATCCTTAGGACAATGGCAGAGCCATTTATACTCCTACACTGTGTTCATTTACTCTAGCATCTGACTCATCTTTGAATTTGTCAATTTCAAATGAGTACGGCAAATTTTCATCTGTTGGAAATAAGTTTAACTGCAGTTTTACTATTTTTGGATAAATCCGGTCCAAACCCATAAAATCCGCACTAAATCCAATTACAAATCTCCTAAATGTTCTCAATTAATTGCTTGAAGATCACATATATTTTTCGTTCATAGGCGTCGCCGTCATTCAATTTAATCGATCGTTAAATATCGTGATTTTCCTTGTTTTTGAGCGCTCGTTATTTTCATACAAACATGATATTCATCGATGGATTTTCAAACACAGACCCCGACCCTTACCGGTCGATCTGAGCTGCCGACAGGCTAAAGTGTTCCCTCTCATCAAGGGAGGTAGCACAATTGGCGCCCAACGTGGGGCAAATTGTGCAATCTTCCTTGATGAGGGGGAATATACCTATGTAAGAAGTTAAAATAATCTGTTCTGTGTGATATTTTACTGTGTTGTTTTGAGATTATAATATGTATGTTAGCTTGTTTATTGAAAAGATATCATAAGAAACCCAACAAGATATTTGAAGTTCCTGTATCTATTCAATCGAGTCTAATCGGAAAAATGGTGAAGGAAAAAAGTATTTATTTTGGCCACAGATATAGAAGTCAACAAAGCCGTGAAATTACAAGCGCTTGTTGATACGAACTGAATAGGTAGAATATTATTTCCCATAACATTTTCGTTGGTATGATTTACATATTCACATGTTAAATTCCCAACAAACGTTTCGAACCCTTCATCCTTGAATTCATTATTAGAATTTTTTATGATCCAAGTTTGTATAAGAAACGAGGAAACGATAACATTATTTTGTACAACATTCGCGTTGCTTTATGAACTCTCTTTAAGCCTGTTAAACGCAATATGAAAATTCTTCACGCTTTAAATCCCCCCCGCTCTCTTTTTCAGAAACACACAAACCACTCGAGTGCATTTCAAACAAACTGGCGTAATAACTCGAATGCGGCAAAAGTTGGCGGTGAAACTCGCCTTATTAATTATATATCACGAAATTCCTTAGTCACGATATAATTATTTTCGTCTTATGAAAAATGAACGGTAACGTCGCATTGGGCAATGCGAAAGTTGGTGAGTTTATGCTCTGAAAACTGCGAAGAAAAAAAAACAGCGTTCTTCCACACACCGGTTCGATTGATATTCAAATCGACGAGATTAAGTTCTGATAAAATGAAATTCAAAACAACAAGTTATCAGTTCCAGCTGAAAACGTTTGAATTACATCGTTTCATTATCCCGTGAATGGATTAATTCCACGTCACCTGATTTTCACAAAACATCCGCATAGCCTGTGTGAATGGGCTTTTTCTGATACACAATTTCTATCTCGAGAGATGGCGCTACAAGCTGGTTACATCTACAGTGACTTTATCATGTCACTGTAATTAACTCCTGATTAACATGTTACCTAATTTATCAACTCAGCACATTTCACTGGTTTCAAATCGAGAAGTGAACCGACTCCTGCTTCGATTAGTTTTGGAGATGAAATTTTGAATAGGAATCACTTAATAAATCGTATATTGCGTATGATACAAGATTAGAATTCCTTATTAACCAGGAAATTGAAAAATTCTCGGCCTAGTCCCTTGCTCCTAAGAAATAATGACACCGCATTACGTTATTTTCGGTCTAATAGTAACCCAATTATCTCCCAAGAAGTTCTGATTTACGACCCGCATGGTATTCGTATATTCAGTTATAATATCAAAAGCGCATAGACAATATATTTCGATTATACGAACCTCTTCACTCGACGTGTAATTCGCGAAACATCACTAGCCAGCAGCTCGAGTGGTGTTTCGCGAATTACGTCGAGTGAAGAGATTCGTTTAATCGAAATATATTGTCAATGCTCGAGTGATATTCGTTACGATTATTTATTTAACGAATAATTTCAATAACTTTAATCAAAGCACTGCATTTTGATAATTCAATGACATTTCATTGGGCTTGACTTTTATTTCTTGGCGAACGTCCAAAAATGTTACAATGGAAATGATCACAATATGGCAGGAGGCGAAACACCAAAACGATTATACCACTTCGTCAAGTATTATATTCACTTATCAATACGCCGTAACTATGAGAAATTTACGGATTCTATTGGTTCATCAGAACATCAGACTTGTATAATCGTAAGTAATTGCACAAGTGCATCAAAATTACCGATAATTTTGCATGACAGCGTGTTGTCATAAAAACTGCATGAGTTCATTTTCATTTTTTGAGAAAGAGCCCGACACCGAAGGTGGAGGGCTCTTTCTCCAAAAATGAAAATGACCGAATGCAGTTTTTCAAAGAAAACACGCTGGAATGCGAAATTATCCGGTCATTTTGATGCACGAGTGTAATTCGGGGGAATATTTCCCGAATAAACTGTTACATTACTTGTCAAACTGATTTAGAATT
This sequence comes from Harmonia axyridis, assembly GCF_914767665.1. Classification (NCBI taxonomy): domain Eukaryota; kingdom Metazoa; phylum Arthropoda; class Insecta; order Coleoptera; family Coccinellidae; genus Harmonia; species Harmonia axyridis. The sequence continues at coordinate 20,947,105 of NC_059502.1, forward strand.
GCATTGCCATAGATTCGAACTGTGTAAGATGCATAGAAACTATGCATCTATGAACAGAACAATTATCGCAGTGCAGTTTCGCTTCCTACAATGCAATTATCGCTGTAATTTTCAATAATTGTTCTCCATATACATAGAATTTTTGACAGGAGGGAAATATTCATTATAATAAAATGAGAAAGGATAATTTTCGTTTCAATTCAATCATCTACATCTACATCATCTACACATCATTCGAAGTGTCAAATTATGATATATGATTGTTCCTCGGTCGGAGGAAAAAAGAAAGCCTTTTTTCTCTTCCTCATGATTTTTTCCAAGATATTTTGCTATATAAACCTTCTCATGACAGTAATGAACACTTCAAGAAAGAATTAACAATCTATAAAAGTTTAATGAGTCTTCTTGATAAAGGATATTTAATATAAATCTAACAAGGAAGAAATCTATGACTACCTTCAGTAATGGCTTGTTCTGTGAATCCTCACCAGAGCAACCGATACGTTTAGTTAGTTTGTGGTTTCTTACTTGCAATTTTGGTGAAGTGATATACACGTGGTAAGTTTGTAAATTCAATAATTTCGTTGAACTATAAGGCACTGATGAGGAAAAATTGTATTATTAAATACAAAAATTCCGAAACGTACGTCTGTCTTTATGTTAATTTAGTTGTTCAATTTATTAACCGTTTACTCAATTTGTACAGTTTTAGTCATTTTGAATTTTCTTTTGGTTGATTATTAAATTTGTCATTTTTAGAATTGGAATATGTTCCAAGACAAGAATAAACTAAATATATCATACAGATATATTATTGTGAAGGATTAGACACAAAGTTGTCAAATTAATAGATTTAAATTAACAATTTATAGTAGTTTTATTAAGTTCGTAATATTTTTCCAGCAAACCCCATTTTTTCGCTGTCTCTAGTGGACTAATAGTTATCATAAAACTTCGTCTCCATACTGTTGACTCACAAGCACGTTCATCGAGATTTTCATCAAAATTACAACCCAAACAATGAAACATAGGTAATCAAATAATGAGTCATTGTGTGAAGTTTTCCATGTTTTTTCGTCAATAAATTCAAAGGTAACGGTGAAGATCCTATTTTCTTTATTTTTCCCATTCATTGCACAAAACGAGGTCAAGATGTAGTAATTTCCCTCATTTCCTGGACAAACCTTGCCGACTCGTCCGTTCGCAACGATCTAATACTTAACCTTATTCCGTTTCGTAAGCAATGATTAATTTCCTTTTGTCTCCAGGTACACAACGGCCACAACACTGGAAATTGTGCAAGAGAATATTACGAAGAACAGTTAAAGCGGAGCTGTCGAACTAGGGCAAATCCACCACACGCACTTCTCTGAATCACGACACACTGATTTATTTTCTTTGTTGCCAGAGACAGAGCCAAGAGGTCCGAAAGATCCTCCATCGAGCTGATAACGAAATCAATAATATTCCAAAGTACATCATGCCGGAGGAACGAATTCAAATTCTTTCCTGCTAACGCATTCGAAAAAAAAAATAAGCAAAACCGTAGTTATAACAGGCCAATTGAGTCCCCGGTCTACCATAATAAAACACATTTTTTGGCAAAATTCGATTTTATTATTCAACATTGTTGCCTTCGAGGGCGATACAGCGATTATAGCGATCTTACAACTTTTCGATACCATTTTTGTCGTACGATTTGTCTTTCACTTCAAAACAAGCCTCAGTTACGGCGATCACTATTTCATTGGTGCTAAATTTCTTTCCAGCGAGCATTCTTTTGAGGACTCAGAACAGAAAAAAGTCGCTGGGGGCCAGATCTGGCGAATACGGTGGATGCAGAAGCAATTCGAAGCACAATAAATGCAATTTTGCCATTGGTTTGTGACACGGCGCATTGTCTTGATGGAACAGCACGTTTTTTTCTTCAAATAGGGCCGTTTTTTAACCATTTCATCTAACGATCTAATAACGCTATATAATAATCGCTGTTGATGGTCTGGCCCTTTTGGAGGTAATTAATGAATATTATACCCTGCGCATTCCAGAATACTGAAGCCATAAACTTGCCAGCTGACTGTTGTGTTTTTCATCACTAATCACTTCGGATTCGGTTCATCGTGTGCAGTCCACTCAGCTGACTGTCGATTGGACTCTGGAGTGAAATGATGGAGCTATGTTTCATCCATTGTCACATATCGACGCAAAAATTCGGGTTTATTGCACTTAAGCAGCTTCAAACACTGCTCAGAATTATAAACACGTTGTTGCTTTTGATCGATTGTGAGCTCGCGCGGCACTCATTTCGCACACAGCCACCGATTCAGCTTTCTCGGTGGCTTAGTGGTTAGAGCGATGGACTGGTGATTTGGAGGTTGCGGGTTCGAGTCCCACTCGAGGAGGTACTTTTTCCAGAATTGAGAGTTTGTCTGCACGCCGATAAACTTTTTAACCTGAATTAATACACAGACGCTAATTTCCATCATTTTCTAATTGGTATAAATGTTCGGATCGAGTATAGGTAGTTCCATAAAATTTTCTCAGCTTCTAAGCTTCAAAATCGCTTGAAATAAATGAATACCCCTGAATACATAGGTATTCAGAAAGCCAATGACTAGATGCCGCAAACGTCCTGATGGCGATGTAGCGTGCTTCTTCGGCATCAGAAACGGAAGATCTAGGCTAGGCCACGTTCCATTAATATCCATTATGCCTGCCTCGCGCAAGTTTCAATGAGATCTCTCGGATGCACAATCAGGAAATTCGCGTATCAACGATCTGCCAGATGGGCAATTATCGTTATGATTCAGGCTACAGTAAGTAACTTTAAAGTAGTCTGCCGCCGACCCGATGAAGAGTGAAGGCGGCTTCTGTGCACCAAGAATGCGTTGCGAATGCTGAAATATCGCCGGCGCTCTTATCGACTTTCCAATGAAATCGGTCCTTTCGGCATTACGAACCTATTTGCTCCTACATAAAGAATGATGGCATCGCCGCCCATCTTTAGGATCTGCCGACTCGTACTGCTCGCACTTTACTACAGAAGAGCTATTTCGAATTATAGCAGTGAATGTAGACCATTATTTCTGCTTCTAAAAACGTTGATCTTCAGTAAAAACTTTTTTCTTGTCAGATATTCTATGTCCATGTTTATAGACGAACCAGGAACGGCGCGAGCAATTTTGGCGCCTGAAGCAAAGAATTTTTTTGGCGCCCCTGCTGAAAAGGTAACAATAACAACATGACCACATTCGAAACCCCCCCTCTACCAAAAAACATCACCTGCTCCGATGAAAATACAGAACTTTCTACTTCCGAATTCCGATGAATAATCTAGTACTCGTGTTTAAAAAAAATTAAATTCTAGTGAATGAAGAACATTGAAATATTTTAATATATGATATTATGCCGGTTTTTTTTGAGGTTTTTTAATTAAATAAGACAGCTACTTCCGCTGTAGGTATCTTGATTTAATTCTGAATTTCTACGACAACGATGAACAATGCGTAAGTGTTATATCTGATATTCACTTTCACAATACACAGCGTACGATCGATGAAAGATTACCTATCATAATATAATCTATAAAGGGCGGTAGGGCATGGAAAGCTTCGAAAACTAAATGGGATTAAAAACATGTGTTCCGCTGAAAACATTTGGCATTTAACAGTAACTAGTTTCGAATGCAGAATCATAGAAAAATAACAACTTCCACATAATTCGAAAGCGAAGATAGTGTTGTTTTTCGTCTTTGTGAAATAGATTTCATCTTCATTTGATGAAGATGAAATGATCAAGTTTTTTTGTGAATGAAAGCATAACCTCTTACCTACGCAGATTCGTAGAGAGTTTGTTGTAAAAATGATTCCTTACCTGCAAATAGAAAAATAATTGTAATTAAAATTAATAATAAAACAGCATGAATTTCGCTGTGGATGTATTTCGCAACAAAATGGGATTTCAAATAAATAACGCAATTCATTCAGTGCAAAATGGTAAAGGTGACTGGTAACAACAAGATTCTACATGTATATCTGTTGGGGGTGCGAATTTCTCAAGTTGTCGTGAAATTTGTTCGTTCAAAAAATTCACAAGAGTGAATGAAAACACAATGACTTATTTCCACGAAACTTTGATGAGTTAATATTAATATTAGGCATTTATTGTCCATGACTGCTAAGCATAATTGAATGTTATCGTTATCTTGGGCAATTTTTTAAGTTGATATTCATGTTTTGATGGTATATGGTCGACGCCTCATCATAAATTTTATGATATATTGAATTGGCTTGTGTCCAAACGATTTCAAAGGTTTTTTATTGTACATTTTAGATACACCATAACTATATGCAATATGGTGTGACAACCAAAACATTTAATGTACATATTGCACAATCTGAGTTCATTGTTATATATTTGTGGAAATTCTCATGGAATACAGTAAAATACATATACATAACTCTTAAGTATCTTTTATTTATTTATTGGATCCCTTATGAATCAGGACATGAAATAGCCCAGAAATTTTCAATTGGCTGAGGTAAGTTTCGCAGGTGGTCGTTGTCAAAGATATACCATGAAGGCCCATTGTGGAAAATGCCGATGAAATCATAGACATTGTCGAGTCCGACCGTAATGTAAGCACTGTTTTGATTGCCCAAGAACTGAAGATTGCACAAAAAACGGAATGGAACTATTTGTATAAGGCTTCTCAAGAAAAAGCTCGATGTGTGGCTATAGTATATCCAAAGTCACTTAGCCTAGTCCATAAAAAGGCTTTGACAGATGTCCCTTCGAAGTGAATTCCTCGATCCTCTAAATACCGGGGTTTATTTGAAAGTATTGTTAGGCAACAATTTCACTGACCCCAAAGAAATTTCTGGAAACTTAGACAACCCTTATATAATCAAAATATTCTGGCTTGCTCCAAGTGACTTTGGATATACTATACCACACGAGTTAGCACAAAAAAACCCCATGGACCGAATTCCCATCTGCGAATCGCTGCTAAACTCAACAAAATCGATCCTTTCTTGAAGCGGTTAGTGACTTGTGGATCACTCACGACAACGTCAAGCAAAAACGGTCGTGATCGAAACGAGGTGATCCGGGGTAAAACGGTGGCCAAGCAAGGATTGACAGCCAGGAAGGTTTTTTGTGTGTTTGGTGGGATTGGCAGGGAATTATCTACTATAAACTGCTCCCCTACAGCACAACTGTTAACTCGGAACTGTACTGTACAACAATTGAATCCATTGAAACAATCGCCCAAAAGCAACCAGCTTTGGCTGCAGGAATTGTGGTCCATCAGGACAACGCCAGGCCACACACGTCGATAGTGGCTCGCCAAAAGCTCCGGGGGTTGGGAGGTTCTTATGCGTACACCTTATAGTTCGAACATGACACCATCTGTTCCTGTCCGTGGCGAACAATTTTGCTGGTGAAAAATTCGCTTCAAAAGAGGCGAGGGCGAGGTGAAAATCTACTGTTTCAATTTTTCGCCAAAACAGACGAGGGCGTTTATGACAGATGCATAATGGCAACAAGTAAGCAAACCTTCCACACTGCACGATATATCGTTATCCGCGAAAATGTTGATTGATTTTTTAATTTGAGCTTTAGTCATCTACCCAACTATATTAGAAACATTTTTAAGCTCCATTTATAAGACACTGCAACGCAATCCATTTCATTAACTACACTGCTATTAAATTCACAAATCATTGTTCTTTTCAAAGCCGACTAAACATTTCGAATTTATCCTAAATCATTTGCATCAATTTAGAAACGCCCTGTACATTCGATTGTGTTGCTGTCTAGTGTTGAATCTCGAAGAATATCAAATGATATTGTAGTTGTAGTTTTGTTGGGTTTGTAGTAATCAGAGTTTGAAGTTCTCAACTCTGATTACTAAAGGGTGTTCTTTTTAGAGCTATAGAATTTTAAATTGCAATAAAACAACGATGGATTATTCGATTGACATGAATTTTATATATCCGCGAGATAATCTTGTGGCATTACATTTTAAATATGATTTATGGCATATGACCGCCACGGCTGGCTCGGATGTAGTCCAATCTGGACGTCCAATTTTCGATGACGTTTTCCAACATTTGTGGCCGTATATCGGCAATAACACGGCGAATGTTGTCTTCCAAATGGTCAAGGGTTTGTGGCTTATCCGCATAGACCAATGACTTTACATAGCCCCACAGAAAGTAGTCTAGCGGTGTTAAATCACAAGATCTTGGAGGCCAATTCACAGGTCCAAAACGTGAAATTAGGCTGTCACCAAACGTGTCTTTCAATAAATCGATTGTGGCACGAGTTGTGAGACATGTTGCGCCGTTTGTTGGAACCACAGCTCCTGGACATCATGGTTGTTCAATTCAGGAATAAAAAAGTTCGTAATCATGGCTCTATACCGATCACCATTGACTGTAACGTTCTGGCCATCATCGTTTTTGAAGAAGTACGGACCAATGATTCCACCAGCCCATAAAGAGCACCAAACAGTCAGTTTTTCTGGATGTAACGGTGTTTCGACATACACTTGATGATTAGCTTTACTCCAAATGCGGCTGTTTTGTTTGTTGACGTAGCTATTCAACCAGAACTGCGCTTCATCGCTAAACAAAATAAAATGGACGTAGTGCGCGATACGTATTCCGCACAGAACCATTATTTTCGAAATAAAATTGCACTATTTGCAAGCGTTGTTCAGGCGTGAGTCTATTCATGAGGAATTGCCAAACCAAACTGAGATTAAATCACTTAACAGCTGTTAAATCGGTCGCCATCTTGAACAGTAATGCCAATTTAAAGTTATATACCAAAAAAAAACACCCGTTACAAACCCAACAAAACTACAACTACATTTTTGGTCCTTCGAGCCGGATAATCAACTACGTAGTGCCTAAGAGACGCATCGTATTCTCTCCCTTTTGAAAATTAAATACATTTCACTCAATAGGAGTATAGTTATAATTATTGTCCTTCAATGCGTTCATAGGCGTACATTCTAATAAGGATTGAACAGATATAATTCTTGAATTTTCCTGCTTACAAAACCCCTAACGAAGCAACCAAAAATAACGGACCACCAGCTAAGGCCCCAAGAAGACTCCTTCTGTCGAATACTACTACATCAACAGACGGAGAGTTATGTTAATAACATACACGGGACCAATCAACGAATTAAAATTCGTGGAGCGTGCAAAAAAACGACCTTCCGAAATAGCACCGTCGAAAGTTTACATGTCCGAGCCCACACAGAACGAGAAGCGACTCCATTTTCGTTTACATCGTCGGGAATTATTTCCCGTGTCGATTGAAAAAACGATCAAACAAATGCATCGGTACGAAGGTCGGTCAAGGCATGAAATTTTATGATAAACAAACATTCGGTGTGATAGGAAAAGTCATCACTCCGCATAGGAATAAGAGGATTTTGATCGGTTGTATCGTTCGATGCATTCCTTTTGTATTTTTGGAAGTGGTGATTCACTGTGAAGAATTTTCGATGGGTTCTTTCTCGAATGTACACTACAATTAGTAGAATTCGTATTGCATATTGAATGCAAAGGATGCCAACGCTATGAAATCACATAGGATGAAGAAATGTCTTACTCGAGGTTATTTCACAATATAATAGGTCATGGAATATCTGGACTTTTGTCGGTCAGATTAAGAAGAAACGCATACAAGTGGATAAGAGTGGAAAAACCCCATATTATCTCGAGGACTCCAGTGTCAAAAAATAATTATTGAATAAGTTGCATTTCTATACAATGTTTCCTAATTGAATGTCAATATTTATGGGGGTGATTTTCGGGCCCATTTAAAAAAAAAAACTTCATATGAACATATGTCCTATATGTCTTACCTTTTGAGATACAGGGGGTGGTAAAGTTTTCAGAAAAAAAAATTGAAATCTGTATTCAATTATGAGCAAATTTAATCTCTTGAATTTTTTCAGTCGGGCGCATGGGTTTCATCTAAAAAAATAAAATCTACGTATGTCTTTGCAAGATGATATTGTTGTATGTATGTATTAAAAATATTGTTATGATCATACAGAGAAACGGTTTTATTTTTTTATGCGAAAACCGTGCATCGGATTGAAAAAAGTCAAGTGATCAACTTTGGTAAGAAATGATTGGGAATTTCGAAAATAATTGATGAAGATTTCCAGGTCCATCCATTTTAGGTTGAATTCATGTTTTCCTATTACGATATTTCAGAGGGGAGCAACAAAAAATTATGGGGAGTGAGCTCTGACAAAAGTCATTTCCACAAATATTTTAAAGTTTACAAACAATTATTTCGCCAAGACTGTGGCTTCTTCAGGTTAAATTTCAACTTATATTATTGTATCATAGTTAACAAAAGTATTCATGGAAATTACTTTGTTTTATTTTATTTGATAATGAATTTCCAGAACCGAATTCAATGAATATTTATCATTAATTTTTCTGAAAATGTTATAATCTGAAGACGAGAACTATTTTAATAAAAAAAATCTATCAAAAGGCGAACGAAAAAATCATTTATGCGCTAATTGTACACTTGGGGACCAGAAAGACCTATGTACATTATACTGGCTTGGTGGCAATATTAGGGGTTAATGTCAACAAACCTACCTGATCAGCCAGTCAGTTGATCATAGTGAATATTTTTGAAACGGTTTGATATATCAAATGCAAACGAAAATTGAGAAAAACTACATAAAATGATTTTGCTGTACCGAGAAGGTCATGAAATTATTTATTTTCAGGTTCAACATGTTTACATGCAAATATCTCAATGATTGCTACGCGTTTCAATAGCGTAATGAAAGATAAATTTATCCATTCAGATACTCAAAAATGACCTTCTGGAATTTTGTAGGTGCTTGATACAAAGATAATAGTTCAATGTAGTAAAAATCGAATAAAATAATTGAAAATAACCATGTTGGACAACTGAAAACTAGAAAGCCATATTAGGCTGAAGTTTCGCACCTTGTTCTGTGTCAAACTGTGTTTCTGAATGACTATCACTAAACTTGTCATTTTATGTTGCATTTGGAATGGAAAGGTCAAAGGAGTCATAAAACTATTCGAACATGAAACAGAGCATTTAATGAACTTTTACACCTGTGCTTTTCATAGCCTACTGAATTTCAAAACTTTGTATTGCTCATATTGTGAGAAATATTTTTTCTACTGGCCCTTTGCTCACACCGCGCTTGATAGACCAATGACTTTAGGCTTTTGAAAAGTCGTTTCTATAAAAACTCAAGAAATGCATAGTCAACGAATGCCATCTTGAATTCAATCAAGTACATTACTTGTATTATTCGTTGTGCAGTTGTAAGAAATAGTATATTGTGCAATAAGTGGGGAAGGTTCAACTTTTCTCACGAGTGTGGAAGTTTGTGGTACGAGCCTGAAAGGCGATTGCCACGAGTCAGAAAAGGACTTTCTCCACATGTTGCACACTATACTTTTCCTACAACTGCACAAATTTAAATAATTCAAGTAATGTACTCAATTCAATTTGGCCTTCGTTGACAGTACCATAGAAACGAATTCTCAAAAGCCCAATTTCATCGGTCTATCAAGCAAGGTGTGGGCAATATTTCTCTAATTCTGTGGTTATTGCGTTCATTCTTTCACATCTTGTAGAACAAAATCGTGCGAGAATATATCAGAAACGCACAGTTTTCATGGTTATATTTTATAATTATATGTCGGTACTCCGAACTTTCCGCCACGGCTTTATCTGTCAATTCATCAATTTGGCTTAAATAAGTCAGTTCTGCCAACCAACATTTCTCAATGCAAAAATCACTAAATAATATTTATGGAAATAATTTCAATAAGAATGCAATGAATTAGGGAAAATAATGTATAATACTAATACAGAAGACTCATTCTACCACTCGTTCATTCAGAAACTAGCCACTTCGTGGCTCGTTTTTGAATTTTGAACTCGTGGAAGAATAATCAATGCCTTCTGCACACTATTATAAATAACTATTCTCGCAGTATGAGCAATACATATTTTTGAAATTGGGTAATCTATGGAGAATACACTACTTTCCATAGCAGTTGTAGGAAAAATATTGTATACATAATGTATTTATATTATAGGTCTCGCAGAGAACCAATTCTCATTCGCTTTTTTCAATATGTCGGGAAATTTAAAAACATGGAAAACCATAATGCAAATGAAGCAACGTTTTTCCACAAGTTCACTCACGAACAGTAAAACTTCATGAATGAGCTATAAATTTCCCGATGACGCAACTCCCGGTAATTTCCTCATAAGCGTGGAATTTTTTCACGTTGGCGGCTTTCCACACACGAGCGGGTCTGTCTGTACCTTACGGTCCTTGCCGAATTCCCGATCGCTCGATTCGCGACCAAGGACGCCTATTCCATCGACGAGACACGCCGAATAACAATACCGGACGAAAGCAAAAATTCCTGCCGTCTCCGGCGGTGTCACCGTCACACATAAAACCAGTTATTGGAGTAATTCGATCGACGCCCGTTAGCCGTTCTTCCTTGTTTCGACCGAGAACTCATTTATAGAAAATGATAATTCTGGTTAATTGCACCAGGTTACCCGCCGAGTTACCGGTGGAGACGACGTCCGCGCATCTTTTTGCGTTCGCGCGAAACTGTACACGATCCAAACGGGGATCGCCCTTTTGTGTTGTCGGGAGATAATTGGATACAGCATTGGAACTGATGGCGATTTATTATTTTCAATGATAAAGGGTGTTTTTTTTAGAGCTATAGAACTTCAAATTGCAATAAAACAACGATGGATTATTCGATTGACATGAATTTTATTCATCCGCAAGATAATCTTGTGGCATTACATTTTAAATATGATTTCTGGCATAGGACCGCCAAGGCTGGCTCGGATGTAGTCCAATCTGGACGTCGAATTTTCGATGACTTTTTCCAACATTTGTGGCCGTATATCGGCAATAACACGGCGAATGTTGTCTTCCAAATGGTCAAGGGTTTGTGGCTTATCCGCATAGACCAATGACTTTACATAGCCCCACAGAAAGTAGTCTAGCGGTGTTAAATCACAAGGTCTTGGAGGCCAATTCACAGGTCCAAAACGTGAAATTAGACGGTCACCAAACGTGTCTTTCAATAAATCGATTGTGGCACGAGCTGTGTGACATGTTGCACCGTCTTGTTGGAACCACAGTTCCTGGACATCATGGTTGTTCAATTCAAGAATTAAAAAGTTAGTAATCATGGCTCTATACCGATCACCATTGACTGTAACGTTCTGGCCATCATCGTTTTTGAACAAGTACGGACCAATGATTCCACCAGCCCATAAAGCGCACCAAACAGTCAGTTTTTCTGGATGTAACGGAGTTTCGACATACACTTGAGGATTAGCTTCACTCCAAATGCGGCAGTTTTGTTTATTGACGTAGCCATTCAACCAGAAATGCGCTTCATCGCTAAACAAAATAAAATGGACGTAGTGCGCGATACGTAATCCGCACAGAACCATTATTTTCGAAATAAAATTGCACTATTTGCAAGCGTTGTTCAGGCGTGAGTCTATTCCTGATGAATTGCCAAACCAAACTGAGAATAAATCACTTGACAGCTGTTGAATCGGTCGCCATCTTGAACAGTAATGCCAACTTAAAGATATATACCTTGAAATAAAAACACCCGTTACGTAGCGTCTCTGAGGGTCAATTTATGCATTATTGTTATTCATTTTAGAGATATAGAGGAGAGTTTGTGTTTTTTAAACGGGACACCCTGTATATGACTTGATTACCTATTTGATTTCTTTCATTCGGAAATGAATAAAAAAAATCGAGGAGACCGATTCAACACTAGATAAGCCAGAACCCGGTCGTCCAAGGTTATTAAGAAAGGAAGAGAATATGTGAAACGGATTAATCGATATGTTCGTGATGATCCCGATCTCTCCACTCAGAAGCATGCGAGTACTTTGAACGTGCATAGACAATACCTCCTAGACTCTAGGAAGTATTGGGATAGATCACATGCTACACTACATTTTGCACAAAGATCTAAGGCTGTAACCATTCAAAATTTAATTGGTGCAAGAATTGAATCTACAAGATACCATTCAGAGTTCGAGTTCGTGAAATTTTTCCGGGCAAATTAATATTTAATTAATTTTAATTAATTAAAATTAATATTAATTGACATTCATCGCTCAATGAACATATTGAGCACATACTTACAATTCGCATGAATATTTTCAGAAAAAGTAGCAATTTATCAACGTGGAGAATTCACTTGGAGGTATAAACAAACGAAAAACGTTTTTTTTTTGTTATTGATGCAACTTTTTATTTTGTGAGAACCGTTTTGATGAAAGCAATAATTCATTATTATTGCTTAAAATAGGGCTTATTTGTGAAGATTACTTTGATTCATTATTTTCCTACTTTGTAGTTAGAATTCAATGACGTTCTAAATGTTTGAAGATAACCTTTTCATAAGGAAAAAAGAATGTGTTCAGATGCATAATAAGCAGAATTTTTTATCGTATGAAACGTCAACATTGGTAGCAAAACATTGAAAGCAAAAAAACTAAAATGTAAATAACACACAAATTAACGTCATAGTAAGTTCATCCGATTGAATTTGTTTCTCATCGCGTGATAATAGGTTCTAGTTTTAAGAACTTTTTTTAATTAAGTACACATTTTTAAATCAAATTATTGTTTATCGTTATTAAAAGAATTTATGACGATGTGTATAAATAGGAAAATATTTATCGTATTATCAAATAGCCATTTCAGAATGAACCTCAGACTGTATCATATCTCTTTGAATCTTCTAAAGTTTGAGTGAATATCACAAAATGTATCAATGTCCAGGTATAAGGTATCTGGATATTTCGAGGTTAACAAATTTCGAATATTTGTCGATGTAGGAATAACAGACCTGCATGTAAAATTATGCAGTGTTCATATTTGTTGAACTGATACGGTTGAGGATATAAGCACTAACTTCCGTAATTCAACCACATCCGGTATAGGAAAATATCACTCTTGAATGAAATAAAAACAACATTACCTCTGTAATCCGAGCGATTGATTTTGAGGGGATGTTCGGATTAGTGATTGATCCGGATTACTAAATATAAGCCGAAGCATATTTTCACGGTATTCGTGAAATCCATAATAATACATAAATCATTCATAATTCAACACAGAAAAAAACGGGAAAGTCGTGAACAGTTATTGATAGGCACTTATATTAATTTTAACAAAAAATTCAAAAAAATGTGAATTTTTTTTTATGCTCGAAAACTGAATTTGGTTCAATATGAACAAAATCGTCGTCAGAAAGTTATCGTTGAAATGAGCAAAAATATGATCAACTATTGATAATAATTAAGCCTCATTCAAATTTAACTGTCAAAAGGGTCAAAATCACCTGAAAATGAACTTTGAATGACATTGTATGATATATCGTTGAATTCAGCGTTGAAAGTTATTTCGAAAAGTGTCATAAAATATACAGGTCCGTATTGAAAAAAATGAGGTTGAGGGTGGCCCAGAGAGCACGAAACGTTGGATACGAAATCTGATTACGTCAAATTGAGTATAATTTACTGTCGAATAAAAATTCCTGTAACATTTTTTGATAATATTTTAAATAAAGTGGAAAAAAAAGAAAAATCAAAATGACAGAATTTACGTTTCTTATGATATCTCAACAACCGGCCCTGATAATCTCGATTTGTTTGAACGGCTTGATAATGCTTCTATGCATGCAACTTTTTCTCCATTTAACTGACCTTCTAACTCTTATGGTTTGAAAGTTACCAATACAATCCCATTGAAAAAGTGGCCACCCTGTATATAGAATTCCCCGTAAAGTTTGAAACTTGTTCTGAATCCAAATGTAAAATTTCATCTTGAACGAATACGTAGTTTTGAAAACAGAATTTCGAACTGGCATATTTACGGAACGCATAGCACATTAATTGAAAAGTTTCTAGGATCTTCCATTCGAGAGTTGTCGTGTTCACGGCCGGACGAACAGAATCGAATTTGGGGGTCAATGAATCTAACCTTATCGTTTGAAACAATTGCCGGCTCAAAATTAAAAAATTCAGTAGATGTCAAAAGTTAGCATACACCAATATTCGAAGCACTCTGTACACATAATGTTAAAACCAAAATCTAGAACAGCCATCAAAATATTTTGGAATGAAACGTTATCAATCTGTGTCGTTCCCTAATTACCCAATTCTTCTCAAATTTCGATTGTTCACTATTGTCTCGCTCCATAATGAACATGTTTACGAAAAAATCATGCAATGAAAATAATCATTACTGGGTGTTCGTTCTCCTTTCTATGTCACTGGGCTTTATAAAATAAACATGACCCGTTTATCAACTATTCGAGTACGCGTGAAATCCCCATCACAATATTTTCGAGAACGCTCACACGTAGATGGATTACGACAAAACGTACGTTATTTACCAACAAATGGCCAAATGAACTATTATGGATTCACCTTGACGTATGGCTGAGACTTTCCCTGCAACATTATGACGTAATCGAAAGCCACAGGCATGTGTACAAGATCTACATTATTTCACGATAATCGATAACAATAATGCAACGCCTGATATGTCAATTCGCGTTGGATAATGAAAATTATATTGTTGGTTCTTTATTTTCAAAATGAACAATTCGGGAAAAAAATTCCCACCTCCTGATCAAATTTCGAATTGCGATGATTCAAGATATTAAGTATGAAACACTACAATGGTTCATTATTTCCTATTTGAACGCAAACTATATGTGACAAAAAATATGAATATTAAATATGGAATTTTTTAATGTATACGTTTCTGTTTGTTCTCGGTTCGAAACTATCATCGTATAGCAAAACACTTTCGCAATATCATGATTATATGTTGATAAGCTTCCAATTTTTTTTTCAATCTGATTCTTTGAAATTGCCTTGGAAATTCATCGCGCTTTATGGAAGGAGGAAAAATGATTTTAGTGATCGATTTGTGTATCAAATTTCATGCTAATAGGTCTTGGATTCCGAGAATAAAGAACGAATGTATTTTGGGTTATTATTTCCATCAAAAAGGAATCATTGGAATCAGTGAAGAAAAACCAATGAAATTTTCAAAGTTTATGTTTTTGAATGCCTATGTAAAACCAAAAAAAATTTTTTTCGAAAATGCTCAAATTCAAAACTATTACAGCTACGAGAACTTCGTAGTGAACGATATTTCCTTCAATATTCTCTCAACGATTAGAAGGCAATTTCCTACTTGAATGTTTCGTTTTCAGTAATGCATATTCATCTTTTGGAATCATTTGGAAGAATCACAATCATTCAGTTGAACAATTGTGGAATTAGAAAATAGATGAGACGAATATTCAAAGAGGTTTCAGAGCACAATACCTATCCAAATTTAGATTGATTATGAAAATATAAATAAAATTTTAGTTATTGAGAAATCACAACGAAGTCTCCTTAACTCTTTTCCTTTTAAACTTAAGGTAATATAAATACCTACGTATTTTGTGGAAGAAGACTGAACTTTGAAACCTTTAAAAGGTTGCATTATACTGTTTTCTTACTAAATACTACATGATATCATCGATTATTTGAAGCACCTAAAATTCTGACATGCAAAACAAAATTTCTCTAATTCTGTGGCAAATCCATTCATTCTGCCATACTTTTTAAAACAAAATTAAATCGTAATCGTTAATCCTCAGATTTACACAGATTTCATGGTTATATTTTATTATTATATGTTGGTACTCGGAACTCTTCTTCCACTTATTTATCTATCATCTGTCAAATTTGTGATACAAAAAACTGTTCTGCCAACCAACATTCTTCAGTGCAAAAATCACTAAACAATATTTATGGCTATATTCCATTGATTTCAATAAAAATTCAGTGAATTAGAGAAAATCTTGTATGATACTTGAACAGAAGGCTTATTCTAACACTCGTTAGCTAGCCATTTCGTGGCTCTTTTTGAACCCGTGGAAGAATATCAATGGCTCGATCAATGCCTTCTGCACTTGTATTATAAACAACTATTCCACCGCACAATCAATATCCAAACACAACACGAAAGCTATCAAATATTAACAGTGAAATTTCCACACGTTAGTTCCACAATTTGTCAACCTTTTACCTACAAATAATTCAGGATAAACATCGAGATACACGAAAAATGTCAACTCATGTTCTTGAACTTTACGCTTCACCTTGGTTGATTAGAATACCATTTATGTAATGTTTACCGACTTGAATTTTCGTCGTTGACATCATTAGAATTAGGCAAGAAACGTGAGCACCACTACTTTGTTTTGAAATTTTCGCCTGGTTATGTTCAATCTTGACCCCAGGAGGTATTAAGAATAAGAACACTGTACGAAGAGTAGGTTTATTATGAAACGAATTGATTAGTGTTGAAATTATTCGTTCTCAAGAAATAAACCCACACAATTATGTTTTTATGATTATTCAACGTTTTGAATATAGCGTTGCTTATTAAATTTTCCTAATAATTACTTGTTGAAATCTTTCACTTTTTGTACAGGGATATCGAAAACCGTTAGAAAGACAGGGTGGCTTAAATTGAAGAAAAAAAATTTGCGTTATTTGGGGTTGAGTGTATTGGTGTGAACAGATCCGAAATATCTCCATTGGTTCCCAAGATATCTCGAAAAAACTGAACATCGAGATTTTCTTTTTTTTTTTGTTTGACTGATTTGTTTTTCGAGATAACTTCACGAAATTCGGTTTGTAGCCAATATCTAATATAGAAATTCTAATGGTGTCTTCAGATTTTTTCTGTTTCCATTGTTCAACAAATGAGTTATACAGAAAGAAAGAAAATATGTCATTTTCGTTTGTACCTCCAATTCAGGAACACACTGTATAGTCAATTCAAAACTGATGTCTTCACAAATAAATTGCAATTTGAATGAAACACATTAAATTGTGGAACACAGCACAGACAATTTTTCGATGCAAATAACTCAGTTCAGTTCTTTGATAACTGCAGTATAAATTTTGTGACGAAAATGATACAAAAAACCGAAAACACCGGGTAAGTGTATACCCATGACAAATGTAAATATCACAGATGGCAAATCAAGGGGTACGCCGACAAAGCGGGTAGTTGAAGGAAACTAATAAACCTCGAACATAGACGGGCTCGTAGTGCAATAAAAGTGCATCTTGAAAGCAATGATAAACTTATAAAACGTAAAAAGGTCCGATTTTTTGCTACGGTGTCGATTTTAAAGAGAGGTAAAAAGATTATTGGTTCATTTTATGGAGAAATTTTCCTTCTTCGAGAATTCTGAAATGTAATATTTTGAATATCTTGGGGGGTAATTACCCCCCGTATCCTCCCCATTTCTACGCCCTTTGGGAGATATCTATATCCTCCCCAAGTTGATAAATTTGAAAACATTTCACCGCATAATTTCCAAACGGTGAATGCCACCAAAGTGAAATTCCGTGCATAAATTTATATTGTTAGAATAAACTTTTCGATTACACTTCTTCGTTTCTGATATTGTTATAAAGAGTGTTTTTCTTTTTAGAGGGTGAGACTTGATTTTTAAGAGAACTTCTTTCGTTATATTCGTTTTGGTGAAAAAATAGAAGCATTCAATGGAGCAAAGGAAATTACATGAAAAAGGTATTCTTGACCAAATACAAAAAATTGAACCGTTTTCGAGATATTTGAGTTTTTATAATGACATTATGTCGGCAGATTCATTCATCGCGAGATTCATAGATAATCATAGAATTTGTCCCAAAAAATCATGACTCATCCTCTAAAAATATCCTCTATAACAATATCAGAAATGTAGAAGTGTAATAAAAAAATGTATTCTAACAACATACATTTATGCACCAAATTTCAATCTGGTGCCATTCACCGTTTAGAAGATATGCGGAAAATTTTTTTCTAATTTTATCAACTTTGGAAGGAAATATCTCCCTTAATATGCATTTTGGTAAGTTTATTCATCGAAATAAACTTATTTTGCAATGTACAGGGTGTATCACGTAAGCGGGCCACTGGATTTTGTGGCTTACCGTCCAAGCAAAATTGAAAACTGACCCATCAATTTGGTAGTATTTTTCACGGGCTATCTAAATATGTTTTTGGAAAAACTATCGAACCAAGGCATGGAAAATTAATGAGGAAAACCCGTTTTTCCAACAAAAAAAATTTTTGGCAAATTTGACTGGTTTTCAAAATAAGAAGGTCTATGGACAATTTATCATCAATTATTTCTACATTTGAACTTCCAATTTTCAAGAAAACGGAAATATTTCTCTTGCAAAATATGGTTCATAATATTTTTTCATATTTTCTCAATGCTCAATGGATTCTGAATCCGAATATGTAAATATAAGTATATTTCACAGAAAAAAAATTCCGTTTTCTTGAAAACTGAAAGTTCAAATGAAGAAAACATTGGTCAGGAATTGTCTTTAGACCTTCTCATTTTGAAAAACAGTCAAATTTACAAAACAATTTTTTTGGGAAAACGGTTTTTCCTCAATAACTTTCCATGCCTTGAATCGATAGTCTTTCCGATAACATATTTGGATAGCTCTTGAAAAATACAATCATTGTGATAGCTCACTTTTCAATATCGCTCAAAGGATAAGCCACAAAATCCACCCCCAGAAAGCTCGGTTGACACATCTCCGACTCACCCTATACATCACGACTTAATTTGAAACAATTTGTATCAAAAATGTGTACCGACCTTCCTGGGGGTGATGGTAAATTGAAAAATAAGTATAATTTTATGAATAAACTTATGACCCAAAATGCATATTGAGGGAGATATATCCTTCCAAAGTTGATAAAATTGGAAAAAAACTCCGCATAACTTCTAAACATCTAAATGGTGAATGCCGCATTATTGAAATTTCGTGAATGAATATGTATATTGTTAAATTACATTTTTTATTACACTTCTACATTTCTGATATTGTTATAAAGGGTGTTTCTTGAGGGTGTCATGATTTTTTTGGAACAGCTTCTCATTTTGAAAAACAGTCAAATTTGCAAAAAAAATTTTTTGTAAAAACGGTTTTTCCTCAATAACTTTCCATGCTTTGAATCGATAGTTTTTCCGATAACATATTTGGATAACCCGTGAAAAATACAATCATTGTGATGGCTCACTTTTCAATATCGCTCAAAGGATAAGCCACAAAATCCATCCCCAGAAAGCTCGGTTGACACATCTCCGACTCACCCTATACATCACGACTTAATTTGAAACACCAATTATCAAAAATGTGTACCGACCTTCCTGGGGGTGATGGTAAATTGAAAAATAAGTATAATTTCATGAATAAACTTATGACCCAAAATGCATATTGAGGGAGATATATCCTTCCAAAGTTGATAAAATTGGAAAAAAAAACTGCGCATAACTTCTAAACATCTAAATGGTGAATGCCGCATTATTGAAATTTCGTGAATGAATGTATATTGTTAAATTACATTTTTTATTACACTTCTACATTTCTGATATTGTTATAAAGGGTGTTTTTTGAGGGTGTCATGATTTTTTTGGAACAACTTCTCATTTTGAAAAACAGTCAAATTTGCAAAACAATTTTTTTGGGAAAACGGTTTTTCCTCAATAACTTTCCATGCCTTGAATCGATAGTCTTTCCGATAACATATTTGGATAGCTCTTGAAAAATACAATCATTGTGATGGCTCACTTTTCAATATCGCTCAAAGGATAAGCCACAAAATCCACCCCCAGAAAGCTCGGTTGACACATCTCCGACTCACCCTATACATCACGACTTAATTTGAAACACTTTGTATCAAAAATGTGTACCGACCTTCCTGGGGGTGATGGTAAATTGAAAAATAAGTATAATTTTATGAATAAACTTATGACCCAAAATGCATATTGAGGGAGATATATCCTTCCAAAGTTGATAAAATTGGAAAAAAACTCCGCATAACTTCTAAACATCTAAATGGTGAATGCCGCATTATTGAAATTTCGTGAATGAATGTATATTGTTAAATTAAATTTTTTATTACACTTCTACATTTCTGATATTGTTATAAAGGGTGTTTCTTGAGGGTGTCATGATTTTTTTGGAACAACTTCTCATTTTGGAAAACAGTCAAATTTGCAAAACAATTTTTTTTGGAAAACGGTTTTTCCTCAATAACTTTCCATGCTTTGAATCGATAGTTTTTCCGATAACATATTTGGATAACCCGTGAAAAATACAATCATTGTGATGGCTCACTTTTCAATATCGCTCAAAGGAAAAGCCACAAAATCCACCCCCAGAAAGCTCAGTTGACACATCTCCGACTCACCCTATACATCACGACTTAATTTGAAACACCTTGTATCAAAAATGTGTACCGACCTTCCTGGGGGTGATGGTAAATTGAAAAATAAGTATAATTTTATGAATAAACTTATGACCCAAAATGCATATTGAGGGAGATATATCCTTCCAAAGTTGATAAAATTGGAAAAAAACTCCGCATAACTTCTGAACATCTAAATGGTGAATGCCGCATTATTGAAATTTCGTGAATGAATGTATATTGTTGAATTACATTTTTTATTACACTTCTACATTTCTGATATTGTTATAAAGGATGTTTCTTGAGGGTGTCATGATTTTTTGGAACAACTTCTCATTTTGAAAAACAGTCAAATTTGCAAAACAATTTTTTTGGGAAAACGGTTTTTCCTCAATAACTTTCCATGCCTTGAATCGATAGTCTTTCCGATAACATATTTGGATAACCCGTGAAAAATACAATCATTGTGATGGCTCACTTTTCAATATCGCTCAAAAGAAAAGCCACAAAATCCACCCCCAGAAAGCTGGGTACACATCTTCGACTCACCCTATACATCACAACAAAAACCTCAAAAAAACCCACCTATAGTAACAGTTTGTTTGTTGACCGACTGCGGTCCGAGCTTCGAGATCCAGCGCAAAAACCGGCACGCAGAGGCCTGCGGAGACTGCTTGCAAGCCGGAGGCGTCTGCAGAACCGACAGCCCGTCGGAGCCGGGCAAGGGCCTGTATCGGCTGTAGGGAGACATCGGGGGATCGGGCACTATCACATCACACAACCACAACGCACACAGAACAACGTGGGGCACCACTACTGTGTGTACGAGACGAGCGGACGTCTCAGGAACGCACCGGACCCGGTATATCACTGAAATAGAACTCTCTGGCGACCACGCGTCGACGGCTCCGTCACCTGTTGCTGCACTAGGTGAAAACGAGACGGTATTCGACGACTGCGCTACGTCGAGACCCTTTCGCTAGCGTAAATGGACTGCGCGCTGCCTGAGAGACGGCCTACAGCTGAGCGGTGTGGATAGCGGTACCGTGGGTTCTCTCCTCCAAGACGACGGTTCACTTACTTCCACCGAGAACGCCGCGGAACATATGCGCGCGGGGAGACCTCGATTACGTTCACAGGTATGGCAGCTACTGATAATGGATATATGTATCTCAACACCTATCAGGTGTGTGAATAAGTCTTTCCCGTTTTTTTTTCAAGTTTTGAGCCTTTATTGTGAAAAAATGGTTACAAATGAATTATTGAAAGTATTGGCCATCGCTAGATACAACTTTTCCCCATCTTTCTGGCAACATACGAATCCCGTTGCGAAAAAATTCGACCGGTTTGGCCTCTATCCAGTCATCCACCCATTTTTTGGCTTCCTCGTAGGAATGGAAGTGCTGGTCAGCCAGGCCATGCGTCATCGATCTGAAGAGATGGTAATCAGACGGAGCAATGTCTGGACTATACGGCGGGTGGGGTAGGACTTCCCATTTGAGCGTTTCTAAGTATGTTTTCACCGGCTGTGCAACATGTGGGCGAGCATTGTCATGTTGCAAAATAACTTTGTCGTGCCTGTCGGAGTATTGTGGCCGTTTTTCTCGCAGTGCGCGGCTCGAACGCATCAATTGTCGTCGATAGACCTCGCCTGTGATCCTTTCATTCGGTTTCAGAAGCTCATAGTAAACCACACCTAGCTGGTCCCACCATATACAGAGCATGAGCTTGGCGCTGTAGTGACTCGGTTTGCTCAGAGATGGCGCCATGGTCGTAATGCGCCACACAACATCGGCCCCGGCGTATTTATAGGGGTCGACGCAAAGCAGCCGATTCACTTCTCACCCGATGGGTGGGAAGGTGTGTCTTAGGCAGAGATCGCTGGATAGCCTAACCGATGAGTCCACCAGCGATCTCGGGACGAAACACAATGCCCCCGGGAGAGGGCGCACCTAAATATTAGCTCGAGAAAGACTCGCTAAAGCGCCATGAATATTTGGCTTGGCCGTCGATGATGATGCATGGCCGGGTAGTCCCCATGATTTTCTTCGCTTCGGATTATCGTAACGGATCCACTTTTCATCGCCAGTCACGATACGATGCAGAAAACCCTTTCTTTTATGTCGCTGAAGCAGCTGTTCGCAAGTGAAAAAACGCCGTTCGACGTCTCTCAGCTTCAGTTCGTACGGCACCCAATTCTTGCTTTTGGATCATTCCCATGGCTTTCAAACGCTTGGAAATGGTTGTTCGGTCAACTCCCAATGCTTCAGCAAGTTCTTCTTGCGTTTGACACGAATCTTCATCAAGCAAAGTCGCCAATTCTTGATCTTCAAAGATTTGCGGCCGCCCGGAACGCTCCTTGTCTTCCACGTCGAAATCGCCACTTTTGAAGCGTCGAAACCATCCGCGAACACTTGAATCATCGACACAACCTTCTCCATAAGCTTCCTGAAGCAACCGATGCGCCTCGGCAGCAGATTTCTTCGAATTGAACCAATAAAGTGAAACTTCCCGCAAATGACGTCGACTCGGCTCAAATTTCGACATTTTCACGATTTCAAAAATTTATGATGCGAAAAAATTTCAACTAATGTGTTAGTGTGGAATTGTTGACAGATGAATAAGCTTTGATTATGACATATGTAACCATTAAATACTCGCACAGTATTGGTGGCGCCATCTCTTACAAAAAACGGGAAAGACTTATTCACACACCTGATATCTCAACACCTAGTATCGTTAATTATGTAGATATCCGATCAAATTCTCTGTCAGATTTGTTGGGCTTTCCATCTGTTCTTCGTTAATGTCCCAAATTTTTACCGATTATTTTCAGGTCATCATTAACTAAGGAATGTTCGTCTTCTTTTTGATTAATTTGTTTACGTATACTAGTAGTCTGAGCCAGTGGACGGCAGACCACACATATTTTAGGAAAGCCCAAAATTTCCTCAGTGAGTCTGTTGTACTTCTTCTTCTTATTCTTCTTCAGGTGCCATCTCCTCTCAGAAGGTTGGCTACCAAAATGGTTACCTTCATCTTTGACACTGCAGCCCTAAACAACTCAACAGAACTGCACTTGTATAGTTTATTCAAAGTCACTTGAACTAGTCCATAAAAACGCTTGGCCATAGATGTCCCTTTGAAGTGGATACCGCGATCTACAGAATACTGGGGTTTATCTGAAAGTATTGTTAGGCAATAAATTCACTGGTCCCAAAGGATTTTCTGGAAACTTGGACGAACCTTGTATAATCGAAATATTCATCTTCCTCCAAGTGACTTTGGATATACTATACCATTGTCTCAAGTTGTTTAACCAGGAAATTCTCCTTCTTCCGATGTTCCTTCTTCCCTGTATCTTTCCCTGTATCACTA
Source organism: Harmonia axyridis (assembly GCF_914767665.1). Classification (NCBI taxonomy): domain Eukaryota; kingdom Metazoa; phylum Arthropoda; class Insecta; order Coleoptera; family Coccinellidae; genus Harmonia; species Harmonia axyridis. The sequence goes on from NC_059502.1 coordinate 20,970,893, forward strand.
TCTGCAATAAGGTATATTTCTCTCCTCTCAGCACATGACCCAGATACTGCAACTTTCCAATTTTTACCTTGTTCAGTATTTCCCTCTATTTACCCATTATTTTGAGCACTTCTGTATTTGGTACTTTGTCTATCCTCCTTATCTTGAGTATTCTCCTGTATGTCCACATTTCGAAGGCCTCCAGGCGATTACTAATATCCTGTTTTATTGTCCAAGCTTCCATTCCATAGAGGAGCACAGGGAATACGTAACATTTTAACAACCTGACCTTGAGCTGTACTGTTGAACTTACCGACCATGAAATGGGGGTTAGCTAAGCGCGGTTGCTGTGGCCTCAGCAGTAGTTAAGAGCCACAGGTGGAAAAAATTACATAAAAAAACATATTTTAGTAAAGCTTGCCGATTAAATATGTCAAAATACACTCTTATAACTATTCAAAAACGAAACGACGATTATCACGGTGGCGAAGAGGTGGAAGAAATTTTCAAAATAAAAAAAAAAATTTTCAAAAGTATTTTAGGAAACTTGAAATTCATATATATTATTCTTTGAAGTTTCAGAAGCTTATATTTCTAAGGGCAGACGAGTTCGTCGGTTCCTTCAACCTGGCAGACAAGAAAATCTGTCTCTTCCGCGAATATAAAAATGCAGATTTGTCTAGATTTTAGTTCAATAACTTTGGCGTCGGATATAACAACTGTTTTTATGAAAAAAAGTTCATATAAACATATATCCTAACAAGCTTCGTTTTAGAGATACAGGGTGTTTAAGTTTGAAAAAAGAAATTAGTTTTTACTTCTTACTCTTGTAATATTACATTAATTGTTTCAATTTTCAGGAATTGAGATCTATTTAATGTGATGTTTCGAATTAGGAGAGTGTCTTCGGCCAAAATTATCCAGTGGCGTAGATATAGGGGTGCGATGATCCTTTTTCTATTGGAAATCTACACCACTGTAATTTTTTTAGGGAAAATTATTTAATTTCTGAAATCAACAGGGTTTCACTGAAAAAAAAAGGTCTCTTGATTTTTTTTTTTTTTTTGAGAATTTCTGCCACCGCGATAATCGTCTGCCGTTTCGTTTTTGAATAGCTATAATAGTGTATTTTGAAATATTGAATCGGCTGCTTTCCTAAAATATATGTTTTTTATTAAATTTTTCCACCATCAGTCGCGCGGTTGAGCTGGCCTCAGCTAACCCCATTTCATGGTCGGTAGGTACAACAGACTCACTGACGAAATTCTGAGCTTTCCTAAAATATGTGCGGTCTGCCGTCCACTGGCTCTTAGACTATAGATAATTCGTATTCGTATTCGTTAATTTTGCTTCCGAGTCTACCGAAGATAGCTTTGTTTCGTGTCTGTCTGTCAGTCAGTATGTACCCAAACTCTTGTATAGTTCAACCAAAATTACCTACCCTACGTATCAAAACGCTAAATTGTATAGTTCAACCAAAATCACCTACCCTACCCTACGTATCAAAACGCTAATAGGAATATAAATATTCAACCGCGCATGTCGTAAAATAATGGGAGAAATGTAGATTACTGAAACGAAACAAACTTCCAAACTACATGAAGTACATGAAGTCAATTACTGTGCGATTTCAATTTGATAAGTCAATATCGTTCAGTTTGAAATCAATTTTATTTTTATTTTGAGGCTTCAAATCCCCTGAAATCAGTAAACAAGCTGAAAGGATCAATGTGACCAAGCAGTCGATTTTTAGATCGATTAATATGAATAAATCTATTATAGTATCCGAGAAAACGTCTAGAGCCTGTACACTGTACGTCATATAGAGACAGAAAATGTCTTTAATGACTCAAAGTCAAGCGCCATCAACCTTAGGTCCTTCAGCTCGAGATATAGATTTTCTTTGGTTTGAAAATTGTACACAATAAGTGTAGAATTGCAGGGGTTCTTGAAAATGAATTGCTTATAATAATTACTGTGTTTTCTTCATGGTTCCTGATTGTAAATGCATAAATATGCATGTCTATTTTTATACCTTCTGATTCATGAGAGAAGAATACTAAAGGAAGTTGATCCTTATTCAATTCCAAGAAACCTTATTCCAGAAAGTTTGGAGCAATTTTAAATTAGGGAAATTTTCATATCATGATGACTTCCAAGAAAAAACACTGGATACAAATTTCACACTCTGCTTTATTATTTCATCATACAAATTGCAAAGTTGAAAACAAATCTCGAACCTTGGATCATTATCCTCTGCCATAGTGTTTTCGAGATAAAATGGCAATAACGATGATTATATTCAGAGAAATCCGAAACTACAAGGGCAATATGACTGTGCAGTGAAGAATTGTATTACATATTCTCACAGCTATATATGCTTTCAATTTTCTGAATATGTGTCTCCAAGTTCTAGGTCAATTAAATTCGGAGTTATGAATTTTTCAATATTAGTGAAAGAACGTGTCGAGAGTGGTTTCATCGTTTCAAGAACGGTGATTTTGACGTCGAAGAACTTTGTGACTGTGGAAGAGAGAAGGTTTTCGAAGATGCAGAATTGGAGGCATTACTTGATCAAGACTCGTGTCAAACGCAACAAGAATTGACAGGATCATTGGGAATGACGCAACAAGCCATTTCAAAATGCCTGAAAGTCATGGGAATGGTTCAGAAATAAGGAAATTGAATTGAGTTGAATACGAGTTGTAACCGAGAGATATTGAACGGAGTTTGTTCGCTTGTGAACAACTGCTTGCAAGACAAAGACGGAAGGGGTTTTGCATCGCTTTGCTGATGGAGACGAAAAATTGGTTCACTACGATAATCCCAAGCGCAGAAAATCATGGGGATATCTCGGCTATGCTTCCACGTCGACGGCCAAACCGAATATTCAAGGGGTTCCAAGGTCATGCTCATTGTTTAGTGGGACCAGCTCGGCGTAGAGTATTATGAGTTGTTAAAACCGACTGAAGCATTGAGCATTGGGAGACAAACGGCTGCAATACAACGAGAGACATGATACAACGAGAGACATGATACAGTGATTTTGCAGCAAGACAATGCAGGACCCATCTTGCGAAAGTGGTCAAACATATTTGGAAACGTTGAAAGGGAGGTCCTACCCTACTTGCCGTATTCTCTGGACGTTGCTCCCTCGGACTCTTGTTTCGAACAATGGCACACGACCTGGCTGACCAACACTTCCGGTCTTATGACAAGTGATGACATTCGTGGATCGCTCCAGAAGATGACCAGTTTTTCCAACGCGGGATTCGTTCGCTGCCCGAAAGAAAGAAGAAAGTAGTGGCCAGCGATGGACAATACTTTGAATCATAAATGTATAACCAGTTTTTTTAATAAAGCCTCGAATTTCGGGAAAAAAAACGGCGGAAACAAAGTTGTACTTCTATGTAATTATTCAAATGTTCAGTATGCTTCTCTTTGAACAATTCCAAACTTTTATCATTAGAAATAACTTATTGATTTATTATTTACCCTGTTCACTTTTAATTGTAAGGTGAAATTTGATTTCAGGGTTAATACTGAATATATTTGTTTATTATAGAATTGTCATATAAGGCAACGTTTCGGCAGTGCTTTTTTTCAAGCCTGTGAAATATATAAAAAATATCCTTAATAAAACATCACAATGTAACTAACAATAAACGGATATGGAATTAGATCTCTTTTCTATTTAAAAAAATATAGAAAGAAATTCTATATTCTAGAAATATCTATATTACAACTTGTCCGTTTATTGTTAGTTACATTGTGATGTTTTATTAAGGATGTTTTTCATATATTTTACAGGCTTGAAAAAGGGCACTGCCCGAAACGTTGCCTCATGTGACAATTCTATAATAATCAAATATATTCAGTATTAACCCTGAAATCAAATTTCACCTTACAATTAGAAATAACAAACCAAATCGTGAAAAATAACAGAACAGTATTCAAACACTCAATAACTGCATCCCATAATTCAATCGAACGAAAACTCGAATAAATAAATAACTGTGACAAGCTGTGCAAGATAGCTCTCTCAGCTCCAAATGAATCGAACTCCTCGAAATATAAATCATCATATCGAACCGTATACGTCGTTTTATATAATTCAAGTGCTCCGTTCGCCTTCAAGTGACAGAAAAGCGATCACGAGATATTATTACGGGAACTTCGAAATATCCTGCACATTCGCTTTGTAGGACATGAATGTCTATCGACGTTTAAATCGATCTCGATTGCCTCATTCTCCGACATTCGACAGCTGCATAATTTGTAGTTTTCGAAATAGCATGATTTATACGCTCTCGTTTCTCGAAACTCATTAGGGAACGTGCTCGAAATTTGGCGGCTTCATTTATGGTCGAGATGAGTACTAATAAACGTAATGGATGTATAAAAAAACGAGATGACAGACAACATAACTTTGTTGCGAAGAACGTACTGTAGATGCACTCGATGGATTAATTTACAATGAGGAAGTCTCTCACGTGAATTCCAGAGCTTTTGTGCGCTCGTCCGTTCATCCGCCATTTGCGAAACATCATATAACTGTATACAGGGTGTTCCTAAATTGAACGTACAAACGAAAACGGGAGATTCCTTAAGTGAGTTTAAGAAAAAAAAGTCCCATAAACATGGGGTCGCAAACGTTTCGTTTTCGAGATACAGAGTGTTGAAGTTTGAATTTTTTTCAAGTTTTTTTCTCATAGTATCTACACTTCACAAGATATTCAACTGAAATTTGGCATAGATATTACATTTGAGAGTTCTCACCACGTGACATGGCAATTTCGATAGAATATCTACAGGGTGATATTTTTTCTGGAACACTGCCACCTGTTCTTCTGCAGAACTTTTTTTTGGTGAGCAACTGTTAATTTGAAAACATGTAAAAAGAAGCTTTGTTCTTATACTAAACTTTTCGGTCTCTTGTAGTTTTGTCGTATCTACCAACGATTTCGAGAAAAAAATTTTGAACGATTCTCTCGAAATCCTCGTGAAAATCCAAATTATGATGGGAAGGCCACTTTGTAAGCTGTGGTGAATGAATTCAGTGTCAGTTATTATGGAAATTTTCCTGATCTGTAGCGATGATTCATAAAGTTTCGATAAACTCGTATAATCAACACAAAAAATGTATTACAACAAGAAACACTCTGTATCTCGAAAACGAAACGTTTGCGACCCCATGTTTATGGGACTTTTTTTTCTTAAACTCACTTAAGGAATCTCCCCTTTTCGTTTGTACGTTCAATTTAGGAACACCCTGTATAGGTATGCAGGGTGTTTCAAATTAAGTCGGCACCATTGCTAACTCCGTTATTATTGATGCTACGATGTCGGTTAAATGGGCAAACTAGTAGCATTTTCAGTGGTCTTCTCAATGCCGAGAACAAAAAAAAAATTGACAGTCGCGTTCATAATATTTCATAAAATGATATTTTTTTTCTATGGAACACCCTATATTTTTTCATGCACTTCGATTTGTAATAACATTCTCAACAACAAAGCTCATATCACCTTTCTTCCTAAAAAATGAGAGACTTATTTTGAAATATTTATTTCGTTCGTTAGTACAAAAAAATGATTTTTTTTTGGCGAATAAACCTCATGATTGTCCAAGCAACTATTTTTTGTACTTATACGAATGACAATATTTTGTTACTAATAGCAAAATAAGACAGTGAAAAGAAAAAAGTGCGCTGGGATGTGAACTCGTGAAACCCGTGATCATCATGTAGCACCACTCAATCGCCACCACTAAGCTATTTGATATTAATAGAAAAAACGATAATTTCCATCTTAAAGCCATTCCGCTAGCAGCATTCATTTTGTGAATCAATGGTGTCAATAGAAGGGCCCAAATATGTGTTCAACAAGAATGCGGTGTTTTTGACCATTTACTCGATAATTTATAGCGCTTTATCAAATCCGTTTGTTATAAATGTTTCCTATTAATACAACTGTCTTATTTTCACCTTTACGAAAAAAAAGTCAAATGAGCTTTCGTTGTTGAGAATATTATTACGAATCGAAATGCATGAAAAAACATAGGGTGTTCCATTGAAAAAAATATAATTTTATGAAATATTATGACAACGCGACTGTTCATTTTTTTTTGTTATCGGCATCGAGAAGACCACTAAAAATGCTACTAGTTTGCCTTTTTAACCGACATCGTAGCATCTATAATAACGGAGTTAGCAATGGTGCCAACTTAATTTGACACACCCTGTATACGGTCAAAAATGTGTACCAACCTTCCTGGGGGTGATAGTACATTGAAAAATAAGTATAATTTGATGAATACACCCAAAATGCATATTAAGGGAGATATATCCTTCCAAAGTTTATAAATTGAAAAAAAACTCCGCATTACTTCTAAACATCTAAATGGAAAATGCCGCATTATTGAAATTTCGTGCATAAATGGATATTGTTAAATTACATTTTTTATTACACTTCTACATTTCTGATATTGTTATAAAGGGTGTTTCTTGAGGGTGTCATGATTTTTTTGGAACAACTTTTATGGTTATCGATGAATATCGCGATGAATGAATCTGCTGAAATGTGACTACAACAACTCAAATATCTCGAAAACAGTTCAACTTTTTGTAGTTAGATATGGGTACCTTTTTCATGTAATTTTTTTCGCTACATCGAATGCTTCCATTTTTTCACCAAAACGAATACAACGAAAAAAATTGTCACAAAATAATTATGACTAACCCTCTAAAAACACCCTTTACACCTATATCAGAAATGTAGAAATGTAATAAAAAATATTTCAATCTGGTGGCATTCACCGTTTAGAAGTTATGCGGTGAAACTTTTTTAATTTTATCCACTTTGGAAAGATATATCTCCCTCAATATGCATTTTGTACGCATTTTTTACCAGCTACAAACATTTTCTCATCATTTTGACTGTATATAATCAAAATTTTTCACTGTCAGAATAAACGTAGTCACTCCCAAATGACCAATCGGTATTCCCCAAAGTTAACAGGTAAACTCGGTGAGAATATTCGTAATTTTATGATAGTACCACACAATGAAGACGTCCTTTTTATCATTTTTGTCTGATCTGCTTATTCATCTCACCGACAAATAGGTAGTTCTCAAAATTCGATCGAAGCGGTCATCATACATATAATCAGGGCAGGCATGGATGATTAACAATTTCATCAATTCAACATGTGATTAATTTGGGCATGTACTTTTTGAAGTGTCGATCGAAAAGCATGTACGAACCTATGTAGATGTACAAGATAATAAAGTCCAGGCTCCATTATCAAATGACAATTTAAGTACGTAAAACCGTTGACATTGATGTTGACGTATGACGTTGACGTATGACGTTGACGAGTTTTTATGGTGTGGAAGTACACGCCAACTTGATTTTCGTGACTCTACAAACCTGGTTTGTGATCCAATCAAAGCAACCCTGTTTCAGAAATAAAAATACCGTTTCCGATTTTAATCAGAAAGCAGGATTTAACCATACCAAAAAATCGCCGCAAATGGATCAACACATCACAAACAATAAGTATTATTCATCAAAATTTTCAAATACATTCCAAATTTATTGAATCAAAAGTAAGATCCCTCCAAAATGAAACATGTCTGATTTTGAACTTGTCAACACTTTTTTCATTTGCAAAACAAAAATTCAAAACAGGTAATTACATACATAGTTGGATATTTTCATCCTTTGCAGAAATATCAAAGCACACATGTGTTATACAGGGTGATTCATTGGTAAATGGCGGAAGCTAACGGTAAGAGGACACTGAGGTGAGTCAAAATAACCTATATTTTAAGGTTTTATCTATCTTTATAATCAAGATACAGAATGTTTTATTGATTTTGTCAGTTTCTTCAATTAACCAATAACTTTCGAACTATATATTTTCTTGATATTTATTACGTTTATTCTCTGCAACAACTAGACGGACATAGTAACTGAATTTTTTTTTCAGGTCCGGCCTAGGAAAAATTGATAAATATGGTTCAACAAACAACAAAATATGGGAATATTTCAAGGCCATTGTGACCAATTTCTCGAACGAAAATTTTCAGAATCGTTGGATAGGTAGGGATGGACGGTGGACCCCATAACTGGCCTGCAAGGAGCCCCGACTTGAATCATATTGTTTGGGGTAACTTGAAATCATAAGTTTACTTGACACGAATAAATGATAGAATGATTTTTTCTTCAGAGAATCGAGGACGCTTGAAACAAATCGATATAATCAAGAAATTATTAGAAAACCAATAACTATCAATAATAAGGTGGTCATTTTGATCAATTTTTGTGAAATTTTTTTCCCTGCTTCAAAGGCTTTTTATAGCGTTTATAGGTTTCCATGAAGATGTTATGTTTTTCAGGACTCATTTTATTGGTTATTTTCAATTCAGATATTCGATAAATAAATTTTATCCTCAATGTTATCGTTTTCTCGTTTTCAGTGGTGATATCACTGATTGATATCATTACAGATTTCTCCAAAAGACCTCTGCAAAACTTTGCATTTCGTTGTGCAATTCAATTGGTACAATCAATATGTACCGAATGAAATTTAATTTTGACGAAATTTTTCGAAAAAATCTGGATCTGCATGATGTTTTCGCAAAATTTGCCGGCAAAATTGAATTTCGTTGAGGTGAATAATTATGCGAGTAATATTTCCGCACGTAAATAATTGCCATTGTTCACTAAGTAATGCAACATCGAAGATTTCTTAACACAATTGACAAACTTGATTTTGTCAGAAACGTACCCATTTGGATAAAAACAGCCATATCTTTTTTCTTTGAATAACAAATGACTTGTGTGATACCTCTTTGAAATCACTATAAAATAGACAATTTATTGGTGTAATGTGCAGCAGTAGCTCGGTACATTTTTTTCCACTACGATGGGCTAAACTTCATGAACAAAATAATCCACTACCAAAATTTCCAATAAAAATATTTCTCATAGCCCCCCTTTAAAATGTTCAGAGGATGTTTTTGATGTAAACGTTGAAATCATTCTTCAGCAATATTTTACTGAAAAAATTAACCAAAAAGGGTAAAATTGTACCAACCGTAAGGACGAAACTATTGAAAGGGGCAAAAATGCATTATTTAAAAAAATAGTAATTTACGTAACAAGTCCGGAAAATAGGGTTTTTTTGGACGAATAGACAAAGTTCCAGGACGAGCGTAAGCGAGTCCTGGAAGTCTGTGAGTCCAAAAAAACCATTTTCGGGCGTGTTGCGTACAATATTTTTTCGGCAACCATGTAGAATAACACTATCGCTGCTGCTTTCCATATTTTATTGCGATTGCGATAAAAAACATGCAAATTTTTGACAACTAATTTCATATGAACTGTCAGCCGTTATCTCGGTTACTATGGATTCTATGATTCTTTTCCGGCCTAGTCCGGGAAGTACGTACTTTCCGGACTAGGCCGGGAAATGCTACTTTCTCAGAGAAAAAGCGTCCGGGAAGTGAGCACTTCCCGGACGGTTGCCGAAAAAAAATATATCTCGAAAACGGTAAGACTTTTATAATGGGAATTTTGTCATAGCAGGTAGGTTATCCTTTGATCTACATTCTCCCTCGGTTTGACGTGGTCTTTACGGGACACCCTGTATAGGGTGTTTTTTTTGGGATGGATATAACTTATTAATTTTTCCTAGGCCGGATCTGGGAAAAAAATTCCTTGAAATTAGTTTTCGTCCATTTACCAATGAATCACCTTATATGTGCTATATTACGTATTAGTCGAAAACATATTGTATTAAATATCATCCTTCTTAGCAATGCATGTTATTCTACACCAAAGCATCAAAATTCTGTTATATCGAGTGCATTTCAACCAGTTGATCGAATCTAGCACACAGAAAATTTTCCATGTCAACTAGCGTCCTCCTCTAGAGGCGCCTACCCCCTCAACTCGGCTTGTTTATAGAGTAAACATGCATCAATAACAAACTCATTACGACATACCGAGTGGGTGTTGGCATTTTGATCGGTTACTGGATGGACGTTCAACATAAACTTCGTCGAGACTCAATCAATTCATAGCAGCCATTTAATTCTAATAATATAAAGAGATCGATACCTAATCAATTATTGAACTAATCGATGAATTTTTCATCATATCGATTTCAATTCAACGGTATGAAGGACAGTTTTCGAACGATTCCTGCATCGTCACTATACAGGGTGCCCAGAAACTATGGTGCCAAATTGAAAATTAAATAAGACTTTCCTAATTTTCTCAAATATCGTTCGTTGCAAAGATACAGGGTGTTGAATATGAAAAATTAAAAGTAATTTTCATTCACAACTTTCACAGTTTCCACAGTTTTAAATTTGAAAGACTATTTTTGTTCAATAGGTGCCGTATTTCTGAAAAAAATCACTTTTTCAGTTGCCACCAGTGGAGTACAAGACAGGCATCATGGTCACTTTTCTCCCCAATTTTTCACGCCACTGGTCAAATCCGAAAAATTATGCTTTTCTCACATTCTCCATTCAATTTTGAATAAAAAATGCAAATTATCGAGTCTGTTTGACAGAAATTTATTTTACAATTCCAATATATATTCAATAAAAAAAAATTACACTTTCACATCCATTTTTCCATTTGTTTTTCAAATAGATTGATTACTCATTGAAGGGTTTCAATTCAACACCATGTATCTATGCAAGAAAGTAGCTAAGGTGAAAGAATGCCTGTGAAAGTGTCAATTTTTTTCGTTGAATATTCAGTTGTTATTTGTACTAGTAATTTCTGTACAAGAAATTTTTCATTACTAGTATGTTTGCAATCATAAGTTCAATTATCTTGAAAACAGTTTTTCCGGATTCAAAGAAAAATACATTTTTCACTCAAAACTAAAAGTGGAATTCGAAATATGTAACATTTTTCTGATAACACCAGTGGCGTAAAAATAGGGTTGAAAAGAGACCATGATGTCTTTCTTGTACGCCACTGGTGGCAACTGAAAGGTAATTCTTTTCAGAAAAAAGGCACCTATTGAACACAAACATTCTTTCAAATTTAAATGAAAAATTTCAAAAACAGTGGAAGTTATGAATAAATTCATACCCCCCTGGATCCCTAGGGAAGTCAATGATTTTTTCACAGTTTATTCACATCGCTAATAGTTATCTACATTCCAAATATGGTTATGCTCCGACGTGTATTTCCGAAGTTACGAATTTTCGAAATTTAAGGGTTGAAAAAACTACCCCTGGATCCCAAGGGAAGTCAATCATCTTTTCACAGTTTATTCACATCGCCAATAGTAATCTACATTCCAAATATGGTTATGCTCCGACTCGTATTTACGAAGTTACGAATTTTCGAAATTTAAGGGTTGAAAAAACTACCCCTGGATCCCAAGGGAAGTCAATCATCTTTTCACAGTTTATTCACATCCTTTAGTAATCTACATTCCAAATATGGTTATGCTCCGACGCGTAGATATGAATTTTTCAAGTTAGACTGATGATAATTTGAATAAAAACGTTGCTAAAATATCCCGAGATCTATAGAAAATCAATATTTCCTCCAACGGATACTCTGAATACTATACGGAACCCACTTCCCAAATTTCTATCCGATCTAGTGAGTAGTTCCATAATAAATCGTTTTTTTGCCGCACGCCACTGGTCACCGCCTTCGGGTGTTTCAGTCAAACAGTCTGCTGGAAACGGTCTGCCAAATTTACACCGGTATTTACCATATACATAATATGATAACCAGTTGAAAGATAATAACGTCAAGTCAATGTTTTCCTCGATTTTTTTTGAAGATTTGAAGACAATCAAGTCTCGGCCTGTCAAACAAATTACGAACTCAATATTCCTAGGTTATTTGGGCAGCTGTCATCTTTGAATCTGTCATCTTTTAACATTTGATAAATCGCCATCACTAATAATGGAACGATACACGCTTGAACAACGCATCGAAATTGTTAAAATTCACTATAAAAATGGTGACAATTTTGAAGTCACTATTAGCAATAATAAAGCACTTTTGGGTCTTCGTGAATCACTTTCTCGGCTGGAAATAGTGAAACTGGTGGAAAATTTTGAGCTATTGGGGGACAAGTTAGTGATGTGAAGAATCGAAACCGTGTGCGTCTCTCAAGATCAACTGAGAATATTGTTGTTGTAGACCAGTGGTTCTCAAACTTTCTCAGGTCGCGCCCTCTTTCGGTAAAAAGAAAAATTTGCGCTGATAGGGTCTATGAAATGCATCAAAATGATCCGAATTATCATCGAAAACTCATCTTCAGCCAATTAATAAGCAGAATTATCGCATTTTAGGCTCGGACACTACAAGACTGATTGTTGAAAAGCCCAACCATCCTCAAGGTGTCAGTGTTTTGACGGTTTTTAGGCTGGTGGTACATTGAAAACGTGGCTGGTGCAACTATTACGGTGGATAGATTGCGCTACTGGGCTATTATTGATGATTTATAGGCCCGGAATTGGGAAATATGAATGAAGACGAAGTTTATTCAAAATTAGACATAGCTACGTGGCACTCAAGCAACGAAACAACCACAATTTTGCAAGAAAAGTTTCCTGGTCGTGATATTTCTCTAAGATGTGATCACAATTGACCACCGAGATCTTATGATTTAACACCTTTGGACTTTTTTCTTTCGACATTGTCAAACTGCATTTTGAGAAATTCTCTTTATTCCTATTTATTTTCTGTACCTTTATTATTTTTTTTTTTCAGATATTACATATTTCTGAAAAGTAACATCTTAAATATTTATTATTCATATTATCTTTCAAACCTTTAAACAGCTTCAAAGATAATTTGTGAACTTGATTATGTTCATGTTCATTATTTGTAAAATTAATATTTTTGGAATTTGCCCATGACATCCAAATAAAGTCAGACCGTCGCGAAGAATTTTAAAATGAGTAAATTAACACAGACATCTTGCCTATATCTTCAGAACCACAAAATTACGGAGCTGAAAGAAACAGCCGGTAATGATGAGTTTTTATACCTAGTTAAAAATTCATTAGTTTCTGATAGCTTCACCATAATCTCCGATAGCAGTAAAACTAATTCAAAAGAAATTAATGTCAATCGATGTTTGTAACAGCAAAAAAATTATTGCACACTATCAATGTTGTTCCATATGTGAGAAGTAACTAGAGAATGAGTAGTGTAGAACAGTTATAATTGTACTCCAGTTGCGAACAGAACTGAGACTCGGCTTGTAGGTCGGATCATTATTGTATGATTGAAATCATATTTGGGGATACCTATTATTCTCAAAGAATTTCAACCGAATTTCCTGTATGGTGATGAAACACACTTTTAGTATTTGAATGATCCACTTTTCATCACCAGTCACCAACCGCTTCAAAAATGGATCGATTTTGTTGAGATTCAGCAGCGATTCACAGATGGAACTTCGGTCCATGAGGTTTTTTTTGCGATCACTCGTGTGGTACCCGTACATCGAGCTTCTTCTTGAGACCAGCCTTATGCAAATGGTTCCAAACGGTTTTTTTGTGCAATATTTAGCTCTTGGGCAATCGAAACAGTCCTAACATGACGGTCAGACACAACAATGTCCGTGATTTTATCGATATTTTCGACAATTGGCCTTCCAGTGCGTAGTGCATCTTTAACATTGTCGTTTAATCGATTAATCGACTAAACCAAAATTTCGCGTGATTGGCTGTTACCTTATCAAGACCATAAACACTTATTACATTTTCGCCTTCATCGAAGAAAACTGAAAATATAGCGTATTCTGCGTATTTTCTCTTTGCTAGTGTCCACCTTCAACGCGCGGTCGAACTGAACTGAGTCAACTAATCACAAAACTGTCAGAAAATATTTTGTAGTACGAAACTCATCTTTTTAACGCCATCTCGTGGAACCCGATACGATACGTAGGATACAGATAAGTAAAGCCATCTATTGAAAAAATAATGGATTTTTTTTGCTTCACTTAATATATTATTAATCATTATCATAGGTGACAAAAATAAATGAAATGAAACGTTCAAATTTCCATGGAAAAAACGGAAATCAATTGAAGTAACGGGAATATCCTTCAAATTAAAAAAGACTCATCCTTTCAAAAGCCGCCTGTTCATCTTAAACTTTTTTAAAAGTAAGTGGACACACCAGTGTTTCTAGATTTCAAAAAGTTTAAATTCCAGTTATATTTTTCAACAATTTGTCCACTACCTATTTCAAGGTCATATATTTCAGATTGCAAAAATTTACATTGCTGAAACGTTTATTCACATCTATATCACAAATATCTACTTGATCAATGACCAACTATTGTGAACACAGAAGAAATCAAAATTGTTTAGTTAATATATGTAATATTATTCCATTACATAGGTATATTATTTCGAGTAGGTATTAAGTGAATCAAATCTCCAGAAACCATTCTATTTATTGAGGTGAAGTAGTTTTCCAAAATTATGAAAGCATCCTTCAGTTCATTGTTTCAATCTATATCGTTATTTTCTTTAATATTTATTATTATTGTAATAAGAAATATCTCATTTATTTGATTTCGATTGTCATTAAAATATTCAATTTTCTAATCAAGTAAATTCTGGAAATTCTAGAACAATAATAATACTCATTCAATGTGATATACCATATGAATGACATCTGCTACAGTTTAAAAAAACCTTGTAAAATAACCTAATTAGAAACATTTCCGATTAAAAATACTCTAATATCAAGAAAAATAAAAAAAAGGGTTATCAAATGATAACCCTTCGTTGTTAACCTAATATTTTAAATTAATTATATGGCCTACCTTCTGAATTTAACGGGGTAATGGTGGTGGTTGAAGTAGGAGCCAGTGCAAGAAATCCGGGGCGAGACAAGCCCCATCCAACGACTCCTAGGGTAAAAAGACCCTAAGATGCAGTAGCACAGCAACTATCTGCAAAGTTTATTAACTGATAGGTTATGTAGCATTATATATAATCAACTTTAAATTAATTCTTCAATAAATGAACGCACAAAAATTGAACTCACAAAAGCCTATAAACCTTAGAATTTTCATCAAAGTATATAGTGTCTCAGTGTCACTACGAAATGGAAAGATTCTTATAAAAATTCCCTGGCATTTTCTACAATCAAACATCTATATCTTAAGCAACTGAAGTACTCACTTTCCAAGAAGGCCTTTACAACTTTCCAAGAGACAGGGTATAAAATAGAAATGACTAATCAATTATAAGATATTTTTATTGTATGTAAACAACTTAAACGAGCCACTATTCCCTAAATAAACTGCACAATACCCCTCAGTTTCGACACTTTCCACGAAAGCACAAAGCAAAAAAGCAATCAAAAAAATTTTAGCGATTGAAATGGTCAATCAAAATGATTATCACTTCGATTAATCTTATAAGGAAGGTAATATCAAAATTTGCCTATTCTTTACAATATTGACTTAATTTCGATGCTGGCGCATAATCGGATTCTGGGGCAATATTTGACATTGCACAATGACATTTCTATAGGATTGGTTTCATTTTTTTAAAGAAAACATCACAAAATTCTATATTTTATAGAAATGCAAATAATTTTTTCTATAAAATAACTTTCTTGTACCGTTAAATTAAGACTTTTGTAGATTTTGGTTCAATATTTCACCGATTGATATAATAATAGCAACAAATTTAAATAAATTATCAATAAATAAGCAAGATAATTACAAAGAATTTTTAAAAAAGGAATATATTACTAGAAAATACCTTGAGCAAGGAAATATCAATATAACGTCATAATCTCAGAGTGAATTTATTTCTGTGGCTTCGAGGTTAGGTTATAAATCAAAACGGAAATTCTTTGGTTTCTGAAGGTAATCTTTATTAGTGTTCTGTGGTTGATAGTGGGCAATGCAATAATAAATAATAATTCGTATTCTGCAATTTGTTTCAACTTTTTCCTTTGATTTTTCTGATTTCACTCTCTTGAATTCTGTTTTGTAATTTTATTGAAATCTGAAAATGGAAAATATACTTGATAAACCAGATGCCAACAATATCAGAGCTTTAGAACAACTGAAGTATGATCTAGGTGTTGAAAACTCCGAATCAGAAGATGAACATTCTAGAGATATTTGTATGGAATATGAAGGTAGTTCTTTGATGAAAGATCAACAAGAGCATGAGTTGATTTTTAATGATTCAATGGTAATGAAGGAAGAGGAAATGGATCTTGAGACAGATTTCATACTCCCAGAAGTTTCCCAATACACACAACCTAAAAAGAAAGAAAAAAAAAGCAAAAAAGAAATTGAGGAAGAAGAAAGAGAAAAAATGCAGTGAGTATTATTTAATTCAAGAATTATTTTGCTTATAGAAGAATTGGTATTATCCATTATTGCCTTTTTTTATTTCTTGAACACATTACAATGTTATTTTAGTCTATAATTCTTCTTATATTCGCATTTCTTTCAAGGGTTTTAGTTTCAAATTTTACCGAGGAACAATTGGATAGATATGAGATGTTCAGAAGATCAGCCTTCCCTAAAGCTGCAATCAAACGACTAATGCAGACCATTACTGGATGCTCTGTATCACAGAATGTTGTCATAGCTATGGCAGGAATTGCTAAAGTTTTTGTTGGCGAAGTTGTGGAAGAAGGTATATAAGCCATCATTTGAATTTATCCCTTATAACACAGTTTTGAATTTCAGCATTAGATGTTATGGAAGAACAAAGTGAAAATGGTCCTGTTCAACCTAAACATTTACGAGAAGCTATAAGAAGATTAAGACTTCAGGGTATGATTCTTGGTGGAAGAGATTATAGGACTCATTTTAAATTATGAGAAATGACAATCATTTCCTACAGAAATTTATATGTAAATAGATATTCACTTTTAATTAAACTTAAGGAAATTTTATATAATATACATTTCTTTTTCAGTGATATTCTTCATTTCGATTCCTTATAATATTACATATATCATAATTATTTATACTTATACAGGAATTTCGAAGACTAACAACCGATTCATAAAACTTTGATTGACTGATCAACTAGTTGATTGTAGTTTTAAATCTATGGAAGTGTCTTAAATGAAATTAAACACAGAAATGATTTGATTGATCAAATCTCATTGATAAAAGTTTTATGAAACCTATCCTAAAAGTGAAGAAAACAGATATGGATTTCTTATTATAGTATATCCAAAGTCACTTGAACTAGTCCATAAAAATGCTTGGCCAGATGTCCCTTTGAAGTGGATTTCACGATACGCTAATTACCAGGGTTTATTTGAAAGTATTGTTAGGCAAAAAAATTCACTCGAGAGGAATTTCTGGAAACTTGGACAACCCTTCTATAATTGAAATATTCTAGCTTCCTCCAAGCGACATTGAATATACCATACTTCCACAATCTTCAGCAGGTAAATTACAAAAATGAACTGAAGGTTCACTGTTTTAATCGGTTCATGCATATTAGAGAAGGGGTTAACACCCATCCCTCAATTAAATTTAAAACTAATTATTCTCAGTAGCTAATGTGAGAAGAATTTTGCAAAAGCTAATTTCATTAAATCCAGTTCAGCGACAAATTCAAGAACTGACCATAAAATAGTGGTTATTATGAAAATCCCTAAATGCTGTCCGAACTTTATTGTCTGATTGTCAGAGATATCCAGATATCTGTCGAAGGATATTAAATTGAGAAAAAACTGAACAAGAGAATTTAACAGGAGTAGAGTACAATTTTGAAATATTAAACAGTTGAATGCAGATATTTTTAATGGTTTTTAATCATTTCAAGCTGTCTAAGCTGTGGAACAAAGTTGTTGATGAAGGATTGAAAAATAAAAACTTAAATACTCGCTAAGGCCTATTATAATATATTATGTTGTAGGCAAGTCCAATTTGCAGGTAGAAAGGTTTTTATTTGATGAGGACTGAGGAGTAAAAAATATTCCTATATAATGATAAATCCAAATTTTCATCCTTTAAATCTGGAAATTTCAATTGAACAGACATTTTATTGAGTGAAATAGACCAAACTATAGATGGATAGATCCATTTTAGATATTAGTTTTTCATTTCACAAGTTCAATGAGCCATTTTTTCTTACTAGAAAACTTCATTACGTTTTTTTGTCCAAGTGTAAAATTACTTTTCATTATAAGTGTAAAATATTCCAACTGAACTCTTAATTAATCGAAACAAACTACACACTCAAAGCATAGTTCAGCTTTGCCTTACATATGCTAATGTCACTAGAGGGCGCCAAGGCCAAGTGTTATAGGAGATATTGCCTTGATACAGTAATCATAATTTAAATCAAATATTTTAAGCGATACAGCAAACTTCATACTCATCACAATTATCCAATAGCCATCATCAACTACAATATATTGATTTTATGGGTGAACACCCCTACTCTATTTTTCTGTAAATAATAATATTTGTAGACATTTGAACAGTCAAAAGGCGGCCACTCACGAGGCTCCCATAGTCGAGCGTACGGATAATTTTACAGTCAGACAGCTCGGGACACTGCCGCACGACTGTAAATCAGAGTATGAACTTGACTGCCCGACTGGAATATCTTCGACGCTTGCTACCAAACGCTCGAAAAAACGTTCGTGAGTGGCGGACAAAAAAACACATAATCACATGGAGGTTGGGGGGCGATAAAAATCCCAAATCTATTTTCTCAGCATTTTAGTGAAAAAACATTCAACAAACATCAACAACAACATAAAGGAATAAATTAGTCAAAATAATTTCAAATATATGTTTCATTGGAGAAGGAAATTTAAAAAATTCCCATCCCTTAGAAGATCAAAATCTACACATTCCAAAAATTATAATGGTTATAATAAATTAAAAAAATTGTTTTAGAATAAATACATGGATATAATTAACATGAAGGACTTGTCAATTATTTTGGATTAAGGTTACATACTTTGATCAAGTTTTATATTTATACATTTATAAATATATGGAATGAATGTGAAATGATCATGATTGCAATCATTCCACTCACAGTAACCTATATAACTTCAAAATAATACCTGCTTCACACTTGTTACATAAATGTTAATTGAATATTACTTTTATTGTGAAATGATCAAAAGATGTGTTCAATTTCTCACTGTTGAGATAATTCATAAAATTCCAATAGGAAAATTGAGCTTGAAAATTTAGAAACCAAGAATATATAAT
Source organism: Harmonia axyridis (assembly GCF_914767665.1). Taxonomy (NCBI): domain Eukaryota; kingdom Metazoa; phylum Arthropoda; class Insecta; order Coleoptera; family Coccinellidae; genus Harmonia; species Harmonia axyridis. The sequence goes on from NC_059502.1 coordinate 20,990,112, forward strand.
TTTATAACATACTTTGCAGTTTGAAAGGTCTTCTCCAACTATAGAAGCTGTATAAAAATACTATCGATTAAACAAAAAATGATAATGATAGAACTTACATTGTCTAATCATAATAATTGGACTTATAAATCGTGTATATTGAAAATTTCATTTGAAGAGTTAAATTGATTCGACAATTCTTGATCTTTTCATGCCATTTATCGTGAGTTTTACAAAATGACATTTTTATGACACAACTTTCAAAACAATCCACATGAAAAAACAAATACAGTGAAAACTGTCTAATAATAATGAAAAGAAATTAAAACCCAAAAATAAGAAGAATATAACAATGCAGAATAAAATATTAAGCCCCTAACAGAACACAAGCACCACCACTAAATGATAAATGTATTAATAAAATTATCACAAGAATTAATTTTAAAATACTGTCTGTATGGATACCCAAGCTTCATTCATAACATCAATAGGATGCTTTGAAAGTTTATGTTGATTCTTTTCAGAATATCTCAATGGCAAAAATAGGTACTGAAGCTAACATTGCAAACTCATATTTATGGCTTTTTGTAACATTGTTTCCTCATCATCTTCCTTAATTTCACTACTTCCTTGGTGAGCTAAACTTAATCTCAATGCTTCCTGTAGTTCTGGATCATCTTCCACGCCTAAATAATCATATGAAGTAGATTCTTCTTGTAAACTAAGACTGATTGCTTCTTGTATTTGAGGGTCACTATCAGTTTTTTGTAAGGGTATTTCATGTGGAGATGATTTGGGAGGAACAAAAGGTGTTTTCAACAAAATTTGGTCAGCAGTTGATTCTGGCAGTTTACCAACAACTACAAATATTGAATATCCCTCATTCTTCAGTTGAGCGAGAAAAAGGGATAAGAAAGTATCAGATAGAAGTTGTGGTCTTGTTAGTAAGGAATTCAAGTTGAACCATTGATTTCCAATTTTTCTTATTGTGAGCCAATGATCCCTGTAATTGCATATAAATGCGTTCATTTTATGTGGTTCAGTGAGACCACATTTAACTCGTTCGTCTGTACTAGAATAAGGCACTAATTCTAGACCCCAAACCTCTAGGGCACTACTAATAACCTGCACCGAAAAATATCCACTATCATCCATATTCCCAGATGGCTGTTTTAAGAATTTTTGATATTCTTCACTATTTTCTCCACATTCAGCCATTCTTTTCCTTTCTTCTTCGTCTAATTTATATGCCAACGAACTCAAATCAACTGCTGTGAAATAAGCTCCTTGAAGAAGGGAATTTAAACAGTGCTGAGCACATAAGGAACCCTCTTGCTGAAATTTATTAGTATTTATTAGTGCATACGTAATAAAATACAAGTTCTTACTTTCTCGTGAAATATCACTTCCATTTTTTTGATAAAATAGAATATCCATATACGAAGTAATGATAATATTAATACAAAAATAAAGATGACACTTCTAACAGGAAGTAGATTTTAGATTAATCGTTGTTATTTATTTATTCCCTTCTTTCAATCATAGAAATTAAAAAACATTTTCTATCACAGAAATAAATGGATTGTTTGACCATAGAGCTAACATATGAGAACAATCATTGATATAATGATATTAGGTCTATGAGAACAGTATATTTTTGAGCGCTCGTCTCCGAACCGAATTTTTCGTCACAATAAGTGTAATTTTCGAATTTTGAGCTCCAACGATAAAGTTCCACTCACTTATGAGAAATTTTCAGGGTTGGTTCGCATCTAGAAAGCAGGGTTGGGTTCGTTCATAGACAAAATCCGACTATGAATTCCGTAAATATGGTCGTTGAAAACCGATGGAAATTCAAAAAGGATATTGGAAAAAAAATCAATATTTCATCTACAACAAATATCTGACCAAGCTGAGATAGGTATACCGTGAAGATATAAAATAAAAATTTCAAGCTCAGGGATAAAAGTTTTCAAGCTTTATGCAAAATTTGGATAGGATTACATGGTCCCAACCACCAGATCAAACAAAAAATAGGGCTCGAAGCTTGATTTCCAGATTATTACAACCAAATTAATTTGCATAATTATTTCGAACGACATATATGTTTTATAAACTCTCTATCAGAAAAAAAATTGAGAGCCCATTTTTACTCGTCAGATTTTTAACGAACCTAAAGTTAGATTCGAGGATACTTTGTACATTTTAGGTAGAAATTTTTCTTATACAAGAAAATTATTCCAAGTCTTTGCAGCTTGAATAAATTAAATTGAGTACTGTTTCTAAATGAAAATCACTGAGAAAAACTATAACAGTAGTGACTATCATCATTGAGGATTGAAGTATTTCAATACTCAATGAGGCAACGTAATGAGATAGAAACAAAAATATAATTTTTTTTCTTCGTAAATTAACACCCTTATTATCTAGGGAAATATTTACACTCTCTTCAATAAAATTCGTGTTAGACTTCTCCTTCCCTATTTTAATAACAGGGCTCCTTTTTCCCTCAACGTGTTGCGATGTGGAAATCCAACTTGCATGCCATCTTTTTGTTGGTCTACCAGGAGGGCAACCCGAAACTAAACAAAAAATTATATCCATTTAACTACTCAATTAATTATATAAATGTGCGCGAGGGGGAGCCTCCCTGAATAAAGGATTCATCATAAAATCAAACTTTGAGTTGTAATGATTTTGGAAACTATTTTATTGATATAAACTATTTTAATCTAATATTTATTTATGTATTTTTCTCATATTATTGAATCAAGTATTTTTTTCACTTTTTTATGGTTTTACGGATTGCTAGATGGAAGCGAAATGTTGACTGTTGACATTCAACATGGCGGCATGTCGTCAGTGCTGTGCTGTGTCGTGGTGAGTTGAAATTTTGTTCAAAACACAACCAATTCAATGCGAAATAATCAAAATATGTACGTAAGATGACAGCAATTTATATTATTGATTAGAATTATGCCAGAAGTGGACCCATTTCGATTTGAAAATGTATGTTTTGACAACCTGAAATTTTGTACCCCAAAAGTTTTAACAAAGATCATCCTCATTTTAGTCTACAATTCTTTCTTAGTATAATATACTGAAATAAGTTTTCAATCAGCCAATTCGGTAATATTTACAAATATCTCTGAATGTTATTGAAACCGGTAATATTTGCAAGAAATCAATAATTCTCCTCTTGCGGTTGTAGTAAGACATTGCTTCTTCGCATCAACATTTTATTTTCCTTCATTAGTTTATTTCAATTTTTTTTAACTTATATTTTCAGATATTTCAAATTATGTTCTTCAAATCATAGTTCGGTATACACACCTTGTCGATTTTAATACAAACGTTTGAAGAATCGTTTTTTTATTCGAATCTCGTTAGTTTTTTTCCTATTTTTTTTATTCCGGAAAATTATGACTTCTTTTTTCAATTCCACACATAGATGTATAAGCAACCTATATTCAGATAATTTGAGTATTTTTGTGAAAGCTAATTGAGCATTTTCAAAGTTTGTTTTGACATTCACTACCTTTGCTTTGTTTGAATGTATTGAATGAACGAATGATCTTTTTTTATATTTTAGCGGCAATAATAAAAAAAATATCGCTAGATAATAAATGTTAACTTCCTTGTTTTTTAAAGACAATTTAATGTTCCGAGATAATTAAATAGGGATATAATATTTAACGAAGAATAATCACTGCAAAATATTAACGGAGCCTCCATAGTATTTCCTAACCTCGAAATTGATTTTCTGAATTGATGAACGCTTTTGGATTGATCGTTCTTGAAATGAATTTCAAACATTGATATTTTTTTGATCCTTGTTATTTTATAGTCTCAATAATTATTGTTCAGTGAAAATTAAAAATAATAAATTATTCCCATTGTTACATTTTTTTATTTAATTCAATATTTTAATACCTTTTCAGTTTCGCCATTGTCGTTTTATCTCATTTCCTTTAGGTAGAATATTCAAAAAACATTTGTAAAATGATGTAGTTGCCTCAATAGAAGAAAGTAACGTATTATTGAATTTTGAGCAGATATTCAGTTAATATTTTATAGACTGAAATCGCTCTCCTTCTGTAAGATCCTGATAGGTGTTCTGAAATAAAATAATAATTTTTCATTTTCTTGAATTTGATATTAACAAAACATGAAAATATTAGTTTGCCACCTATTAACTCTACAAAGTAATTAAGTTAATTGAAAGCATCTAAACTGCAAGACTTCAGACATTTTCGATTTCTGGTGTTTTAAATGATCTTATTCTCCTATTATCTTTAAAATATTAGTGAAGAAGTCTGCTCCTGCTTCCATATCCAACAGAATTATTACACTAAACTTCTTTATGAAGTTCAATGTGCCCTATTCCTTACTTGACTGAATGCTTCTTTGCCTTTCTTTTCATTTACATTCACTGTCACTTCCAAATTATTATATTTGATTTATTAAATGAAATATTTATTGATGCAGTTGACCAATTGGCGTTTGAACTCAGTATTTTTTGTTTCAGCTTGTGTAACTAAGGAAAACAAATTTTATCACAGAAAATTGGAAGTAAATTTACTCTACTAGCCTTGTTAAATTATGAGAATAACAGCACAAAACGCACCCAGCACGCATTGAAGACATCTGAGGATTTTTATTTAACTTTCTGTTACATTACAAATTTTGAGTGACTGTGAATTGTATTTTTTTTATTTATTGGGTTGTTTTTATCATTCTATTCACATTGTGAAGTAAGTTGTTGACCACTCGAATTACAAAAGCGATTGATACATTGTGAATTGATTTCAATCTGCACGACTTATAAAGTCGTCAGCATTAGTTTTGGACATTTAGTGAAATCGGCTGCCATATTGACTTTGGGTGTACATTTAATATTGACGAAAACCATTCTGTGATATTCGCTACAATTAAGGAACAACTAACAAAGAAAGTCGGAAATAATCATTGTATACACATTAAAGAAGAGATTCAGAAGACATGTCAGGCAATCCTCAGTGGAAAAATTTCCAGCCGCCTGACATCATGAATCAGGACTCTGCCATCTTGGATTTAAAATCCTTGGGAAATACTGGTGAGAATAAGAGAATTTTCTTTAGGTGTAAAATATACTAAGCTGAACAAAAATATATCAAATTGATCTGTTTTTTAATTGTATAATTACATTTGGAATATACTATTTGAATTTATTTCAGAAACTGATGCGATTATTATTTAGTAAAAGTTTATTGAATTGAAATTCAAAATTTTATCTTTCCTTTTTGAGGATGGGTTCTTTCAGGAATTTCTTGACTTGTCAGTAATAACACGATAAAGCATAGCAAAAAATTGTACTGAAATTGGTTAACCTGTTCACAAATAAATAAATTAATGATTTCAATAATCCTCTAGTTCAGGTACTTGCATAAGTAAAATCTTTAGATATAATATGAAATTACTTTCAATAACAAATTTTTATAGAAAAATATCTAAATATAGAGTCCGAGATTTGATTGAAATGGATATTTATACTGGAAAAAATATGACTTAAATAGTTGAGAATATGTTTTGATTGATGTTTGTCACTAGGAAAATCATCTCAGGCATTCAATTTCAACCGATCAACATCGTCATCCCGGTTCGTACAAGAATTTCCACTTCTTCAGGATAAATCTTCTTCATCAAATGCTCCCTATTCTAACAATGGCATTTATGGCTCATCCAGTGCAACTCAAGCCGGAAACGGAAGTCGATTCTCAATAGGTTTGTAAAATCTATTAGCACATGAATTTAATATTAAATACATCTACTAAGCCTTATAATTGAAAAACATTATTACGTATAAACAATGATTATATGAAATTTATTTGTAGGCACCTTCTCTTTGGACTCAAACAGTGTATTCAACAGCTCTGGAGATAATAACCCCAACATTTTTTCATCACCCCAGGCCAGTGCAAATAATTCCAGTTTTGACTCCAATTCTACCAATTTGGGAACAAGAGAAACTGGCATAATTGAAAAGCTTTTGGTGAGTATACAGCGATTATTGATATGATTTTCATGATTGCTGATGAGCAATTCACACTTGGCAAAATAGAAATTTATCTAATTTTTCAAAGGAAATACTTTTTTTAATGGATCTATGTTATTGCTATTTCAGCACTCCTATGGTTTCATTCAATGCTGTGAACGACAAGCTCGTCTCTTCTTCCATTTTTCTCAGTTCAGTGGAAACCGTGATCATTTAAAAATCGGCGATCCAGTTGAATTTGAAATGACATACGACAGACGAACTGGAAAGCCAATCGCAAGTACTGTCTCTAAAATCGCTCCTGAGGTAGTAATGAGCGAAGAAAGAGTTACGGGTACAGTTACCACTGAAGTGAGAGGGGAAGGATCAGCAGGTGACACCACAGGACGGATCAGTTATGAAAATCGGGGCGAATGTTTCTTCCTGCCATATACCAAGGACGATGTTGAAGGAAATGTAACACTAAGTGCTGGGGACAAAGTTAGTTTCCAAATAGCTACCAATAATCGGTATGTGATACATTTTTTCAAAGATTAATTTTTGGTATTATTTTTATATAAGTTTTACGATTTGTAGAATTTGATTGAGAAGAAATCCATCTCAGTCTTCTGTTCTGAGTTTTTCTTGGAAACTATAAGTACTATTCCCATACAAACATACATAACTCGTAAATTGAGGTATAAATATAAAAGAACTATAGCTATATTTGTTGAAACATTTTTAATGCCTTCATAATTGTGGTTAATAAAATGGTTTATAGGAGGAAATTGAAAATTTCACACTATGATTTTTGTCATCTCTTTGATAATAAAAAAAAATTTAATCTAATGGAAAAAGTTAATATCAACCTGGTACTTTTTTAATATAGGGTAATTTTAATTCCAATATCAAAGTAAAATTTTTCAGTATTATTGAGGCGCAGTTGCGATCTATAATTGCATGTTTTACATTCATGTGTTCTTGAGTTAGCTGAATCGATATAGTAAGGTAACTCATTATTTTGTGATAAATTTAATACAGATAGCTTTTATAATTTAAATAACTCTGAATAGCAGCAACTGTTTTTTTTCTATACAGTCAAAAGTTAAAATTTGTTTCCCTGAACAATTTCATTACAAAGAAATGAAGCTGAATCCTTCAAGATAAACTTCATTTACCTTCTTCTCAACAAAGAGAGTTAGCTTGCGGTAATTTCCACTGCATTTCACTTCTGAAAGGAAATTATAAATCATTATATTTGTATTTTTTATTCTTTATGATTGGATATTTTTATGTGAAATAGCAATGCCTGATATTGTTACAGGGGGAATTTGGGTGCTTGTCATGTTCGTCTAGAAAACACAGCTCATCCTGTGAAATACCAAGGCGTTGTATGTTCAATGAAGGAGAGTTTCGGATTCATAGAGAGGGCTGATATTGTGAAAGAAATATTCTTTCATTTCTCTGAGGCAAAAACCAAAGAAGAACTAAGACTAGGAGATGATGTCGAATTCATTATCCAAACTCGTAATGTGAGTTGATTATTAATTGTACCAAGTTTTTTTTAATCCATTTTTTTCCACTTTCAGGGCAAGGAAGTAGCATGTAATATAACACGTTTGCCGACTGGTACCGTAATTTTTGAAGATCTGAAGCCTGATATTATAAAGGGTCAGGTGTTGAAACCACTCGATAAAGCTCCCAATACACGTCATCTATCTGATCCTCTTCCTGGTAGAATAAGATATAGAGCCCCAGATCATTCTGAGGTAATTTGTTTTAATAGGTGAAATTAAGTGAAACATCTTTTTTCGATATACAGGTGGAAATTTCATTTGGTGACAAAGATCAGAAGGGCGATTTTACACTTCGTCATGGCGATTGGGTACAATTTTGCATTGCCACAGATAGAAGAGATGGACTCAATAGAGCCACTAACATATCCTTGCTAGACGAAAGTTTCCTCGTTTCAGGAGAAAAGCGAGAGCAAGGTGTAGTGAGCAGTAGAAAAGATGGTTATGGTTTTTTGCGATGTGTCGATAGAGAACCAAAATTATTCTTCCATTTCAATGAAGTGTTGGATTCTGAAAGAGAAATTCAGGTAAATTTACAATTTGTTTACTTGGGTTGCTAATTATTGGCTCATTGCTTCCGAGTTTACCGAAGGTAGTGAAAGCGTTTTCTTCACTTTTGATATGAAAAAAATGTTCCATCTCTGATTGCAAAAGGCATTTTAAATCATTTTGAACAACTTTGTTATCATGTCTATTTGTCTGCACATCCTTCAACAGCCTTTAATTTCATAATTCTAATCGGATTTTGATGAAGTTTGGTATGGATTTTCAGGTTGAGACTAGAGATGAGCGATACCGTGATTTCTAGATCACGTTGTGAAACGTTCCTGTTCCTTTATGATATCAGTGAAATTAAAGCGTGACGTGATCACTGTTGAGGTATCGGGGTCCTTGCAGCACGGTTCGTGCTGCACGGACCCTAACCAAATCCGATACCTAAACAGTGATCACGTCACGCTTCAATTTCACTGATATCAAGAAGGAACAGGAACGTTCACGTTTCACAACGCTAAGCACGGACCGTGCATGTTATTCTTTTGTCTTTCTGTTAATTCTTTAGAGGTAACAGATTTGTGGAATATGGATATGAATAATTTTGGACATTGAAAAATAAATAATACCTACACATACAATAATTCACATGTGAATATATATTGATAATATTAAGTGGCTGATACTGCATCAAATAAAATAAGAGAAAAACAGAAAAAGTAACGATCAGAAATGTACAAAAATATAGTAAAACCAGTTATTGAATAATTAAATTTCCTAAATATATTTGATATTTTCTATTAATTTCTGAGCTAATCAAAGAATTGTGAATTCTCTAAATGAAAAGGTATGATTTTTAGGACATCGAATAATAAATAATAAGCCATATGCATATATTCAGACGTTTATTTATTTATTTAATAAAAATTATGAGTAATCAACCTCCAAACAAAATACACTCATGTTATAATTATATATATCAAAATAGTTAAGGGGCTAATAGTGTAACAAAAAAATAAGAGAAAAATTAAAAATTTTACAACAAAAAACTCAGAAATGGGTAGTTAAAACAGTCCCTAAATAATCGAATTTCCCAACTATATTTGATGAATTTTTCGAGAGAAAAATACAATTATTCCTATTCATTCTCCACTAACGACATATTACAATTGAGGAAGAGAATCATTTGAGTTTTTTTATAAGTTAGCCTGCTTCGACGTTCTGTTAATATTTGTCCGGCTTTCGAAAACAATCGTTCGCACGGAACTTATGTTGCTAGAGTGCATCAGTAAGTGCCGACAAAGGTTCCGAAGCAATAAAAACATCAGGCTGGCTTCATAATTTACGATTGCACGGACGTTGATATGCCCTGAAAATATCTGTGAAATGTTCAAACAGTGATCCCGTCACGCTCTGTATTCGTTTTTCGGAACCGTGACTATCTGTGACAGTCTGATATCAGTGATTAAATCACAGTTCGTGAAATATCGCTCATCTCTAGTTGAGACATGCATCAATTTAATTTTTTTCGGGAGCTGATAGTGTTAAAAGGCTGACTGGGAAGCATGGCGCCACACCCATTGACAGATAATTTTTATGCTGCTATTATGAACTATTTTCAAGTTTTAAACTTATGGCTATGGTTATTTTTCAGGTTGGTGATGAATTTGAGTTCACCGTCATACAAGATCAAATTAGTTCATTCTCGAATAACCGACAGAGTGCTATACGTATGAAGTGGCTTCCACCTGGCACGGTTCAGTTTGAAACTTGTGTAGAATGCGAGGTGTTGGGGGTTGTTTGCAAAGAAATTCCACTCATAAACTGGACTACTCGTAGTCCGTCCAAAGGGTTAGGAAATGGTGAACATCAGCAAGCAGAACCTGGTCTTATAACTTATCAGGCGAATGGTCAAAAGAAGAATATATCTTTTCATCTTAAGGATATTGATATGAAGCAATATCCCAGACTTGGAGATAAGGTGAGTTGGCGATTCGGAATATTCTTCGATTTCCATTGAAAAAAAAAATGGGACCTCAAGTTGGTACTTCTTTCAGATCAAATTCGATATTAGTCAGGTAAAAAGAAACAAAGAACTAATTGCTACCAATATTGAAGTTGTCCAGTCAGTAAATGGAGTTAAGATAGATCGAAGTAGTCAAGTTTATCAGGGATTCATAGCAGCTCTAAAGGATGGTTTTGGTTTCATAGAGACCATACAGCATGACAAAGAAGTGTTCTTCCATTTTAGGTTTGTACATGAAATGATTTATCTTTATTCAAGATTTCCTGAATGAGACATTACTTCTGAACTGCTATTTGCAATTCATTTATTCTTTTCATATCTTAAAAATTAAACTGTTAACCACCAGTAATGGTAATGTGGAAGAAAAATTTATATATAACAGGTGTTTTTTTTACCTACATGAGAAGTTTTTATGATTGTTTTCTTTTGTTGGACAATTGTGAATGTCAAACTGTGTTGACATTTCTGTTCACTAATTTAGCTTGCATCGTTTAACTCCAGACTACGCTTCCGAAATGTGGACATTTACTTTGAAAAAAGTTAATCCATTTGTGAAGTTCATAGAGCAGTTCCCATTTTACAGTTAACATAATCGGACCTTTGAGCAAGAAATTCGTACAGTTATTTATCGTTTTTGCACTAATTTCACTATTCTCGTTTCAAAACCATTAGCAAGACAAAGAAGAATATTGCTGCTATAGCGCAAAGTGTTGAAAAAGACGCCAAAATGTCGAGTCATAGTCGTTCTCAACTAGTCGGCCTTTGTCCTTCGACTATATGGAAAATTTTATGTGAGGTTCTTGGATTACATGCCTATAAAATACAGCTTGTACAAGAATTAAGGCCAAATGACCATTGTTTACGTCGCATTTTTGCTGATTGGGATAATACGCTCTATTAGTGATGACGTCACACACCGCCATTTTAGTTCTCCTGTCAGTGTTCGGAATCCAAACAATCAAATTGTCATTCAAATTAGTACGTTGTCGTTGAAGAAATTGGCTTATTTTGATAAATAAGATTATTTAAGGAACGATTTTACTATTAATTGATAGACAGAAGGCACGAGATTAATGCCATTAAGTTGGAACTTGAAGTTCAACTAATAAACACGGCTTTATACAAAATTTGGGGAATGATACAGGATTCAAACTTACAGGTATTAACCTCTTTCCTTCTGTCTATCAATTAATACTGAAATCTTTCCTCAAATACTCTTATTTATGAAAATAAGCCAATTCCTTCAACGACACCGTACTAATTTGAATGACAATTTATTTGTTTGGATTCCGAACACTGACAGGAGAACCAAAAATGGCGGTATGTGACGTCCCACTAATAGGGCGTATTTGAAGCTGGCCGAAGATGGACGTTTTACAAAAGAATTGTGTTTAGTAATGGAGTTCTTTTTGATTAAATGTCTTCGTCAATAAGCCAAATTGCCATATATTGAGCCAAGATAATCCTCGAACTATTAATTAATCACCTTTACATCGATTAAAATTGACTGTTTGGTGCAGTTTACATGCTGGAGACATCATCATTTTTTCTTTTGAAATGAGGAAGTAATAGCGAGCGCTATTAGGCCATGCTGACTGTTTCAAAATCATGGAAGGGAATTTGTCTATTTCGGATTAAATGAACCTTTTAATTGAGATTACAAAATTCTGTTTTTTTTTGCATTTTCTTGCCATGAATTCGACACCCCACTAAAATTTCGTCCTTGTAAGAGTCAGGATAAAAAACATTGAAAACTATCGAGTACTGGACTACTTTTTTTATAATGTCATCTGGAGAAGAAAATAGAAATGCCCACTAAAGTTTGGCAGAACTCTACCCTGACAAGAAACTCTTAATTCTAGTATTTTTTAACTCCCCCTTTTTTTGCAGTAACTTCGATGGTGACTCAAATACCTTAGAATTAGGTCAAGAAGTGGAGTATAACTTGGGTAGTCGTGGCAACTCTGGCATCTGTTCTTCTGCCGAAAATGTTCGTGTCATTCCTTCAGGTACCATAGTTTTGCCACAGGCTAATGGAGATATCTTAGATGGCACAGTTATACGACCACTTAGGTCTGTGAACCCAGACCAAACAGACTATTCTGGACTCATTCAGATCAACAGTGAAAGTCCTGACGATGTTCCAATTGAGTATGAATTTGGTATCATGGGCCTATTGAATAAAAGAGAGTTGCTGCAAGTTGGCGATCAAGTCCAGCTACAGGTAAAAAATAATAAGCTATTTTAAGTATCTGTTGAAATAACTCAACGAATAAATACTTCCAAAATTTCATTCTTTCCATACTATTAGGATATTTTCTCAAATCGATCTTTTTCAGGTTGATGCCACAGGGAGAGCTGCTAATATTGAAGCAGTAAGAAAGAAGCTACGTGCTAATGTCGATGCTATTAAGGGACATTATGGGTTCCTAGCTTATGAAGTGGAAGAGGGCAAGAAGCTTTTCTTTCATATGACAGAAGTTCGTGAAGGTGTAAGCCTTCAAGTTGGCGATACTGTAGAATTCGTGTTGGTTACAAATCATAGGAGTGGGAGATCATCTGCATGCAGTGTGGTTAAAATTAAGTAAGTGTAATATTTCATTAGAAAATTTCATTTTGGACAAATCATCAATAAAGGATGTATCAAGATATTGATGAATTAGAGTTTTAAGAGCCTTTTGTATTAATTTGACAAAAAAAATTATGTCAATGATATGCTTTGGTATACTCAAATAATTAATTCGTATCATTATGTCACAAAGGACGTACTGGATTTGACAAACAATGATGTGAAGTGAACATGTTTTTCATTTGAATTTTTTCTACAGTTGCATTTTTTGTTTTTCTGGAAATTTTGGCATTTTTTCATTTATTTCGAGAGTCCGGACTGATTAATTCTTTCTATAAAAAAAAATTTGAAACTACATTCAATTCTAACCTCGAACAGATTGCTATAATGAGAATATAATGGATTAAAATGATCCTTACAATAAAATACTATAATTTACAAAAGGAAATGTTTGAATCAATAATGAAAATAAAAACTTTTGTTTTTGGCGCTTGATTGTTTATAAAGGGTTTTTATAAATTATTACATCCTATAGGTATTTGAATGGATCTTTGCTGGTTTTCACTAATGCTGGCAACTATTCTCTTCAATAAAATTTCGAAATTTGCAATCATGAATTGTGTATCATCAATTCGTATTCAAATTTTGTGAACTAACGGTTCCGACTTGACTTGAAATTGTGGTCTCATTGAATTTTTCTCTTTTGATTGCTATTTTTTTGAGAAATACTTATGTTAATTGAAAATATATTCTTTTTATATGCTCAATAAACATATCTGAATAAATTGGGACGATTTAAAAAATCTATCAAATAATCATGACTCACAACAGATTGATATAACAACCCTCTACTAAGATGCATAGAAAACCTGGTGTGTCTACTTTAACTTTTAAAACGGGAGATTTTTCTGATTATACCTACTTGATTTCGAGAGATCGCGTCTGTTTCAGATGGCGTATACATCGTTTATATTTGACATTCCTCTCGATTCTCGGCTCTCGTGACTAAGATGTCTAAAAACATGGTGAATGCACTCGTCAAATTTTGAATGCAATGACATTCAACCAAATTGAAAATAGTAGTTTTAGTTCGTGGCGGCGCCGCAATGTCATACTTGTCATTTCCGTTGATTTTGATTGGATACATTAACTAAAACCCGATACTGACCAATCAAAAGCGACGTGTAACCGAGTATGATCGTGCAAAGTCGTGAAACAAAACACGAAACGTTTGCTGAGATGAATTCAAATATTTGTAATAGAGAGAGTTTATTGGTATTTCAATTACAAGAATTACTTCCATAGATCATAACTATAATGAAAGATATACATATATAGGTCCATAATGGCACAAAACTCGTAAATAATAAATAACAAGAATCTTAATTTGTTGATAGCGTCACCTACAGTTGACATAATGAAGCTTATCTAATATTCTCAAAATTGGCAAAACAAAAGCTAATCAGTTCATACACCTGGTTTTTAGACATCTTACTCGTGACCTTTGATTATAGAACAATAATATTGTATATTCTATGCTCGTAACAATCTTCTATACTCTGTCGTTATATTCTATTCGTTTCATTAAAAATTTGATAGGAACTGAATTGTAATTTATTGTGAAAGTTTATGAAGTCTAAAATCATTATTTCATTTTTTAACGGCGCCAGACAGATAGCGGATATTCGAAAATTTCTGAAGAGCGCCACCTTATAGAACTCTGGTGAAGCAGAATACCAAAGCAATAGCTGGATATCTCAAAAAGTCTGAAACAAAATTGGGTGGTAACACACCAGGGATTCTATGCATCTTACCCTCTACATTCTACAACAAGAAATGCATGATAAGTCAACTTGGTGGCTTTGTCCACAGATAAAGCTACTGTGCTGAAGCTTAGAAAATCCATGATGCTCAAGTTCATGATATTTTAATCTAATTGAAAATTAATCTGCAATTAAAACTTAAAGATGAACATTTTGAAAATATACTTTAGAATGTTGAATTGAACTCCCATCAAAAAGTGTCAATCAAGTTGAATAATTCATTGATAAGCCCCTTATACTATACCCAATAGAAGTCTTCTTTTATTTATTCAATTGAAATATTTTTTATTTTCAAAATTTCACATGAATAAGAATTTAAAATAACCATCCTAATTTTTACAGTGATGTTAAAGCTAGACCAGAAAGATTAATAAGTCGCCTAAGAACAATATCTTTGGATGAAGCTGGACCTAAACTGACAGTCCTCCGTCAACCAAAGGGCCCAGATGGAACAAAAGGGTTCTCTTCGGATGCAAGAACAGATCGTTTGCCGGGGTTGGTAAATGAAAATTTGATAATGTGTTAGGAAACATCGACGTTCCTGCATGCATTCCCATCTTTCGCCACCAAAAAATTTACAGATAAACTGAGAAAGTCAGCTGCAACTAGTCTCTTCGTTCGATTGGCTTACAATTGGGATCTCGTCGAACTACACTGTGATGTCCTTTCAAGCAAAATTATGTTTTTTGTAGAGGTAACATAATTACTATAATAGTCTTGATGTTTGTCGGGGTCCTCCATTCCTTATTCTGATAAATATGAAATTCTCTGAATCGATTATTTCTTATGATCTATAAAATATATTATATCAAAAAATGGACAACTGAATAAAAAGCATGACTAATGAAGAACAAAATAATTTTTGTGTTCATTAAAAATCCATTTCCCTAACATAAATTTAAGTTAAATTTAAGTGTGAATATTCGAATAAGTGCGGGCCAAAAATGTTATTCTTTGTCACGTTAATCGAATGATATCAGAGATCCAAGAGATTCCTTTTGTGAGCCATGAGTAAGCAAAGAACTGATGATTACCAGCTTATCATTATTATCTCTTGATAAACTATCATATTGGCAGTTTGTCAAGCTGTATACACGTATTTTGTAAGTGCTCTATCTACTACGTATGATTGATCAATTCTTATTAATGAAAACTTAAAATGAGTTTTCTCTTGTTGATATTGAACAACCTGAGGAATAGATGCTGGGGTCGTTCAGAATTATTAGATCTTATAATTTTAAAAAGTTTATATAGGTTATTTATTTTAGCTATTTAGTGCCATGAAAATAAGGACTTTTATGTTTAAATTTATTGTTATTTTAACGTAGGGGGTGAATATTTGACATACGGTTTGACATACATTTTTGATATCGAAAGAAACTTTTTTTTTCTTTTGTGTCAATCTTCCAAATTCAACTTTGGGGAAATAAAGTTTTTGAACTTAAATTACTAATCCGAGGAAGCATATCTATATATTGTGAAATGTGAACAAATCTCACCCCCTATATGGTTAATTGTTTCATCTGTTTGAATTTTTATGAAAAAAAAAAACACTTCCCAATATTTGCCAGTGAAAGTATCGAACATTTTTGTCTTTTAAGAAAATTGTCAAATTTTTCTATTTCTTATCTTGAAGAAGAATCTTAAAATAATATCTACATATTTTATTTAGATCATTAAAACAACTATTGTTGTGGAATTATGTTGAAAATGATTGGTAAAAGGAAAGTCTTTTCAATAAGTATTTTCCAATTCTTTCTGCGAAACAGAAACTGATGAACAATTTAAATCTTCATAAATTAAGTGTTTTTTTTTTCTTATATTTTAAAAGAAATCAACTGCAAAATCTGTCGAGATTATTCTATTTGAAGTTGAGCCTACCACTTAGTTTTGAAAACTAACAAGTTTCTCTAATGATAAGTTAAAAATAATTTTTTTATGGAAAAAAATCTCAATTGGAATTTTTTTCTGAACGACCATCAGACAAAAACAAAAAATTAATTAATAGGGTTGTTAGAGCTGCATTCACAACATTGAAATCTTTGGCTATTTCTTGAAAGTTTCCATCTTTTGGTAATTCAGATTTTCTGGTTTTAAAATTAATTATTTTTCTACAATTCCTGTTTGAAATTTTTATTTCCGATTATCATGAATGCATAATTCGTAATTCTTTTTTGAGAACTTTATAGAATAAGGCTAAATCACTTTGAGAGAGTATTTTAGTAATTTTTGTATATTTAATTGACAACAGGTTAAGCCTGTATTCCAAATATATATAAATTAAACTTGAAATTGAATTTATTTTGAAAAAGATGGTAATTTCGATATTGGTTTCTTCGAAAATAAGAATTATTCATATGAGAAGAAAAGAAAATAAATGGCTGAATATTTTAGCTGGTATGTGAATAAAGCATATATTCAGCAAATATCGGTATTTCTGGTTTTATACAACATAGATGAAGTTTTGTATAAACTTGTGAACAGAATATATAGTATTTATTTTAAGTTTTTTTTTCAACATTTTGCTGTACTAGATGATGACTTTGCTTGCAAAAAATTACAAAAAAAAAAAGAGTAAGTAAACTAAACTATGAAAATGATAAAATACTAGTAAAGGAAAAAATAATCCATTGACAAATATGAATACAATGAATTTATTGTTAGAGTATATAAAGATACAATACTGAAAAAAAATTTGCAGATGTAAGGTGACTATTAGAATATTGTCCTAGAGAAGACTGCGTCAGTGAGTTTATTTTTTAAGAGGTACCTAACAAATTTTTGTAACTTTCATTTTGATACTCTGTTTAGATACACCATTGACTCTGCGGCTTGGCAGTCTTGGCAGTACCCCCAACAGTTCGCATCTATATATTGAATTTACAAGGTTTCTTATGCTTTAGATCATGCACTCAGAAAAATGTTAAGAAAATTTTAGCTTGGTACTACAATTACTTTCTACATCTAGATATTTTTATTATGAGTTGAAAATAAGGATGGCATTGAATTAAGGGTTTTTTAATGTTGAAAAATTAACTGTACTGACTATGGTGCCTTTTGGAAATTTTTTTAAAAATATATTTTTTAAGTAATGAGTTGGGAAAAGATGAATATTTCAAATAATGAGTACTGAACAAAACAAACCCTCATTTGGAGTAACTTTTAATCTTAATATACAGTGAACGTTTTTATTGTAAATTATTGATGAATTTCATTCCATATTTTTGAATTGTCCCTTATCATCAATATTTGCATTGAACTAGAGAAAACACTGAGTTTACACACTCGATAACCTCACCAAATTTGATGTTAATTAATTTTAAAATAAATGTAATAATGATTTGATCTCTATTTGATGGGTATTTATTTTAATATTTATTAAAAGTAAAACAACTTTACTTGCGGAAATAAAGTTGTTCCACTTTTGATCAATATTTATTCTGAGTTATGTGGTATTAATCCAGTATACATTGAAACCTTCATGAATATCTCACACTCTATCTCTATATAATTTGTGATTTCTATCATCTTTCTTGAATTTAGATGTGTTGAATGCACAAATCTATTTAATCTAAAAGCAAATTTTATAAAGCAGATGAAAAATTTGCGTTTAATGAGTAATTACATATTTTCGATATTGACAAAATAGTTTTTCTCCTTGAACAATGTTCAAAATTGTTTCTGGAAGGTGGATTGAAAATACTTCAAAGATATATTGTAGATTTCCTAAAACTTTTATTGTCTTTTGTATTTAATTTCTGTTAATTTTTTTCATACTTTAATCAATGAGGTTTTTGAAAGTCGAATGAAGTATTTCACCATTGATTTTTGGCACTTTTTTAGTAAGTTCTTGAATTGTTTTAGTCGAATCCATAATTAATTTTATCAATATTATTGTCATTTTACCATCAGTTGGGAGGTTCTCATGTATTAGTGTAATGTGTATCAGTTTCTCAAACAGTGGCGACGCTAGGGGGCCAGGGGGCGCCCGGGCCCCCCTAAAATTTGACATACTAAGGCTAAAAGATTAGCAAACTATAATTTCGCTTTACTTTGGCCCCCAAAAAAAATCCGGTTCGCTCTTGGCCTCCCCTGTTTTTGAAAGCTGGCGTCGCCACTGTTCTCAAATTGATGTGATTGAATACCAGGGGTAATTTCTTCTGTGATATAAAAAGCTTTTCACATAATCCTGTACAAAAAGATGATTTCGCATTAACTTTTTTTATAGCAAATCATTATTTATGAATTTCTGTATATTGTCAATAAGATTATACCCTGAAATATCTATTTGTTATCTGGTCACTTATTTTCTGTCTGTTTATTTGATATTCCAAAGGCTCTTCTTCTAATTCATTTGTGATTATTATTTATTCTCCCCTAGTTCAATCATATAATACAAAAATTGTAGTGACTTACAGAAAATTAATTCCAGTAATGATGGTCGTTATAATGTGGTGAAAATATTCTTGAGGAGAAAGGGAATTCAATATTTTTCTTTGCGTATTTTTCATGAATCAGCTTCTACTAACAAATATAATCCTATAGGAAAGATCCATCAAAAAGATGGATGATAATCAAATACAGTATTTTGAAATTTAGCTTTCCTGATTTTGATCAATAGAAATACAAACCATTTCTTCAACCTAATTTGTATGAAGAATTTGTATTTGATGTTTTATTCCTAGCTGTATCCACTACATAAATGCTCAACCTAGAGCTAGTTTCATAGTGTAGTTCCAACAATATCGAGTATATATAAATTATGATTTATGCTAGGATAGGCCTGAAAAATCATAGACCTAATTTGATTTTCATTTCAGAAACATACAAATCAGGTTTCACTTTGAAATTTTAGAGCACACTAACATTAAAATTTTAATTTGCAGGGTGAAATTTTTGATACTCCTGTATAGGTAAAATAAATATGTATTAAATATGTAACTTTACAAGATTTCCTTCTTTCCTCAAGTCAAAGTAAAATTTGTATGGACTACTACTCAACAAATTTGGATTTTCGTTCAGCCTTTTTACGAATGTTGCTGAGGGTACTGTGATGCAGTTATAATACATTAATTGCAATAATGAATATGTGGATCATCTTTATACATACTGTAAATTGTTTTAATTTCAAAAGAAATAAATATGATAAGCGAAGCATTTTAGGGTTTTTATTGAAATTTTTTACATATTTTAAGTTAATCTATATCACTATACATTCATATGGAAAAACATTGGTTGTTCCTGAAGCCCCCCCTGGTGTAGGACACGCTGTAAACAGAAAGGTCCACTTAGGAAGTTAAAAACATAATAAAATAAAAATTATTAGTATGTGAGTAAAGTGAGATCAACTGGTAGTTCCTGTTTTGATGAAGGATTTTGAACGATTATAATAATTTTCGAAAAAAGATTTGAAGGATTATGGATCAAGCGGAAGTATCGTAAAGAAAGATTTCTTGTAATATGAACTGATAAAAAATAATATTGATTTCATAATTATAATAATACAGATAGCCTTAGGGGTCACTACGATATTATTTAACAGGCAATGGATTCTAATAATATTTACTCTTTTGAATGACATGTTATGTTGATTGATTGAGTTGAATCGGTCAAAAATCTCGAAAAGGAAATATCTTACAGAAAAATATTTCGAATTGAAGGTTGATGGTTTTTTAGGGGGAAGTCCCCTTTGTGAGGTGTACGTGGGTCAAATTTGGAATTTCAAATAGGTATCCCTGTTTTTTATTACAGATTCGTATTCTACAGCAATAAATACAAACGTTTTCTAAGAACAAGTTTTCACGAATCGTCACAGATGGCTCTGTAATCGAGTTTTAATTTTTCTTCAGAACTGATTGTTTTCAGTACATATTCTGTCATTGATCATTGAAAAATGTCGAAATTATTTGTTTTGGTTCAAAATACTTCCCATTAATTAATAAGGATACATCAATTGAAAGAATATTTGGATTAAAGTAGAAATCTGGAATGGAATCATGAAATGCATTATGAAAATGAAAACATATTTTGCCTCGATGATCCTATTGCAATTATTTTATCTGTAAATTTCTAGCCCCCATCAATAGGTTTTGGAGTCATGAATTTTTGAATGTTTTATTCGGATATTGGAACGAATCAGCTCGGGTTCGAATCTCACCGTTACTTTTCAATTTTGATTTTGTTATTGATATTCAGTCAATTCGTTTCGAATACCGTTAATTTTTCCTTAATTAATTTCTTTAATTTTGTTCATTGATATACACTCATTGAACTAAAGAATTTGCAGTTATTATAATTATTTCTTCACTCAAATTTTCCTTGAGGGCATTACTGAATTTTAGTTGAAAAACATTCAATATTTCCTATTCTCACCTCTGTGACACCTTTGTCCGAAGTAACCTGTACCATCACACCTACAAATGAAATATGGTCTTTGGGAGATTTGTATGCAAGAGCCTCCATTCATACATGGATTTGGATAGCAGCTGTCCCTTCTCTTTCCTGAAATATTTCAATTTTTATTTCATTATTGTATTTTATGAAGAGATAATAAAAACTAATTCGAACTTTCGCTTAAAACCCGAATTATAAATTTAATTAATCATAGAGCTATAACCAGGGCCGCAGCCAGACATTTTGGCGCTCCGGCAAAATAAAATTTCTCCGCCCTAATTGTCGAATTGTATCTTCATTGTCTCCTATTAAATTGATTTTTTTTTATTTACCAAAAAAATATAATCTTGAAAGCTTAGGGTTCTGTAAAACAATAATTTATTACTAAATATTTTTCGATTTAATGAGTTACATATACAGAATGGTCCACCATTGACGCGAAGTCCTATTACGGATATAAGCTCTGAAATTTTGTTTTTTTTTTGACATATTTACATTTGGCTCCACTAGAGCTACATTCTCAAATTATTCGGAAATACACTGCTCAAAAGTTATCGTTTATTTCGATTGTTATAAATTGAAGAGACTAATAACTAATAACTTCGAGATGAATTTCAAAATGAATTCATTTATTTCAAACAAATTTTGAAAGTGAATACTAAAAGAACGGTGGTATAGATAATAAGTCTATGTGTCGACGACGTAAGTACCTACAGGGTGGCCACTTTTTCAATGGGATTGTATTATAACTTTTTTTTTTTTTTATAACTTTTTTTATAACTTTTAAACCATAAGAATTAGAAAGTCGGTCAAATGGAGAAAAAGTTGCCTGCATAGAAAGATTATCAAGCAGTTCAAACAAATCGAAATTATCAGGGCCGGTTATTGAGATATCATAACAAAAGTAAATTCTGTCATTTTGATTTTCCTTTTTTCCCACTTTGTTTCGAATATTATCAAAAAATGTTACAGGAATTTTTTATTCGACAGTAAATTGTTCTCAATTTGACGTAATCAGATTTCGTATCCAACGTTTCGTGCTCTCTGGGCCACCCTCAACCTCATTTTTTTCAATACGGACCTGTATATTTTATGACACTTTTCGAAATAACTTTTAACGCTGAATTCAACGATATATCATACAATGTCATTCAAAGTTGATTTTCAGGTGATTTTGACCCTTATCCAAATTTCTTTGGGTCGGATCTGTATTACATTCAGGTACCTTTAGTTTAATTTACAACATGCAACACATTTCGATAGAAAATCAACTTACTCATCTTGAACTAAATGGAACATATTAGAATCAAATCAAGAAACAAGTAATAATTATTTACATATCTCAATTCATAATAATTAAACGAATTATCATTTAATGAAAGAAAAATCGAATGATTATTCGAAAGTAAATGAAAATGAATGAAGTAAGTGTTCGAAATGTCCACCATTTTGTAAAATGCACTCAACGGTTCCGGAACCCATACTTCTTATACATTTGCTTATTTCGTCTTCTTGAATACCTTCCAATACATTCTCAATCTTCTCGCGAGAAATCACTATTGTTGGATTTGTCATTTGTTCCGTTGAAACAAATTACAGAATCGAACTTTATTTTGATATCATTACGATATAAGTTTTGCAAGGCTTGGTATTCAAATTTAAAATCATTGTATTCGCGTCTCTTGACTATTTTATTAACAGCACTTTTTGATAAATTGCATTCACTACAGATCCGACCCAAAGAAAATTGGATAAGGGTCAAAATCACCTGAAAATCAAATTTGAATGACATTGTATGATATATCGTTGAATTCAGCGTTAAAAGTTATTTCGAAAAGTGTCATAAAATATACAGGTCCGTATTGAAAAAAATGAGGTTGAGGGTGGCCCAGAGAGCACGAAACGTTGGATACGAAATCTGATTACGTCAAATTGAGAACAATTTACTGGCGAATAAAAAATTCCTGTAACATTTTTTGATAATATTTGAAACAAAGTGGGAAAAAAGGAAAATCAAAATGACAGAATTTACTTTTCTTATGATATCTCAATAACCGGCCCTGATAATTTCGATTTGTTTGAACTGCTTGATAATCTTTCTATGCAGGCAACTTTTTCTCCATTTGACCGACTCTCTAACTTTTATGGTTTGAAAGATACCAATACAATCCCATTGAAAAAGTGGACACCCTGTATACCTACTGACTTATTTCCGTTTAAGAATGATCGTACTCGTATTTACGGAAAATTACAGACATTGTGACAATATGAGCAATTTTTTCAGGAAAAGAACGCTTAAAAACATCTTATAATACTCGTGTATGAATCCCTTCAAAATACCTACGGTATCTAGACCGATCCACATCAAACTTGTGCCGAAGCTTACCTATAGGTTCACTTTTTAATGAGTTCATTCGTTTTATATTTACACTCACACTCTTTAAGAGGTAGAAATCACTTTAAGAGGTAGAAATCGGCAGGTTTGATAAGTAGGTATTTCTATCAAGAAATCATTTAAAAAATTCGCTCAGAAGAGGAATTATCTGAATTCACTGAGTTGGTGAATATGGATGAAGAAATTTTATTTTACTTGAATTCACCTTTGAGTGCACTGTTGCATTCAGCCATCGTTTCGTATCTATACTCTGATATACATCCGAAACCACAAGAACAAATACCATTTCTGATTCGACATCCGTCTTTGGTCTGGTCCATATCACAAGCAGAACAGATTCCTAAAACTGAAGATATTGATTACTAGTAATTAGTATTACTAATGATAGAAATTCATTAATCAATTGAGCATATTCAGGGCCGGCGTTAGGGGTGAAACAGTGAAGTGAACGTTTCTGGCGACTTTATTTGAGGGGCGGCAATTCGGCCCAATTTGCTTGCCGTCTTTTCATATTTCATCCTTGATTCTTGAAAAAAACGACATGTTGTACCGCTCGGTTGCATTTGTCAACCAATGGCAGCCCAACCAATATAAATTGAATTCCCGGTACCCCCATTTAAAGTGGGATAAAATAATTATGTATTTCACAAAGACGAAAAACCTTCCTTTTCGAATTATTTGGAAGCCGATATTTACACATTCAATGCCGATATTTACACATTCAATATGGAACATTTTTACGATTTTGCATATTATGAGTAAGCTGATTTTTTTGTGTTCCTTTGTTTTATTAAGATCACTTCGACACATTATATTTGGATGGATTTTTTTATGTTTGCGATGTATTAAGTAAATTTCGATATTTTTGACTTATGTCTATGTATTTGTTCTGTTTTGCTATCTCATTTTATTCAAAAAACTTTTGAATAGAACATGAAACATGAAACATATCAATATTTATCATCCCTTAGAATTTTTTTTTTGCGCAATTGCAAGATTCTTCATCGGAAGAAGAAAGTTCTATATTATCATCGGAGTAGGTGATGTTTTTTTTTGGAGGGAAGGGAGTTATGAGGTTGTCATTGGTGCTTTTTCAGCAGGGGCGCCGAAAAATTTTTTGCTTCAGGCGCCAAAATCACTCGCGCCGGCCCTGAGCATATTAACAATGCTCATTATAAAGATAGGTGGGTACATTCATTCAAAAGTAAATAAATGCTCTTATTGATAAAATTACTGAATATGGATGTGGAAGATAGTTTCGTTGAACATTTATTACAATGTAAGGAAAACATAAATTAAAAATTATTATATTTTAATCGAAATTATTTTCTGAATAGGTGCAGAAATAGAAATTGTCCCTCTTCCGAACAATACCCTTTTTTAATATTTATTTAATCTTCCTTTGTAGGAAGATTTAATCATTATTCTGAAACATATATTTTTTCAAACTCCTGATCTATGAATGCTAATAAAGAGTTTTATCATCAAGAAGTAATACATTTTCACCTGTTATTTATTTATTATATTTCTACTGTTATTTTGGGTAATTTATCATTATTTGTGAAGTAGTTCTCCATGTAATTTGATTTCAAATCTATAGTGGTATCATTAAAATAATGGTTTTCTTTTCATGAATATTCTTGCTCGTTCTCTCCCAATTAATTTCTACATTTAAAACGATTTGATTTATCGCTCAAAACTTTTTGAAACCTACATCCCATTTCGAGTGGCATGTACATTTTACTCATTTTCAATATAAAACGAAAACTACATCAATCACCATTTTAGTGTGTCGAAAATTCAATATTTGATACTCTTTCGATAAACTTTTAATTTGGGATATAACAATGCCATGATTACCTATATTCTAATTTTATAGACAACTATTCAACATTATAGGTAATTTCTCGACTTGAGATAAGTGTCTTGAATGTTTTTCAAGAGTTTGTTATTCCGGAAAATCATTTTGATGAATTTGATTAAGTATAATATGTTTGAGTATTTACGAATACCAAGTACTCACCTAAAATAAATAATACGATCACTTTGAACAACATAATGAATAGATTCGATTTGATACTAACTAAAACTGTTTTTTTTTTTTTTTTAAATGTAAAAGGGTAGATAATAATTTCCGTTGTTTTCTCAGTGGGAGGCTCTTGCCTCCACTTCAATTCTATTCATTTAACTGAAGCAAAGACGTGGTTCTGTTTTGATAACAGAGTCGTTGGCCTCTGCTTCTTCCCACTCTGATTGTGATAAATCAAAGGGCGCTTTACAAATTTGAAACTGAACATTCGTTGTGCCCAACACCGGAAATTTGCTTCATTTAATTCATCTGGATTGTCTAATACCCAGATGGATTTCGAGCTTAAAGAGTCGATGTTCTGTCCTAGCTTTTGCCCGCTTCGACGTCTGCTGGAAAGTTTATTTCAATTTTATTTAACGATTTTATAACCGATTTCAACTTCATTCGATTTTGATATAATTTAGACTAGATGTTGCTTCAAGTTACTTGCGAAAACCACAGCGAAATCTGTTCAGCAGTGTTGGAGATATGTATCTACAGATGCATATGCAAAGAAAAGATGAATAGAAGAAAACATAATCCAGAACATAAACTGTGAAAAATTCGGGAGATAAAAAACAAATTTCGAAAATTTTTGACATTCAGTCATCAGATAATATCAAATGAAATGATTTTTACTGCATATTTATTCGAACGCAAATACATTTTATTTAATTTTCAGGATTTTCTTATGTTGATTGTATTAAATTGTGTGTAAAAATTAATATTGGAGAGCAAGTACTTTGTGAGTGCTAATTTCCGAACGAATCCAATGTCAAATCCGATTACCTATGTTCATTCGGCCGTCCAACTATTCTTAAACACGATAACTCTCGAACGGAAAAACCAAAAACATTAATTTTTCAGAGTAGTTTTGGATCTCGAATGCCGAGGTTAAGTTAGTTAAAGACAAAATCTGACAAGAGGTTAAATTACTATAGCCCCTCAAAATTGCAAAACTTGCAAAATTTTATGTTGATACATACCGTTACTACAACCAGAGAAACTTCAAGAAGAATATTGGAAAAAAATCATTATTTCAGTGACAACAGATATGCTCGAGTTGAGATTTTGCATGTATATAAAATATAACAATTTCATGTTTCGAACAAATTTTCAAATCGGTTGCGTCGTCGGATCATAAAAATTTAAGCAGACTATCGAAAAAATACCAAAAATTCCAGTTGCAACAGATTCGACCAAATTAAATTTAGAAAGTAGATATTTTATACCTACAGAAAATATAGAAAACTTTTCAGCCAAGCCAAATTTTTCGATGCAAAAATAACTAAGCCATATTTAAGTAGAAATCACATTAATTTAATAATTTCAATAAAGATTAAGTGAATGAGAAAAAAATATATAAAACTCGTATAGAAGGGTCATTCTACTACTCGTTCATTCAAAAATTAGCCACTTTGTGGCTCTTTTTTGAATTTTGAAATCGTGGAAGAAAATCAATGCCTTCTGCACTTGTATTATAAATAACTATTCCAAGCTTAATGCAAGATGAACATTTATATGAAATAATCACTGGAAAGGTCTTGCGGAAGCATCATATCATCAAAATCTCTCATCTGGACAAACTAACTGACAACAATAACATAATAGTAAATCACATCTCAGGTATAGGCACAGGTTCCAAGGGCCCAATTAGCACCTGAATGAGCAAACGCTAAAAAGCTCCTGACTTCGCGGGACTGTTTTTTTTTTTCAAAAATTTTATATATAAATCAAGCTGATAAAGATCTGTATAATATTTGTTTTCCGCAATTGTCAGAAGGTGAGCAGAGGTCAAAATGTATTTAGAAATTATTGAAAATAATGAATGGAATCTAAATAAGATAATGAGAATCGAGCACTCCATTGCATAGTTGGAACTTTGACGACATCAATTCGTATTTGTAGGAGAGTGCAAAGATTTCGTGCTATAAAAACATTTTATTGAACCATCTACATTCGTTTCATTCAAGGATACTGCGATAATATATGTTCATGCATAATAAGACAATTATCTACACTGTGCATTGATAACTTGATAATATGAGGAAATATATCACAGGTGAGATAAATATTTAATTTTTATATCTATTGATTGAATGATTGCATAATATTTTACTGCTACTTATTCAATCCCTGAAGTGCATAAACAATTTTATCATTCCCAAATTGTTTAGGGAAGGACGTAACATAGTTTTCATAAACCATAAAAGAGAATTTTTCGTATTGATGTACAAGATGGAATGAAAAATTCCAGAATTTAGGTATACGTACATGTTATTTTTTCCCGCATAAAATATTCCACGTCATTAAAAGAACATCTGAAAATAAAGAATGCAATGAATTATATCTACCATCCCATGTAGACTGTAGAACATCTAGAATTTTTCTAGAAGAAATAGAAATACAAAATCTGTAGCTGAGATAATTCTCCTAAAGCTTAAGATTCCAATATAAAAAGATTTTAAAAACAACGAAACAAGAATTTAAATGAAAAAGCATTTATTGCGAACACTATACACCAACGTGAGCTTAGTAATTACCACGAGAAAATGATGAAGCTTTTTTTGAAATTTGCAGTGCTCTTTAGAGGAAAATAATGATAATTATCATAATTTTTGTAGAATATTCATTATTTTTTATTTCACCCCAATTATTTCTGAATTTCCAAGCTGAAAGTGAATTAAAAGACTTTGGAATTATTTGAGAACATTTCTCACCTACTGAAGATGAAATGATAAATTAGAAAAAAAAACATTTATTTTCCATTTATTATATACATATTGTATTTCAATCAATTATGATAAAATAGTTTTTTATCACAAATTATTGACTTATCTATCAAGACCACAGCAATAATACCAAACCCTATATTTCTAGAAGGAAACATCTTGATCGGTCCAGATCTGAATTTTGAACCTACTGCAGGAGGTTTGGGAAAAGAGATTTTCAATGTTTTGAACTCGAACAAAGGGAAATCTGCACAGGTAGGATAACAACAGACAAAATTGATCTCAATCGCAGAATCAGTAGAATAGTCTCTGTTTTCTCTGTTTCATGTGATAATGATGAAATTCAACAAGAACGTCTAACGCTACTCACCTTCAATGGCAGCATGTTTCCTTGTAGTTAAGTAACCTAGATTCTGCTAGTCCAATTTTCAAATTTAATTTTCAAAATATCCCTACTTTTAGATACCACATATTCTCACTTAAATGTCACTTTTCACTAAAGATTTATGTTTTGCATTTCAGCATCATTTAGAAACTGGAGAAACACTTACCTATGATGAGCTCCTTATAAGAAGTGTGAGAACAGCCATATATCTTTCGAAAAAAAACTTGCAAAAGGACGATGTTGTCTGTCTATGCTCTATGAACAATATTCATACTCTAGTGTCCTTCATTGCCTGTAAATTCGCAAATGTACAATATGCTGCAATGGAACCAACACTGCCTTCAGATGACATGATCTACATAATGAATTTACTTAAACCGAAAGTTCTGTTTGTCGCAGAAAATTTCATCCCGAGAATTGAAGAAACAATTGATATATTAAATCATCAGTGTGAATTGATTTCTTTGGGACGTGGGTCAACGAAGTATAAAAGCATATACCAGCTGTTTTCTCCTGTTGATGGAGAGCAAGATTTCAGTGCTCCTTATGTTGAAGACATCAAGGATACTGCTATTATAGCCCTCAGCAGCGGTTCTACTGGGAAACCGAAAGGGGTGCTTTTGAGTCATTATTCCATTCTGTTGAGTTTATACATCATGTCTAAAGAACTACACCGAAAAGGCACTGTCCGATTCAGCAACTTCACTGAAGAATTCACCATTGGAAATAATTCAGTAATCATCTATTCGCCACCATATTGGTTGTCAGGATTTATATTCAGCATGATGACAATTTTCTGTGGTGGTTGTGTTTTTGTTGGTAATGTATTCGATGCCGAGAGAGCTTGGAAGGTTTTCCAAAAATTTCAGGTATGTTTTTGCTTTCGAATATTTGAAATGAAAATAGTATAAGGTGCGCAACTAAGTCTAAGTTGAATAATTCGAAGAATTGACCATCTTTGCTACAACTTTTTCCCATCTTTCTGGTAGAATTCGAATACCGTTGCGGTAAAAGTGTTCATCTTTTGAGGCTATCCACGAATCATTGATGTCTTCATAAAACCAGCTCTTAGTCATAAAGCTGCCACCCCCTCCCTATATTTCAGTATGTCGATATTGATGAGTGAATACTATAGAAACAATGATAATTGATAGATAGAGGGCTGAAACCTACGTTTTTTGCCAATTTTTGCCAGTTTGAAGAAATTCCTCTAATTTTAATCGGCTGTATCTCGGTTGATATTAGTTTTAGAAATAAGTTTGTGAATACAAAATATAGAGAATTTAATGGTCTACAATTTTGAAAGGAAAAGTTTTGGTCGAAAACTAAAGGGTGTTTTTTTTAGAGCTATATAACTTTAAATTGCAATAAAACAACGATGGATTATTCGATTGACATGAATTTTATTTATCCGCAAGATAATATTGTGGCATTAAATTTCAAATATGATTTCTGGCATATGACCGCCACGGCTGGCTCGGATGTAGTCCAATCTGGACGTCCAATTTTCGATGACTTTTTCCAACATTTGTGGCCGTATATCGGCAATAACACGGCGAATGTTGTCTTCCAAATGGTCAAGGGTTTGTGGCTTATCCGCATAGACCAATGACTTTACATAGCCCCACAGAAAGTAGTCTAGCGGTGTTAAATCACAAGATCTTGGAGGCCAATTCACAGGTCCAAAACGTGAAATTAGGCGGTCACCAAACGTGTCTTTCACTAAATCGATTGTGGCATGAGCTGTGTGATATGTTGCGCCGTTTTGTTGGAACCACAGCTTCTGGACATCATGGTTGTTCAATTCAGGAATGAAAAAGTTAGTTATCACTGCTCTATACCGATCACCATTGACTGTAACGTTCTGGCGTCATCATCGTTTTTGAAGAAGTACGGACCAATGATTCCACCAGCCAGTTTTTCTGGATGTAACGGTGTTTCGACATACACTTGAGGATTAGACTCACTCCAAATGCGGCAGTTTTGTTTGTTGACGTAGCCATTCAACCAGAAGTGCGCTTCATTGCTAAACAAAATAAAATGGACGTAGTGCGCGATACGTATTCCGCACAGAACCATTATTTTCGAAATAAAATTGCACTATTTGCAAGCGTTGTTCAGGCGTGAGTCTATTCATGATGAATTGCCAAACCAAACTGAGAATAAATCACTTGACAACTGTTAAATCGGTCGCTATCTTGAAAAGAAATGCCAACTTAAAGTTATATACCTCGAAAAAAACACCCGTTACTTAGTTTAGAAGTTATGAGCAAAAAACTGAAGAAAGTCCGAAAATATTGAGGTTCTTCGGTCCTCCTCAAGTAAGCACAGGGTCCTCGTGTTGGATAACTTGACAGAGTCATCCCCAGCACCCCGGAACAAGCTGTAGAAGTTTCATCAAGTTCAGAATTTTTTCCAGCAGACCCAACTTTTTTTGCTTTGTCTACTATTTTGTTTACCACATGTATATGCTTGGATCATGACGTTTTGGATAATATGTCAAAATCGACTAGCACTTACTGCTGGAGAAGTCTATTGACAAGCAACGTGAATTTAGTTGCGCACCTAATAATTTTATAAAAATTTTCCAATCTTTACAAATCAATTCTACTCAAAATTGATCCTTTTATTGAGTCCCATCGTGCATGAACAGGTACTTGTGCCTTTTAGGTATTTAACAGAAGGATATTATCTTCAATTTGAAAAAGATGGGGATAGGTCTTTTAGATTTTCTACAGAAATTGTCTCCTCTTATTTTTCGATTACGGGATATTCAACTTTCACCTAATTTGTTTCTATTTTATAAATTGGCAAAATCAATGAAGGCGTTTTATCGTTTATAATACTTTTTACTCTTCAGCCGGATACGATTTTTTTACCTCCTGGACAAGTAAACGAACTTTGTGCATATGGATCTTCCGAGAGTCCCATCATGAGCGTAAGTTTTTTTGGAACAGGGGGCGGTTGTGTTACGTCTACTCATTTGGAGCAAATGAAAAAATGTTTCCCAAATACTAGAGTAACTCAATTATATGGCCAGACTGAACACAGTGGACTTGCAACGGTTGTCAGTAGTAATATCGAAGAAGAGTTTGAGTATGGTGAAAAAAATTTGAAAAGTTGTGGTCGTCCGGTGGATGGAACTAAACTGAGGGTGAGTTTCAGTGGTACTCAGAATAAGAGAGATAGACCAAACATATGTTATATATTCGAAATCAGGGGAAAAAGAGCTAGTCAAATATAAAAAATATACAGGGTGTTCCATTTGAAAAAATAAAGTTGTAATCAATATATTGCTTACTCTGTATATATTTCGTTTTGTGAAATAATTTCAAAAAACACTAGTCGATTTCGTGAAACTTTTGTAGAAAACATTTTTCTGTACCTCTTTTAGTAACAAAGTTAAAGGGGGGGTCAAATTATGGTGAAAAACCCGGTACATCCTGATTTAACAACTTTCAACAGTTTCTTTTTACATTTTTCTCAGTGAGATGAAAATGTAAATGAATTTTGAAATTGAAATTGATTTTAGGTAGTAGATATCGATACAGAGAAAAATTGCGGACCCAGAGAATGTGGGGAATTGAGAATAAAAAGCAAATTGCTCATGAAAGGATACTTCAAAATGGACAGTAGCTCTGTTTTCGACTCAGAAGGATGGTTCAAAACTGGAGATTTGGTTTACTTCGACGAAAATGGTTTCGTTTATGTTGTTGAAAGAATCAAGGATCTTATACTTTATACGGTCTACAACATTGCACCTTCAGTGAGTACAATGCATTACTTATATTAATCTAAGGATGGAGGTAGTGTTGTACTGAAGATCTTTGCAGGTTGATATACGTAACATGAGTTTAGGTTGTTTTAAGTCATTGAATAATTAAAAATCTTCTTTATACGATGTTTTGAATCAAAAGGTTCTGAGTAGAGATTCAAATACCTAATTCAGTGTACTTTCGAATGACATTAACTTTTTTACTAACTGCTTGTCCTCTGCCATAATATCATAGCTAACAAGATAACAACGAAAAGTTGAAATATTCCAAACCTGAATTTGCTCTATCTTGTAGCTCTTTGTGATTGAACATCAAATTAAACATTGAAAATCAACTCTGATAGTTTCTGTGGCTTAATAATTTTGGGTATGAATGTTTTCTTGAATCTAACGGATCAACTCAATTTGTAATAAGTTTAATCAATGTAATAATTATGATTTGCAGAATTTTATAGCAGGTTAAATTTTGTTATTATGAATTTCTTTCATTTGCAGATTATCGAAAACATCTTGAAAGAACATCCAGCAATCTTCGAGTGTTGTGTTCTCGGAATACCACACTTGAAGGACAATGAGCATCCTATGGCGGTAGTAGTACTAAAGAAAGGCCATCAAGAAGGAATAACCGAACGGGAAATTGTTTCTTATGTTAATAATCGTGTATCTGATGATAGATACAAAATAAGAGGGGGTGTTAAATTTGTAAATGAAATGCTAAGGAATCCAACGGGAAAACTGAAGAAACTCGACATGAAGAGAAAGATCAGTGAAGGAATACCATTTTAATATTGCTGTTTTTCAATGTAGATTACTACATTTTTTCAAACTCAAATTATAAAATTTTTTTTCTAAACTGTTCTCAGTATACAAAATTAATGTTGATCAATTATGAAACATGATCAGCATTAGATTTTTGAAGAGGGCATGGTAATTGTTATTCTACATTCAAATACAAAATTTCAACCCGATTAGATCTGTTGTCACGGAAATATCGGGTATGCATTTTTCAGTATTCTTCTTGAATTTTCTATGGTTCTGATGATATGATCAGCTTGAAATTATGATTTCATGTTCACATTCAGTTCAAAATTTGTTTAGCAACACAAACATTCGATGAAAAAATTCTTTTTTCGAAGTTTATCAATTTTTTTGGTTGTTCCTAAATCATATAAAGGAAAAGATTCGAAATTTAAAAAAATTGAGTTCTTCGTCTTTCATAATTTCTTTATTTTTCGAAAAAATATTCTACAAATTGTCTTTCAATAAATTCTAACACAATATTTGAAATATTTGATTTCGGAAAGTCGGTAGGTAGGTTTTTGCCCAATTCAAAGTTGAGAAAAAATGGTAATGCTATCGACTGATAAGAATCAACCATCTCAAATGGCATGTTTCGTTGAAACTTAAATTTGACATATAATAAGAAATGAATAAACTTCAAAAATAGAGTTTCTGGGAGATCAATAACAGGTCAGCCTTCAATGTCATCCTTATATTTCGCCCTATTATACTTATCACTTAGTTTGACTTTGTTTTCAAGAAAACATTTCAATCAGTGGTTGTATCTAGAGTAGTAGAAATTATCGGTGAAAATATCGATTTCACTGTTCCAACACTTGTAACTATCACTATCTTCACCTGAGGAAAACCAGAAGGGGTCGGAACGTAATCTATAATTTTGCCAGCAATTGTTACTATAAGAATTATAAGTTGGAATCCAAGAGTTAGTTATTTTATTATAAGAAGCTAAAGTATCAGAATTCGCACAGCACATTTTACTCCTTTCTTCCCAGTAATTATTTGTTGAATTTCTTATTACAGAACTTGCTATTAGATTTGAGGTAGATTGGCTTAGATTCTTCGACAACATTTTTATATATCTTTCAGATTCCATGGGCTGATTTCCTTCTAGAATTTCACTTAAAACACCAATATAATTAGCAGCCAAACGAAGAGTTTCTATTTTAGATAATTTTTGAGGACTTGCGTTCATATCTATGTAGATTTGTTGGATGGGCATACAACTGAAAAAAAAAACGATTTTACTAAATGAGCCGACTTCGTTGATTTCACAAAACCTTAATTATCATCCAGTTTGAAAAATGACAACGATTTTGAGAGAATTCATCTTAACTGATGTTAGACGAATTTGTTTTGTGAGAAGTATCACAGAAGAGAGATACAAATATCTCCTACACCATTAGCAGGATTTTGATACAAATCTATTAGGTGTAGTGAAAAAAATCCATCATTTTTACAAAAAAACGAGGCTTTAATTACCAATGTTAGAATCAAGGGTAAATATGCGCCGTTTTGTTCAATAACTTTCGTAGATAATATCATTATGCCTCTCTCATAAAAGCCTTGGTCCCTATTGCCAAAAAATTTGAAGGTTGATTCTTAAAAGCATCTGTTGAAGAATTTTTTACAAGCAAAATTGTTCGCCATGGACAGGAACATATGGTAATCACTTGGTACCAGGTCTGGACTATAAGGTGGATGTATAAGAAGATCCCAACCAGGCTTCCCCAGCTTTTGGCGAGTCACTATCGAAGTATGTGGCCTAGCGTTGTCCTGAACACATTTCTGGTATTTGCCAAAGCTGGCCATTTCTCAGTGATTGCCTCCTCAGACAGTCCAATTGTCGACAGTACAGTTCCGAGTTAACAGTTGTACCGTAGGGAAGTACGTCATAGTAGATAATTCCCTGCCAATCCCACTAAACACACAGCTGACAGCGAAAGCTTTCTGGTCGCCAATCCTAGATTGGCTATCGTTTCCGCCGGCTCACCGCGTTTCGACCACGACCGTTTTCGCTTGACGTTGTCGTAAGTGATCCACTTTTCAACCGCTTCAAAATGGGTCGATTTCGTTGCGTTTCAGCAGCGATTTGCCGATGAAAATTCGGCACAAGAGGTTTTTTTGCGTTAACTCGTGTGATATACATATATCTATCGAGTTTCTTCTTGGAACCAGCCTTATTCAATTGGTTTCAACCGTTTTTTTGTGCAATTTCTAGCACTTGGGCAATCGAAACAGTGTTAACATAACGCTCAGACTCGACAACGTCCATGCTTTTATCAACATTTTCAACAATTACCGGAACGGAACCGACGAAACTAGAATTGCGTGTGATTGGCTGTACCAGGACAATAAACACTATTTAGATTTTCAGCCGCCTGATGGCTTGAATTTTCGCCTTTATTGAAGGAAAATTGTAAAATATAGCCTAATTTCTCTTCAATAGTGTCCATATCTGACGCGCGCTCGAACTAAACTGAGTCAAGTAATCACAAAACTGCCGAAAAAGTTTTTGTAGTACAAAATCTCATCTTTCTAATGACATTAAGTGGAAGCCGATAGGACTTATACAACTCGAGATACAGATAACTAAAGCCAACTATCAGAAAAATAATAGATATATTTTTATTACACCTGATACATCTATGATGAATCGATTTATGATGGAATCTTAATGAAAATTCATCATTAATAGAAGAAGAACAATTTCTGGTTTTTGTAAAAAAACATCATAAATATTTGTTCCCAAAAAGTTATTTTGCAATAACTTTTAGTTCTCGAAAATCGGTTACCGTTTTTCACATTTTTGTTGAATAAGAATGCCTTAAAAAAATTATAAAATGACTAAATTTCGCGTTCTCTATGTTATCAATTAGTCTGTTGAAATTTGCAACTCTGAAGTACGTTATCATACCTTCTCAAGATATCCAAAGCAGCATTCAATCCATGCATTCTATTCCTCTCTCTTGCATTTGCCTTACACCTCCGCAATTTTTTCTTATAACTTTTAACTTTATATTCTCTACGTGCAACATTTCCATGTTTATCCATAGTTCTTTAATTCTCAAACTACATCGCATTTCATCTATATAGAAATATCCAATTCATTCGGTACATTTTTTTGTAAGGTATCTGAAACCAACGGAAATTTTACCTAACTGATGGTTGAGAAGACAAAGAGGGGATTTTTATAGTCCAATTAGTATTATCGGGATCGATGTTGACTGAAGCATTTTCCATTTAAGCAAATCGGGATTTCGAGTGCTTTGCGCCCCTTTTCTAGCCATATGTCATTTTTGCTACGTGGGAAAATATTTCTCATTATTATTGGGATGATATCACGGCACATCCTATTTGCTCTGATAAAGGAATGGTAACATGTGGATGAGTGCATGAATAGTTTCCAATAAATTAGAAAGGTTATCATAGATAAGAGATTATAATTCAATTCAACCGTTGCAATAAGAAGTAAATATAAATAGTTCAGAAAATCGAATTCGTATTCAGGGTGTATCCAAATTAGATGTGATGGTTGGAGGTATGCCTCATTTGCTGTCTTTTCAGCCACATTTAGTGACAACCAAAAATCAACAGTTCACGAGATATTTGAGTTCTGGTCACCAAATTTGATTATAATTTTTGATTATTTTCGTGGCCAGCGAGAAGTCCGGATTTAACATCGTTAGAATAGAGAGGGCATATACTTTGTATAAGGAATGGTGGAGGTCTTTTCAAATATAATTTATGTATACATTTTTTACTGAAATTTCGAGTTTAATTGCAAAAAAAAAAAATTAAATTCATTACTTCCCCTTCTTTGCTTCTTTCCCCTTTAGAATCAAAATCTGCTGAAACAAAACATGTGCCTGCATTCTAACGGAAAATTTTTTTATGAAAAAAAAAGAAGGAATTTGAAGTTTTCACAACAATTTTATCATACATAAATTGTGGAATTCGAAAGTTGTAGGCAAATTTATATTATAAATTTACTATTCTTTTCTTCATATACCAACTTTCAAAACATACTAATTCTTATCTTATTCAACATCTATTACAGCATAGATTCGCTTTTTCATACATATCATATCCTTTCCTGTTGAAAATAATCCAAAAGTTAAATCAAACTTGGTCAAAGTAGAAAACATTGGGAAAAAATGCAGTAATTCACAGTTTAATAACTGGATTTTTACGATTATTGAATTTTCTTTCTCGAAATGGTAACAGATACGACAAACTACATAAAACCAAAATGTTCAGTAATTTTTTTTTTACGTGTCAACGTGTCAATAGATCACTGTTTTTTCTAATATTCTTTCAAAAAAAGTTCTGGAGGAAAAAAGCGGGTACTGTTTAAGAAAAAATATTACTCTGTATATTTGAAATCGAAATTGGCATATCACGTGATGTAAACTTTAAATTGATATTGATTTATATTCCAAAATTCAGTTCAATATCTTGCGAAGGGCAGGTGCACTCAAAAAAATGAAACAACACCACGGATATCGAAAACAAAGCGTTTGCGCAAGCTCATGTTTATAAGAATTTTTTTTCTTGAAATTATACGAGGAATTTCTTATTTTTGTTTGTGCTCCCAATTTTGGAACACTCTGTATATGCTTTGTTCAACTACCCAGTATATACAGTTCTGTGACCTCTAAGGGCGCAACAGGCGATTCTTCTCTCGAATTTTTATTCTTGCTACAATGTCAGAAATAATTAAAGAACTCCTTTCGAATCTAAATCGTATGAAAACATCTAATTCGCAATAATTCTTATTAACGCAATTCAACATCTGGATGGGATAGCATCAAAGGAAAGTTTGTTCGATTAGTCGATAAAAGTAAATTGATTCTACTTCCATGTATGGGTAGACCACGTTTCCTTTTCAGATTTACATTGCTTTTCAAATTCCGTAAAAAGGAATTGTTATTGTTAAGGTGTAAGATGGTCACAGTTTAATATACACACATCGTGAAAAGTGTTGAACAAATCCAACCTCCCCCCACCCTATCAACTATCAACTTGTTGAATGTAACATGGCAATTTTTTGTGTTTGGAATCTTCCCTATTTTCATCTTATCACTTGAATGAAAATAATGAACCAACAAAAAATGTTCCTTGTTCGAGAATATAGGTGTATTCGAAGTTAGTCAGTTTTCAGCGAATAACGAGAGTTGTAATATTGAGAATATTCCGTGGAAAATGCCAGGACATCCAATTTCTCAGTTTGACCGGGCAAGAATAGTAGCCCTACATCAAGAAGTTATGTCGAACTACCAGACTACCCAATATTTGTATATTCCACGGACTTCAATAAGGCGCATAGTGGCTCTTTTACTTGAAGGAATCGAAAGGTTTCTGTAACAGCTCTTCGAAGTCATTTTTTAAGGAACTATAGACGGGTAGTCTCAACCAGTATCATAGAGAGACGTTTGCCTTCCTCAAATTTAAGGGCTAGAAGACCTTTAAGAGTACTTCGGCTATCAACTGGACCTAAAGCTACCCGTCGGCAATAGGCATAACACCATCAAGACTGGCTTTTATCAAAAAAGCGCAACGTACTTCTTTCTGAAGAGTCACGATTCGGTTTAGAAAATGATGGGCGACGAGAAAGTGTTTGGAGAGATCACGGAAGACTAGAGTGACTCAATTTCGCCCGGGAAGTGTCCTTCAACTTTTCAGGAATTAGGTTAATCCGAAATGCCTGAAAATTTCAATTATGACTTGATTCGTGGAATTCCTTTAGATGTATTGGGCCGTTGATTGAAAGAAGAGGTGATAATATGGACTATTGAGTTTAGATCCAGTTAATAATAAAACCATGGTTCTATGAAACAGTTTTTCTGGTGCACCAGAAAAACTGCAAAGATGGGGGAGGAGAAGCCTCTACATAGTAAATATTTCTACGAGGTGAAACAGGATCATGTTGACATTGCAGCGTCGAACTATTGGCTCACATCAGGTGGGATGTACCCATAAAAGGAAGGTTTTCTTCTAGCCATCCAACACCAAGTTATCTCCAAGAGAAACAACTGTAAGCATATCAAAAGGATCGAACCAATGATCTAATAATACATAGATGCACCCTTGAGCCATCGGTCACGTGACCACGAAGGATAAGATCAAAATGTTTGAATTTCAACCAATGATAAGGAAAAGGGTTAAATGATTCAATGATCGATTGGTACAATATGTTCAATAGCGCTCTCTAATGCGCTATCATTTTTCTTTCCCCTGAGGATCGAACTAATCACTGAACATCGATGCCGATAATCACAACATATCTGGATTTTAAACTTTGGATTGAATTTTTATATATTATTTCCACATTTGTCGATATATGTGGTGGAAAGAGAAAACAACAGAAACAATTTTTTAGGTGTTTTTTTAGTATATATGTATAAGGAAGCTTTCATCAAGAGAGAGTTGCAATTGAACAATGTATTCGATGTGGGTTAACTTCTTGTAGTCTTTTACAGTTGTTTGTTTTATCTTGCCTTTAATTTTTTATATAGCTTCATTCATTTACACCTTATAGCACTCGCTGATATGAACGAAATGGCTTTCCTTTTTCTGCTGGGTCGTTTCTTCACTCTTTCTTTGGAATTCCGCAGAATATGTAAACGTGGAATGTGTATGGATGGCTTGCAATTATACCACCAGGGCTGTTCCATACGTTCTCTGTTGTCTCCTAAGCCGTATTCATTCCAATCGATTATTTGTTTGTTGTTTTTATCATTACTTTTTTCAGTTTCATTTTCAATTTTTTTTTTAGATTTACTCCCAGGTTTTTTCATATTGGTTCTGGAATTTTGTAGGCATTCTGCTTGTTGACAATGTGAAATGATATGACAGTTTCTTTTTATTTCGGGAAATTCACTATAGCAACCCAAAAATGAAATGGTGGATTGAACTACTGATTCTTTATCAATTTTCATGTGTGATTACTCTATGGATCGAATCGTTTTCGGTTTTTTGGCCCTGATTGGTGTACAATTTTTCGGTTGCACTCATCAACGTATTTGTGTCTGTTAAGTTTGTTTGTTCAAACTACGACTGAGCAATAAAAACTAAATACGAGCATTCTAAATAGAACTGAGTAAACTCAGGACACGAGAAAAAAGTTGTAAAGTTAAAATTGATGTTTTCATGTGTCAATTTTCCAACGTCAATTTAGAATCAAATTTGATATCATCCCGAACTAAATTACAGTTATATTATTTAGATGGCACAAAAAAGGAACATAAGTCGGAAACAGATCATAAATACATCAGGACGTTATAATCACAAACGATCCAAACTAAGATCAAGTAGGGAGAAAGCAAAGAACAAAACCAAATGGAATCGTTATCGATCAAAACCACTAGGACGGAGCTCTAGAGAAATTGAAGAATTCAATGGTGTGCGACAAAAACTAAATATCTGGAGAATTGGACATAACTTTTTACGTCAGAATATAGAAAAAATTGTCGAAAAATGTCGTAGATCGAATTAGTGAAAAATAAGTGATACCCTAGTGCATTAATTAAAATCTTGTTATAGAACTATGGCATTATTCATTATGAACCACATAGCTTCTTGGCTTGCTTCTGTTGAAGCTACAAATTCAGCTACTGCAGTAGAAATTGCTA
The DNA here is from genome assembly GCF_914767665.1 of Harmonia axyridis. NCBI lineage: Eukaryota > Metazoa > Arthropoda > Insecta > Coleoptera > Coccinellidae > Harmonia > Harmonia axyridis. Next base: position 21,030,768 of record NC_059502.1, read on the forward strand.
CAGTCTTTGTTTTTCTAGATGCCCAACTGATTGTACCTCCATTTATTTTGAAAAAGAAATCCACTATTTTATTTGTATCTACTCCATCTTCAGCCTAGTCAGCATCAGCGAATCCAATTCAGTTTTTCAGTTTCCTTTTACTTAGACATAATTTGAAATGACATGTGCCTTTAAGGTATCTTACTGGTCTCTTCAGTTCAGTCCAATCTTTTTGATTGGGACACGATATCTTTCGACTCAGAATTGATGCACTGGATGAATATCTGAACGTGTATTGACAGATACGTACAGCAACTGCCCAATTAATTTCTGATAACTTTTATTATTTCCGAGTTGTTCTCCTTGTTTGAGTTTATCATATCCTGAATCCAGTGGAACATTGGATGGTTTGGCATTACCCAAATTGGCTATTAGTACGGTTTCTTGGATATATTTTCTTTGGTTGAGGAAATAATCACCATCTGGACCCATAACCTATTGAATATCTCAATTTCAAATATAATACATCGTGTATTTATTATGTATGTATTTTTATGATAATACAAAAAATTCAAAATTGTTATGATATACATAATAACCCCGATTCATCTATATATAACAACTGAGGAAATAATCACCATCTGGACCCATAACCTATTGAATATCTCAATTTCAAATATAATACATCGTGTATTTATTATGTATGTATTTTTATGATAATACAAAAAATTCAAAATTGTTATGATATACATAATAACCCCGATTCATCTATATATAACAACTGAGGAAATAATCACCATCTGGACCCATAACCTATTGAATATCTCAATTTCAAATATAATACATCGTGTATTTATTATGTATGTATTTTTATGATAATACAAAAAATTCAAAATTGTTATGATATACATAATAACCCCGATTCATCTATATATAACAACTGAATATATAAGGTGTATCAGAAACATAATAAATTGCAACTCCAATATAGACTACTGACAATATTAGGCAAATTTAAAGGTCCCCAGTCTGATGCAGAGATGGCGGTGCTAGTATTAGTATAGTTAGTACTAGTATTAGGTATTACCTAAATCCATATGATTTTTAGTTAGTACCAACCTTCAAACGATACGTGTCGAAATTTTAAAGCAGTGCAAACATTAGTTTGTGAGATATTGCGATGTGAGAGTAGCTACTTTTGTTATTTGGAAAAAGATGAAAAAAAGGATTTCGTGTGGTGATGAAATATTGCTTTTTGAAGTGAAAAAATTACAGTTGAAGCAAAATCTTGGCTTGATGAAGATTTTCTGGGGTCTGCACCAGGAAAATCAACCATCATTGATGGTTATGCTAAGTTTAAACGTGGTGAAATGAGCACCGACGACGGCGAACGCAGTGGGCGCCCAAAAGATACTGTCACCGACGAAAAAATCAAAAAAATTCACAAAATAATTTTGAATTACCGTAAAGTGAAGTTGATCGAGATAGCAGACATTCTGAAGATATCATCTGAACGTTTGCATCATATAATTCACGAATTTTTTTACATGAGAAAGCTGTGTGCAAAATGGGTGCCGCGCGAGCTCACAATCGATCAAAAGCAACAAAGTGATTCTGAGCAGTGTTTGAAGATGTTTAAGTGCAATAAACCCGAATTTTTGTGTCGATATGTGAAAATGAATGATACGAGACATAGCTCCAACATTTCTCTTCGGAGTCCAATCGACAGTCAGCTGAGTAGACTGCACACGATGAACCGAATCCAAAGCTAGGAAAAACACAACAGTCAGCTGGCAAGGTTATGGCATCAATATTCTGGGATGCGCAAGGTATAATATTCATTGATTACCTCATAAAGGGCCAGACCATCAACAGCGATTTATTATATAGCGTTATTGGATCGTTTAAAGGATGAAATCCTTGAAAAACGGCCCCATTTGAAGAAAAAAAGGTGCTATTTCATCAAGACGATGCGCCATGTCAAAAATCGATGAAAATAATGGCAGTATTGCAGGAATTGGGCTTCGAATTGCTTCTGCATCCACCGTATTCGCCAGATCTGGCCCCCAGCGACTTTTTCCTGTTCTCAGACCTCAAAAGAATACTCACTGGAAAGAAATTTAGCGCCAATGAAGAAGTAATCGCCGAAACTGAGGCCTATTTTGAAGCGGAAGACGAATCGTACCACAAAAATGGTATCGAAAAGCGCTATAATCGCTGTATCGCCCTCGAAGGCAACTATGTTGAATAATAAAATCGAATTTTGCTAAAAACATGTGTTTTACTATGGTAGACCGGGGAATTTTCACTTGGCCTGTTAAGTAGTCTGTGATCTGAACGCACCCCTGTAATCAATATTTTCCATCCTCACCTGACATTTAGCAACGTGCACATCGATTAAACATCGACAGGAAACTAACAACAGAATTCTAGATCAATATTATCCCCATTGACAGCAATACGTGCCGTCAAATGTTATTTCGATGAGTAACTTCTCACTGTCCAGACGAAATGTCGGTAATTTATTTGAAAAATCACGACGAGAATATTTATAGCATCACCACAAAACCTGTGCCACTGGTGAAAAAATCACCGAGGTACCGTTCTAAGTACGCTGATTATGTAAGGAAGCCAAACGTCTACTCGACCATATGCAAGGAATCCCATAAGAGTATGGGAAAACCAGTGGAATGTCTGCCAAACCCCAAGGATTTTTTGAGGAAAGGAACAGGAAAACAGCCTCATTCTAGATGTCGACCATACGATGACCCCAAGTTGGAGTTTCAGAAGAAGGGAACATGCTATCCTACCAGAGATGAAGTGAGTACCAGCAACTTGATATGAATATGCATTGAAAAAGTGCATATGATATTCCTAAACATTTATCTGTAAATATCATTCATATTTTGTGAAATGAGTACTGGAGTTTGTTTATTTAAAAACTTCTCTTTTTCGCTAAATTTGCTCAACTGTCTTGACGTTTTTGTTTAAATAATTATGCTGTATTTGTTGATAAAAATTCATTGATTTTTCATTACAATGAGCAGAATAAGAAATTTCCTAAAAAGTCAACTAATAACTTCAATCACTGCTATGCCTGAAATCGAATTCCGAAAAATTTCCATTGCAAAAGGTTTCCATCTCGGTTTCCATTGCAACGTCATAAAGGGTGTTTTTTTTAGAGCTATAGAACTTTAAATTGCAATAAAACAACGATGGATTATTCGATTGACATGAATTTTATTTATCCGCAAGATAATCTTGTGGCATCACATTTTAAATATGATTTCTGGCATATGACCGCCACGGCTGGCTCGGATGTAGTCCAATCTGGACATCCAATTTTCGATGACTTTTTCCAACTTTTGTGGCCGTATATCGGCAATAACACGGCGAATGTTGTCTTCCTAATGGTCAAGGGTTTGTGGCTTATCCGCATAGACCAATGACTTTACATAGCCGCACAGAAAGTAGTCTAGCGGTGTTAAATCCACAAGATCTTGGAGGCCAATTCACAGGTCCAAAACGTGAAATTAGGCGGTCACCAAACGTGTCTTTCAATAAATCGATTGTGGCACGAGCTGTGTGACATGTTGCGCCGTCTTGTTGGAACCACAGCTCCTGGACATCATGGTTGTTCAATTCAGGAATGAAAAAGTTAGTAATCATGGCTCTATACCGATCACCATTGACTGTAACGTTCTGGCCATCATCGTTTTTGAAGAAGTAGAGACCAATGATTCCACCAGCCCTTAAAGCGCACCAAACAGTCAGTTTTTCTGGATGTAACGGTGTTTCGACATACACTTGAGGATTAGCTTCACTCCAAATGCGGCAGTTTTGTTTGTTGACGTAGCCATTCATGAAGTGCGCTTCATCGCTTAACAAAATAAAATGGACGTAGTGCGCGATACGTATTCCGCACAGAACCATTATTTTCGAAATAAAATTGCACTATTTGCAAGCGTTGTTCAGGCGTGAGTCTATTTATGATGAATTGCCAAACCAAACTGAGAAGTGAGAATAAATCACTTGACAGCTGTTAAATCGGTCGCCATCTTGAACAGTAATGCCAACGTAAAGTTATATACCTCAAAAAAAAAATACCCATTACTACCATATTTGATACCAGAATGGTTAGGAATTGGAAGAAGAAGTCCTAAATTTCGAGAAAATACGTAATGAATTAAGAGGGATTACAACCACGTGGTTTTTCGCGTATCAATCTAACTTTCGTACCTAGTTTCCTCTCTGGCGGTCCTGAGATAAACAAACTTTGTAAGAAGTTGTACATTCCTCTTCTTTCTTTTTTCGAAGCAAATAAGTAGAGGTCAGGACTGTACGAAGACTTTCACGAAATTATAGTTTTATTACCTCTTTTGTAATAATTTGTAGTATTTCTTTTAACGAATATTTCAAAAATATATCAGTGCTTTGTAGATATAAAGCATATATAAATTTTTTTTGCGAAAAACAAAAAGGTACCAAGATTTTTTTCATTCGCAAATTAAAAATAATTACTTTGTTCCATGTGGATTATTATTTAAGGAAATTATGTGAACACCCCATAAAAATCGGGGATTTGTAAGAAGGAATATCTCTAATTTCGATTTGAACTGAATAGCCTCGTGATGGTGTTTCATCTTAAGCATTGACAATAACTTAGAGTGTATAAAGGTATGAGGCGGAATCTAAAGAATTATTGCAAAAAATGTAAATATTCATCCGTGATTATATACAATGTTTCGTCACATATTTCTTATGTTTATTTATTTATATTTTCAGATACATATTCATATTACTACAATTTATTCACATTCTTTTTTCTTTATTCTATTTGTTGCAATGTTATCTATACATTTTATAGTTTCATCTATATTCCTACAAATTTAATTCATATTTGTATTGTTTAATTTATATTTTTGTGCTTTCGTCTATTTTCATATTTCTCTATATTTCTCTACATTTTATATGTACACATTAATCTTAAATGGCTAATGACCTTAGCAGTCGATGCCGAAATTCATAAAAAAAAAATATTACTCTGGTGATAGAGGGACAAGAAATTTTTGAAAAGATGTATCACTCGATCCCTATTTAGTTAAATAAAATGAACCTCAAGAGGGTATAGTTTTATTGGACTTACATGAGGAAGCAAGTTTTCATTGATGTATGTATATTAGCAAAAAATTATGAAAAAATTGTATTGAACAAATTTTTCTACGATGACCAAAAAAATGGAATAAAATAAACCGCAAGAAGGTATAGTTTTGGACTTATAGAAGGAGGCAAGTTTTCATTCATCAAAAAATTATGTAAAAAATTGTATCGAACAATTTTTTCTACGACTGTGTAGGTACCTATCAATTTGATTAGGGAGGTTAATTATTGGAGGTAAAATGCCAGATTTATCTGCTTCGATTAAAAAAGAATTCAAATGAAATCAAATTCTCGGCATCATTCAATTATTAATCTTTCGAACCCTTCTCAGGTTAAAAAATTCAATGAAGAGATGAAGAAGAAAGAAGACTACCGTAACAGCCACAACTTCGTTTCGTCAAACATCAAGAAAGTACTAGAACTGAAATCGAAGATTCCCGAAAAAAAGGTCGCTTTCAATAACAAAGGTGATTCGAGACCTCTTATCAGGGAAGTAGATCCTATTTATATCTACTCCAAATATTATGGGAAGACGCCTCCATACCTGCAGAACTACATCGAAAATCAGCACAAGGAACATTTGATGAAGCGAGATACCGAAGGGGTGGAACAACCAAAATGCCGTTATATAACAAGGGAGGATAGAGAAAAACTATTGGAGGTGAGCAGAAACGTTGTGTTTCAAGTAGTGACATAATTGATGAGATGTCGTTGCGGGGTAATAATAATTGGTCGTCTCACACTTATTTCCCAGAGTGAATTATGGTATGAAACTCATATTCAAAAGTTTTTATAATAGATTATTACAAAAAAAATAACAAAATAATAATAGCTTGGCGAGATGTTCTCAATCAATCTTTATGGTGCGCCCTCCTCTTACAGATGATTGCGGTGTATTATCAAGGGATCAATGATGAAATCATCAGTATGGGAAACCAGAGGTCCCTGCCGTATACACCTTTACCTCCATAACGAAATCTGATGACTTTATCGTGAAACAGCTGTCGTTCTGCCGGTAACTGCGCAGCGTGCTCTCGAGGTAGCAAAGAAAATATTTTTTGTTACAAATTGGTGGAAAAAATGAGGATCGTTTCATTGGGAGATTAAAAAAATGTTCTTCTGAAATTTGGATGTTCAACTAACAGGCCAATTGAAAAGTTCCCGGTCTACCATAGTAAAGCACATTTTTTTTTGGCAAAAATCGATTTTATTATTCAACATAGTTGCTTTCGAGGGCGATACAGCGATTTTAGCGATCTTCCAACTTTTCGATACCATTTTTTTTACTACGATTTGTCTTTCGCTTCAGAATTGGCCTCAGGTTCGGTGATAACTTCACCAAATTTATTTCCAGAGAGCATTCTTTTGTGGTCTGAAAACAAAAAAAAGTCCCTTGGAGTCAGATCTGGCGAATACTGTGGATGCAGAAGAAATTCGAAACCCAATTTTGCCATTGTTTTCATCGATTTGTGACACGTCGCATTGTCTTGATGAAACATCATCTTTTTTTCTTTAAATGAGTCCATTTTTTAACGATTTCATTCTTTAAACGATCCGCTATATAATAATCGCTGTTGATGGTCTGGCCCTGGCTCTTTTGGAGGCAATCAATGGATATTATACCTCGCGCATCCCTTCTGGGATGCGCAAGGTTATGGCATCAGTATTATTACTGATGCCATAACCTTGCCAGCTGACTGTTTTCCTCGCTTTGGATTCGGTTCATCGCGTGTAGTCCACTCAGCTGATTGTCGATTGGACTCCGGAGTGAAATGATGGAGCCATGTTTCATCCATTGTCACATATCGACGCAAAAATTCAGGTTTATTGCACTTAAACAGCCTCAAACACTGTTCAGAATCATTAACACGTTGTTGCTGTTGATCGATTGTGAGCTCGCGCGGCACCCATTTTGCACACAGCTTTCTCATGTAGATACAAATATTCGTGAATGATAAGATGTACACGTTCGGATGATATCTTCAATCTTCTTCTTCATTTTCTTCGGTTCTGGCTACGCCATCCTCATGAAGTATTGAACATTCAAATGCAAACTTTCATAATGATCTAATGTGCAGTTTTATAATTAACATAAAGACATAAACACAAATTTTCAGCTATATTTACTGAACTATATTTACTGAACGCATAGTAGGATTTCGCCCATTAACAGACTTAACTGAAGTATTTAAAATCGAAACCTATCATAAAAATTTAAATTTAAATTTCTATTTGAATATCTTTTTTTCTGAATAAGGTTATCACCTGTATTTTACCTTTTCGAAATCCTCACAGAATAAGCAACTTTTCAACTTAATATGCAGAAAAGGCACAGTGCTTTTTTTTTACACCACCTCAAATTGAATTCGGTAACAAAAAAACACTTTCTCCAAAACGTAAATTTTAAATAATTTTTTCCAGAATTCCTGTATAATATTTTATGGTATTCTACATTACATGATTTGAAGCAATCATTCAACAATATTCAAGAAAAATAACTGATTTGAAAAGTATTTAATTTTAACTATGGCATGAGAGAAAGTATTTGAAGTGAAAAAATTCAACATTTTCATAAAACATCATAGATTTCGAAATATGTGAGACTTTCATGTGAAAGATTTTTTCACATCACAATCTGCACAATCTGATCTACATTCCGTTTTCGTTCGACTTGGTCTTTTTGGGACACCTTGTATATATTTTTCAGCATAATATTGGATTATTGTTTCACAAATCAAAATAAACCATTTACTACCAAACTTACCGAAATAATTATTGTTGCTTTCTTAATTTTGCGACCCGGACATTTGCCGCTTCAGGCTAAATTACTCTCAGTCTTCAGTTCATCCTCGGTTCATCCTAAGGTTTCAGCTACATCGAATGAAATTCTTTTTAAATGAACTTTCATCAACTATCTACAGAGTTTCATTATGAATTAGGTATTGGTATTATTCTTTAGGACAAAGTATAATTCTAGGGCAGAAAGGCAAAGCACATGAGACAAAACTATAACGATCTGAACTCAGTTTTTTATTTTTGTTAGTTTGTTAAATGTTTATTATAAAATATAAGTCATGTTCTTTAATCTTCACTGAAATGATCAATTGAATTTGCGTCGTATGTGCTTCAGTCTACGATGGAGTAACACAAAATAATGAACCCTTACCTATGTGCTTTAGTCTGTTATCCCAAGAATTTTGGATTTCAAAATGAAATTTATATTTTCAGGGTTTGAAACAAAATTGGGAAGAGTTGCAGAAGCAATATCAAGGATTGCCAATACTCACCGATACCATTCCCAAGAAAATAAGAAAAACGAAGATGGAAGAAGATTTGAAGCAACTAGAAAAAGATATAGGTCTGGTCGAGAGACATCCGTATATCTATGTGTATGATGACGACTCTTATTTAACGAAAAAATGATATACCTACTTTTTTATCTAATAAAATTAATTTACTACTACTCGTTTTTCTTACATCTCCCGTAATTTGATCTAAGTATTCATTTTTTACTAGATATACAGTGAAACCTCTACTAACGGACACCTCCGTTGAGCGGACACCTCTATTGAACGGACGCATTTTCATAGTCCGGAATTCGGTAAATGCAAATCCTTCATATGGTACCCTCTCTTGGGCGGACGCTCCCTTGGGCGGACACGGACACCTATTTTTCGTATACTAGGTTTCGAAACTCTCCCTTGAACGGACAACCGAAACATATGCAACGTAAATATTTCATGAGAGGCTTCACTGCGTACTGTGCAAACTGTGTTCACATGGTATCTGTGATTCACAAAGGGGGAATCCCCGGTTGCAAATGATAATCAGCATCGGCTTTCATGGTCTAGTTCCGTATAGTTTGATCTTCCCGATAGCGTGTCCGATATATTCCGTTGAGAAAGCAGAAATGCCTACAAAACGTCGAGTATTGACTCTCGAAGAGAAAATTAATGTAGTGAATATATACAATGAGCAAAAACTTAGTGTGAGAGAATTGTCTAAACGTTGCAATATTGGAAAAACAGCGGCTGCTGAAATTGTCAAAAAGAGGAGTGAATTATTGGATCAGTGGCGTTCTAATGACAGTAAGAGTAAAAGGCGAAATTTTTTAAAACCAACGGGCTCAACTATTGACAAGTGTTGCTTTGAATGGTTCATCAAGGCGAGAAATAAAGGAATTCCGTTGTCAGGTAATTCATTTCTATTTATAACAAGAATCATCTCCTAAAAACGTTCTGAATTTTAGGGCCCATCATTCAATCGAAAGCAAAAGAGATTGCGAACAATTTAGCCTATAAAGACTTCAGTGCATCCTCTGGTTGGCTGGAAAAATTCCGTAGAAGGCATAATATCGCTTTTAAAGCCATATCAGGGGAAGCTTCAAGTGTAAATCCAATAGACGTAGAAATGTTCTTGAGTAAATTGCCCATGTTACTGAAAGATTATTCACCGCGAAACATTTTTAATGCTGACGAGACAGGGATATTTTTCCGCGCCTTGCCAAATAAGACCCTAACCTTAAAACATGAAAAATGCACCGGTGGAAAATTATCTAAAGAAAGGCTCACGATACTTCACTGCGTAAATTTGGCTGGAGAAAAGGAAAAACTCTTGGTGATTGGGAAGACTAAAAAGCCCAGAGCTTTCAAGAACATTAATGTGAGTGATTTACCAGTTTTTTGGAGGAGCAATAAAAAGGCTTGGATGACATGTACAATAATGGAGGAATGGTTGAAAAATTTTGATAGAAGAATGGGTATGGAAAGGAGAAAAATTTTGTTATTTTTAGACAACGCGAGTTCTAATCCGAAAGACATACGTTTAACAAACATTCAGATAATTTTTTTACCGCCGAATTGTACATCCGTCGTCCAACCCTTAGACCAAGGTATCATTAGGAATTTCAAAACTTTTTATCGAGCACTAGTTGTGAAAAAATTGTTGTCTGAAATTGAATCAGTTAGCAAGGCTGAAGTTCTTACAAAGAATATAAACGTACTCGATGCTATTTATTATATCAAAACTGCCTGGCAGAGAGTAACAGAAGAAACTGTTAGGAATTGTTTTCACAGAGCTGGATTCAGACAAGAATCAGTCGAACAGACAACGGAAAATGATATTTTTTCAGCTGAAGATGACATCCCTCTATCTGTTCTACAAGACATATGGAGAAATGCACGAACGATGGGCTATAGAGATAATCAAGTCGAAGATTTTATCAATATTGACACAGATTTGATGATAGAAGAAATAGATGAAAACGTTTCTATCTATAATGCTGGCGAAGCAGATCAGTCTTCCGGTGAATCGGACGAAGACCCAGTCGAAAATGAGGGTATTCCAAAGAATTATTCCCAAGCCAATGGCATTTTGAAGACGTTGAAAGGGTTCGCCAAGAATAAAGGAGACTCAAAGGCAGTAGAGATGCTGTCTGAGTTAGAACTTCATTTCCAAAATCAAGTTTCGCGAACAAATACACGCCAGACATCATTATTGGATTTTTTCTCAACCACTTGAAGTATTTGCATATTCGTTTCTTTTAAATATGTATTTTTCTAAAATTTTTTTGTTTTATAATATATACGTATATATGTCCAGATCTCTCGTTTTATTGAATTCACCTTTCAAATATTTTGTGGGCAGGCCCTCCCTTACACGGACACCTCCGTTGGGCGGACACTTTTTCACGGTCCCAATGGTGTCCGCCCAAGAGAGGTTTTACTGTACCTTTATATTTGATGTTCTATCAAGACTCCCATTTGAGTTGTTCCAAACAATTAGGGTGAACTCATACATTGAACATGTACTTATACACTGCTCAACAATTGATAATAATAATCGATTTTGTGAACAAGAGCCGATGAAGTGAGGAAGACTTTGATATAATCAACTCAAAACATCTTACTTTTTCCTTAGAGAACATATAATGTACAGATATTCACGAGATAACTTGAAAAAAATACAAATGAAGAGAAGTTCATAAGTGATCCCTAGCAATTGTTGATCAGTGTATTAAAACTCATTCGATCTCTTATCGATCACCAATCATCCATCGAGCATCGAATCAATCAATATATTCTTGAAAAACCAGCAATCACTAGAAATAAAAAATGCAAATTGGAGTTCTAACCTAAAAATCATAATTAAGTTATTATTGAATAATGATGGTATCTAAACTGTTCTGCAATCTCAGAATTTAAAATTTTACCGCCATTCAAGACGAAGATCTAAATGTACAGTTATTCATTCTCTCTTTCTTTATCGTGGGTTGCCCATAAGACAACATACCTGCTGTGTGCTCAATCCACGTTACCTGAAAACAAAAAGATCGCTTTAAAGGAGGGTATACAATGTAGGATTTACTCTAAGGTTGGGGCTCGACATCAATGATAATGATTTCTTTAATAATGCACATTGAATGGATAATTACTACTGCTCTTGTAATTAATTGAACAAAAAGAAATCTTAGATGAACGAAATAACGATATGAAAATAGATATGTATTCAATACTTGTTGAATGAATAATAGAAAAGTTTATTCTTCAGTTGCTGAAATTTGTCATTCACTGAAAATAATTTTATTTATTGTTACAATTACATCCTCTGATCTGAAGTCACATTATTGACGAATCATCATTTCTAGAAAAATAAAAATGCATCTGAAATTCTTTACACATCAGAAAAAACATTTTCAGAATTCCAAAATTTAGTTGAAATGATTTATTTTCCGATTACCTATTTTTCTTTCCATTCAGTCAAGTCATTTTATGTTGATTTCTATTTAATTTTTACATTTCTCGCAAGCTTAGGGAAAGCTCGAAGGAAAATTCTACTGATAATAAATTAGTATTTGAGAATTCTACTCTTTGGATGAACAAAATTTAATGTTCCTCGTTTCACTTCCAGATCACACACAACATTTCATATTGATGTACCTAATTCATATCATTATTTTTTCTTTCCGCTAACAACAATGTGCAGAAGTTATAACAATCTAAGAAATGTTGACATATTTTTTCTTTCATTATCTCATATCAGGAGATCACGTTGAGGAACTAACAGACATAGATGATTCATTGTATATGTATGTTTTTTTTTGTTTTTATTATTCTAAGACTACATGTTTCCTTATTTTTTATCTGCTTTATAAGCGGCGATGTACCATTGTGATTTCTGTTTGTATTATTGCATACACCTGTAATTGGGCCTCGGCCTGTTGGATGTATTTATGAATAAATAAATTTTAAAAAAATGTTAGCTTTTCTAAAAGATTATTAATTTTGAATGTTTTTTTGCATTGAAAATTCAAAAACCTTACGAAGTAATGTTTAGACACAATTTCTTATTAAATCTACCAATTTAATTAAAGAACAAACACATACAGGTAAAACATATACCTATTTTTATCGATAATTGAGAAAAAAGCTGTTGAGGAAAATTGTGAGTACGCATAAGAAGACTTTTTCAGGTTGAAATAAAAGTACCTAATGGCAATCATTAATTTTCTCGTTTTTGATGAAAATAAGACAAAATTTGGTATATAATATATGAAAACATATTTTTCATAAAATATGGAGTGCTTCCATCAATTAACGATTAAAATGGAGATACCTATATAGATGAAGTTAATGTGAAAATTTTGAACTCAAAATAAGCTCGGTAAATTAATGAGTTTTTATCTGAATGAACTTCGTGCATGTATTGATTGCAATGATATGATATAATGACATTTTCCAATTAAGAATCTTATTAGAAGATTGTTATTTTAGCGGCTTGGTCAAGGAAAAATGTCGGAAATGCAGCTATGTGGTTTAAAAAAAAAATTTTTCATTCGAAACTTTGGCACTTTGTATTTCAAAAGTTCACGACATTTGTTATCATGAATTTTTTCTTAAAATAAAACCAAGTATCATCCCTTTGAACCTTGAATATTAGCATATCGAATGTATTTTTTTATATTTCACCGGGAAACTTTCAAATTCTTAGATTTTAGGGAAAATCGATCATATTTACCAAATTTTTCACAAATAATGTCTTCTTTAAAAAAACAACTAAATATCTTATGAAAAAAAATTCAAAGTATCAAATACCATCGGAAATATAAAACAATATACATATCTCAAGATTACTACGCGCCATGAAACACAAAACATCACATCTTAAAATTCCCACTCGCCATTCCTACAAGATTTCTCTCGAGACAAATCCTGTAGCGGCACCGCATCCATGGGTCCCCTACCATTGACCATCCGAATCTGGTTGCCAGCACGCGGCGGTATCGGCCGAGCCAGTTCACCAACGATCTCAAATGAAACGGTCTCCTCTCCTTTTGTGTTCAAACGATGTTCTGAGAGTGTAAACAGTGACACACGATGACCTCACCATCCACCCTCGATGGACTGCCAAAACAATTCGTGTCGGCTATGAGAACCCTCTTCGACATTATGGACGACAAAAGGACAGGCTACGTAAATTTTTCGGACATCGAAAACAGATGGCAGGACGACGGCTCCAAGGGACTGCCCAAAGGTGTCATCGAGAGCTTAAGAAAGGTCACACCGCCCAACGGCTTGTTGACGTTTGAGAGATTCTGTGCCGGTTTGAAGATTTGCCTGTTGAGGAATCAGGTGGATAATCGAAACGATCACAAAAGGAATAACGACCATGTGAGTGTACAGTCCAACAGTAGACCTCCTTCAGCTCCCCTTTTAGACATCGAAACGTCCCCAAACACTCAATGGACCAACACCGCAACCATAAGACCCAACAATGTGATATCTCAACAGAGGACAATCAGCATGCCCCTGCTCCTACCCAAGGAAAGTTCAAGCCATCAATCAGAACCTGTAGAAATCCATAACAACCTTAACAACTACGAGAAACCCCTGCCTACAAACAACAAACCTACCCTTTACGGACCTCCAAAACCTCCTAGGACAGCGATAGGCATCGAAAGAAACCCCACGACCAACATCGACAGAGCAGAGATCAGAAACGCTCTTCAAAATTGGCAAATGGGATTGATGATGAACGATGACAACAAAACTAAGCAACAGATACAATACACGGGTCTGCTGAGACCTAGCAGGAGTCTGGGAGATGGTAAGGCAGCTATTCAATCTGATATTCAAACCGGTATGTACCAAAAAAAGGCAAATGTGAGAAGAAGAGAACCAAGAAGGCATACTTTGCAGAATGGCATTGATTACAACATGTTGAAAAGGATGAAACAGATAGAACAGGAGAAGGATGTGCTGATGCAGGGACTTCAAGCTGTGGAGAAAGCCAGAGATTGGTATCTGAAACAAATAGCTGCTCTTCAAGATAAAATAAAATATTTGGGTAGAATGGGTCATGTGGTGAGTACCGACATTTTAATTGTTAAATTTCTCATGATAAAACTTCACATTTCATTCAGAATAATGAGTAGGTTCACATACGAAACGAACTATTGTTATTTGATATCTGATAATAAAAGTGTGTGGAATATGATTTGGTACACTTCTACTGATATTCGACTATTACATTCGAAAAGATATATAAACGCTGAGCCTTAATGCAGATTTGGAATATTCTAAACAATCTAAACCAATTAATTAAAATCTATTGCAGTATATTGAGGCTTGATGGCTTTGTACCATGTTTACATATTAAAGGTCTTCTCACTATTGTCTTCTGACTTTTGGTATCCCGTAAGAATATATCGGATAAATTGATTTAGTTAAAAAGCGATCTTAAGAAGTCGAATTGTCTGTTCAAAAATTCATTATTGATAAAATTTTGTCGATTGTTGCACTTTTCTGAAAGCTCCATAATTAATAATTACTTAAAAATATGTTATGTAGGTATACTAAACCATGAAATGAATAGATTGGATGATTGAAAGAAAAGATTGTTTAATATTGCCATATTATTAGACACTTATGTCATCTCAATTATTTAATAGCATACCTATACCTAATAATCAGAATTAAACACTTGGTGGTTTAATTGTCTCATGTTGATTGTTATTTCGAAGTAGAAAAAAATTCAAATATTAGAAAGGAGGACATTAGAACGATACACTTCTGTGTAATATTTACTCTGTATTTTTTATCAAATTCAGTACAAACAAGAAAGAGCGAAGAGCAAGAGAAATATCTCTCCTTCGAAATTTAAATTATTAATATTCCACAGAAGATATTTTGGTAGATTGAAGTACATCTAAATGCATAAATGAAATGAAAACTTCATTTTATATAATTTTGGATCGGCCTTTAATAAAAATTATTGTTAGATACTGGGTGAGTCAAACATTATTCAAAATGAAAATCATTTAGTTCATAATTCACCATGTAATTAAAAAAGTCGTCCGCGAAATATTTTAAAGTAATTATTCAAGAAACGCCCTGTAAATAAGGAACAAATCAAGATATCTATGATCTGCTTTCTGATATCTAATTATTTCGAAAAAAGAAAGGTCTTTGAAAATTTTTTGTCTGATCCTTATAGTTCTTGGGATGCTCTCAGTGAGCATCAAATTTCTGACACCCTGTACAATGTCTTTCATTGGACAATGACAAAATAACAATAGCCAACGTGTCTCTTACCGTTAGGTACTATGTATGAAATTTTCATTGTATAAAACTTTTTGACAACTTTTGTAATAACGGTCACACCTCTTTACATATTAACCTGTGTATCTCAAAAACTGACCATAGCAAAGCAAATACTGTTTGACATTATAATAGTGTACTCGACCTAAGAGTAATGACAAAAAATTGGACAATTCCTCAGACGACTTTTTTAATTAGAGGATGAATTATGAACTAAACGATCTTCATTTTGAATTATGTTTGACTCACCTCGTATATGACAATAATTTTTATTAAAAACAAGTCCAAAATCATTACTATATGTGTAATCAATATTTGTCGCGCAAAAGTGGTTCATTCATGATCTTTTCCTGCGAGAAATGTTACTTTAAAGAAATGCCATTTTCCTACTCCGACACCCTGTATCTCGAAAATTAGTCATATGATTGAGTTGGACCCATAGACTTTCTTGTTCAGGAGGTCATATTCTATAAAAACGAAAAATTCAGAAAAATTAACTGGTGTCAATTTTTT
Organism: Harmonia axyridis; assembly: GCF_914767665.1. Taxonomy (NCBI): domain Eukaryota; kingdom Metazoa; phylum Arthropoda; class Insecta; order Coleoptera; family Coccinellidae; genus Harmonia; species Harmonia axyridis. The sequence continues at coordinate 21,047,018 of NC_059502.1, forward strand.
CACTAGGCCTCTAAAAAGGGTCCATAGTGATTTCGCCTATTTGGATTTTATGGTGCACGTTGTGCATACTTTAATCAAAGTAGAAAACTAGTATTTTATAGGTGATGGACGAGAAAATATAATTCCATACTTTTTACTAAAAAATTTTATCTTCTTGATGAATAAAATTTTTTGAATTATGGTAAAATACCATATTTTTAGAACCTCATTTTGAAACCAGTTTTTTTAAAACATCATAAGAAACAACGTATGAATATAATTCTATTATCATAAATTGTCTTCAAAGATTAGAATTATACGGCCTGCAATTTCATATATTCAGTTAGGACGATGTCAAAGGTAAATCAAATTTTTACTGCTCAACATCGTCATTGAAATTCATGTCTTTCTATCTTACCCATAAAAGTACGATTTATATGTGCGACAATTCCAGTTACTGTCAACATTCTCCAAGTAGCACAAATCCTACTTTCAATTTTGTCCAAGAAATATAATACCACAAAACTATTCAACCAGCTAGTGATATCAAGCAATGCTTCAACTAAATCTTCCCATTAACAATCTTCAATTACAGAGTAACGTGTTGTCACCAATATACAGGGTGATTCACCGGGATGGCCTATAAGACGTTTATGTAAAACTAATCATAATTTTGAGCTGAAAATTTGAATACTGGGGTTTGAGACAATGATCTTTCTCCCTACAATATTTTCAGATCTCTGCAGCTTCCGGTTATACCGGAAACAGACTACCACTTCCTTATTTCAAATGGCACACCCAGTATATTATTGCATCATAGATAGCTTTTCTGACGACAATTTCGGCAATATGCCATACCTCAGATAAAAACTCAACGGTTTATGAATTAATGGAATTCTCATGAAAAAAATGGTGGCGATGAGGTCAAAAAAAGCTTTTTTTGAAAAATTTTTTTCATTTTCGATTCTGCAAATACGTAGTATCTATCATAAGACTGTTTGCATTTTGGACCAAAAATGGACAGGGTGTTCAAAAGAAGATCATGAACTTGGACAACTCATATTCATCAACACTCAAGATTTTCAACTTAGAACCTATATTTTTTATTATTTCAGTCTATTCTACGTACAAAAATAGTGGAGGTTGCTTAAGCAAACCTTATACCTAAAATTAATACTTCAAGAGTTATCGAGAAAGAAACTTAAATGAGGCAAACCGATGTTTGGATAACTGAATTTTACATTTCCATTTACTTTCATTAAACCAATGAAATGTTTAATATTACAATCACTGTTCATTGAAATTGTCCAGAGCAGTTACTCATAACGTAACGTATGATTTTATATATCTAAGTATTTCTATCCAATTAATACCTATCTACTAATTAATATATCATCGAAACAACGAACACTAAACGTCAATTTCAAAATCGTGAAATTGATGAACAGGCATTCATAATGAAATTTCATTATATTGATGAAAAAGTACATTGCATCAATGAAATCAAGTTGATCATTGGCATTCTTCAATACAATTTAAAAATAATATTTTCTGCTGAAACCATTCAAATTGCTGCTTTTTTTCTCAAAATTAATATATCGCAATTACTAATTTTATGTGTTTTTGAACATATGGTAATTTATTTAGAATTTTAATAATAATTTTCCAAGAGTCTTCTATAACTCCAGAATTATTGAAGCTGAGGTATTGCAACTGAGAATTTTTCATAAATTGTTAATTATAAAAAATAACGGACATTGGTCGATGAAGAACAAAATATTTATTAGTCTTCTTATGCCAACGTCATATAAGGAGAATAGGTAGTTTGTGAAATGGGGTGATATCGTAATTCAAAATCCATGGATTTTCTTTATCCAAATCTGGCTATTTTCCAACAATTTGCTGTATGAAACGTCGCAAGACTCCGGTAACAATGATTCCTTTCTTACTATCTCACCTTGTGGTAACAAATCCGAGTGCACAACACTCAACAAAATATTCAGTGAACGACACCATGATATTTGAAAAAAAATTACCATCTCATTCGATCGAATTTTATACGGTTCCGCCTCACTCACGAATAATCCATGTCCCATCGCAAATTACAATGCTTTTCAGTTTTTATGAATGTAAGGTCAGAACTGACTCTTTCTAGCATGTCTTGAGACTTTTAGCTGTGGGCACTAGTGGAGCGGCAACGTGTTTCATTATCACTGAACCATTTCAAATGGTAAAGAATTGATTAATGAGTTGCATAAATTTCGATGAGCATCTCAAACGAATAGAACAACTAATGACTTACAACATTTACACAGTTATTACAAATTTTCAACAAAGAAATATTGAAACCTAACTTCCACGGTAGTTGACTTGGACTTGATTCGTAAAATTTCATTTCAATCACTTCGATGTTAAAGTAAAATAAAAGTTCTTAAAGTAATTTGAAAAAAAATAACCAGATTATGTATTCTTTACATATAACTGCAATTTTTATTTATAATTGATCAGAATGGGGTTTGATTTTTTAGAGGGTCTGGATATCTGATAAAATTCAATCGTATTAATTTCTTGGTGAAAAGTCCGAAATTCCTCTTCTTCGCTTCATCAGGGGTACAGCTATATATTCTGGGACCAATAGTGCATACAAATTTATGAATCAGTGAAGTAGATACTCGGTGTAGTATATACCTGTGATATATGCAAATTTTGTCTTTGTCTTATGTAGAAAATATGTATGTGCATTTGAGATTTTTATTATATTTTTTATTCTGGAATATAAACTTCGAATAACTGAAACTATACAATTGCTGCATATCCAATGTCCAACTGTTAGAAAAGAGCTGATTTGTTGGAAATCTATTTGGTTTTGAGATCACCACCTTCAGATTCTACTTTCATGTTGAAATCAAGGTTTTTATTTGACTTTCGTAAGTACCGCCACAAGCAACTATTCCATAAAAGATAATAGACACAACCAAAGTTCTCTGAACAATTTTCAGTATTTTTATTGGAAGGAATTTTCTCAGTTTTTAAAAAGTGTTTCCTCAATCGTTTGGTTAATTACTAAAAATAATGTCAAAGTGTTATTTAACATATAATTAATATACATAATTGTATACTTATTATCAGGTTTGCCTATTTCTCTTTCGCAAAAATATTCCTAGTGACATATCAGTGAATTTTAAAAACTGAAAATCAATGTGAATACTAAATTGGATTTGCCGGCAAATAATACTTATACGACATAATGATATTGAATTGATTTTTTCAGTAAGTTTTAGTGTTATTCAATGGAAGTAATCTAAAATATTGATCGACATGGAAATAATATTAACCCTCGTATAAAATCTGCAATGTTTCTAAGCTTATCTTGAAATAATCCTTCATCAAAAAATTGATATAAAAAGATTTTCCATTTCGTAGGTTAATTAATGAAAGTAATGGACCAGGAGTGATTACCCAAAAATAAAAAGGGTAATATAAAGGATATAAAAACGGTGTAATCAAAATCAGTTTACTTGAGCCATTATATTATCCGATTCAAGTACATTTATTATAAAAAAAAATAGGAAAGCACTGGCCCGAAGTCAGGGTCAGGGAAGACGAAATATCAATCATTCGCCAATTTCTCAATTGGTGACCACATTCCCGTAGGTACCTATATATTTACCTTTTTACTATTTCATACTATTTCAAAATTCAAAATCACAAACTTGACATTCAAAGAACGATCTCTCAAAAACAACTGTACCAGTTAGTTCTTAGTATTCATGTCGGAATTTAATGAACAAAATTTTGAAATCGAAAAGTTCCCATTGCTAATCAGCAATTAATTCAGATATGAGAAGATAATACATTCATTAAAAAATTCATATAATGCAAATGAAGTCGATGTTATCTATCTTCTAACTAATAAGAATTTTCTGCTCGATAAAATTCAACAGAATCTAGAATTTAATGTATCTATTTCATGCCAATTTCTCCTTTGTTGCCTATCATAAATCCAAAATGGAAATTTTGATTATTTTTTCATGCAGTTTTAATTTAATTCGCTTCAGATAAAACTTTCTAAGCCGAATGTGATCCGTAAAACAATAAAATTTCTTCGAAAAAGGCCATGAAAAGGTTATAAACTTCAAACTCGCTTCGCCATCTATTGCCTTTTTATTTCAATGATATGCGGAAGATGTGAAGATATTATGCATTTTCTCCATTGATATATTACGGCAATAATCTGAATATAGAGATCAAGAGATCCCACCGAAAGGTTTCATTAGAATAAAATAATAATGCGATATCAACGCTTATGAGCTTCTGGTTCTTTATGTATGCCAGTATTTAGACTTAACTTGAACCGTTGACTGCTGACACCGTTTCTCAGTGTGCGTGACTTTTCTCTCCTTTGTAATAAAAACCGATAGGAATGCAATGATTATTACAAAATCGTCGTTAGGCTTCATTGAACGCTCCTCAAATAAGGTGTTGGAAAAGACACGATATTGTGGATTAGTCTCGGTTAGAATTAAAGCGATCCTTTTATGTATTCGTATTAGTTGAAATAAATACCAGGATTGCTCGGTAAGTTATCGACATAATAATTCAATGTACAAGGTGTCTCAAAAAAGAGTTTATAAGTAAAAAAGCGATTAAAAAAAATAAAAATTTTTGAAAAAATGTTAATATGTTGATTATATTAATTATAAAAATACACTATTTGGCAATTTATTTCACAATATAATTTTGCCCAAAAGTCTACCCTCGCTTTCAAGACACTCATTCAATCAAACTCGTCTTGGCAAGTAAGTTTCGTGGTCTCGTTGTGGTGACTCCATTTCATGCCTAATATGTTTCTTTAACTGGGACAGGGAAGTTGGATTACTGACATAAACTTTAGATTAGAGGAAACCCCACAGGTAAAATTCCAAAGGCGTGAAATAAGGACTGCGGGGTGGCCAATGAATATCACCTTTCCTGGAGATTAATTTGCCTCTGAACGGCATCTTTGGATTTCAATTCTTCTACCACTTGAATTTTATAGGGGTGCAGCTTTATGCCCGCCACTCACGAAGCGTTTCTTCCAGCGTTTGGTAGCTAGCGTCGAAGAGATTCCAGTCGGGCAGTCAAGTTCATACTCTGATTTACAGTCGTACGGCCGTGTCCCGAGCTGTCTGACTGGAATCTCTTCGACACTAGCTACCAAACGCTGGAAGAAACGCTTCGTGAGTGGCGGGCATAAGATCGCTAAGTAAAATGCGGTGTATGTATATTCAAAACACTTGCACTCCTTTGAATGAAGAGATCGGGATCATCACGAACGATTCTGAATAACTTTGGCTTCATGTCTGTCTATCGGTAAATGTGTTTTCGAAAACCTTTGTGACATTTTCAATTCTTATAGTTCGTTTCCGATTTTCCGTTGAGCATGTGCAAACGTGAAATTACCGGTATTTTTGGGTTAGGAAATAAATGGTTCTGAAACAAGGAAGCTTTTTGGCACAACCATTGGCAGATTTGTTTATTAGTATGATTTTCTATTTTGGCGAGACGTTCTCGAGCCAAATTAACTAGTTGCACCCCGAAATTGCTGATGGCACTTCATTTAGGCAATCCAGCGATCTTTACCTAAGATACCCTCTCACACCATCGTGGAGAGGTGTCTCTGCTGAAACGCGGCGGCTCCCTTGAACCCGCCGAGGTCGCATTAGAGTGTGGCGCGACACTCTCAACGCCACCTCTCGAGCAGACAGAGTCACCACACTATATTGTATATTTTTCTATTACTCCATGTTTATTCGCATTCGTACCTAACAGGAAATTGAAATACATTACTTTTTGTTCTCTACCTCAAAATTGATATCAAAAATAACACGAAACATTGGAAAAAATTATAATAATATCTATTTTAAATTATTGACTAGACTTCTTGGGGTTGGATTGACAAATATTATTTGAAAAGTTAATAAATTCATTCAAAAATTGCGTATATAATCGAAATTAAATTTTTATGATTCAATTATGATATAATATGAGCTAATAATCATTTTTGAAACAGGAGCCATGGTCAGAATCACAGCAAGAACGCTTGGAACTACAGAGAGCCAGAGTAATAGAAGTCAATAGGCATCTTTCAGCTTTAACTGAAAGTTGGGAAAGAGGAGGATTACCACTTCACATCAATTTAGCAGTTAATCACTATCCCTCGGCCCATGGAGACATAACAGATAGACTCAAACAACAAAACCGTTTATTAACAGAGGTAAGCAAAGAATATGAGCTCAGTAGGCTCAATTCTTCATTTTTCGATCTGTACCTACTACCGCTATAATACAGTGTGTCAATTTGAAAAGGACACCATGCAAAATAAAAAAAAGGAGGCAAAATGCAAAAAGAGGTAAACTTTGAATCGTAGTTGTTAGTGTTAACGAAACCGACGACATCCTCTGGAGCCTTGGCTATTACTTCGTGAGTATCCAGAAATGACTTTCCCATATGAGTGGTTTCAGCTCGAAGCTCAGCTCGTTGTAGCTTCAAGGGCTTTCTGGTATAAGTCGGTAAAAGCACCACAAATATCTTTGCATGAGCAAGACCCGGAGTATTCTTCCAGAGGGTTTTCCTTTTGTCCCTCTCCCATTGTTGGACCTCTGTCTTGTATTGGAATTTTCCAAGCCCACAAAAGGGCTCAGGACCAACAGGTGTCAACCTTGATGCCCTTTGAACAAGTTCATCGATTTCTTCATTTCCTTCAATACCACAATTACCCATAATAGAGTTACTTCATTGCCTCTAGCCAGTTGTTTTATGGTATTGCGGCACTCCAAAGTCAGTAGATACCCCTGGCTATATGATTCCAGGGACCTCAGCGTGGTCTGGCTGTCCGTATGCTTTGAAGTAATTGGATGTTTAAAACTGCCGAAAAAGAAAAAACAAGAAGAGTTACTATAGAAAATTCTCCATTATTTTGTAGATAATTTATTTTGAAATTCTGCCATCACGCTTAGGAAAAGTTTAACTTGAATTTCTCGGAATGCTGTGAGTATTCTTTTATTGTCACCAGAGGAAAAACTCTGAAGGTGTCAATCTGAGGAACGTGGTGATCATTCCATCAGCCCCTTCTACTAAACCTTTCTTCTGGAAAATGGTTTGAAACTTTCCCACCCTTTTTTTATTTTTCGAAAGTACCTACTAACAAAAAAGGTGAAGTGTAAAGCCATTTTCGAGGAGGCAATCGAATTACGATTCAAATTACCATTCCCATTTGAGATACTTATACATTGATTGAAACCAATCGTATAAAATATCCCCTTCGAACCAAAAGTTTAACTTATTGGATTTTTTTCTGATTTTGCACGAGGGCGAGATATTATTGAATTTGGTACCTCTTTTCAAATTGACAGAGCTTATACATATAGGCTCAACTCCGAAAAAAGGTGAGCAAATTTGTCTTTTTTTGGTGTCTTATTATTTGTGGCTTGTAAACAATAAATCATATCTAGTAAAACAAATAAGCGATCATTTTTGAGATATTGAATTTCAAAGAACATATCTTTTACAGGAAGTAAGCAAGAAGAGTGAAAGAATTTCTGCCTTAGAACATGAGAAGGCAAGCTTGATCCAAGTTTTACAAATGAGGTCACCTTCAAGTAGAAGCAATGGACAAGAGGAAGCTGTCTTTTAGTTCATCCTTGAATTTTCTACAACGATTCTCTAATTTTTTTTGGGCAGTTTATTTTATAACAAAATTCAATAATCTTAATTGCCAAAATTTGATTTTCTGCATCTCCACAATGAAGAGATCTTTATAGTTTACTCGTTGGTTAAAAAATGATTATGCATTGTTTCATCCCAAAACTGAAAAGTCTTTATTCCTATGAAGAATTTAACTATTGTTAATTATAAAAATTTTATGCTGATATCATATTACAATATACTGAATAGATTTCATTGTGAAAATCTAATGTGATATAATAAGGAAATTTCACTAGATATTTTATCATGTTTGTTACCTTTTTTGTGAACTATGATATTTCTGTGCCATTATGAATTGCTACAAAAAACTTAATTATTACTATATAAAAAATTTAAGTGATAAATATTTATGTAGTTATTTAATGAACTATCATCAATTGCTCATTCATATACATAATGTTGAATATACATCGTTCTATAGTTTCTACTCCACAAAATTTTGTTTTCATATTGTTGTAATCTATTAATCTACTAGAAACATAACCAGACTGAATTTGTGTTTAGTGATATTTTATTGTGGAGTTAAATTTTACTAAATATTTCATATTCTATTGAATAATATTCAAAATTAGAAAATGAAAACTATTTGGCTTTCTGAAAAATTGTATATAGCAATTTTATCATGAGTAGCTCAATTAAATTATAAATCATATTTCAGATTCGAAAACTTCTGTTTTTGAAGTAAATATGTAACTCTTATTTGATAGGTGAACCAGTATTCAATTTCAGTGTTCCTAACATAAATTAAAACTCATTCTTGAAAGAGTGTCGTCAAATTTAAGGTAGCTAACTTGAAGAAATTTCATATATGTTAATCAGTAATATTGATATGCTGCTTGATTTTCGTTTCATCGGAAAAACAAATTGAAGTTCTTCTCTAGTGAAGATATATAAAATACGAATTTATATGTATAATTCCTCAACCATGATTTTTTTTTATTACGTATGCATATCATATGTTTCATGAAAAACTGGAATAAACTTGAGCAATGTAGTGATATTAATGAATTAAGATATAAAAAATTTTAGAGCTTTAATATTTTCCTTTCTTATTTATTTTTGCAGGTTTTCATTTATTTCAGAACCAATCCAAGGAATTTATCGAAATGCTATTTTAGAATTTGGAATATCCCCAATAAAATGATGCTTTGAAGTAATTTTGTAGTTGCTATCTATTTGATGGACAATAAGAGAATCAATATAACTTTTTATGGCTTTATTGATGATTTAATAACTTTCCATTGAAAGTATATTAACTGCTTGATATATACAAGTAAAATGTGAATACATTCAACATTCATGCAAATTTATTTGAACCCTGTAGTATAAATCCAAATCACAATGAGCTGTCATTTCAAAATAGTCTCTTATAAATTAAGTTTTTTTTCATTAATTCAAATGACTTTATTCAATGAAAGTCACCAAATTATTAATTCATAATAAATTTCCAATCAATGAGATAAAATTACAACATTCAATTTATATGGTACAAATATATGAAATTATTTCGATTTATTTGACTCCGAAGTGATCCAGTTAACACCATCCTGTGGAAGTTTGCTCTCAATTAAAGGAGATAACCAAACTAAGTACCATCTTTCTCCAAAAACATCTTTCATATTTTCAATTCTACCACGATTATACTTAGAATAATGTTTTTCATGTGTAGTCTTATTTCTCATTATTAATTTACTGTGAAAAACTAAAAGTACTCCAGTAAACATAGCTCCAAATACAGTTAGTAATGTAGCAGCTAAATACACTTCCTTATATGTGAAGAATACAAATAAGGCTGCTATAGGAAATACTAACTTCAACAATGAACCTAATGTATCAAAATGTACTACATCATAAATAAAATAAAAATTATAAATTGAAGCATATAAAGTAGCTACAAACATGTATACTACAAATACATAAAAATACCTATGATTGAAATGACCAATGCAACAACTTGTAAACTTACAGTGGTGATCTCGCTTTAGAATACAAACGTTACAGATATCACAATGCCAAGATCTAGGAGGTGTAATGCTCTCACAAACTGAGCAGAATTTCCAATCATGACCCAGAACTGATGGCAAAAAGAGTCCTTTAATACTGTTGTCACATAAAATTATTGCCATTATATTGGAACATAGATTCCAAAGTATAAAGGTTCCTGTGCATAAGTGAAAAATGAAAGCGGGGCTCCATAATATGTAGAAATGAGGTAACACTACGAAAATCTCGAAGTAATAGATGAAAGGAATTATTATCATCAGAAAAGATGTGATTGCTGCATCTTGAAATGATCTAGGTAAAATGTAACGCCTTACACGCATTTGAACTAGGGAAATGTCAACAGGTTTATTTATGTATCAAATTTCCAGTATTTGATTTGTAATAGAATTACAGGAATGTTAATGGCAGTTATTGTTGACTTTATTACAAATTATTTGTAAACAAAGAACATAGAACAATATTCACAATATTTGCCAACTCACCAGAATGATTAGTTCCCCTTAAATTTTTTAATATTATTCATGTACCATTTTTCTCGATATGAATGTAAATTGTTTATTACTAATTATTAATATTGCATTAGTTCGTATTTGTTGATGGCAGAATGGACACATTTAGATCAAATGTACTTCAGTAGGTGGAGTGAACCCTTTGTCAATAAACTTCAAATATATCTAACCTATTATTTTGTCTTTTTGTAACTTGTCAAAACATTTGTCAGTTTTGTCCACAAAATATTGAGTGTTGGGTGTTCGTCGGGAAATCGGTAGGAAATGTATAATGAATTGACAAATTCGCGATAAAAAATGCTCTTGTGAACTATAAACAAAATGGAATATTTAATTTGATGTGAAAAGAATTGCAACATAATTTATTATGGGATCCAGACTAAGGTAATAATCATAGGTCATATACTTTCTCTGCAAGAAAGAATTGATATAACTATTTTATACTCCCAAAATTATTTATTTGTATTATGAGTAATATTTCATATTTCTCTTTAAACTCCTGCCAGCAATTCTTATTTCCTTATTCTTCAATTATTTGACTATTCGAAAATAAAATGTAAAGCAGATGGTAGTTATTTATATTTCTCTAATTTGAATATATTAGAAAATTATGCTAAAACTAAGTTGATTAGATAATCGTAAAATTGTAGCATGTTCAATTGATTTGAATTTTTGGTTATTTCTATGAACAAAAAAAAAACTATCATAGTTGCAATTAATATAAGAATAGTGTTTTGATTTGAGATATCCCAAGAATGAATTCGAATAATATCAAAATTTAAAGATAAATGGTGTATTTCAACTCAAAACATCTATTTTTGATTTTCACTTATTTCAGAACCGATGTGACTCATTTTTTCGAATGCTTCTGTGAAGTTGTTCCTCCTCAAGGCGAAAATGATGCGTGGATTATCCAACAATTTCCTGATAAGTACAAAGATGAGGAAGTACTTAAATCTGTACCTAAATTTGCATATCCTTATAAAATAGAAAAGTAAGTTTTTTGAGAAAACCTGACTCTGAAATATTTCTCTGTTGGATTGATATAATATCTATTGTATGTCCTTATTGAAAAAAATTCTACAAAATTCTGTTGATTTTTGAAATTGGTGAAAAATTACCTAGAAAAAAATGAGATAGAAGTATTCATATTCTGCTTTCATATCAAAATAATTGAAGTAAATATACGATAAAATTAAAATTGTTACTATTTTCAGTACTGTTATACAGCATTATTCGTTTGTGCTCACCAACAATGAGTCGAAGTGGACATTTGGATTTTGCAGACATGATCCAAACTCACAAACTGCTATAGTTGTATTAAGCTATCTACCATGGCATCATGCTTTTTATAAGTGAGTATTTTATTATGATTTTGAAATGATGTTGCGAATAATTGAGAATCAAACAAAATATTCAAACTAGAGCCATTCAAAAGAATGTACTCTGACACAGAACTCCTAATTGATCATTAGCAAATATGAATGAATTTTTCAGTTTAGAAAGTGGAAGAAATAATGGGTACATATATCTTGAGGTTTACCTATTTATTGTCTAGGGAACATAATAATGAAACAATTATATTATTTATTCTGGGTAACAAAGAATTTTGCTATAGAATATTGGTATTGGTCTTCAGATAATAGGCTCGCGATTTCGTCTGCGACAACTCATTATTTTAATCGAATTTCAATTAAACCAGTCCTCAATGTTATTACAAGTTTAGCTCAATCTTCATGTGGAAATCTTAGAGAAATTGGTTCAATAATTCAAAAGATTAACATGTAGGTGTATACATTTCCAAGCAAATTCTCTTCGGAATGTTGCAGAAGCCAAAGTAAATATCCATTCAAATGATTTAGCATGTAAATTCTATCTTACGCTTTCAAAAACTTATCTCCTGATTACCTTGTTTGTATTATGGTGAATAGTGATGCGATAAACGAGAGATAATCATTCGATCTCCCCAGTGGGAGAGGAAGTCCCATTCTTCACATCTAATTGATCATCACATTTCAAAGGCAATGCCTCATTGCAACGGTTATTTCTTTTTGGGCACTCGTTCTCCGAACGGATTGCTCTATTATTTCGCCACGACAGGGCCGGGTTAGGGGTGAAACAGAGGAGCGACCTCAGAGGAAAGAAAAGATAGAGGTGCCCTTAGAAGTAAATAGCGTTGTATTGTAATCAATTGCAACAGTATGATGATAAAGTGAGATAGGACAACAACAAACCTGTCAAATTGACAACTAGAGGGGCGGTAAACATTTCAGTGGCGTAGTCAATGGTTCTCTTACTGCCTCTTATTAAGTTTTTGGTGCTGAAATGTTTGGAACAAACATATGCATATTTCGGCAAATTGTTCATTTGCAATATTAATACGTGGCACCATATTTTGCTAAATTCTCTATTTGAAGGAAACTTACAAATGTTAGCATTGAATTAAGTTTTCGATATCTCTCAAATACTACGCCATAGACGAGATATATTCTACGCCTATGGACTCAAAACGTGAACTTACCTATGATAGGTTAGGTTTTCTTTTCCGATGTTTTACACACTATACATGTTTTTCGAGTATTTACCATGATTAAAATTAACAATATGTAACTTAAAATTCACAAACTTGTATGAAATAACGCCGATTACAAACGTGAAATTAAAATGAACAGTTAACCCTTAACGCACCTCTAGTTGACACGTGCAATAACAACAACAGAACCGTGTTGCCAAATCCTCAGAATATTCGAAAAACATTTATGCCACAGAACGGAGAAAAGATTACTTCTTCCTCAGAATGGCAACGCAGTACATTATAAGTGTTTGTAAACAAAAATGTTATAGCGATGTCAACAAATGCTATAAGGCACCTCTATCCTTTCTTTCCTCTGAGGGAGCGACCGTTTCAGGCGCCTCTATTTGAGGGTCGGCAATTTGGCCGAGTTTGTTGGCCGCCTTATCATATTAGATCCTTGATTCTTAAAAACAACATAAGGTTATTCTGTTTCGCTGGGTCATTCCCTGCAATAAAAATCTCCAAACTGCCTTTACTAAGCCGCCTGTATAATGAATAACATATGACAGCCCAACCAATATAAACATAATTCCCTATTACCCTCATTGAAAGAGGGATAAAATTATTTTATATTTCACGAAAACGAAAACCAACTTTACCTTCGCTTTCGAATTATTTGGAAGCCGATGTTAACACATTCAAAATATGGAATATTCCTACGATCATTCCAAACTGCCAAACGTTTTCAGCGGAACACAATTCCGGTCTCGATTAGTTTTCGAAGCAATACTGAAAATTTACATTCCCTACCTTCCTTTGTATCTTGTGTTGTGATAGGAAATCATTCCTCGATCGTACTCAGTGTCATGTGGAAGTGAAAATCAGATATAGTACTTATGGCAGCAGGGGTGCCGAAAAATTATTGCTTCAGGCGAAAAAATTACTCGCGCCGGCCCTGCTCCACGATGTCCTTTTTTTTCGAATTTTGAGCTGGAATTGATCCCAAACCAAAAGTTATAATTTCTAGCTTCATGCGAATTTCATATTGATGGTGTTATCAGAATCAGAGAAAATTTAAGATGAATATCGGAAAAAATACAGAATACTTCCGACCGAGTTGAGCTCTTACGTATACAGGGTCCTTCACGAGGAACCTCACCCATATTTATACGGGAAACTACTGAACGTATTTTCATGAAATTCAGCACTTATAAGTATTTCACGATGCTGATGAAATCTAAAATATTTTCAAGGCATGAGCACCTCCGGTTTTTCCGGAAATGACGTCAACTTCCGTTTTTCAAATTAGAACACCATTTTTTTATTGCAGAAATAGATTCCTTAGAATATTTCAAGTTATTTTGATGTAACATTTTTCAGTTTTGGTTGGAAAATTCTCTCTGAGCGGGAAAATTCGAAAAAAAAATCGAAAATAGAGCTCCGCTGAAACAAGAATAACATCTTAAAAAATCCCAAAAATGAAAATTTTCCATCCAAAAACCTCGAAGTTATTCTTGTTTCAGCGGAGCTCTATTTTCGATTTTTTTTTCGAATTTTCCCGCTCAGAGAGAATTTTCCAACCAAAACTGAAAAATGTTACATCAAAATAACTTGAAATATTCTAAGGAATCTATTTCTGCAATAAAAAAATGGTGTTCTAATTTGAAAAACGGAAGTTGACGTCATTTAGGGAAAAACCGGAGGTGCTCATGCCTTGAAAATATTTTAGATTTCATCAGCATCGTGAAATACTTATAAGTGCTGAATTTCATGAAAATACGTTCAGTAGTTTCCCGTATAAATATGGGTGAGGTTCCTCGTGAAAGACCCTGTATACAGGGTGATTGACTGCGATAGCGTATTAGACATTTATGGAAAACTTATTATAATTTCGCGATGAAAATTTGCATGTTGGGGTTTCAGACAATGATCTTTCTCTCTAAAATATTTTCAGATCTCTACACTTTCGGGTTATACCTGAAACAGACTATATCATATTTCAAATGGCACACTCAGTATATTGTTGCATCATTAGATGATGCTTAGTTGATGACAATTCCAGCAATATGCCATAACTTGGGTCAAAACTCAACGTCCATGAGATAATGGAATTCTTATGGAAAAACAAGTTGGCTACGAGGACTCGTTTTTTTTAATATTTCTGCAGAAAAAGCTTTTTTTGAAAAAACCTTCTTGAATTTCGATTCTGCCAATACGTACTATTTGAGAAATGTTTGAGATTTGGGCCAAAAATGTAGAGGGTGTTTGAGAGAAGAGCATGAACTTGGACAACTCTAATTCATCAAAACTCAAGATTTTCAAATTAAAACCTTTACTTTTAGTTTTTCTGTCAATTCTACGTATAACTAAAGGAGGAGTTACTCCAGCTAACTCCATTGCTAAAATGAAAACTGTGAAAGTTACCGAGGAATTACTTGAAATTAGGAATAATTTCTAACTGAGTGGGAGTAGTTTTTGACTTCTCGAAGACACAGATAGAAACTTTTTGTGTCGATAACTAAATTTTCCATTTCATGAATTATAATCAATTCTTAATTGGGATTATTGAGAATCGATAGACCAGTAAGAATTTTCAAATTAATATGTAAACTCATTCATGAAATTCAAAATTTAGTTGACAAAACATAGAATTTCAGTTTCGTTCTGCGTTTTCCGTCCGTAGTCGCAGACTACTCCATTCAGTCAGAAAATGCGGTTTTTCTTATTTCAAATTCTTCTTCGATAACCCTTCAAGTTTTCATTTGAGGTATAGGGTTTGCTTAAGTAACTTCCTCTCTTTTTATACTTAACATTGACTGAAAGAATAAAAAATATAGGTTGTAATTTGAAAATCTTGAATTTTGATGAATTTGAGTTGTTCAAGTTCATGATCTTCTCATAAACACCCTGTACATATTTGTTCCAAACCGCAGTCTTGCGTATTGGCAGGACAAAAAATTAGAAAATGTTTTTTCGAAAAAACATTTTCTGCAAAAATATTTTGAAAAATGTGAGTCCTCTTCGCCAAAATTTCTTTCATAAGAATTTTTTTACTCTTGAATCCTTGAGTTTATATCCAAGTTGAGGTAAATTGCTGAAATATCCATCAAATAATCTATCTAATGATGCAATAATATACTGGGTGTGTTATTTGAAATAAGGAAGAAGTGGCATGTTTCCGGTATAACTGAAAGTTGTAGAGATCTGAAAATATTTTCGGGGAAAAGAACATTGTCTCAAAATTTCCAGCATAAACTCTGACGTTTCTTCAAACGTCTAAAAAGCTATCGCGGTGAATCACCCTGTATATCGCCCACATCCCCTGTTGCTTTTTTTAACGTTCTCGAAAATAACAGCGCATCGCGTTGTTCAGAACACCCGTGCCAAGTTCATCCAAGTCTAATTTCGAACTACCATCAGCTAAGTGCTCATTTCGTCCTATTGTTGACGGTTGTCATTGCCGAAGGTATTGTTAGCAAACAATCCATTTTTTCCATGATCTCCGAATGATTACTCTTCGAACTGACGCCACGAAATTCCAGAGGTGGAATAAAATAAGCATTAAAGATAAATAGGAATGGAAACGTTTCAACTAGGCGACTCGTTATTCAGAGCTATATTGCATTGAACTAATGAGAAATGTATGGGGGAATTGAATCGAGGTTTCAGATTGTGATGTAAACGTGGTATTTTGTTTCTCTGTAATAGGTAATGACGTTGGATGTTGGGAGTTATTATTATCAAACCGTGAAAGTTTTTAATGAAGGAGGGCCATGGAAATATATGGATTAATTCGGAGGAGGGTTACAATTACAACCTCAAATTAATGAATATAGATAAAGGGAGCATATTATGTAATTTTCAGTAAGCAAATTTTGTCCCCAACATGAACTATCAAATTTGACAAGAAGCGCGCGGGAATGAAAACATATCAGTGATACGATATTTCACTCAATTCGCGAGTTTCTCCACAAAGAACGCACTTCTTATGTCCCACAGTGAATCAACGTTTCATATTAATTCAAAATATATTGAAATAAATTCCTCAATATATCAAAAATTCAGAAAACAAAATTCAACCGCGCCAAACGACGTGAAACAACTGTTGACACTAGGAGGGCAAAAGTTGCCAAACCTTTGATTTCAGCAGGTAGATACAGAAAATATTCTGCTTATTATAAATTCGACAATTATGAAAAATATCGGATTCCAAATATTCAAATTTGCATATTTAAATAAATATATTTCATTCAATATAATATACATTCAAAACAATATAGTAAAATTGTGGATTTGAAAATATATCACAATCCGACAACGTAATCTAACCATGTTGAGGACATGTAAAAATTGCGTATACTTCCTCTATCTATGTTTATTACTCTTTGTATTCAACGAAATTTTCGATATAAAGATTATTGAACTAGTATGTTCAGCTGTTCAAGCTATACAATCAACTGTAGGAAGTCTTATAATCATAGTACTTGGAAGATATATTAGGGCATTCGGGCAAGAGATTTGAACTCCACGCTCGAAATTATGTTTTCCTGGTAATTTCAAAGCTACAAATTCAATAGAGATGCAGTTAGATGTAACAATTACAAGCTTCGTTTTAATTTTGCATGTCGATCGCGTAAACAGAATCATAGAAAATTCCTGAAGAATACACAATATTTCTGTGACCACAAAACCGACAGGATTGAGATTTTGGGTGTTGATATGAGATAACAATTGTAACATAGGCAATGAATGTTATATTCGTAGTTCAGAGAGGTCGACGTATAATATTAAATATAGTTTTTTCGAATAAATAATATTTTCCCCCTCTATTATTGTTTGTATCAGACGCCCCCAGAGCGTACATTCCCGAATTAATTGCTGCAATAGCTCCCCTATCGCTACGCCTCTGTCACGAACGGAAAAACCTAGTAGGAACTCGAAATTTCTAGATCCGGTTTCGATTCTTGAATATCGCGGTCGAGTTGGTTATTGGCAAAATCTGACCAGTGTTCCGTTTATGGAAAAACTGGAAATATTTCGTGAAATCAAGAAATTTTAAATTGAAGAATAACCATCAAAATTTCGAATTGTTATATGAAATTTTTGGTTGCAAATAACTTGTATGATCTTCCATTGAACTTCCGCCCTTTAAAAAGTAGACAACCTCTATATTTTTTTCAGGAAGAGCAATACAAAAAATTATTAACTTCAAACAATGAAGCATGGTCGATAAATCTCAGTATACAGATACAAGAGTACAGATATCTCAGATACAAGAGTACAGATAAAAACCTCAGCAAAAACTGCCTCCCCGTATAAGTATAGTGATTGGTTCGTGTATTTGTTTATAAAATAAGCTGACATATTTATATTGAAGGGTCTCCTCTTCACCCAAACAAAATGCTTTCATCCTTCCTTTTCACCAGAAGTTGACGACGCATATTAGGCCATTTGAAAAGTCCCCGGTCTGATATACAGATGGCGGTGCTAGTATTATATCTATATGATTTTTAGTTAGTTCCAACCTACAAACGATACGTGTCAAAATTTGACAGGAGTCCGACCATTAGTTAGTGAGATATTGCGTTGTGAGTGTAGCTACTTTTGTTATTTGAAAAAAGATGGAAAAAAAGAGTTTCGTGTGCTGATAAAATATTGTTTTTCGAAGGAAAAAAATGCAGTTGAAACAAAATCTTGGCTGCACCGAGAAAATCAAGTTTAAGCTTGCACCAAAGACGGCGAACGTAGTGGACGCCCAAAATAGGATGTCACCGACGAAAAAATAAAAAAAGTTCACAAAATAATTTTGAATGACCGCATAGTGAAGTTGATAGCAGACATTGTGAAGATATCATCTGAACGTGTACATCATATCATTCACGAATATTTGTACATGAGAAAGCTGTGTGCAAAATGGGTGCGGCGCGAGCTCACAATCGATCAGAAGCAACAACGTGTTAATGAGTCTGAGCTGAGTTAGAATCTGTTTAAGTGCAATAAACCTGAATTGTTGCATCGATATGTGACAATGGATGAAACATGGTTCCATCATTTCACTTCGGAGTCCGATCGACAGTCAGATGAGTGAACTGCACACGGTGAATCGAATACAAAGCTAGGAAAAACAAAACAGTCAGCTGGCAAGGTTATGGCATCGGTATTCTGGGATGCGCAAGGTATAATATTCATTGATCACCTCCAAAAGGGCCAGACCATCAACAGCGATTATTATATAGCGTTATTAGATCGTTTAAAGAGTGAAATCGCTAAAAACGGCCCCATTTGAAGAAAAAAAGGTACTGTTTCATCAAGACAATGAGCTGTGTCACAAATCAATTAAAACAATGGCAAAATTGCATGAACTGGGCTTAGAATTAATCGCCAGATCTGGCTCCCAGCGACTTTTTCCTGTTCCCAGACCTCAAGAGAATGCTCGCTAGAAAGAAATTCATCGCCAATGAAGAAGTAGTCGCCAAAACTGAGGTCTATTTTGAAGCGAAAGACAAATCGTACTACAAAAATGGTTTCGAAAATTGGAAGATCGCTATGATTGCTTTATCGCCCTCGAAAGCAACTGTGTTGAATAATAAAATAGAATTTTGCCAAAAAAATGTGTATCACTATGGTAGACCGGGTAGCGTAAAGGCAAAAGCCTGTATAGTACAGAGCGCGAGGTTCGCGCGACGCTCTGTATCACTCGTGGTTTTGTTTATGAATATGCTGCGTTGCGTGTGACAAATCGCAGTACGATACAGAGCAACTGTCGCAATTCCTCGTCCGCCTCACTTGGAATCGTAATATTGACCAGTTACTAGTTGCATATTACACGTTCACGTTGTTATAGGTTATAATTTCTATTTTCTCTTGATTCTATCGCGTGCATCATGGATGAATCAACCTTAAAAAGATTGTTCGGGCGTTTGTGCCAAAATGTAAACATTCTCAATATAACAGCTGTGGACAACAACGAAAAGTTCAGTATTTTAGTGCAGTGTAAGCTTTCAGGAGTGGGCACAGTGGATGAAAAATGTGACAATTGGGTAAAAGATTTTTCATACTCGACCAATACAAACTGGATAACGTTAAGACGTTATCCTAATGCAACTCGCTATGAATTCCGAAAGCTATACGTGTGTCAACACTCATCATTGAATAAAGTAGCTGAACGAAAACGGCAGTCGTGTGAAGTTAGGAACAAAAATTGCAAAGCACAAATAGACATTAAATTCAAAAAAATTAATAGAAACACAATAAAAAATGATGTGCTGTTAAAAGACGGAATTAACGTAGTGATAAAAATAAATTTTCAACATTCCCATAGGATAAATGTGGCACAAGCTTTTCGATACTTGCGTGTGAACAAGACAGTACAAGACATTTTTGAGTCATACTTTATTTCGGGAATGACTCCGTCAGCTGCTAGATTTTATCATGAAATGAAAATAATTGAATCTGGTTCTGAAGAAACGAAGGAAATACAGAATGTAAGTACAGCATATCTTCTTGCTAATGCTAGAGAAAATCCTACTGAGAGGCAGATAAAGTACTTGTATGATAAGTGGCGTTTCTCTCAGTACGGTAGTCGAGAAGAAAAAAGTATGATAGAAGTTCTCAAGAACAGACAGTCCTTGTTGCAGAAATCCGGCGGTACACTAGTCATCAAAGAAAATCCTTTTATCGCAGTTGTTATTACTCCAATAATGCGACGCGCATTTCTTCAAAATTTATGCACTGAAATGGTTTTCGTGGACTCCAGCGGATCTTGCGATCAGACAAATACTTGTGTCACATTTCTATTCACTTCAAACAAAACAGGGGCTGTTCCTATCGCATGCATTCTTCACACATCCCAAACTGAAGCGAATTATACTTTAGCTTTTGCGTCTGCCACTGAAGCAATCGAAGTAGAAAATAGAAAGTTCGATCCAAAAGTGTTTATGACTGATGACAGTGCATCCGAGCGCAATGCGTTATCAGCTGTATTTCCGAACTCCATATTACTTCTATGTACATTCCATCTTTGTCAAGCTTTATGGAGATGGCTCTGGCAAACTGACCATAACGTGAAAAAGGAGGACAGAAGAACAGTGATGGAAATGTTTAGGAACATACTTTACGCTCCAACATTACAAGATTCAGAAGAGAATTATGATTTCTTGATGAGTAATAATATAGTGCAAAGTAACAAAGCATTATATGATCATCTGGAGAAATTGTGGGTCCGCAGAAAAGAATGGTGTATTTCGTACAGAAATAATATAATAACAAGAGGTAACAATACTAATAATTACACTGAAGCTTCAATTAGGATTTTTAAAGATATAGTTTTGCAAAGGTGCAAGGTTTTTAACTCTTGTGCATTGGTTGATTTTATCATCAATGTGTTCGAAAACTACTATAAGCGAAAATTGTTGGAATTTGCAAATTCAAGAAGATCTAAACCCCAAATTGATTATAGAAATATGTGTTTTAGAGCAAAAGATATTAACATTATTTATCAAAGGGACAATACAATTTTCCATGTTGCATCTGAAAAAGATTCCAATTTATTTTATACAGTGAATGCTAAAATTGCTTTTTGTGATTGTCCATCAGGCACAGGTGGCAAATTCTGTAAGCACCTATGCGCAATAGAACAAAAATTTGGTATATTATTTAAAACGTCTCCAGTTCTAAGCGTTCATGACAGAATACAATTAGCCAAATTAGCTGTTGGGCATTCAGCACCAGAGGAATTTTATAAAAATATGGATTCAAACACAACTGATCTTGAAAACTTTGAAAACTCAGTTCAATCAACTAATTCTGTTCCTGCTGAAGTAGACTTAGCAACATCAATGGATTTACAAATGAACGCCGAAGAATGTGAAAGCCGATTTAAAGAAGAAATTAAAAGAATGCGCAGTGAATTTGAGCGCATAACAAGTACGCTCGAAGACAATCAAAGCCCAGAAGCTACTTTATCCATCATTAAGTTTAATGCAGTAATGAACAGCCTGAAAACCCCTTCCCAAATTTTAAACTTTTTGGAAGCTAAAAGTCGAATATGCGGGAGAAAATCTAGAAAAATTCGAGTGCAGCCAACGTCAATTTCGCGACGTAAAAACAAAGCATTGCCTCAATCTGGGAGAATTCAAGCTGGCAGGCCTTCCAAAATTGAAAAACTAAAACGGAAGCACAGCCTTGGAAGCAACATTTCGCATAACCTACCAAATGCTAAGTTACATTGAACTTAATTCTGTATTTCGTTATTTAAAATATATAATGACCCATGTATATATGACTTTTATTGTACGAATATCTACCATTCATCAGGAAGATGAAGGTAGGAATGAATAGATTTTAAAATTCACGAGACAAACCTATACTGTTCAATTGGGTATTTCGCCACAATATTCTCAATTAAACAAAAAGTAATTTTAATTCAGAATCATATGCCAAATTTATGTAAAATAATATGAAAATGCAGTGTTGCAAAATACCTAATTAAGCACGTATAAATATGAACACGACACAAAGACATATATAATTTATTGGCTCTGTATTACACTGGAATTTGTCGTCTGCCATGCAGCGTATTCATAAACAAAGCCACGAGTGATCGAGAGCGCCGCGCGGACCTCGCGCTCTGAACTGTACAGGCCTTTGCCTTTACGCGACCGGGTACTTTTCAGTTGGCCTGTTAGGTATATCATAATTAAAACTTAAACAAAAGGAAAAGAACCACATTTAAATCAAAATTGAAGTAATTAAATTCGATAATTTAACGATACGACCATTTCAAATGAATTATTTTTCACCGCGAAAATAAATTCCTACTAACTTTCGGGTAATAAAATTTTGAGTATGGTACCGCATTAACGTTGCAGTAGAGATTGCTGTTGCTAAACCGCATCTTTATGGATTCAGTCCAACACATCATGTGTATATTGAAACAGACGCATTATCGAATTAACCTTCGTGGGAATGAATGGAACGAATTAATACGTAACGATACCGGATGTAAAGCATTCCTCGTTTCCATCTACGGAACCTTAGGCCCGCCGTGGCTATTGACCGATACATGTATATTGCAAGTGCAGTCTCTGAGTCTCGGACTTCGCTAAGAGGTCCTACCATTTATTAGCCTATTTAACAATTTGAAACGTTCGTTGACCACGATCGGATTACTGTTATCAATCATGTTTTCTGGGAAGGTCACAGTAGAAGAATATTCGTGACGATCAAATTACCGAAATAAAGGGTGATTTTTTTTAGAGCTATAGAACTTTAAATTGCAATAAAACAACGATGGATTACTCGATTGACATGAATTTTATTTATCCGCAAGATAATCTTGTGGCATTACATTTTGAATATCGTCGGCTAAGAGTGTAAATCTGCTATGTCCATAATGAACAATTTCACAGGAGACCAAAAAAACCGTACAGTACAGTGTTATAATAATAATAATAATAAGAGAGTTTATTCATGAAAATACATTCAATAAACTCTATTGAATGTATTTTCATGAATAAACTCTCTTATTATTATTATTATTATAACACTGTACTGTACGGTTTTTTTGGTCTCCTGTGAAACTGTTCATTATGGACATAGCAGATTTACACTCTTAGCCGACGATATGATTTCTGGCATATGACCGCCACGGCTGGCTCAGATGTAGTCCAATCTGGACGTCCAATTTTCGATGACTTTTTCAACATTTGTGGCCGTATATCGGCAATAACACGGCGAATGTTGTCTTCCAAATGGTCAAGGGTTTGTGGCTTATCCGCATAGACCAATGACTTTACATAGCCCCACAGAAAGTAGTCTAGCGGTGTTAAATTACACGATCTTGGAGGCCAATTCACAGGTCCAAAACGTGAAATTAGGCGGTCAACAAACGTGTCTTTCAATAAATCGATTGTGGCACGAGCTGTGGGACATGTTGCGCCGTCTTGTTGGAACCACAGCTCCTGGACATCATGGTTGTTCAATTCAGGAATGAAAAAGTTAGTAATCATGGCTCTATACCGATCACCATTGACTGTAACGTTCTGGCCATCATCGTTTTTGAAGAAGTACGGACCAATGATTCCACCAGCCCATAAAGCGCACCAAACAGTCAGTTTTTCTGGATGTAACGGTGTTTCGACATACACTTGAGGATTAGCTTCACTCCAAATGCGGCAGTTTTGTTTGTTGACGTAGCTATTCAACCAGAAGTGCGCTTCATCGCTAAACAAAATAAAATGGACGTAGTGCGCGATACGTATTCTGCACAGAACCATTATTTTCGAAATCAAATTACACTATTTGCAAACGTTGTTCAGGCGTGAGTCTATTCATGATGAATTGCCAAACCAAACTGAGAATAAATCACTTGACAGCTGTTAAATCGGTCGCCTTCTTGAACAGTAATGCCAACTTAAAGTTATATACCTGGAAAAAAAACACCCTATATAAACACCATAATCCTTATTATGTATCTGATAGAAAAATGAGCATATAGCAGTCATGTAATCATAGTTGTCTGTATTTCCCATTGTGAAGCTGTGAAAGTTATTCCATACCTTATAAGACTTCGATGTAATTCTCGTAAAATTGAGAACGAAATCAAGACGTCATTCAGCCTTGAGGATGCAAGGCAGAACTTGAAATGGAATTCATCAGTAGGAAATCGATTCGATCTCCGGTTAAGATTCGCAGTTTCTAGTTTATTATTGCCGCATAACACTGGCACTCTCGTGGGAAGCGTATTAGGATGTTTTTTAGGAAATGAGGATGCTTCAATATGTTCGGAAATTGTAAATTATCGTATACACACCGGAAAATTAGAGGAACGTACAGAATCTCAACGGAGTATTAAGTATCTGGAACCTTTTGGCCGATTTTAGCAATTATTTTTTCAATTTTAGCTTGATTCTTAGGGAGCATAACTGTTCAGATGCTGTCCTTAGTTACTACGTTTTTTCAATTTACAAGGTGAACAAAAATAATGAATGAATAAAACACTTATTCAGAACACCTGTGGTGTGAATCGTTGACAGATGAGAATGTTTACCAACAGTCAGATGTTGTCTCATTATTTCTGAACATTCCTCTTTTCAATGATTGCGATATCTTAATTTTCAGAGAAATTACAGCTTTTCAAATTGTTATCAGCTGAGATTTGGAATTTGATAGCTTTCTGTTTAGCTTTTCTTCATTCTGAAAACCCTCAGCGCCTACTGAGTGTTGCAATAATCTACTTAAAATATTGATAAGAAGAATGCACGATCAAACTATGAATTATTTTCAAACTAGAAATTAAATTTAAAAAAAAATGACGTAACCATCTCGAAAAATGTAAACTGTGATTCTATTTGCTTAATAGAAAGAATAAGTTTTAACAATTAATTTTTTGAGAAAATTCAAATCTATATCATTTCAATTCATAACTTAGTATTAAAAGAGTATGAAAATAAATTTCGAAAATAAAGTCCTTCAATTTCTACATATTTCCTAGTCCTCGAGAAGAGATTATTCATTGCTCTTCTAATCATACCGAGATTGCCTCTTACATCTGCGCAAGCTTTTTCTGTCCTGATCCCGTGAAGTGTTTTCAATGACACATATCTTATCCTTCAAATAACCTCACAGAAAATAATAGACAGGAGTTAGATCCGGTGACCTTGGCGGCCATGACACAGAGCCACCATTTCAGGAAATGAAATAAATAGGTTCAAATTTTCTCAAATATTTATTTTTCAATTCTTATTTTAGTTGTAAAGCGAATAGAAGAAACCTTTTGAAGGATTGTGTGAATTGAAGAAATCCACATAATTTAAACTAAATCGTACCAAGTTTTGGGTATCAGAAATTTAGGCCAACCTTCATCAATCACACTTTATCTCCGAAACTAACAGTATTAGGTTACACAACAAGGTACTTTTCATGTACGTGAATTAGAACTTCTCACAAGGCCGAAAATAACTTACTGTTGAGGTCTGATTTTTTTTCAGCAGAGAAGAACCATAATCCGAGAATATATGTTTTTTTTTTAAGACTTGATATCGAAGGATTCATTCAACTTAAAATGATGATGATTTTATTTTCGAAGCGTATTTTCCATATATTTCCGTGGTTTAGGACCATTATTGGTCCAAAATTCGAAAATAACAGACATTGTTATAAAGTGATATATCGCTCAAAAATAAAAGAATAAAAATTTTAAAAATTCTTATCTTCTAAAGTTGACTACACAAAACCAGGAAATTCAAAACGTGTGTTGTCTGCGATTCTTCTAAATGTAACATTTTCCATTGCGAATGTCTAGTTCCAATAGTTTCTGAGTTATGAATACTTGATAAGATAATAATTATAATTATAAATCTTTTAAACACTTTTTTCAATGATTTAAGCCATTGTATCAATTTGCAGTGTTTTATATCTTTAACTGACAAATTTAGTGAGAACAGTTGGGGTCAATAAATTAAATCTTGAATTAACGAAATTCATAGTGCATTATTCATGAATTATTATCGACATAATACCGCAGATAATGTGGGTGTTTGTTTATGAGTAAATGAGAACGACACTGAGTCATTACCGAATATTTTCTCCAATAAATCATACCGCCTATAATCATACCTCCCTGTAAGAGAAAAACTTCAACCTCCATGAGTATGAACATAGTATAAGGATCCTTCATACTATGGTATGAAGTATGAACTTTCATTTTGAAAAAACGAAATTAAAAATGAAACTGTTGGTATTCATATTGTTCTTCAAATTTAGCCATGAGGAAAAGTACCGACTTCAAGTCCAGAGCTTTTGGGCGCTCTTCGTTCATGCGCCAATTTCGCCCTTGGAGACCATATAACTCGATTTTATGATATTCATTTCAATTTTATTATTATCATGTATAAAACTAAAATGACCATTGTTTCAGATTTTTAGATACTACAGCATCACTTATGCATAGCACAAGAGCGGAAGACTTAAGAGAATTCTTGACTTCAGTGTATGATGCCAAACTAGCCGATCCAGGAAAACAATTTTCTGTTTCATTCAATAAAGAGCAGAGTGTAAGTAGTTCTTAAAATATTTTAATTATGAATTAATGCAGTGTTGAACTTTTCAGATTTTCTCAGTGGATGTTCCAAAGCCATTTCAGTTGCCCAGTATTCCTGAAAATGTAAGTTTTTTTATCGTTTTTCATTTTCAATAGATACATCAATAATTGTGGTTAGGACTTTGCTATAAAATCATTTTCAATTTATTTTCAATTTTTTGTGCTTGTTCTTTTTGGAGATAAACATTTTTTCCATAGGCATTTAATTTCTTGTACATTCATGGGGTCGTCACTCGATCGGTATAAAAATTGATTTTTGTCCAAAATTTTATGTAAATAGCTTTTCTAGTTTCCAAGAAAAACTCTGGACGGCGAATGAACGAATGTTCTTTCGATTTTTGAATTCTACACATTCAAATACGAAATTGTGAAAACTTGTGAAACTACTAAGTTCATGATTAGAAATAATATACCAACAAACATCAGAAATTATACATTTAGGTTTATTGTTTCCTCGTTTATCCTAGTTTAACTGAACTCGTATAGAAAACAAACCGAATAATAAATAAATAACTACAAAAATAATAATAAAACATTATAATAACGGTTATCACAGAAAACTGACACTAGGCCTGTAAAATTCCTAGATTATGATTTTCTTTCTGGGGTATCATTGCATATTATTATGACATCATGAGTCAGTACTGTTTGTATCGGGTGTCCCAAATTCGTTGTCTAGTGAGGGGATCTCAGAATGGCTTTGAGCTAGAAAAAAAATGAATGGTACATTTTCGGGCCCGATTTTTGGGAGAATTAATTTGGTTATAACAGCACCTCATAAGAAAATTGGAAAATGGCGTGAAATGAAAACTTCTCATAACTTCTTTTTTACTGATGCTATAAACATAAAACAAAAACAATCTACAGGCATTTTTTTCAGTAGAATTCGAAAATGTTTAAATTTCTTAGCAAACTCTGAAAATCGTCAAAAGTTTCAGTTTTACACGGCAAATCATTCCAGTGCCTATCTATGATTATCTGTGAACTTCAGATAATTAAAATATTAGGTGGCCACCAAGGTCCAGGGACCTTAGATTTAGATTTTTTCAACATTTCAACATGTTCAAATTGATAAACGTTGTTTTTTACATGTGACCTAAGAACAAATCTAATGGTGTTAAATCCGGAGATTTTGGCGGCCACCGAATAATTGATTTATCTGAGTTTCACAGATTATCATAGGTAGGCACTTGGTTGATTTATTTTATCGTGATTCTTTTGATAATATTCGAAGTAGGTAATCAAATCAAATTTATGTATCCAAGATTGTTGCTACAAGACAATTTTTTTTCCAGAGTAATCTCACAGAGTACTATAATGCCGTCGATTCTACCAACATGATGCAGATATTCGCTTCCATGTTGTTCGAGAGGAGGATAATCATCCGTTCCAAGAGACTGAAGAGACTGAGTGCTTGCGTTCAGTCCGCAAATGACCTCATTTATCCGATGCACTGGCAGCACATTTTCATTCCAGTACTCCCGCTTTCATTGGTAGAGTACCTCTCTGCGCCCATGCCTTTTCTAGTTGGAGTTCCAGAGGAGGTTATGAAGGTAAGACCCTGAATTAAACAATTACACACGGTGTCACATTGAAAAGGAAACAAGTTTTGTCAGGTACAAAATTTAAAATTTCGGAAAATCTGAAAAGTGACGTATTTAAGACAGTATTTACGTCCCTAGAAGATCTCTGGAAGATTCACAGTTTATAGTGTTAGCATGTCATGAAATAGTACCTGAAATGTGATGATGGTGTTGATCTGGTAGTATTGATCTTGAGAGTCTTCCTGTCTGACAATAAAATGATGTGCCCGTCAGTCGAAGCATGTTCAGCGAGATTTGTGGGCTGGAACCAGATGTCACCAAGATCGTGTTCTTCAGCAAGTTCTTCCAATTCAGGCTGTAGGAAGGTTTCCAACATTGACACATAACTCTGGGAAGTAACTGTGATGGTGACATTTTCCTCCTCGAAAAAATAAGGGCCTTTCACTCCAAACTGAGACACAGCACACCAAACTGTGACTTTAGGTGAATGGAGTGGTCTTTCACGGAGTTCAAGTGAATTATATGTCGCCCTGTACCGGAAATTTTGTTTATTCACTGTTTCAAAAAGGTGAAAATGTGCCTCAAAACTACTGAAAAAAGTAGCTCTTTGGGAGAATCATTCCCTCACAATGATTTTTGCGGTTCACGTAATCAGCAGCACTCAACTCTTGAACAAGCATGATTTTATACGGGTGGAATTATAAATCCTCATGCAGAATCATCCTCAAAGATCGGTCTGACCTTCCCAAAGCTATCGCATGCCTCCCTGTAGAGCGTCTTGGTGAATGCTCGACTGCTACTCGAACAGCACAATTTCCGGTGTTCTTACCGTTCTCGGTTGTCCATGTCCTCGCATTCGTCGTGTACTTTTTGTTTCCTCAAGTTGACGAGCCCAAGTTGTTTTTTGTGCTTGCAAAGGGGACTGAAACGTTGACCGGAATGCCGAAATGCCGCTGAGTCGTGATCACAGAACGGTTATTTGTATAAAACGTGCGAATGGCAAAGCCTCGATGCACTCCGGTCCAAATCATGCTGCTGTCTAAAAACTTCTGACTCTAAGGAACACAAAGACTCCGTCCACACCTATCTGCCCCCACTAAATCTCGAGCAATGACCTGTCAAAATTCGTCAATCGGTTCTGCCGCACCCTGTATAAACGTCAGCCTTGGAGCGAGCAACCTCTGCAGATGCCTATCGCACTTGTAGGCGAAATTTATTATTAATTTTGCCAACAATCGGTAACATTGGGAAAAATGATAGATTTAAAAAATCATTCTATTTTATCAATGTGATTATTTCAAATTTTCATAATAACATATAAATCGGTCGAAGCCTTCAAAAAAAAAGCTGGTACAAACTAGTCCACCAATAAAGCAGTAAAAAATCTGGAATTTTTTTTTTCAGAAAGTGAATCGTTCTGAAATTGGCGATGTTGTGATATTAGATGCTGATACCAATAGTATTGAAACTCCATTTGACGACCTGAATAGTATTCCCCAAGAAGTGGTGAGTATACATTTTTTTATTTTTTCACTCTTAAAAAAGAGAAATATTTTCCGCCATTATGTAATATTGTTGAGACCGTTTGATTTCACATGTATCGGAATAGCGTTTTCAATATTAAATAATAGAATAAAACCTTAGAATTAACATTTGTAAAGTAATCAAGCTGCGAACAATATTTCCTCATAATTTGTTCATTCCTAACGAATATTTACCTTTAGGTGAACCCTCTGAAACGCCAACTGAAGAACAAATCCTCCTTATTGGGCGATGCGGTATCACGTGCTTTTCTGAGGGCTCTAGTTCATTTGATCGGTGGGTACAGAGACGCCCTCCGGATGCAACCTGGAAAAAGTGTTTCTTTCGATGAGGAAGTTTTTGTAGGTACTAGACCAGCTTCAATGAAGCCATTTATTAAGGAAATGCTCAATCTACAGATATTTAGGCAGGTAAGGAAAAACTTTTTTAGGGCATTATGATGAGGGTCGTATCAATCAAAGTGAAAGATTCGAAGGAATAACATGACTGTTGAATAATTTTGCTGGCACATGGGAGTTCTTGTCTTGGATAAAAAAACCAGTTTTATGTTTCGATTAATCCCGGTTTTTTGATGGAACAAGCAAAACAATGGCCTAATAGGTATTATTCAAACTTTGCTTCATCGACAACATCGGTTAAAAGGTGCTCTAAAGTAAGAAATTCAGCTCTGATGACGAAGTGATTGCCGAGAATGGAGGCTATTTCAAAAGCAAAACGAATCCTTCTACTGAAAAAGTAGTGAAAAGTTAGAAAAGCGTTGGACTACATGTAACACTCTTGAAGGTCACATTTTTGGTAAAAATTCGACTCTACATAGGCGTACAATTTTGCTTCCACCGTTTTTTTTTTTCGGAAATTCGAGGCTTTATTGTTAAAAACTGGTTTTACATTTATGATTCAAAGTATTCTCCATCGCTTGTCACTAATTTTTTCCATCTTTCGGGCAGCGTACGAATCCCGCGTTGAAGAAACTGGTCATTTTTTGAAGCGATTTACGAATCGATCCAATTTTTTCCTTCTTCATTAGACCCGAAGTGCTGCTCAGCCAGGCCGGGTGCCATTGATCGAAACAAGTGACACTCCGAGGGAGCAACGTCTGGAGAAAACGGCGGGTGGGGTAGGATTCCCATTTCAACGTTTCCAAGTATGTTTTGACCACTTTCGCAACATGGGGTCGAGCATTGTCATGCTGTAAAATCACTTTATTATGTCTCTCGTTGTATTGCGGCCGTTTGTCTTTCAATGCTCGGCTCAAACGCATTAATTGCGCTCGATAACGATAGCCTGTAATTGTTTCAGTCGGTTTTAACAATTCTTAATACACGATGCCGATCTGGTCCCTCCAAATACTGAGCATGACTACGGAACCGTGAATATTCGGTTTGGCCGTCGACTTGAAAACATGGCCGGGATATCCCCATGATTTTCTGCGCTTAGGATTATCCTTATGAACCCATTTTTCGTCTGCACGGCGGAAACAAAATTGTACACCTAATATAAGAAGTTGAATTTGAGTTAAGTTTAATCTACAAATTTTTTCGCTTGTAAAGATTCTGTAGATTATAGTGCGGTTACTACAACGCAGTAGAATACTATGTCTACTGTGAACTCGGAAATTTCATACGACATATGGGTTCTTAAAGTGCCTGTCAAATAGGTATTTCGATTTATCTTGCACCTTAATTGATACACCTCTTATGATTATATTACTCGATTTTAATCTGTACATTCTCCAAACAATCTCCAAAATTGTATTAATAAACCAAGCGTTTTCATGAATTCAGAATGGGGATCATTATTACTAATTTTTCAATTTTATTGTGTGACCTTGAAATCATTCTAGTTTTCTTTGCTTCCCTACTAGAACGCTGAAGTAACCTTTTCGCGTAATTTTTTGTTTAGCGATTGTCGTAACGTGTGTTAAATGCGAATATTGTGATAAAGGACTTGGTAACTTCAGCTTTTTAGTTTATTGTTAAATATTTAGTAACTCTTAAGCTAACCGCACACTGGCAACTTTGAGTGTCGGTGATTAAATAATTTAGCGATAATTATGAACTCTGTAAGCCATTAATTTTCAAATTTGATTATCTCATTTACTACTCTAATTTTCTTTTGCCGCACCTGAAATCAACCACCTTGTATATTGACATTTTCAAAAAAACTCAAATATTTACCGATATAATTGTGTGAATACCAGTATTTAAATAATTCGATTGAATTGATAATGTAGGATCAACTGAAAGTAAACATTTATTTACACGAATCGTTTCAATGTTACACATTATCCTTCGTTTCAGTTTATAGAGGAGAGACTGACAATGTTGAACAATGGCCTGGGTTTTTCTGATGAATTCGAAGTGGAAACCTTCAAGTTTTCTGAGAAGTCCAATTCGAAACTGAAACAACAATACAAAGAGTGGACGACGGCAATGAAGTCTGAGGGAAAAGAGTTTTTCAAAAGTGTTAAAGATAAGGTATACACAAAATATTTTGATCAACTCCTTTGTAAAATCTTATCTAATCACTAACTGAATCGATTAATTGGAGCAAGGATTCTGGATTATTTACATCGAAGGAAACCAGTGCTGTATTCATTGAAAGTTTTGTTAAACATTTCGGATGAAATTTTCATTGTATAGTACAATAAAAGCTCAATTGTTTCTTTGATCGTTTTGCGTTCATAATAACTAGAAAATTTTCAGGCAAATCCGGCTGTCAAATCGGCAGTAAAAACTGTGAGTGAAAAATGTGTTCTTATGTCCTTTGCATGTGCAAAGATGCTTTCGCATTACCTGAAAACAAATCACCTATACCTTTGTAATTTTATGTGCTTGTGTGTTTGTTGGGTACTTCTGAATGATATTTTCAAGGCTTGCTGTTGGAAATTCCGATTGGAATCTTTTTGTGTTTCACGTTTCTATATTTATATCTAGATGGAGTTCTGTTCATATGAATGTTTTGAGTTTTAATCTATTCTTCTTTATGCATGCCTTGGTCTGCTTTTCCTAACGGCTTGCTTTTTTATCGCCTAATTGCTTCAACTTTTTCGAGTATTTTTTAAAGTTTATTTTTCTTAGGTCAAAGGAGGCGGGAAAGGCGTCAAAAACGCTTACAAAGGACTCCGCTTCCTCCTGAAAGAAGGCGAGGGTGCCCCACATCAGCTACAAAATGGGTCTCACGACTCAGGGCCAAAAAGTAATAAGCCGAGATCAGCGCCTAGTTCCCCAACTACTAGTAAGAGAAGAATCGCTGGTTTGAGTGTGCCTACTGCTACATATAGGAAAGACACGTCCCTACCTTTCAGAAATTCTCCTTTCGAGAGGTGAGTCTCAAGTTGTATTCGATAAATAACAAGTTGTAGAATGGGCTCCTATTCCAACACGAATGCGAAATTCGTAAACGAGCGACGAAGGAGCGAGTTTTCGAACGCATGAGTGTTGGAATTGCCTTCTGCAACGAGTATTAGACGATATTTTCCCTATTTCAGTCAAGTTTTGTGAAATATTGTCCTAATTCAATGAAAATTTCAGATTATATATCCTAGTGACTTTTGTTTTGTATCTTGGCAGTTGGTGTGACTGTTACGAAAATTGACAGATTACGGAATTTGAATATGAATCGTACGTTTCGAATTTTGAAATAATTTACAATTACTCCTTAAATTCGTGATTATGTCTGACAAAATCGTGTTAACACCACCAAAATTAAGAGAAATTGCGAATAATGTGACAAATAATTTATTTCACCATATCCAAATTATATTGACAATTATTGACGTTTGTTGAAATTTGATAGAATTGGAGGTCAGTATAGACAACCACAAAACGAAAAATATAACTGAAAACGATGCTGTAATGAGTTCATTATAGCACTGTTTTTAGAACTGTAATGAACTCATTACGATACTGAAATAGAGAAAATAATGTATAATACTCGTACAGAAGGCTCATTCAACACTCGTGGAAGAATATCAATGGCTTATGCACTTGTATTATATAAGTATTTTATGGAAGCACGGCAGTGCGCTTGGCTGCATTTTTATGTGTATATTCTCACAAATTCTACAGCTATTCCCTACCTCAATTTCTCTGGATTTAACAGTATAACTTCCCAGTTTTCAATGAATCTAACCTGATGAAGCCGCAATGTTGGCGAAACAATTGTCGCATTAAAAGATTAGTGGGAATTACTTTGTTTTATTATGTAAAATTCCAATTACTAGATCATTACCAAGAAACAGATCATGAAAATAGAAGCAATGAGAATCGACTTGACGTATGCGTCCAATGTTGATATAATCTGTCTGAATATTAATGATATCGCAACAAAAAACACTTTAGCAAATAGAGCCGAACTCTTGAGAAAAATAAATATTTTAATTCTTCAATTCATTACTTTTCTCTGAAAATA
Source organism: Harmonia axyridis (assembly GCF_914767665.1). NCBI lineage: Eukaryota > Metazoa > Arthropoda > Insecta > Coleoptera > Coccinellidae > Harmonia > Harmonia axyridis. The sequence goes on from NC_059502.1 coordinate 21,081,371, forward strand.
GCACATTGGTTAATGGCAATGTTCCATACTCAATTAACTTAATTTTTTCGTATTTTACTGGCTATTAATCATAATATCAATACGCATAGACGAATTAAAGTGGATAAATTACTATCCTTTTGTGCTTGCTTTCTCACGCGAAAGGAGTGCCCAAAACGAGGCGTGTAAATACATTAAAATAATAATCAAAAATTCGTCGAACTTCTGCATTGATATTATTCAAGATTGGAGACTAATTCAACTTTGAAATGTTCAGTTCGTGCAGCTAATGCATTCGTCTAGACTAGACGAATATGAATTACAACTAAAGAATCGATTTGGGAAATTTGAATGTTTATCTTAGAAGAGCGTGGCAATCATCGCTTGTTACCAGTGTCAAAAATTGGCTTTCGATGGAAGAAAAAAGTTTCTAACATTTTCTCACAAACTTCAGCGGACTTTAATGTTTTTCCGCATTCACACCTCGTGGTACCTTCAATATTAGATAACAATGTGCTGTGGCGTGCAGACTAATGTCTCGAAGTGATTATTCAACTATAGAAACAGAAAAATAATCAAATTACTTATTTTTGGGGTCGTAATTCACAGGTTCTAAAATGTTTCAGCGATATTTGTTCGATTACAACGTTTTTAGTGCAAAATTTCTTGAGAATAAATTGAAATATAAACAAGTAAAACGAATATTTCAGAGAGAAATCAGATTGTAGAGTATTTGAAATATGTATATCTATTTCAGGTCTTACAGTCCATTGAGCCCAAGTTCACAGCCCCATTCACCTGGCGATAGCAACTCGAGAAGTGACAGTCCAGACATACCAAGAATAGATCTAATGAATGAAGTTCAAGATTTGCTTAAGCTGAGGCTGGAAAATCCACCAGTGGACCGATCGGTACTTATTAAAATTATAATATTCTATTGTTAGATGTACTTGAATCTTTACTTAGTCGATTTTTCTTCATTCTCTCATCCATACCGAGATGATATTGTGAAGAAAATTGTTCTTATCTCATACAAAAATTCAATATTATTTTTAAATTCATCAAAATTCAAGAGTTGGATGAGAATGCGTTTGAGATATTTATCAACTTATTTTGAAGATCATGTTTTCATTTGCTTCTTTTCAGGAATCGTCTGCCACAATAATTTTTCATTACAACAGCTAAAGTTTATTAATTTGCTGAGTAATAGTTATAACATCATTTTTCAACATTCGTTTGACTTTCTTTTTTGTTTTTAATGATATTGCGATTGGTTAGAGTCCGAATATCTTTGATTTTTCTCTTTGTGTATTATAACAAAATGTCATCACTTCTGAATTGGAATTCTATTACTGAGGAATCTGCTCACACTTTCAACATATTTGGTTGAATTTTTTCCAATCTACGTAAGAAAAAATTAAGTAATGACTCCTTGTTTGTGAATATAGTCACATCAAGAGTTGATTGAAGAGATGAAATAATTGATGAATAGATTGAAATCTTTTTTGGACTAAATAACAATATTCATTCAATTCGTTGGAACCATTTCAAAAATGTTATAAACAATATTTGGCAGGAATGATATTCGAAAAATATACATGTTTAAGTACCTATTCAAAAATATAATGAATGACTAGACATAAAGATTTCATTCCTCTGTAAATTTAGAAGCTATGAATTCAGATCTTGTAGAATAACAATTACAATTGTTAAAATAACAAAAAAAAGTTAGATTTATTTAGTTTTCATTCTGATATTTTACATGTAGTCTGAGACCTGCTTTACACAATGATCTAACTAATTAGTAAGTATAATTAGATATAATCATGTATTCAATAGGATAATTAATTTTTCACTAACAGTGGTAGAATAACTTGGTATTTTTCATTGAAAATTAATATTAACATTTTCCCGTTTTCAAAATTAAAATCATACAAATTTTTTAGGATAAATCAAAAGATGGATCCTAGGCTTTCTTGATGAAAATCCCTTCCTGTGAATATAAAAACAAATGAAAATAGTGATGAACCAATATAATATTAGGTGGTTAGATCTAACCAATGAACATTTACAAATTTTTAGTTTTATTCTCTTAAAAAAATTGGTTTTTATAAATGTTGAAATATTCTCAGAAATTTATTAAAGAACACAAAAGTATAAATGAAACATGTTTCCATTATTTCTATTCATTAACTATTATAGTCTTCATCTAATAATAATTCAAATGTGTGTTGAATTGATAATATTGAACTGAAAACAATGATTATTTAAGATCAAATATTCTAATTCTAACAAAGAACGTTTGACACATACATATTGTGATGATATGTCGATATCAATAGAGTTAACAATGTTGTGAAATTGAAGACAATATTGAAGCTGCTGAACAGTATGTTGTATGTTTCAAATTTGTCGTTTAGGTGTCATCAGAAATTGAACTTGACATATGGAACAACCTGGAGAATTCCCAATAAATAATTACAATATTCAACTGGTTCAGGAATTAGGGCAGATGTTACTTTTTTCGGATCGAATGAATAACCGAAGATTTTATTGTTTCACATTCAACGATGGATTAATGTTTACTTAAACGATAGAATTCCAGGATCCTCATTAGCTCAAACACCTCTGAATCCAGAGAAAGCTGTAGTATGCTGTGCTCTCATGCTCATTGGAACTAATTTCTACGATGGTGATCATGAAGAGTGTGTTATCGTAATGGTTTACACGCGTTGGAGCATGTGTCTAGAACTCCATTGATGCGTACAGTTGTAACACGTCCCACTAGCACTATTTGTTTACCTTTTATTTATTATGTAAAGGTGCCAACTAACGTCGGTGATCTGAAGATGTGATCATTTTGCAGATGCACTACTCACGCTACAGCTATCGCCAGATCGAGTCTTTTAATCTTGATCGAACATTGGCTTAGCATACGTGAGTGGAGAAAATCCGTCTGATGCAGTTGACAGTCCAGATTTCTGAGCGGTTCTTTGTTTGAAAAAAGACACAAGATTTGAAGAGTTGTGAAATTCACGATTGCCATCAGTTCTCGGTCTTCAGGTTTGGCTGTAAACATAACGCCACCGACATATTATTCGATTTGTGTCTGCATCATGAAGTTATCGATTAACCATGTCAGCTTACGAGCCAAATCCTCGTCATTTGCGGGAGGTTTTAATTTTCTGCTTTAATATGAAGAAATCTGCAGCTGAGGCTTATCGAGTGCTTTCAAATACCTATGGCGAGGCTGCTATTAGTGAAAGAACTTGCGGAAAGTGGTTCCAACGCCTCAAGAACTGTGATTTTGACGTCGAAGACCAGCATGGCGGTGAAAGAGAGAAGGTTTTCGAAGATGCAGAATTGAAGGCATTACTTGATCAAGACTCGTGTCAAACACAACAAGAATTGGCAGGATCATTGGGAGTGTCGCAACAAGCCATTTCAAAACGTATGAAAGTCATGGGAATGATTCAGTATATCCAAACTCACTTGAACTAGTCCATAAAAACGCTTGGCCATAGATGAAAGTATTGCTAGACAATAAATTCACTGAACCCCAAGGAATTTCTGGAAAGCTGGACAACCCTTGTATAATCGAAATATTCTGGCTTTCTCCAAGTGACTTTGTACCTATATACTATACCTACAATGGCACATATCAAAGGGTTGACAACATAAACTTTAGATCTTCTTCAGTTTTGCGTGCGTTACATTCGCAATCTTTTATTCGCCATATTGATAACATTATAAAGGGTGGTTTTTTAGAGCTATAGAACTTTAAATTGCAATAAAACAACGATGGATTATTCGATTGACATGAATTTTATTCATCCGCAAGATAATCTTGTGGCATTACATTTTTAATATGGCATATGACCGCCACGGTTGGCTCGGATGTAGTCCAATCTGGACGTCCTATTTTCGATGACTTTTTCCAACATTTGTGGTCGTATATCGGCAATAACACGGCGAATTTTGTCTACCAAATGGTCAAGGGTTTGTGGCTTATCCGCATAGACCAATGACTTTACATAGCTCCACAGAAAGTAGTCTAGCGGTGTTAAATCACAAGATTTTGGAGGCCAATTCACAGGTCCAAAACGTGACATTAGGAGGTCACCAAACGTGTCTTTCAATAAATCGATTGTGGCACGAGCTGTGTGACATGTTGCGCCGTCTTGTTGGAACCACAGCTCCTGGACATCATGGTTGTTCAATTCAGGAATGAAAAAGTTAGTAATCATGGCTCTATACCGATCACCATTGACTGTAACGTTCTGGCCATCATCGTTTTTGAAGGAGTACGGACCAAATATTCCACCAGCCCATAAAGCGCACCAAACAGTCAGTTTTTCTGGATGTAACGGTTTTTCGACATACACTTGAGGTTTAGCTTCACTCCAAATGCGGCAGTTTTGTTTGTTGGCGTAGCTATTCAACCAGAAGTGCGCTTCATCGCTAAACAAAATTTGCTTATGAAAATCGGGAACAACGACAATCTCATTTTGGACCAAATTGCACTATTTGCAAGCGTTGTTCAGGCGTGAGTTTATTCATGATGAATTGCCAAACCAAACTGAGAATATATCACTTGACAGCTGTTGAATCGATCGCCATCTTGAACAGTAATGCCAACATAAAGTTATATACCTCGAAAAAAAAACACCCTATACATAGCCACTCTAACTTCAGATTATTTTGACATTTTTCTTCAATCGTTTACTTCATCCCATTTCTGAAGTAAATGAACTATGTAATATGTATTATGTTGTACGAATGACGGACACTGTGAGTCCTATGTTGCATAGATGATTTTCTATAATTGTATAGCCTTCTAATGAATGTATCATAATTTTTAAGTTGGAAAATTGTGTAAAGCAGTTTCGTCTTTGACATAATTGTGAAAAAAACACATCATTATCACGATATCCATTTTTGTGTTAACCTGTCATGTTTATCTGGCTTTTCAGCTTAAACCTGTCCGTAGTCTCGAGAACTTCAAGCACGAATTTCCCAACAGCTCATTTCCCACAAGTCCCGAACACCAGAGTGGTGCTGCATTATCATCTTCACGCATAGCACCGCCCCTCTTTCTTCCCCGCCTAGCATCCCAGGATTCCGAGAATCTGCTCCTGCAGTCTCCCGACGACGTCTTCTCCTCGCCTCCCGCGCCCCCTCCCCGTGTTACCCCACCACTTCCCACCCAAGACCTCTTCGGCACCTCAGCTTTTGTGGTCGGTGGAGGGAGAAACGAAAATGGCGATCCATTATTTTACGTTGCTCATCAAGATTCTGTTGATATCGTTAAGTTGTCACCGCCAGTTGTTTGTGTTTCCAGGCGTAAGGTAAAAAAATAACCAGGATGAACCCAATAATTTTCTAGTCGTCTTAGAATTTTTCAGTATTCTATCTACTTTACTTTTCATTGAAATTCATTCGCAAATCTTCAAATACTACAATGAAGGTTAACGTTTGAAAATGTTATTTGAAAACCACATAAAAAAATCGGTGATTTGTAAGAACTGTTTTGAACTGAGCAGTCACGTGGTAGTGTTCCTTCCCTCTTAACTTTATGTTCCTAAATTTTGACACGCATCTTTTGAAGCTTGGTAGGATCAAGAAAAGAAGGACTCTGGAAGTGTCATCTATGCGCCAGGCCAGGGACTTATTGAGTGATGTAGTACATCAATCATTCTAAAGCATATATCGTTAAATATGGCAAAAATAAAACAACTGCCAATGGACGTGGGCGCTCGTTGCAACGCCAATGGAGCACGGTCTAATCCAAATCTACTAACTGACAAAGAAACTGCAACACCCAGAAGGAGCTTTTTAAATTTTTTTGGTAAAACATAAATAGTATAGCAAGGAGTAAATGATTGAAATTGAAGGAAGGTTTACAATTATTTTTAATAAATTTGTTAATGAAGTGTTTGTCCACCGCGGTTATCTATACACTCCCCAACACCTCTCGGCATTGATGCAATAAGATGGTCTATTTCTTCTTGAGGAATACTGTCCCAAGCTACCTGTATTTCATGTCTCAGAGCATTCAAAGTCCGTGAGGCTTGGGTAAACTTCCAAGCCTTCTACCCATGATGTCCCAAACATGCTCTATGTGCGAAAGATCGGAGGATTTGGGCGGCCATGGCAAAAGATTCACATGATTCGCTTCGAAAAAGTTTAAACTTACTCTGGCAACATTATCTTGCTCGAATTCTAGAGCTGGTTAAGGTAAGGGAGAACATATGGCTCCACTATTCTTTGAAGGTAACGCAGCGCTGTCATGTTAACTCAAATAAAGACTAAATCTGACCTACTTGCATGTGCAATAGCACCCCGTACCATAAGGCCTAGTGTCCGTTGTACATGATGCTCAACATCAAACTGGGGTTCACGTTTTTCTCCCCGACGTCGTCTAACCCTTCTTTGACCATCATGTCAAGGATAATAGAGATTTATCAGAAAAGACAACCTGATGCCATTCCACATTTCAATGTTGACGTTCTCTGCACCACTGTAATCGTTTCCAGCAATGTTCAACCGTCAGAGGTAACACAAGATAATGCTGCAATCCGAAAGCCCTTATCCGGTGGTAAACCGTTCGGACATTACAGGATGGCCTTGTTCTCCTAACCACTCCATCGGCCAAAGATCTAGTTGTCGCAAATTGGCCTCTAATAGTCATAAGTCTTAGACGTCGGTCTTGAACTTCATTTGTGCCCCTTCGACGTCCGGTGCCTACTGTTTTTAGATTTTGGGCATTATCAAACCACCCTTGACAACATCTCATAACAGTAGTTGGATTTCTGTTCGTACGGTTAGCGATTTCAAATTCACTCAGCTGACTATAAATTCTGCGTACACGAGCTCAAGACATTTTAACAACAACTTTACATCGACTTTGGATATCCTCGAACAGCCGATTTGTTGTAAAATTTAAAAAACGACTACAATATTTAAATAACAAAAATTGTTCATATGAAAAAACCTTCACGATTTTTTTCTTCGAATTCAATCATTTACTCCTTCCTATACTATCTATGTTTTACCAACAAAAAAAAAATTAAATTTAAACAGCTCCATCTCCACTCACAAAAAAATTCAATAAAATCGGACTAGTAGAATTCGTATTTGATCATCTACGACCCAAGGGGTATACTAACTTCATTCGAATCGAATAAGAATTGTAGAAGTTAAGGCTACTTACTTAAGGTTACTTTACACCTCCAAGATCATACTATTGGGTATTATAATTTTTGTTATCAGGCAGCATGACTATCTAAAATCAAATTCAAGAACCGATATGAGCATAAGTTCTATTTGAGAATGGTCTGTTAAATCTTCATCATTTCACTAATAAACAGTATCTTGATAAAATACTGAATAAAATTTTAGTCCCAAATCTGAAATATACCTTATTTAAACTACCGGAGTTTATTCATTTTTTTATGTTGGTAGAATACTGAACAATTCTAAACTCAATGAAATATACTCAAATTACCCACATGGCAAAAATTCTCTTTTTCATATTCTTTCATTAGCATTTCCAATGATTTGTACCAAATATTGATTAGAGGTCAACTAAAGTGTGCACTGTTTAATTTCATTGTGGTATTGAATATTTTGATGTTCACATATGACCCATTCTTACTAATTGACATAGAAAAATAATACTCAATAATTAAGTATACCTATATGTTTGATTTAGTTAGAACAAAAATTGAAAATTCAGCCTGAATAAATTTTGAGCTTTTTTACAATATTTCCATATGCTTCTATAGGAGAAAATAAGTTTACTAAACCCATTATTATTGTTATTGTTAATTCTTTCTATGTCAGTTAGTATTTTTTCTTTTTAGATATAATGAATAGTTTAGATTGATATATTTTGCCAAGTGTGTTGAAAATGCGAGCTTATTGATTAATTAATAGTCTTTACAGCAGCAAAACGAAGAAACTGAAGACCTTATTCGATTGGATTCTACATCTGATGATATGGATGACTTTGATCCATTGAGATCCCCCCAACAAACTGCAAATTCTTCGTTTTTGCATCGAAATACATGCAATGTTCCATTGAGCATATCCAACCCATTATATGCTTACGAAAATCATAGTGTTTTGAGAAAGAACGGTAATGTTCCAAATGTAACAACCTCAAGTAGAGATCACGATCTACTTCAAGAGTATGGTATAGACTTCAATAGTTTTTCTAGTATCCAGAATAAAATATCAGAATTTGAAACAGAGGCTGGATCTAGTAAAGTTAATTCGAAGAGTGGATGGACGACCTTCGATTAAGGTTGAAAAAATTCATTTGTGAGTAAATCGAATCGATCTTGTTATTTAGAGAACTTTTCTGAAAACGATTTTCTATGAAAGTGATGCAATAGAATGTTTATTACTACATATTTTTCGATTCATGGCATAATTTCCATAATATAATGTCATTAGAGCCCTATCAATTATTTTATTAGGTAATATTGGAGATTTTAGTGCCTTCAACAATTGATCTCTTACTGATTCTTCAATAAGATATTTATCTCAAATTTTTATTGCTTCATAAGATGGAAATGAAACGAAAATAAAAATTGCACAAAAGACGAATCATGAAATATTTACATTACAGTACAACTTCTTACATGAAATCGAGATAATCAAGAAAATCATCGAAAACTCCACAGCTTGAATTTGAAAATTCCAAAATACTTATCCTTCTGATATTAATATAATAAAAATTGGTCAAATAATTCATTGAATCTGAAGTAATTCAATAGAATACTTGCTAAAACGAAAAATTTATATCAATAAAGAATTAATGAAGATACATATGTACAGAGTGCTACTGCAATATGAGTACCTACCAAAAAAAACACTTTATCGAGGTATGGAATAAAAATGTATTAAAGATCACAATTCTCTTGGTAATTTTACAATTTATGTAGAGAAATATTAAAGATATTTTAGCTCTTTAATTTTATGTTATAATATTATTCAGCCCTTTCTCTTTATATTTCTATGTATGTATTGCAACATCGCTCTGTATATAACAACCAATAATATGAAAACATGCTGGTGCAGATCAAGATTCAAAGCCACATTTGAACGACCTATTGATTCCATTAATCTTCAAAGTCATGCTTATTTGATATAAGTAATAATGATGTAATGTTATTAAAATAAAATATGTAATATAATGAATCCATAAAATTTCTAAAGATTTATTAGAAATTGCTGTCATTAAAAGTGAGCGAAACTTAATTCATATGAAATAAGAACAAGTTAATATTCTTTTACTTTCATTGTAATAATTCATATCCATTTTCAAAAGTAATGTAAGGATTAAAAATATCATGAATTAGATATTTGCTTCCAATGCCAAGCAATATACTAGTGAAATTATTTATTATTTACAAATTAGAGTTATATGCTTGTACAGGTTTTGTTGAGTTTTTTATTCTTGGATTTTATCGACAATTTTTTGCCCTTTTTAATATATAATAATCATAACTATTATCACATTAAATTTTATATCTTTCTTTTTAATTTGTGTATCTACAAAATTGGAAAATAATTTTATCTTATATATTGTTCTCACATATTCATATTTTTGGTACATGTACACGAATATGCTAACGGAGAAATTCTATTTAGCTCTTAGTATCATTTAAAGTAATAATTTTTCGACAAATTGTTTTATATATAAGAAAAGAATTCTAAAAGGAGAAAATATATTAACCATTTAACTGATAAACATTTTCAAATGAAAACAGTCATTATGTGCATAAATCGATCTTTTAATCAAGTTTGAAAATTTTATTTTATTATAGAATTACTTAGCTGTGATATTATAATAAAACTCCCTATTGAAATATATGAAAATAATTGAATTTTGTTGATTTGTACAAATATGTTAATAAATAATTGAAAATTTCGATTATATTTTTCTATTCCATACAAAGACATAGTCTAATGTTATCCCGATCCAGTGTCAGAAATAATTGATTCGAAGTCAGTTGCTCTTTAAAATGCATTTTTTCTTCAAAAAATTTGTAGAATTTTATTTTTGAACAAAAGTTTCCCAAAATAGGACGCTGTATCATTTCACCACGATGCTCAATGCTGTGATTTTAGAATTTTGAGGTGTTAGACTCACTCATGAATCTATTGTCAAATTCAATTCTGCCTTTTCGGCCTGTAAACACGATAACTCTCGAACTATAATCTTAAAATTTTCAGAGTAGGTTTGAATCTCCAATGCCGCAGTTAAGTTTGTTAATGGTTTCATAACTAGCCCTTCGGAATTTTTTAAAACTGTTGAGATCAAAATTTGCATTTGGATATAAATTTGACTTTCAAGCTATGTGTAAAATTGATGATTGCAAACTAGAATCAGAATATTTCACATTTAATAGTAAAATATCTATTTCAGTAATATATTCTAGGACCTAGGAATTAAAAAAATTGAAAAATTCAAAAATATGCTTCTTCGCCTTTAGACAGACTTCAAGAAGTCACCATTGATTCTAGGGAAACCTTTTGAATTCCGCTCCTGACGGTTTGCCTTTTTTAATCCGTTTAAATGAGGTTCTCGATTTCGAATTTTTAGATTCACTACTTTGTCTATTTATTATATAAGGAGTAGAAGGATATTTCTTTTCTTTCTACTCAACGATTTTGACGTATAGCCGGGGATTCCCCACATACCACTATAGCAGCAACGGATATTTCTACAAGTTGATATAACAATCTCTTTTCATCATGAAATTTTGCTATAGTTTTTGAATGATGTGTGGTCAATTTGACGCCCTTAGAAATGTGCTTAGGGGGGACGGAAATAGAATAACTCTCAGAGGAATCTAAGTATATATAAAACCGCTTGCACATATACGTCAAACTTTAAACGTAAAATCACAGCCCAAACGGGACCATCTAGAGCAAAAATGACAAGAATAAGACCCCCCTCAAAATCGTCTGGAGATCCCGGGAAAAATCCCAAACCTTCGATTCTCCTCGCGGTTTTCGAGTATACGGGGTGTTTCGGAACATTTTGACATTTCAAGTCCCATATTTCTGTGGTATCTGTGGACAATTTGACTGTCAGTGTCATGTTAATAATAAATATTCCATTTCTATATATGAAAGTTCTTGAAAAAGTTTGCAGTTTCCAAAATTGTTATTCAATATTTAAATAAATGCCGACAGATAAAATGCAAAGTCTTCGGCGAATCGAAAATTCGATAGATATTTGTCAAAATTTGGAAATGAATATTGATATCATCGAATGCATTTTCAGTTCAGGTTCGTTTGAAGGGTTTGTATAATTATTGATTCAATTGGATGAATGTTACTTTATTTCAGGAATTTTTCGTTTATTTTCCACAAACTATAAAACTACATTCTCTTTCGTGAGAATTTGAATCTATTGCGACAGAAGATGGAACTACAAAAGAGAACAGAAGTTTCATCTGATCATGTATTAAACAGATAGAAAAACTCCTTATAGATAATTCACAATTGGCTTTATTACTGGAAAAAGAGCCAAGTTAGTCAGATGACATTCAAAAATTTCCATGTGTTTTTTGAATATCTGAAATATACACTTTTACGACAGGAGAGTGCAAAAATATAAATGACCCATCCGTTTTTGAAGAATTTGAGTGCAGTGCTGTTGAATTTATAATGAATAAGTCAAGTCGTTGTGAAATCTTCCATACGAATAATTTCAACTATATATTATCTATTATATTATTTGCTGCTCAACTGAAACATGTATTAATAAACCTTGGAAATTAGAGATTCAAACTTTTTACCTGATTTCTCAAAAAGGTTCCACCAAGATAAGAAATTAAAATTTCTTATGAGGTAACATAAGCCATGGGTATTTGAAAGGCAAGTCTATTCATTCTGTCTCTTTTTAGTTTGTTTATTAAAGCTATACTAGGATATACATATAAAAAATCAGTTGAATTACTAGTCAAAATGTTACGACAGAAATAAAATTTAAAGGATCATTCAGTATATGAAGAATTTCAACATGGCAGTTACTTTTGAAATTGGTATCAATTTTCGAGCAATTCAATGTAGGTATAAAATACTTTAAAAAGTAACTATTCATCAAAACTTTCCATTTCATGAATGAATGATTAAACATGTAGATACCTATTTCACTAAAGTTTTCAATCGTTATAGGAATAGTTGCTCTATGGCCAGTTCGAAAATGCTATCCTACTGATTTATTCATTGCTTTTGGTAAAATTAAATTATTAATTGATTCAGATCCAAAGTTAACATTTGAAAAAAATCAACCCACTAACATGGGTCAATAGTATTGGCTGATACAATTTTAGTACCAAGGCAGTCATTTCAAATACTGAACACATCTTCTGACTGAAGTAAAACTTGAACAATGACCTTTTTTTACTTGCAACTTGAAATGAATTTTGCACTTTTTCAGTGTTCAATAATGAGATAATTATTAAATTGACTCAAGAAATTAACATTATCAGGATTAGTTAATACTGCTAAAGACGTTAATAAACCTATTAATTTCTTATATGGTTCATCATTACAACTCTCTTTTGTTGAATCAAATTTCAATTGAGTTTTCAAAGGAGTGATATTCAGCCCTAAACATTTTTTAGCTTTCCATAAATTCTTTATGATAAAATTATCATTTGAATTTTCTATCAGATATTATATTCATTCAGAATTAACATTAGTTAAAACGAAAAAGTCATCCACGTACAATGCAACAACAGTTAGCAAGTTATTTTTTGATTTTATGTAGATACAATGCTCAATTGTTGATCTTTTTTAACTAATATCTATCAAAATTTTATTTACTATATATATTGCCCTGTTCAATTTACTTCTGAGTAAAACCCAGAGCTACAAGCTTACTCTATAACGTAGCGAACCATCATTCAGATGTCCTCCACTAAATCAGAATTATCTAGTGAAATTTCTATATCATACCTTATCTATGATAACTACATCTCGACTGGTATTAATGAAATTGTTACCTGTATCCCTTTGATCATTCACCAGAACCCATAAAAATCATTTTTGTCCCTATACCTTCAAGAAATATACAACAGAAAAGTATGCAAAATTCATCGATACAATAATCAGATTCTAAAAACGCCTTAGTTCTTCAGGAATGTCCAATTGGTCTTTCGATATTATAAATTATTGGAAATAACCTACTATTAACCAAATTTTTAGATTTCAAAAAGTGTCCTTCCTTATATTCTAAATATATACACCCTATATAATTGTTGATCATATATTGTATTCCTTAATAAATTATGGAATAGAAGAATAATTTGTTGCTCAACTGAAAAAGTATTGATGAACTTGGAAATGAGGGACTTCTTATAACCTGATTTCTCAAAGATGTTACACCTAAATAATTTATTCATTCTGCCTCTTTTCAGTTCATTATAGCTATACTGAATATTCCTAAAACAAAATTTCACTGTAGGTCTTTTCATAGATCTTATCGAATGATTATGTAAATTCAATATTTGTCAAAACTGAAAATAAACATTGAATGCAGTTTCTTTATTTCAGGTGGTATTTCTATTGACTGATAATAACTCTCACACTTTGATTATGCATTTTTCCCAAATTTTTTAAAGAAGAAAGAAATTGCCATTTCTAGAGAAATGAGAATTTCAGATTTCAAAATGTCTAATTACTACTTCAAATATATATACACCTTATATAATTGTTGATCAAATATTGTGTATTTCTTTACAAATTAGTTAATAATTTGAAGTTTTAATCTCAATTTTCAGACTTGAATTGGTCCAACATCTCTAGATACTTCTAATTGATATTCGACAAATAAGTATCCTGTATAATTAGCCACACAAACGAAAATAATCCATCTTCTGAAAAGAAAAACAATGTTTACTATATAGAATTAATTTTAATAATGATTCAAAAGTGATGAAATTTTGCAGACTTACTTATTTTGGGTCTTAGATCACGAATCCGCTGTCATAAATTCCTTAATCCAGCTAGTTTTTTTTTTTATTGTGATTTTTTTTTTTTAATTGTGAAATTGGCCTAATGAAGGTGAGGTTATCCACATTAATAGCTAGTTTTCTTGTATTTTATCAACTGATTCTCGTTAGAAATGATTAATTAATCACATTTCAAGCTTTCCCTGACATAAAAATGCCTTTTTTTCGTCAAAATCGATGGTTTTATCGATTGTTTATATATGGCGGCGGCCATCATGTTTAATACGTAACGTTTGTCAGATGCAATGATGCATAGACCTAATATCCTAATACGGATATTAGGTCTATGGTCAGATGCGAAATAATCTGCGACGTTGCCTGTATGCCAGATCTTCTTGATGGGATCGGTTTTTTACTTGGTGGAAATTCATATTAATAGATTGTTTGAGATTATGACGTATTATAAAACTGTATGGAAACTCATAATTTTCGCACAGCTATTCGAGCAGAAAATTCGGCAAATTTATTTTCGAAATGAATAAATGGTAGTTCATATGGTGTTATTCTGGTTTCTTCGATATTGGCATCGGATTCAGTTTAGTCCTCCTGAACATATACAGGGACATTGATGTTGACGAGGACGCTGTGATTACAAGGTTTTCAAAGGGTTCACAGACCAAATTAGATTTTGTGTTATACTTGCCAATTGTCTTCTTTTTTTTTTCATATGAAACAATAGATTTACTATTTTTTTTTTAAATTTCTACCTGAATGGCTAAAACCGTGATAACTAAATAAATATATTATAATATAACAAATACATAAGCGTACAAATTTTTTTACCGAAATTTGAGGCTTTATTGTAAAACACTGGTTATACATTTATGATTCGAAATACTGCCCATCGCTGGTCACTATACTTTCTCACATCTTTCGGGCAGCGTACGAATTGAAAAAACTGGTCATCTTTTGAAGCGATCCACGAATCGATCCAAGTTTTTAATTCTTCATAAGATAGGAAGTGCTGGTCAGCCAGGCTGTGTGCTATTGATCGAAACAAGTGATAGTCCGAGGGAGCAACGTCTGGAGAATACGTCGGGTGGGGTAGGAATTCCCATTTCAACTTTTTCAAGTATATCTTGACTTTCGCAACATGGAGTCGAGCATTGTCATGCAGTAAAATCCATTCATCTACTCTCTCGTCGTATTGCGGCGGTTTGTCTCTCAATGCTCGACACAAACGCATTGATTGCGTTCGATAACGATCGCCTGTGATCGTTTCAGTTAACAACTCATAATACACTACGCCGAGCTGTTCCCACCAAATACTGAGCATGACCTTAGAACCGAGAATATTCGGTTTAGCAGTCGACGTGGAAGCAAGGCCGGGATATCCACATGATTTTATGTGCTTGGGATTATCGTAATGAACCCGTTTTTCGTCTCCAGTCCCAATCCGATGCAGAAATTCCTTCCGTCTTTGCCTCGAAAGCAGCTGTTCACAAACAAACAAATTCCGTTCAAACACCTCCCGGCTTCAACTCGTACGGCACCCACTTTTCTTGTTTCTGAATCATTCCTATGACTTTCAGGCGTTTCGAAATGGCTTGTAGTCCTAATGATCCTGTCAATTATTTGAATTTGAGAGCATAATTATGTTTGAACACTACCCTTATTTTTACCGTAGAATTCAACGAAATCACAAAAAAAATAGGGTTCTGATTTGAAAATCGAAAGTTATGATCAAATTTTGTTCACAATTTTTGGCACAATATTTGAAACACCCTGTGATGATATTTTTCAAATTCAAGATATGCACGATATTCCAACATCATTCTAGTTTGTGAAAGTGAATTGAGTATACGCATAGGATATTCACAGTGAAAATAATTCACGTGATAGTGACTATGGAAATTCTCTCTTTTTTACGGTTTTTTCTTAATATTTTGAAAACTATGAGAACTAACGCAATAATTTTAGCAGAGAGTAATTGAGAATGGAAATCTTTCTTGTATAACCGGAAGTGCCAGAACTTCTAAAATATTTTAGCTGAATAGGGCATCATGAACAATGTCATATTCTGAATTTTCAGATTTCAAATCGGCCCCGTTCTCCAGAAACGTCTAATAGGCCTTCGAACTTGAAACACCCTGTATAAATATTCATATAAATATCTAAATATAAATATTTTTGAGAGGTTAAGCTCGATATCGGTGTAATCTGGGATTTGGTACCATAGAAAAACTCGAAACCCTTAACGGCGAACCCCCTCAAACTTAAGGCTAGGACCGCCCTTGATTTGTCGTCATGGAAAGTTATTTGCATCAAATATTTTCATGTGAGCAAGGGCGAAATGGTATGTTCTAGGAAAGAAGTCATATAGAATTCTACCCTAGAATCAGCATAGGATACCGAGTGAATCGTCTAAAATCTGCTAACGATACAAGGTTTCCGAAAAAAATATTTTATTTTCTAGAGGGATACCCAGTGAAGGATCTACCGGCATATTGACGGGGTCCAAGGGGCGGAGCCCCTTCGGCGAGCAGAGCGAGTAACTCATTTAATTTCGTTTCAAGTGAATTTCCATCAAGTAAAGACCGATCCAATCCAACACAAATATAAGTCACGCTGCGAAAAAAGTATCCATATCCTGAATTGAATTCGTTTTCAAGTCAAAATGATTAGTCCGAACTCCGAGAGTTTTCTGAACGTTAGGTTTTAAATTCAAACATTTTGTTAAAAAGAAACGTTTTTTTTCCATATCTTTATGGGCGTATTTTCTTGTCGATTTTCAGATGACATCAGTAGCTATAATGTCGGTAGCTATAACGTTACCGATTAAAAATTGACTTTGAAGTCATGAATATGAAAGGAAAATTCATCCATCACCATCAGTCATCAGTCAGTCATTGTTTCTAACGTGGATTCAATAACTGTGGTTATAATAACAGGTTAGGATCCTGCTAGGTAGTCTTGGTAACATATTTTTTCGATTATGAGCGAAGAAGTGAAAGTTGTCACAGAAAATGGGGATGTTGAGCCTCCAAAAACGGCCAAACAGCTCGAAAAGGAAGCAAAAAAGCAGGCGAAATTGGACAAACTAAAACAAAAATTGGAAAAGAAACAAACTACTGCTCCTAAAAAAGATAATGAGGTATAACTAAGTTTTGTATAGGATTGACTGCATTCTCATTGATTTTGTTTTCAGAAAAAGGAAAAAAAGAAAGAATTCAAGGAAGCTGCTGTTTACACTTCAAATACCCCTGAAGGTACAAAAAAAAATATTTCGGACTCATTACCTGACTCCTACAGCCCTAAGTATGTTGAAGCTGCTTGGTATACTTGGTGGGAAAAGAGCGGTTTTTTCAAGCCAGAATATGGAGTGAGCAAATTTTATTGATAGATTTATGAGCATAATAAGTTTCAATTACCTCATCTCAAATTTTAATTTCTTTTTCAGAAAAAATCCATAAGTGACCCATGTCCTAAGGGAAAATTCGTTATCATTATTCCTCCACCAAATGTTACTGGAACCTTACATTTAGGTCATGCCTTAACTAATGCTATCCAAGATTCAATTGTGAGATGGTATGTTTTTTTTCAAATTTTCAAATGATATTGATTCATCAATGATTAACTAACAGGCACAGAATGAAAGGACAAATGACATTATGGAATCCAGGTTGTGATCATGCGGGTATTGCTACACAGGTGGTTGTTGAGAAAAAACTATGGAAAGAAGAAAAGAAAACAAGACATGACCTAGGAAGAGACGAATTCCTGAAAAAAATATGGAAATGGAAGCAGGAGTGAGTCATTTTGTCACCAATCAATTGTAATTCATATTTTTATCATGTCATTTTGTAGAAAAGGGGATAGAATTTACCACCAATTAAAGAAAATGGGTTCCTCTTACGATTGGGATAGAGCAGCTTTTACAATGGATCCTAAATTATGCAAGGCTGTGATAGAAGCTTTTGTGAGATTACATGATGAGGGTATAATATATAGAGCTAATCGCTTGGTGAATTGGTCTTGTACTCTGAAATCCGCAATTTCTGAAATAGAGGTAAATATTTTTTTTTTTTTACAGAAAATGAACAAATTTGGCTTCGGTCTTAAAGAGTCGAAATAATTTCACCAGCATAATGTTCATTATGGAAAATTCTATTGACTATTGTTGAAACTACATTTCAATAAACTGAATGAAATGTGAATATTTCTCCATCACATTATATTTTGCAGGTGGATAAAATGGAAATTCCTGGTAGAACTTTCATATCTGTACCTGGTTATACAGAAAAAGTTGAATTTGGTGTTATAGTATCTTTTGCTTATTGTGTTGATGGAACTGATGAAAAGGTAGTAGTGGCAACAACTCGTATAGAAACCATGCTTGGAGATACAGCTGTTGCTGTCCATCCAGATGATGAAAGGTTAAATTTAAATTCATATTTTCTCAGATTTTATTCCTTGTTTGGAATCAATGAAATCATTATCATGTCCATAAAATAAATGATTAGGGCTCAAAGTGGATCTCAATTCAGCTGAACAAAGATGAGTTGAAGAAATTTCTCTTTTTTTTTTTTAAATTTTACTATGTATTTAACTTTGTAAATGAATTCATTACATATTGAATTTTTCATAATTATTCCAAAGATTATATGTTTTGATCTACAGTTAATTTTATTGAATGTTTACTTGAATCAGGGTAACATGCCGTGAAAAAATATCTTTCTCATTTTAGTTTACTAAGTAACCACTGTTAACAATGCTTATACTGAGGACCCTGAGTCATCTGCATCATCTGATGTTATAGGAATATCACATTTTTTATATTTCAATTGTATTTCCTTTTTAAAGATACAAACATCTCCATGGTAAATTTGTAGTCCATCCATTCTGCAACCGTAAAATTCCTATTGTTGCTGATTCATATGTCGATAAAGATTTTGGTACTGGCGCTGTCAAAATCACACCTGCTCATGACCCTAATGATTACGAAGTTGGACAAAGGCATAATTTACCGTTCATAACAATTTTCAATGATCAGGGAGAGATATGTGGCGAATATGGAAAATTCACTGTAAGTCGTAGATGCCGAACTATCTTAACTTTATTTTTATCATTTCAAAATTTTCAGGGTATGAAACGTTTCGATGCTAGGAAAGCTATTCTGGAGGCCCTAAAAGAAAAAGGCCTTTATGTAGAAACCAAAAATAATCCTATGGTAGTACCTATATGCAGTAGAAGTAAAGATATTGTTGAGCCCATGTTGAAGCCTCAATGGTATGTCAAATGTGAAGAGATGGCTTCGAAGGCCATTGAAGCTGTCAACTCTGGTGAATTGAAGATAATTCCTGAAATGCATGTTAAAACTTGGCATCATTGGATGGAGGGTCTTCATGATTGGTGCATTTCCAGACAATTATGGTGGGGACATAGGATACCAGCCTATACTGTTACTTTCAAGTCCAAACCAGAAGGAGTAAGTATGCACAGTGAAAATCCAAATAAATCTAGACATATAGTGAATGAAAATTATTTCATGAATTTAATAAGTGGTTAGGGGATTCTACGAAAGAAGTATAGAATATTATAATTAAGAAAATATATTGATTCCAAATTTCAATTTGCAATCGATAATGATATTAGAAATCTATATTTTCTGAGGATTGGCGCTTTTTACGCTTTAACAGTCACAAATTGATAATTGACATCAGCTGTATATTGGATCAACAACATATTCTTCTTTATAAATTTCATTTTATTGAAGCCTTGTCAGTATATTCATTAATTATCAACTCATGCTTTATCTCGATATTGAAAATTTTACTTCTGTTAACTTTATTATTATTCATTTTCAATATATATATTATTTTATAGTTGAATCTGGATGATTTCAGAGTGGTAAGTGGATAACAATATGGTACTAGTACTCACTTTTCTTCTCAGTAGAAGTATCACTCAATAATGTATATGCTAAAAAACAAATGAAATGAATAAATATTTCTAGAGGCTCTTTGCACTGTAGATTTTATTATTTTATCATCGATTTTCTTTAGCTTATTACACCACATCTGCAATAAATGAATTAATTCATCACCAGATGATATTTAATGCTTCGATTTTAAGGTTGGTGAGTCAGAGATATGGGTATCTGGTAGAACAGAACAAGAAGCACTGGAAAAAGCTCAGGCAAAATTCTCAACATCAGCAGACAATATAATATTGACTCAAGATGAAGATGTGCTGGATACTTGGTTCTCCTCTGGTTTATTCCCATTCTCAATCTTTGGATGGCCAGATCAAACTGAAGATCTCAATGTATTCTACCCCACATCTTTGTTGGAAACTGGTCATGATATCCTCTTTTTCTGGGTGGCAAGAATGGTATTTTTCGGTCAAAAATTGCTGGGAAAGTTACCATTCAGGTGAGGCTTTATGAATTTTTGAATTTTTAACATTTATTTATTCTTGTTATTCCCGAATAATGAACCAAATTAAATGAGTTTATTCCTTCAAGCTTTCATTTTTGGTGTACGAGTTTTGAATAAGTGAATCATTTATTATAGGGAAGTCTATCTCCATCCAATTATAAGAGATGCACATGGTCGTAAAATGAGCAAGTCGCTTGGAAATGTGATTGATCCTATGGATGTAATCAACGGAATCACTCTGGAGGGATTGCACATGCAACTCGCTGATGGTAATTTAGATGCTCGAGAAGTGGAAAAGGCTAAGGCTGGTCAGAAGCAAGATTTCCCTGAAGGAATTCCTGAATGTGGTACAGATGCCTTGAGGTTTGCTCTTTGTGCTATGTGTAGAGGACGAGATATAAACTTGGACATTCTTAGGGTGCAGGGATACAGGTATTCAATTATTTTTTATACATTTAATTAAAATCAGGTATATGCCCCAACCAAATCTTAAACACCATATTGAAAAGAAATTAATATCATATTCAATTCAAAAAATTATAAAAAAGATAAAAACACTGAGGTGAAATCTGGGATTTTTGCACACTTGTTCAAATTCGTATTCATGTAATTTTTTCATGAAAAAATTTTCTTTGGTAAGCAACGAAGCACATGAAAGTTAATAAATGAGATGCATTTGTCTATTTTGGATGGAAATCGGCCTAACAATTTTTTTAAAACAATTGCTGCATCCTTCTTGTATCTTATAGTATCTTGGCATATCTTCAATACTCCCTGCAAATAATTGAAAAAAATTGAAAACTAAACGGTCCCCTCTCCAAAAATATTTCGGCCCAGACTGAAAGAGTCATTTTTACTGATATGTTGATGATTGAGCAAATTTAACTTGCCTAATCTAAAATGAAAAAATCTTGTAAAAGAATATTTTGAGATATAATATTATTAATTCAAGATAATAATTATTGTTGTCAAGATTGCCAAATCTTACTTCCCATTTTTTCATTGAAGTGACTGCTGCTCACAGTGAAAATAATTTGTTCCATTTTTGACATTTTCAAGTATTTCCTTTCATTACACTATTCGTATGTTCAATTTCACAACTACAAAAAAAAATTTTTAAATGAAATTTTTTTCAGATTTTTCTGTAACAAATTATGGAATGCCACTCGTTTTGCTTTGACCTATCTTGCAAATGACTTTGTGGCCCCTGAGAACAATTCCTTCATGGGTAACGAAAGTTTAATGGATCTATGGATATTAAGTAGGCTTGCAGCAGCGGCACAAGACGCCAATAAAGGTTTTGAAACTTATGACTTCTCTCTAGTAACTAATTCAACATACAATGTGTGGCTGTATGAAATTTGTGATGTTTATTTGGTGAGTAAATTTTGTGGAATATCTATATCGTACTGTATATTTCTTCAATCATTAATGTGCCATAAATTTTCTAGGAATGTCTCAAACCAGTGTTTTCTGGATCAGATGAAGCTGCCAAGAAAACAGCTTGTGTGACTCTTTACAGAGCATTAGAAGTAGCTCTTCGTTTGCTGTCTCCTTTTATGCCTTTCATAACTGAAGAACTTTATCAGAGATTGCCAAGACCTTCTTCATTGATCGATCAAATTCCAAGTATTTGTGTTGCTCCATATCCTGAGGCTGACGAGCTAGGTTGGAGACAAGAATCTATCGAAGAAGATGTTGAATTTATTCAACGTGTGGCTAAAGCTATTAGATCTGCTAGAAGTGATTATAATTTACCTAATAAATCCAAGACGGAAGGTATATAATTTGAAATCAGTATTGAGTTTTTATTGTTACTAATTATAATTTCGTTTCAGCTTATGTAAAATGTTCGGATCCTAAAATTTCTGATATTATATCAAAATATAATTCACCATTGTGTACTTTATCATACTGTTCCAAAATTACTAGCAATGAGGAGGTGCCAGTTGGTTGTACTATAATAACAGTTTCTGATAAATGTGAAGTGCATTTACTACTCAAGGGACTTATTGAGCCTGCAAAGGAAATAGCTAGAATTGAAAAGAAGATGCAAGCCTTACAAGGGACACAAAGTAGTTTGGCAAAAGCTATGACTGCTGCAGATTATTCTACAAAGGTATTAAATATTTTAATAAAAAGTAGTTTGTCATTATTACAACTATCCAACAGAATTTGAAAGAAATAATTACTTTTTTCATGTGAAAGCTGGATGTACGACACCAAATTGATATTTTCAATAAAATAATAAAAAAAAATGTTCTAAATAAACTTACACCAAATCTTAATTGATTAACTATTGAGTCATTTGGCAATTTTGATAGTGATAATATTTCTTTGCTTATAGGTCCCGCAGGAAGTTCAAGAAGCAAATTCAGAGAAGCTTTCTCAAACAAAAATTGAACTGGAGAGACTAGAAACAGCCCTTGGAAACCTGAGGCTGATGGAATAAGAAATAACTTCTTAAATAAGCTTTTTTTATTTATTGATTATTGTCTATTTATTCTAGATATGCATTTCAATAAATGTTAATTTAATACACATTAAAGGTGGTGTTTTCTTTATTTATTGATTAAATGAAGTTTTGCTTCAGGTATTATTCCATTCGTATTACGAGATGTTCAAATAATTATTCGATCTGTTGTGTTTTATTCTTGACAAAAATTAGGAATTTCTTTAGAAATACTTATCTCATATCGTGGATCAGTGAACTAAAACACATAAGTCAAAAATTATTATCAACGTCAATGTTTATTATTTTCTTTAAAGACTCAATTTCACAATGATAGTTATTGTTGACATCAACTATCCTAGGTACCACTACCGTTTAAATTATTTGATAGTTACTATCTCCTGCTAGATAGTTCGAAACTACCCTCGCCGTTAATATAAGTCAAGACGTAAAAGGGCAATAGCATGTTTTCCCCCCTTGACTATCAAGGAAACTATGATGAGTGTTATCATCGTAATATTGATTAACACAATTTTGGTGCATTAAAAAACAATGCAGAAGTTTGTATCTTTATAATTTTGACTTATGTGCTTTAGAAAGAAATATGGTGGAGCAGGCTAGGTAGAGGCATGACGTGAGGTAAGTAATCAAATATTCTATTGTATTTACAGTGAAAATGCATATATTTTCTCTTCAAATACAAGAGGATATTAGAATCGCCCGCTTACCTCTATCCTCCCCCCTCCACTATATTTCAACCATACTTCCCTCGATATAAGTATTTCTTCATTAGATTCACAATAAATTATATACGAAAAATTTATTTTTTTATTAGGAGTTAATTCTAGTTAACAGGTTTGAAATATTCCATATTCATTCAATTTAAATACATTTCTTATAGAAAAGTTAATTCATATTTGCCTAAGCAAACACATACTTGAATGGACCATAAGTGGTCTCCACTAAAGATTTTAGTGCAAATGATTTTTTAAGCTTGCATGGCTGCTTTAACATGGGCTTGCTGCAGTGTATGCTGCAACTTGTTTAAAGCTTCTTTGTGATTATCTTGTTTTTTCTCTATAGAAGCAATGAGATCATCAACTCGCTTAATCTCCTTAGAAATATAATCCATTCTTTTCGAAACATTTATTCTGGCTTCTGACAAGTCAGTTTTGATGAGAACAGGTCCAACACTTTTGTATACTTTGGCATTATTTTCTAAAATATCTAATTCGCCTTTGACTATTTCATTTTCACTCAGTTGACCATCTAATTGTTGTCTAGTGGAAATTGCTTTTTGTAATTCTATAAGCAGAAAGTCGATGAGTAATGGTTATGTTATGGATGAGAGTGAATTATAAGTTACCTTTTTGGGTATTTCTGAAATTATCCAATTCAGATTGGAATTTCCTCTGCAGTTCTTCTAGCATTTTTAATCAGTTTTAACTTTGAATACCAAATTTGGAAAATCCTATTTTCAGGTATTATTTTACCAGGTGTTTTGGAAATCTTTAAGTTTTTGGAGCAGGTTATTTATAACAAGAGAGCATAGAATCCTTTTACATATGTCATTTGTCATTAGTAATGACATAACGTTGCATATCTGCGAATTAAAATACAGTAGGTAATCCGTCTGCACCGTTTGATCCAGGAGCTTTATAACGAGCGTTCATTTAAATTCGTGGTCAAGAGTGCTGTGGAGGGATAAGAATTGATTATCACTACTTGATATCACTGAAAATCCACACTAATTTTTCCACAGCACTCTTGACCACGAATTTTAATGAACGCTCGTTATAATTTCTCTTGTTTCTTTCATACACACACACACACACACCTGTAGATTAGGCAGTTAACAATTTTTGTTTTCCATAATTTTGCTTCGATATCTTCGATTTTGAGCGCTCGTCACCGAACTGATTGCTCTATCAAATCGTCACAATGTCTGTAATTTCGAATTTTTGAGCCGGGAATGGTCAAAAATGCTAAGGTTTTCCTCCGCGGCTACTAGTTACGTAGAACCTACATTCGGTGCAATTTTTCATTACTTTTTCCAATAAATCTTGGCTTCCAATGCTTCAAAAGTTGCTGATTTGTCGGCATAAATCAATGACTTAACATAGTCCCACAAAAATAATCGAGAGGCGTCAAGTCGCACGAACGAGGTGGCCAGTTAACGAGACCACTCCTGGAAGTAAAAGTTGTCACCAAATTGAATTTGCAATAAATTGATGGTTAAGCGAGCTCTATTGTAAATTGCGGCGTCTTGTTGAAATCAAATGTCGCCAGAAATAAGCTTTATCAGTAAGCGCAATCAGCTGTTTTTCTTAGACGCGTTAGCTAAGATCCTTATGTAAAATTTTCCACGTAGTAAAAGGACAAAGGCCAACAAGTTGAGAACGGCGACGTATCGATGTTTCGAGCAATAGCAGCAATATTCTTTTCGGTACGCACATTTCTTTGTCTTGTTGATGGTCTTGAATCGAGAGGAGTATCATAAAAGCGAAAACGACTAATAACTGCATAAACTGCTCTATGAACTTCGCGAACAGATTTATTTTTTCAAACTAAATATCCACTATTTGGAAGCGTTGTTTTGGAGTTAAACCATTAATGATGAGTTGCCAAACCTAAAAACCTTACTGAACAGAAATGTCAACACAGTTTGACATTTTCAACTGTCAAAACAAAGACAACAGTCGTAGAAACTTCTCACGCAGCTAAAAAAAACACCCGTTATTTCTGTTGTCTAGTCTCTTAGGGTTATCATCGAATCTGCTTCATTTTTTCGACTTTTTACGTTATTTAAAATTTTGCTTCTTCCCCTTGATATTTATGGTTTATAGATCTGTTTTCAATTTTCAACGCAATAGTTAGTTGATTCTATCCAAAATGATTTTCGAATATCCGAGTTAAAAATGATATTCGGATGACTATGAATAAAAATCCATTACATTTTGATGCCCTGTAAAATTTGCAGAGTTCTTGAAGAATGAATACACGAAGGGCATATAATCAGGATTCTAATGGAATCCTGTCAAAAAATCGTGAAATTGCATTTATTTCTCATCAGAGTAGCAAACATAACTGCACGCAAAGTGTTTACTGATAATGTACGAAGTAGTTTCAATGTAAAACGATTATCACAAGATGGTACGGCTTTAATAAGAGCCAGTTTTATTCTAGTTGATCAATTTTACGCTTCAGCGTTCGTTTTTGAGCGTTCGTTCAACGAACATAAAGAAATACCATTTCGTAAGGATGTCCAAATTTTTATAATTTTGGGCCGGAAATGGTCTCAAACGATGAGGGTCGACTCACTGATGATGAATTCGTCGTCAAATTCGATTACATCCTTCCGGTACAGCTGTAAACACGATACATTTCGAATGGAAAACTTAGATACCCACTTAAAATTTTTAGGATAGGTTCGATTCACGAATGGTTTACTTCGTTAAAGGGAAAAATCGATCTAGTTCGATGATTGAAGTTTGAAGGTGAAACTCTGTACAAGAGTTGCTCACTGGAGAGCATCTCGAGAAATATAAGACTTATAGAAAAAATCTTCAAGGGTCCCCGATCTGTTTTTTCAAAATAATAAGATATCAGAGATCATAGATAACTTGTTTAGTTCTCGAGTTACAGGGCGTTTCTGAAAAAATATCGTTTCAAATATATCGCTATATCTTGGTTTCAGTTCGAGATATTCGAAAATTTTTTTTTCAGTAGTTTTTTTTGGTTTATATGATACTCATAAGAGATCATTCTAAGTATGTTTTTAATTTTTTTTATTATTATTGAATTATTGACATAGGTAACTGTTTAAAGATAGAGAAATAATCATTCTACAGACAAATAACAAAACTTGAGGTCAAATACAGAAGCTATCTGGAATTGATAACTAAACTTATTTTAAAAAAAATTATGTACTAGGTACCTAGTACATAATTTTTTTTTTGGAGATACGTATCTCCAAATAATATTCAATTACAAAAATTGTCACAAAGGTTTTTCATTAACTTTAAAGAACACTGAAAATAAAGAGGTATGAAGTTTTTCCCTACTCTCTAATATATATATTTTTTTTTTTTTTTATTAACTGTTTATTGCATATTTACAATCTACTTATATAGTAATTAGTAAATGTTATAAGTATTGGTTCATGGCTTGAGTCGGGTACCATCCATCAATGGTTCTCCGTACAATCATTCCTCCAAGAGGTCTTCGGGCCAGGTTCTTTTCAATCTCTTATCCAAGAGGGGTTGGGCGAAAAGATTGCTAATCATTATATTTTCATGATTTGCGGTTCGGTCCTTGTATTTGTTGATTCTTGGCGTTATTGTATCTTTTATTGATTTTATTCTCAGATCATTTTGTAAGCTGTAGTTTGTGACGTACCATGGTGCTCCTGCTATCATACGCAGTGTTTTGGACTGGAATGCCTCGAGTATTCTTGTGTTGGACGGCTTAGAACATCCCCATAGTTCTATTCCGTAAGTCCACACTGGTTTAAGGATACATTTATAGATTGTCACTTTATTTTCAAGAGATAGCTTCGATTTTTTGTTCAATAGCCAGTACATTTTCTTCACCTTTAGGTCGAGTTGTCGCCGTTTCATTTTTATATGAGTTTTCCATGTCAGTTTCTCATCCAAATGTAGTCCCAGGTACTTGATCTCTGTTTGGATAGGTATGGGTGTATTTTGCAATTTTACTTGTGGGGGTTTCCCTTTTTTATTGGTGAAAGTTACCTGGGCCGACTTGTTGGTGTTAATATCAATCTTCCATCTTTCAAGCCAATCAGAGAGAGCATCCAGATGATTTTGTAGTTTTTGGGATGATAACAATGGGTCTGCATCTGAGGTTATAATTGCTGTGTCGTCCGCAAATGTTGCTATGATAGACTGGTCAGTTTGTGGGATATCCGAGGTATATATCAGGTAGAGTATAGGTCCGAGTACGCTACCCTGTGGAACTCCTGATCTTATGGTCTTATAATCGGATAACGAGTCCTCTGTTTTAACCTGCAAGTAGCGGTCGTTCAAGTATGACTTCAATATTTTGTAAAATCGGTCAGGTAAGATTTTTTTCAGTTTGAATAGTAGTCCCTCATGCCAAACTCTGTCAAAGGCTTGTTTTACATCTAGGAACACCGAGGTGCAGTACTCTCCCGTTTCAAGACAAGTTTTGATTTTGTTGACAATTCGATGGCATTGTTGGATTGTTGAATGGTTATTACGGAATCCAAATTGGTGATCTGGCACATGTTCTTTCAGTGGTGTTGTTTCTTCTAGTCTTTTTAGTAGGAGTTTTTCGCATAACTTTGACATGATAGGTAATAGACTAATCGGGCGGTAAGATTCACAGTTTGTTGGTGGCTTGCCGGGTTTGAGTACCATGATCACTTGTGCGAGTTTCCACTGCATTGGATAGTAGCCTATTTCTAAAATTCTATTGAGTATGGTAGTGAGAAGGACTATGGCTTTCCGTGGCAGGTTTTTCAGTACGTCTCCTACTATAAGATCATGTCCAGGTGCTTTGCGTGGATTCAATAATTTAATTTCACTGAATACTTCCTTCGGTGTAAAGTGCTTAATTGGAAGAGATGACTGGTTAGGAGCATTTAGAAAATCTTTGATTTCACTGTCAGAGTTACCTTGTTGGTTGGGACTATATACTTCAGCTAGATATTCAGCAAAAACTGTTGATTTGTCAGAGTTTGTGCGAGCCCAAGTTCCATTAGATTTTTTGATGGGTGAGTTGCTTACTATGGGCTGTTTCAACTTTTTTGTTGCTTTCCACAAAGAATGGTCGTCAGGAGATAGCTGGGTTATATAGTTATGGAAACTGTTGTTCTTTATTTCTTGTAAGGTTTTCGTGATCTCGTGAGTTAGTCTGTTTAGATTCCTTTTGACTGATGGGTTTCTACTTCTTTGCCATAGTCGTCTCATTCTTCGTTTTTCAGATATCATTTGCCTAAGGTATAGTGGTGTATTTTGAATTTCCACTTTTTCACTTGTATCTGGTGTAGCAGTCCAGGACGCGTATTGTATGATTTCTGTCAGGTATTTAACAACTTCTTCTATTTCTTCGCCATTACTTATTCGATGGTTCAGAGTTATGACTTCATTAATTGTTTTCCGAAATAGTTCCCAGTCTGTTTTTGCGGTGCATAATTTTGGTATAGACTTCTTCTGGATCGGGTGAGTGCTAAGGGTGATTATTATGGGACTATGATCGGATGACAGATCGTAACAGGATTCAATATTGATGTGTACATCACCAATGCCTTTAGTTATTCCAAAATCAAGCAGGTCAGTGGGCCAATAAGTGGGATCCCCTGTAGATAGGATATTGAGGTTATTGTTTGATATCGTTCTATATAGAGCTCGTCCTTTGGGGGTGGTTAATCTAGACCCAAATGCGGTATGTTTCGCGTTCCAATCGCCTGCAGTAAGGAAACGAGGGCCTAGGGTGAGTATGAAGTCGTTATATTCTTCAGTTGTTACTGTATGGCGTGGAGGACTATATATTGCTGCTATACATAGGGGCCAATTGAAGGTTTCCAGGTTCAGTACAGTTGCTTGGATTTTGGCAGTGATGTAAGGCTGTTCTTCATGGTGTTTATATGTATTTTTTATTATGATCGCTGATCCTGCATGTGCTGTTCCATCTGGGTGGTTTGCATAATATATGTTGTATCGAGGTATTTTGATATCAGTATAATTGGTTGCATGACTTTCTGAGATTAGTAGGATGTCGATTTTGTTGATGTCAAGGAAGTATTCTATTTCCAGGATATGGTTTTTTAGGCCATTGGCGTTCCATGCAGCAATTCGTAGTGATGTAGCCATTAGTTAGATAATTTGTTGATGACTGTAGTGAGCATGCTTAGGATCATGCTGTTTTGATTGAGCAGTTGTGTGAATAAGTTCTTGAAATCCTCCAGGAAGTCTGTTAGTTTTTCTGATAGTTGTTGTATGCCATCTGTGTCTTGAGTATTTAGGGCTTGGGCGTAGGTTTTATTCGTTTTACTAATATTTCTTGGTTGCGGTAGTGTTTGGACTTGTGGAGTACTGGTTGTTACTTGGTTTTGTGGATTAGTTCTGTTTCCTTTATTTCTGTTTTTCATATTCATTAGGTCACGGTAAACAGAGCATCCTTTATAATTTGCTGGGTGATCACCTTGGCAAAGTGCGCATGTGGCTGGGGTATTTTTTTGTTTCCGGCAATTTTTACTGTCATGATCTTGTCCACATTT
Organism: Harmonia axyridis; assembly: GCF_914767665.1. NCBI lineage: Eukaryota > Metazoa > Arthropoda > Insecta > Coleoptera > Coccinellidae > Harmonia > Harmonia axyridis. Next base: position 21,111,482 of record NC_059502.1, read on the forward strand.
AACACAGTTATAGGGTTTTCTGCAATATGTTTTGCTGTGTCCATAATCTTGACATCGCGTGCATTGAACAATAGTGTTTTTGAATTTTGGTGGTTCTACCCTGATTTTAATTTGCCCAAGAAATTCCAGATTGAATATCTCTTTGTTGTTTTTTTGAGGCTCTAGATCTATGAAGTGAAGTGAGAGTGGATCTTTACTCACCCTGTGCTTGGCATTGATGATATTTCTCACTTTATGGCCTTTTGTTTCGAGCTCCTGTTTAATTTCGGGTATTGGTATTGAGTGGTGCAATCCCCGTATAACTACTCTATAAGCCCTTTCTTCCTTCAATTGATAGGAGTGATGTATGATATCTTCAGATCTTAGATGATGTATTAATTTTCTATATGTTTCTGAATTGACTGGGTTGACTTTGATTATATTGTTTGCCATGCTTTTAACAACATATGTTTCAGGAGGGGTCGCTGTTGTTAGGCTTGCTATCATATCCTTGTAGTTTGACACACCATAAATATATATAGGTGGAGGTTTGTGGATTACTTCCCTTTCGTTATGTTTTCTTCCCTTTCCTTGCTCATCAGGTAAAGTATTTCCGCCATCATCGTTTTGGAGTTGTTGGAATCTGTTGTTTGTTTCTATTTGCTCCGCACTTTCTTCTGAAGATTGGCGATGAACTCTTTTTCTCTTGTTGTTAGTGACTTTTTGCCATGTGTGAGTTTTTGGGACTTGATAAACTGGTTGTCCATGTTGATCAAATCCAATTATGTTTTCCGAGGGGGAGCGATTATTTTGTGTACAATTATCTTGTGTGGTGTCTTTCATCTGGACCTCCTGTATATCATTCTGATTAGGGTTTATCAGATCCCCAGGCGTGGAACTCATGTTTGTTTCCTCGCTATCCGCGGTTATCTGATTCTCGGGACATCTGGTCAACTTTATCGCGTTTGTGTTTATCAATTCTTGAATGAATGCAAATCCAATAATATAATTATATTGGTAGAAAAACGGGAGATTTTTCTACCTCCTTCCACTTAGTGAGGGTAGCAATGTCTTATTCACTAAACCCCCAATTTTCATGAAACTTAACACTTTCTTTTTCAAAGTTATCAGCAAAATTCGAAGATCGTTTTTCAACACGTGCGCACCGTATCGCTATATGATAGACAATCCTCTAATATATAAACCATAAAAATTACTGAAAAAACGTTTGAGAATTTTTCTAATATCTCGAACAGCAACCAAGGTATACCGGAATATTTGAAACAGTCATCTTTCAGAAACATCCAGTAATTTGAGAATGAATCAAGATATCCTTGATATGCTTGCTTATATCTTATTATTTTGGGGGTCTCTGGAAATTTTTCTCATAGTTCTCACAGGCTTTCAGTGAGCATCGACTTTAGGAAACCCTGTACAATGACAAAATAAAACTTCACAAGAACTCACTTCAAAATTGACATCATTAGCTAACAGTTTCGGCTTATTACTAAAGGAGGGTGCTTCTTTAGAGCTATCCAACTTTAAATTGCAATAAAACAACGATGGATTATTCGATTGACATAAATTCTATTTATCCGCAAGATAATCTTGTGGCATTACATTTTAAATATGATTTCTGGCATATGACCACCACGGCTGGCTCGGATGTAGTCCATCTGGACGTCCAATTTTCGATGACTTTTTCCAAAATTTGTGGACGTATATCGGCAATAACACGGCGAAAGTTGTCTTCCAAATGGTCAAGGGTTTGTGGCTTATCCGCATAGACCAATGACTTTACATAGCCCCACAGAAAATAGTCTAGCGGTGTTAAATCACAAGATCTTCGAGGCCAATTCACAGGTCCAAAACGTGAAATTAGGCGGTCGCCGGTCACCAACCGTGTTTTTCAATAAATCGATTGTGGCACGAGCTGTGTGACATGTTGCGCCGTCTTGTTGGAACCACAGCTCCTGGACATCATGGTTGTTCAATTCAGGAATGAAAAAGTTAGTAATCATGGCTCTATACCGATCACCATTGACTGTAACGTTCTGGCAACCATCGTTTTTGAAGAAGTACGGACAAATGATTCCACCAGCCCATAAAGCACACCAAACAGTCAGTTTTTCTGGATGTAACGGTTTTCAACATACACTTGAGGATTAGCTTCACCCCAAATGTGGCAGTTATGTTTGTTGACGTAGTCATTCAACCAGAAGTGCGCTTCATCGCTAAACAAAATAAAATGGAAGTAGTGCGCGATACATATTCCGCACAGAACCATTATTTTCGAAATAAAATTTCACTATTTGCAAGCATTGTTCCGGCGTGAGTTTATTCATGATAAATTGCCAAACCAAACTGATAATAAATCACTTAACAGCTGTTAAATCGGTCGCCATCTTGAACAGTAATGCCAACTTAAAGTTATATACCTCGAAAAAAACACCCTATAGAAGGAATTGAGAACCGCCGCATTCGCCATTTTGTCACTCGATGGATTTGTTATGAATGAAATATTAGTGCTCGATTCATTCATTTTTTTGTCCTCGTATTACAATCTCCTTCTTCTTGAGAGTTCACCTTATTTTCCTCTCACCTTTTTTCCCATATGTGACCGATAATACGAGAACATTAACGTAAGAAAAAACCGAGTGTTTTGAAGTTGAACGGCGATATTATAAGATGATTTCTCTAATTCTGTGGTTATTCCGTTCATTCTTCCACATCTTGTAGAACAAAATCGTGCGAGAATATATCAGAAACGCACAGTTTTCATGGTTTTATTTTATTATTCTATGTTGGCACTCCGAACTTTCCGCCACGGCTTTATCTGTCAATTCATCAATTTGCCTTAAAGAAATCAGTTCTGCCAACCAACATTTTTCAATGAAAAAGTCACTAAATTATATTTATGGAAATATTTCATTAATTTCAATAAAAATGCAATGAATTAGAGAAAATAATGTATAATACTCGTACAGAAGGCTCATTCTACCACTCGTTCATTCCAAAACTCGCCACTTCGTGGCTCGTTTTTGAATTTTGAACTCGTGGCAGAATATCAATGCCTTCTGCACTTGTTTTATAAATAACTATTCTCTAATTCTGTGGTTATTCCGTTCATTCTTCCACATCTTGTAGAACAAAATCGTGCGAGAATATATCAGAAACGCACTGTTTTCATGGTTATATTTTATTATTCTATGTTGGCACTCCGAACTTTCCGCCACGGCTTTATCTGTCAATTCATCAATTTGCCTTAAAGAAATCAGTTCTGCCAACCAACATTTTTCAATGCAAAAATCACTAAATGATATTTATGGAAATGTTTCATTAATTTCAATGAAAATGCAATTAATTAGAGAAAATAATGTATAATACTCGTACAGAAGGCTCATTCTACCACTCGTTCATTCCAAAACTCGCCACTTCGTGGCTCGTTTTTGAATTTTGAACTCGTGGAAGAATATCAATGCCTTCTGCACTTGTATTATAAATAACTATTATTATTCCTGAAGTTTGTATTAGAACTGCTTCCGATGTAGAGCTCTCAGGAAGATGATCCCAGGTCAGCACTTTACTTATTATTTCTCTCACCTTACATTTTATTTTCGTAATATAGATCGGTATATTTTTAGGCTATTTCCGTGGGATTGTCATTATTTTAAATTATTTATTAATTCAACCGGTCAGTTTGTGGAAAATTGGTCTATTTTTTTTTTCTATGATGGCGCAATCAAATGAAATTCAAGCTTGAAATTGTTATTTTCTATACATGGGGATTCCCAACTACAGTACTGAACTTCAGATGGTGATGTTAGGTTGTTTTAAAAAAAAGGTCCCACGAACATAGGTATGCTCCGTTTCCGAGATACAGGCTATTGAAGAAAAAAAACGGTAGGTTTTCATAAATTATCGTGAATTTTCTTGAACTAATTTGGTTAAAATTTGGTATTGGTTATTTAAAGTAATGATGCGTTCATTTAACCCTAACTAGATTGAAATTATTCGATCCAGTGGCATCCCAATGAGCCCAACAGCCAACAATATCGCGAAAAAAGTACTTCATTGACTTTTTTGTGTTTTTTTCCAGATTAAGCTACTAAAAATAAGTACAACTTTTTAGTCTTTTGTGTTTTCTTCATATCTAGCTTCACTTTCGAGAAAAAAATTGAAACCACTCAGCGACAAACATTGCCATATTATATATGTCCGATTTTAATCATTTATGGAAATGAATGGCTCCAAAATTTCCATTCGTGTCCATTGATATGATCTATGCATAACAAAAAAGTATGTTTAGAAATAGGCGTAAATACACTTGCCAGTTCTGCTCAAAAAAACATGGAGATATCAAATAGAAAACTATCTTAGGGCCAGTTGCACCATTTGCCTAAGCATTGATTAAAAATTTAAACGTTGATTACTCTATGACTTCTCAACAGAAATCAGAAATTAATCAATGTTTAAATTTTAATCAATATTTAGGCGAATGGTGCAACTGGCCCTTAGAGGCTTATCATTGATCAATGTAAGTTATTATTTTCAATGATGAGCCTCTAAGATAGTTTAGAAACAGGCGTAAATACACTTGCCAGTTCAGCTCAAAAATACATGGAGATTGGAGATATCAAGTAGTAAACGATCTTAGAGGCTTATCATTGAATAGTTATTTATAATACAAGTGCAGAAGGCATTGATATTCTTCCACGAGTTCAAAATTCAAAAACGAGCCACGAAGTGGCGAGTTTTGGAATGAACGAGTGGTAGAATGAGCCGTCTGTACGAGTATTAGACATTATTTTCTCTAATTCATTGCATTTTTATTGAAATTAACGAAATATTTTCATAAATATCATTCAGTGATTTTTGCATTGAAAAATGTTGGTTGGCAGTACTGACTTCTTTAAGGCAAATTGATGAATTGACAGCTAAAGCCGTGGCGGAAAGTTCGGAGTACCAACGTATAATAATAAAATATAACTATGAAAACTGTGCGTTTCTGATATATTCTCGCACGATTTTGTTCTACAAGATGTGGAAGAATGAACGGAATAACCACAGAATTAGAGAATAGTTATTTATAATACAAGTGCAGAAGGCATTGATATTCTTCCACGAGTTCAAAATTCAAAAACGAGCCACGAAGTGGCGAGTTTTGGAATGAACGAGTGGTAGAATGAGCCTTCTGTACGAGTATTATACATTATTTTCTCTAATTAATTGCATTTTCATTGAAATTAATGAAATATTTCCATAAATATCATTTAGTGATTTTTGCATTGAAAAATGTTGGTTGGCAGAACTGATTTCTTTAAGGCAAATTGATGAATTGACAGATAAAGCCGTGGCGGAAAGTTCGGAGTGCCAACATAGAATAATAAAATATAACCATGAAAACAGTGCGTTTCTGATATATTCTCGCACGATTTTGTTCTACAAGATGTGGAAGAATGAACGGAATAACCACAGAATTAGAGAATAGTTATTTATAATACAAGTGCAGAAGGCATTGATATTCTTCCACGAGTTCAAAATTCAAAAACGAGCCACGAAGTGGCGAGTTTTGGAATGAACGAGTGGTAGAATGAGCCTTCTGTACGAGTATTATACATTATTTTCTCTAATTCATGGCATTTTCATTGAAATTAATGAAATATTTCCATAAATATAATTTAGTGATTTTTGCATTGAAAAATGTTGGTTGGCAGAACTGATTTCTTTAAGGCAATTTGATGAATTGACAGATAAAGCCGTAGCGGAAAGTTCGGAGTGCCAACATAGAATAATAAAATATAACCATGAAAACTGTGCGTTTCTGATATATTCTCGCACGATTTTGTTCTACAAGATGTGGAAGAATGAACGGAATAACCACAGAATTAGAGAAAATAATAACTGACATCGATCAATGAACGAAATGGAAATAAAACTGCAATAACAATCCTTTTTTTACGACTATTCTTTCTTTTTCTGTAATAAATATCCAAATATTCGAAACTATAACGAATGTCCGTCTATATTTTCGCGAGTAAGCCATAAATCCACCTAATTATATACATAACGCAAGCCATACTGGGTAGACATGTCAGCCAATCATTAAACCTTAATTTCTTAAGCCATTAAACCGACGATGAAATTCAAACTCTGATAAACTATAACAGAGCACGAAAAAGGTTTTCACAAGAGGGACTGGAGACAGATTGCGTGATGTCTCATCATAAGCCACATTATCTATTGGAAAATTGAGGAAAACTATGCTTGAACGACATGCCCGCTTCTATTCTCCATAAGTTATCTCATGCAGAATGTCATTCTTTATTGAAATGCTATCCGTAATGCGTCGTCCCGTTGATCTGATATGTGCTCAAGAAATTGCTGAAAAAATGGGAAGTGAGTAGGTTTAGTTGTGTGCGAGCGGGAAGGATAATTAAAAGTTTGAAGGATGGCTGACGACGAAGAGTTGAACAGGGTGAGTTTAGACTAATGTCAGTTTGTCGCGAATGTTTTGCCTTGTTTGCATACTTATTATTCAAATTATTATAATTTTCCATATATAACGACTCCGTAGAACTTTTCATGGGGATATCTTTTAATTTATGTTTTTCGCTAAAAATACGTAGAAAGCGTCATTTCCGTTTTGACGCTTCTCTAAGATTTCACAAAGTTGACCTTAGTTAATTAGGATAAATTTTATAAAGATTCAGTTTTTGAATTCTTCAAAGAGTTCATGAAATTTTAACAAGTTTGTCTGAATTTAGACTGATAAGTTTGTGGAACATTGTGAGTTTTAAAATTATAGTCTTTGAAAAGTACGATAAATGTTGAAGCGCAGAATTTGGATGAAATATTTGAAAATTTATATCCTTAGAAGTAAGATTTTGTGGAAAAATACTCAATTCAATATAACAATACAATTACATGTTCCCAATTTCATGTTTTGAAAGGACCATGCACCAGTGGCGTACCCAGTCATAAGACTTGGGGGAATGGAGAAAATGAAAATTGATTATTCGTTTCCGATATCTTTTGAATTTACAGACACATCTTGAGATTTATTTTCAATTCGAGTAGTTTGAAGCTTTTACTTCAGAATTTTATTAATTTTCACCCGATTTTTACATCAATTTTGCTTTTTTAGCCCGTAAATAAATTATGATTATGCCGACGGCAGTCAGATCAAGCCCTTCGATATAACCGCTGGTTGAGTTTTTCGTTGATTAAATTTTTACACAATTAAATTATTGAGCGTTATTGCGGCTCATAATGGATATTCCTCCTGAAGGGAATATATCCCCTTTATCCCCCCTCCCTTTAGGTACACCACTGCCACGCACCGCATCAAAGGAAATAGGATTTCGGTGAATTTGTTCGAATTTTCTATATGTTGGAGAACTCGTAATGCTGATCAAATGTCTTTTGTGCATCAGCACTCTGAAATCAACTGTTTGGATTGAATAGAATGCTAAAAATGACTTTTTTCGGCAACCGTCCGGGAAGTGCTCACTTCCCGGACGGTTTTTCTCTGAGAAAGTAGCATTTCCCGGCCTAGTCCGGAAAGTACGTACTTCCCGGACTAGGCCGGAAAAGAATCATAGAATCCATAGCAACCGAGATAACGGCTGACAGTTCATATGGAATTAGTTGTCAAAGATTTGCATGTTTTTTTATCGCAATCGCAATAAAATATGGAAAGCAGCAGCGATAGTGTTATTTTACATGGTTGCCGAAAAAATATTGTACGCAACACGCCCGAAAATGGTTTTTTTGGACTCACAGACTTCCAGGACTCGCTTACGCTCGTCCTGGAATTTTGTCTATTCGTCCAAAAAAACCCTATTTTCCGGACTTGTTACGTAAATTACTATTCTTAATATTCAAATGTCCATTGTGAACAAATATTTTCGAATATACAGGGTGAGTCAAAAATGTGTACCGAGCTTTCTGGAGGTAATAGTACATTGAAAAATAAGTATAGTTTCTTGAATAAACTTATAGCCCAAAATGCATAATAAGGGAAATATATTTAGTGCATGAATGTAAGTTTTTAAAATACATTTTTTTATTACACTACATTTTTGATATTGTTATAAAGGGGTTTTGAGAGGGAAGGTCATGATTTTGTCGGGACAACTTTTTTGTTGTATTCGTTTCGGTAAAAAAATAAAAGCATTCGATGAAGCGAAGAATATAACATGAAAAAGGCACTCTTATTCAAATACAAAAAATTGAACCGTTTTCGAGATATTTAAGAAAACCATAAAAGTTATCCCAAAAAAAATCATGACTCACTCTCTAAAAACACCCTTTATAACAATATTAGAACTGTAGAAGTGCAATAAAAAAATGTATTTTAATGAATTACAATATACATTCATGCACGAAATTTCAATCAGTAGTTGCATTCACCGTTTAGAAGTTATGCGGAGAGATTTTTTAAATTTTATCAACTTTGGAAGGATATGTTTCCCTTAACATGCATTTTGGGCCATAATTTTATTCATCAAACTATACTTATTTTTCAATATACTATCACCCACAGAAAGTTCGGTACACATTTTTGATTCGAGTCCAAAAAAACCATTTTCGGGCGTGTTGCGTACAATATGTTTTGGGCAACCATGTAAAATAACACTATCGCTGCTGCTTTCCATATTTTATTGCGATTGCGATCAAAAAACATGCAAATTTTTGACAACTAATTTCATATGAACTGTCAGCCGTTATCTAGGTTGCTATGGATTCTATGATTCTTTTCTGGACTAGTCCGGGAAGTACGTACTTTCCGGACTAGGCCGGGAAAGAATCATAGAATCCATAGCAACCGAGATAACGGCTGACAGTTCATATGAAATTAGTTGTCAAAAATTTGCATGTTTGCGTACTTTCCGGACTAGGCCGGGAAATGCTACTTTCTCAGAGAAAAAGCGTCCGGGAAGTGCTCACTTCCCGGACGCCGAAAAAAATTATTTCTGCGATATCACGTTCTTTAGTGATTTCCAACTAATTAAGCGGTGGAATTTAATTTATTTTCAGATATTTTGTGAGATATCAATATCAATTGCGATTGATGATGTTGACATCTTCTAGATCGAACTGAAATATCTAATATGTATGATTCCATAATTCCTGAAGGGCTAAACTCAATTCCTGAAAAGTTGAAGATGGGTTTTGGCGATTGGATATTGCTTTCCCTAAATAATCCCATACGTGCTCAATTGGATTTATGTCTGGTGAGTTTGCTGGCCAGTTCATTCTCTGGATATTTTTCTATTGGAGAATGTTTTGAACCCTTCGTGTGCGATGTGGTGGGGCGTTATCATTCTGATAAATGAAATTATCCCCAAATTCGTTGCGTAGGGGAACAATGAATGGTTCAATGATATTTTCGTAGATGGTACCAGTGATTGTTCGTTCAACGATAATAAGAGGGATTTAGCACATTAGCACATTATTGATCCGCCATGAAAGGGCACAACTTCCCGGACGAAATTGAGTCGCTCTAGTCAGCTTAGACCTCTCCAAACCCTTTCTCATCGACTATCACTTTATGAACCGAATCTTAACTCGGCTGAAAAAGTACGTTGTGCCATTGTGCTAAAAGCCGATCTTGGTGGTTTCTGCCCATTGCCGACGGGTAGCTCTATGTCCAGGTGATAGCCGATGTACCTACTCTAAAAGACATTCTTGCCCTTAAATGCAAATTGCAAGACCTTTGACGATCTGTGTATTTTGGAGTCGTTCATTGAGCAGTGGTTCCCACTCAAGAAACAATATTTTCAATAAATCGTACCTTCCGTTCTCCGTAAAAGTCTAGGGTACCATCGATCGTTGTCCACCCTGTATATCCTTCAGCAACATGCGTACCTACTCTTCCAACTACCATAACATTTCAGCGTAGTCATACTGGCTCTAGCTTCCGACAGAAGTGTTGCTGAAGTTCGAGGCGTGTATACCTTTAGATATATTTTTCAGTATCGTACAATCCTAGATGAAGGATGTTTCTAAATTGGAGATACAAATGAATATAACAGATTCCTTGAATCATTTCAAGAAAAAAGTGGTATAAGTTCCCTTCACAAGATAGTTAATTTTAATTTGGCATATATACATAAAACAATTCCAAATTTCCATCATGTGATATGCTGATTTGCAATTCCATAGGCTGATATTTTTTCTGGTACAGTGCCTGCTTCTTTTCTCCAGAAGTTCTTTCTTTCGTCCAGTAGATACTACACTTTTCGGTTTTTTTCTGCTACCGATTTCGAAAGAAAAAGTTCAAACAATTCTCTAATAAACCTCAGGAAAATCCAAATCATTATAAAGATCCAGTTAGTGAGCTGTGATGAAGAAATTAGAAGAACTACAAGAAACACCTTTTATCTCGAAAATAAAGTTTTAAACGAGAAATAATGATTTCGGTTCTGGAATATTGAAATGGCTAATATCTCTCTGACTTGACCTCGGCTCGGTATGTGTCAATAACATCCCAAGATTCCGGCGATAAGTTTGGTTCTGATGTTGATTATTTCCATGAATATACAAACTAACCCTGTAGCTTTCTGAGGAAAGGCAGAATAGTTATTTATAATACAAGTGCAGAAGGCATTCATATTCTTCCAAGAATTCGAAATTCGAAATTTTTAAAGAACGAGTGGTAGAATGAGCCTTCTGTACGAGTATTATACATTATTTTCTCTAATTCATTGCATTTTCATTGAAATCAATGAAATATTTCCATAAATATCATTTAGTGATTTTTGCATTGAAAAATGTTGTTGGCAGAACTGATTTCTCTAATGCAAATTGATGAATTGACAGATAAAGCCGTGGCGGAAAGTTCGGAGTACCAACATAGAATAATAAGATATAACCATGAAAACTGTGCGTTTCTGATATATTCTCCACAAGATGTGGAAGAATGAACGGAATAACCACAGAATTAGAGAAATTAATTTTTTGCAGTCAATCCGTATACACCTAGTCCTACTCTACTCTGGTAAGAGTATGTAAAGTTACTCACGGAACACCCTGCAGACAGCTAGGCATCTTACATTTTTCTTTAAAGTTTATATTTGAAGTTCGAAAGTTCCCTCATAGCAATAATAGTGCGCCTCATAGAAAATTAATATCAGTATGACAAAATTAAATAAAACGGAATTTTGAAATTTGTGGATTTAGTACTCGGGCTTCTGGTTTGCAAGCCGTTACCCTCGAAGCATAAACATATACCAATACTCTTGGTTCCCATTTGTAACTCATACTAAACTAACCTCCTGCAGTGCCTGGATAACAGCACCAGGAGTGTCCCTGTTGATGTTATTTACCTGGACTTCTCGAGGGCGTTTGATAGGGTGCCTTTGAGGGGATTTCTTGCGAATTTGAGAAGGTTCGGGATAAGAGGTGCACTTCTGGAATGGATTCGAGTTCTTTGTCAGGGTTTTTGGATCCGTTTCTATTACTAGACATGTAACTAGTGGGGCACCTCATGGACCCGTTTTGAGACCACTATTATTTATTTTTTACACCTCTGATATGCATACTTGAGTGTATTAGGCTCGATGATTGGTACTCGTTATGTGTTGGCTAGCCGCCAGCTGAGGCAGACTTCCTCGCAGAATGATCATTGTTTCCAACGATTTGAGTTGGTCTGAACACAACTAGAATATTTGTGCTTAGGAATGAAAGAAAATATATCTCATCTCGATATAATTTCGCTCTTGCGACCCCAGAGTATGTAGCAACATATAGATACAAGATGTATGTCCGTCCTATTCTTGAGTTTGCCGGTCCGGTCTAGTGTCCCAATTTCAAGGGTGATGTTGAGTTGTTGGAGTCTGTCCAGAACTGAGCCCGTATACCACATGCACTTTTAAAACCTACCTATGATGACCGCTTGAAGATCATGAATTTACCGAGATTTACCAACCGCAGGAATAGAGGTGATCTAATTTTGGTTCTTGATTTATCCGAGCTATATACTCTCAGTCATAATAACCTAAAAGGACATAATTTATAGCACCGCAAGGAAAATTTCTGGATCACACCAATAATCACAAATTGTCCTTTGTATTATCCCCTTATATCTGGGCTAGGCTAAATACTTGGCCTATTGCCCTATGTCATTCAGTGACTGTTTTCAGTACACAAGGATTTTGGAGAAGAATAGCTAAAAAAATTGATGCGTCTGATGTAGACTTTATAGTGTTGTAAAATTTTCTGGAGTCCATGATAAAAATCAATTCGTCTCTTTCATTATTTTAAAGTCAAGTAAACCGCATAAACAATCAAAATAATGTCTACAGAACGGACAACCATAGGTCATTGTAACTTTTGATTCTTTCTATTCCGATTTGACATTATTATCTTGAAATTCGATAATAATGCACTTCATCTGAAGGCGATAGATACCTAAGCGATACTTCAATTCTTTTCGATAAATTCTACACGCATTCCCGAATCGATTTAACTGTCTGTTACCCCGGTAATAACACACCCTCTGAATGATATTCGATAAAAATCTTGCAAATCAAGGTGCCTATCAAGTGTTTAATCTCAAGATTTGATTAAAAACATGGGTGATCGACGTGATAATAAAAAGAAGAAATTATCGAGCAGGCTCATCCTTCTAGAGGGTATAAGAAGGCTGGCGATGCCCAGCAGATCCTTGAGTGAGGGAACTGTAATGGTATGTTAGGTGTTTCTAGCAAGAATTGAAATTCGATTAGTCTTGAAATGATTGTTGAAAATTTGCCAAAGCTTAGGTACTAATGGAGAAAGATTTGTTTCTCATCATTTTCATTTGAATACTTTCCACATCAGTCCCCCCCTTCAATTTGAAGAGGAAACAAATATGGAAATTTTCCGATTTGAAATGGCACGTTTAAGATATTTTGAATTTAAAATATAATAAATCAAATAATTTGACAACTTTGTGTCTAATCCTTCACAATATATCTGTATGATATATTTAGTTTATTTTTGTGAAGGATTAGACACAAAGTTGTCAAATTATTTGATTTATATTAAATATCCTTTATCAAGAAGACTCATTAAACTTCTATAATATTTTGAATTATTTATTTAAACTAACTTAAATATCAATATTGTATACTGCTCTTCAAAAGTTAGGGAACTTGAGACAAAATTGATATATATTCACTCTTTTGAAATCATTATTTTAAGTAGCTTAGTAAAGTAAGAAAAAACCACAAAAACCGCCAATGTGAGTTTATGTACTTAGTTACATACACATATTTCAGAACATTATTCTTTAGATGTGGTAAAGAATTAAATAATTTTCCTATTTCATTAGAAACCTATATCCCAAGGACTTCGATATATAAAAAAACTATATTGAAACACTGTCCTGGTGTCTGTAATTTTTGAGCACTCATTCATTCATGCGCATATAACAGTTGTACAGTGGCGGACAACTGGGGACGGTCACGAGTTTTAGATAATTCACAACCGGTTCGAATATAATGACTATAGTATACAAAAATATAATAATATGAAAATAATCAATATATGAAGATAAAAAATAAGAAAAAACAATATAGGCGTACAACTTTGCTTCCGCCGTTTTTTTCCCGAAATTCGAGGCTTTATTGTGAAAAACTGGTTGTACATTTATGATTCAAAATATTGTCTATCGCTGGCCACTACTTTCTCCCATCTTTCGGACAGCGTACGAATCCCGCGTTGAAGAACTGGTCATCTTTGAAGCGATCCCCGAATCGTGCTGGCCAGCCAGGGCCCAGGAGGTGTGCCATTGATCGAAACAAGTTTGGCCGTCGACGTGGAGGGATGGCTGAGATATCCCCATGATTTTCTGCGCTTGGGATTAGTTTGAAGTAATTATATCTCATTTAAATTAATTCGAAGATTAATTGATAAGAGTAGTTTTTCCTCCACGATTTCGTGCCAACGTAATAAACCCATTCTTCGTCCATTTTTCTACGATGCAGAAATCCCTTCCGTCTTTGCCTTGCAAGCAGCTGTTCAGAAGCAAATAAACGCCGTTCAACATCTCTCGGCTTCAACTCGTACGGCACCCTGTTCCTTGTTTCTGAATCATTTCCATGACTTTCAGGCGTTTAAAAACTGCTTGTAGCGTCACTTCCAGTTCAAATTCTTGCCAATTCTTGTTGCGTTTGACATGAGTCTTGATCGAGTAATTAATGCCTCCAATTCTACATCTTCGAAAATCTCTCCTTCACCGCCATGGTGGTCTTCGACGTCAAAATCACCGTTCTGGAAGCGTTGAAACCATTCTCTGTTGGTCTGTTTATACCTTTACTCCCTTATGGCACAACTGTTTAATCCAAACTCCACTGTCAACAATTGGATCGTCCGAAAGAAGCCGCCAGCTTTGGTCATTAGGAGAGGAATTGTGTTCCATCAGAACAGCACCATCGATAGAAGCTCCAGATGCTTGGTTGGGATGTTCTTATGCATCCTCCTCATAGTCCGGGCCTTGCATCTAGTCCTCTATCTCAATTTTTTGCAATTAGGGACGAGAGCTTCTATGAGAGAGGCAACAAGTTATCCAACAAAACGACATAAATTTGTCCTAAATCGAATCATTCTTACTATGGGGATGAAGGTTTGTTTTTCATGCAAAAATAATGGATTTCTTTTTACCTCTCCTTACAGGGGATGAGCCTTTGATTTGTACATATATTTGAACCGAAGATTCCTGAGGTTCAATTGAAAACATCTTTTTCCTTAAACATCTTTTTTTTTTATTTGGCTCGGTTGAAAGAATAAAAAAATGTTATTTTTAGTTATCCCAAATGGAATGGAATCGAAGGAATTGATTATCGGAATATAGTTCTTTTATTGGTGTGATGAATCTTTTCCGAACATAACATTTAATTATAGTCCGATCAACTCCAGAATGCCCGATACGCTAAGTGGAAAAAAAAATTTGATCGGAAAAAATGGTAAAGAAAAAAGCGTTTCTTTTGACTTCAGGAATCTTTGGTTGAAATATACTAACTGACAAAGAAACTGCAACACCCAGAAGGAGCTGTTTAAATTTAATTTTTTTTTGGTAAAACATAGATAGTATAGCAAGAAGAAAATGATTGAAATTTGGAGAAAAGAACGAAAAGTTTACATTTTTTTTAATGAATTTGTTACTAATGTGTGTGTCCACTGCGATTATCTATACACTCCCCAACACGTCTCGGCATTTATGCAATAAGATGGTCTATTTCTTCTTGAGGGATACTATCCTAAGCTACTTCAAGCTACACAAGTACTTCATGTCTCAGAGCCGCCAAAGTCCGTGGGGGCTTCTATCTATGATGTCCCAAACATGCTCGGGAGATCATATAGCTTCACTATTTCTTGGTGGTAACGCAGCGCTGTCATGTTACCTCAAATAAGGACGAAAAATGACCTACTTGCATGTCCAATAGCACCCCAAACCATAACGCCTATTGTCATTTGTACATGACGCTCAACATTAAACTGAGGTTCACATCTTTCTCCCCGACGTCGTCTAACCCTTCTTCGGCCATCATGTGCACCCAAGGAGAATAGAAATTCATCAGAAAAGACGACCTAATGCAGTTCCACATTCCAATGTTGACGTTCTCTGCGCCACTGTAATCGTGCCGGCGATGCTCAACCGCCAGACAGTTACAGGATGGCCTTGTTCTCCTAACCTCTCATAAGCTAAAGATCGAGTTGTCGCAAATCGGTCTCTAATGGGCATAAGTCTTAGACGTCGATCTTCATTTGTTCCCCTTCGACGTCCGGTGCCTACTCTCATTCGATTTTGGGCTTAATCAAACCACGCTTGACAACATCTCATAACAGTAGATCGATTTCTGTTTGTACGGTTAGCGATTTCTCAAAATGACAACCTCGTCTCCCGTAGACCAATAATTCGACCTCTTTCAAATTCACTTAGCTGACGATAAATTCCGCGTACACGTGCTCTGGGCATTTCAACAACTAAACATCGTTTTTGGATCTCCTCGAACAGCTGGTTTGTAGTAAAATTTAAAAAAAACTTGCAAAAAACGACTACAATATTTTAGTAACAAAAATTATTTATATGAAAATCTTTCTCTGAAACGGTTGCCCCTAGCAACTTAAATGAGTTATACCTTTTTTAACTAGAAAAGTCAGGGGAATCGATTTTTTTAGTCCAGAATGACGTACAGGGTAGCACAGAAAAGTTGCTACGGTTTAAAGGGGACGAAATTATTGCCAGTGGCGCCCTCTAGAAAATACAACCAAATCGACCACAAATTTGAATTTCTCACCTCAAAAAACCCCATGTACCAACTTTCATGCAATTATTTGGAATCAGTCGAAAGATATTTAAGAAAACGCGAATTATTTTTTCAACTTTAACACCCTGTATCTCGGAAACGAAGCATTTCCGGACCCATGTTCATAGAAACTTTTTTGCTTAAAATGATGTTATCTATCACCCGTTTCAGTTTGTCGGAAACAAATCAGAACACCCTGTATATGTACAAGTCAAAGACTCACCCTGTGTATTACCAAAGAAACACTAAGTCTAGCAAACGAACAAACAAGCATACCAACACTCTTCAAACATTTTTCCAAAATCATTCAACCTTTCAATTCCATGCAATATTAATAAATGAAAATGAATCAATCCCATCCTTTCAAGCCTGTTATCAAGCTTGCTGATTGAACGGCACCCTAATTTCTACCTGTCAGAACTGTTAATCAGGGTAGGATTTAATTTCGGCTCACATAAAACTTCACACATGCTTTAATAGATCCTGTGCACTAGATGGTGCCAAGCAGAAACCTCGCGCGCTATTTATCCAGAGAAAAAAAATCATCGCCACCATGGCTGGAATGGAAATAATGCTGGTTTGAATCCTGAAACGCGAGCTTCGCGTGTTTTAATTTCGGCACAGGTCCTTCTTTCAGTTTTGTGAGAGGTGTCTCTCCAGGTTGAGTGGAATTTTTGGATTTTTTTGTGGTTCGAGTGATGTTCGTGTCAGGTGTTCCTTTACACTCGGATTCTGAGAGCGAATTGGATGATTCTGAGCTTGATCCTTTGGAGTTGCTAGCGGTGAGATGATAAAAGGAAGAAAAAAATTCGATAGATTCCTATCAATCATTGATTTTTTGATTATTTCAGGTTTGATGAAAATTATATTTATTTGTTACATCATACACTTTCCCAAGAGGTTTACGCACCACCAAAAAGTTGGCAAAAGTTTAAAATACTTTCTAGTCAAAAATTTTGTTTCAAAATATAACATTTCAGAATCCTCGCAAAGACGAAGAACGTGAATTTTTCCATAAAATGAGCCAATAATCTTTTTACTTTCCTTTATAATCGACACGGCAGCAAAAAATCGGACTCTTAAGGTTTATGATTTTATTAGCGCTTTCACGATGTTTATTTTTTTTACACTACGAACACGTCTATGTCCGATGTTTATTATTTTCCTGTATCTACCCGCTTTGTCGGCGTCCCACTCGTTTTGCCATCTATGATTTTTACACTCGTCATCGGTTTACACTTACCCGTTGTTTTCGGTTTCTTGTCACGAAATTTTGATACTGCAGTTATCAAAGAACTGAACTGAGTTATTCGCATCGAAAAATTGTCTGTGCTGTGTTTTACAATTTGATGTGTTTCGATCAAATTGAAATTTATTTGTGGAAACATCAGTCTTGAATTGGCTATAAAGGGTGTTCCTAAATTGGAAGTACTTCTGATAATTTAAAAAATAAAGTCCCATGACATGGGCCCGCAAACGATTTGTCTTCGAGATTCAGATGTTAAAGTTCAAGTTTTTTCTCATAGCAGCTTACCTTCTAAAGATATTTAACTTAAATTCGACAGAGATATTCCAATTTAATGTTTTCATCATGTGATATGCTAATTTTGAATGCAAATGTACACGGTGATATTTTTTCTGCTGAACTACCAGTAATTTAGAAAATTGTAAATTGTTCTTGTCAAACAATTCTTATATTATATATAATTGTTATAAAAGACATACTTATTTACCCAATCTGTAGAGAAGATTAATGAAGATAAAAAAAACTGTTATAAGCATCACAAAAAAGTAGGACTACAAAAAACACCATACATTTCTAAAACAAATCGTTTGCGGGCCCAAGTATAGGACATTTTATTCTTTGAATTATTCAAGAAGTGTCTCATTTTTCTTCCAATTAGGGACCCCCCGTATAAGGTAAAAACAATCGGATCGGTAATCAAAAAATGCTATTATTTCGAGTAATTTTTGGTTCGAACTTCGTTATCAAACCTTTCTTTCTCACATTACAGATATGAGTACACGTTGTCGTCAAAAAATTTTTTTCGATTACCCCACCCCAAAAAAAAAGATCTACGTCCTTGACTAGGGGAGTCCCGTAGGACACTATTCTGGGTCCTGATCTTTTTATACTATACATGGATGACCTACCTGATAATAGCCAGATGATATCTTTGTTGTAGTTGTTTCATTACCACTCTTAGTTTCGTTTTTGTTTTATTATTACTATCATGTTATATTTTTCGATATTGTTCATGTCTAGGTTTAGTTATTTTCTGGTACATCTGTAAAATGGCTTGTTCCGTTTGAATAAATAAATAAATAAATTATCTGTATCAAACTAGAATTATTAAAGCCTATTTGAGAAGTCCAAGTCGTGAAATGATTCATTATTGACTAAAGAGTAGATATTATGAAATTCACGACCATTTTTTTACAGAGAAGGAGGGAAGAATGCGAACGAAAAGCCAGAAGGGGGGAGATGGATCCCCGCCTGGAATTCACATTCCAAATTTTGATGGATGCAACAGGTTTACCACGAAATGAAATCATGGATCATGTTTTCGAAGGTGATATGGTGAGTGGAAGAAATGCTAATGGATGTAGAATTATTTGTTGGTTTACCTATGATCAAACCAAAACCAGGATAAAATTAAAAAAGAATTTTTAGCGATTGTCAACGTTACCAAACGATAATAATTTGTGGGATCCCAGTCCTAAAAAAATCGAACTGAATGAGGATTAGGGGGTCAGGGTAGATGTCACCTTATACAGAGTGATTCACCGGGATGGCCTATTAGACGTTTATGGAAAACTAATCATAATTTTGTGCTGAAAATTTGCATATGGGGGTTTGAGACAATGATCTTTCTCCCTAAAATATTTAAAGATCTCTACAACTTCCGGTTATACCGGAAACAGACTACTACTTCCTTATTTCAAATGGCACACCCAGTATATTATTGCATCATTAGATATAGCTTTTTTTATGGAAATTTCGGCAATATGCCATACCTTGGGAACAACTCAACGGTTCATGAGTTATTGGGATTCTTATGAAAAAAATGGTAGCGATGAAGGCTCACATTTTTTTTTATATTACCGCAGAAAGAGCTTTTTCCAAAAATTTTTTTTTCTTTTTCGATTCCGCAAATACGTAGTATTGTAAGACTGTTTGCGGTTTGGGCCAAAAATGTACAGGGTGTTTATAAGAGGATCATGAACTTGGACAACTCAAATTTATCAAAACTCAAGATTTTCAAATCAGAACCTATATTTTTATTATTTCAGTCGATACTACGTCCAAAAATAGTGGGGGATACTTAAGCAAACCCTATACCTAAAATGAATACATTAAGAGTTATCGAGGTAGAACTTTAAATGAGGAAAAACCGCTATTTATAACTGTGTGGTATAGTCTGCGATTTCCGAAAAACACAGAAAGAAACTAAAATTCGATGTTTTCATAACTGAATTTGACATATCAAGAATTGTAATGAATTATTCGTTATTGAAAATTGTATTGGTTTATGGATTTCTCAACAATCCCAACGAAAAATTAATTAAAATTCATGAAATGTAAAATTTAGTTATCTAAACATCGAATTTTAGTTTCTTTCTGAGTTTTCCGTAAACAGACAGTTATTAACACAGTTATAAATAGCGGTTTTTCCTAATTTGAAGTTCTTCCCTGATAACTTTTGAAGTATTCATTTTAGGTATAGGGTTTGCTTAAGTAACCCACTGAAATATTAAAAAAAATGTGAGTCCTCATCGCCACCATTTTTTTCATAAGAATCCGAATAACTCATGAACCGTTGAATTTTCACCCAAGGTATGGCATATTGCCAAAATTGCCATAAAAAAAGCTATATCTAATGATGCAATAATATACTGGGTGTGCCATTTGAAATAAGGAAGTAGTAGTCTGTTTCCGGTATAACCGGAAGTTGTAGAGATCTGAAAATATTTTAGGAAGGAAGATCATTGTCTCAAACCCCCATATGCAAATTTTCAGCTCAAAATTATGATTAGTTTTCCATAAACGTCTAATAGGCCATCCCGGTGAATTACCCTTTATGATATTGGTTTCAGAAATAAAAAGTGATTTCCGACAAAAAAAGGGGAAATTTTGATCTACTACATTCACGATAAGATTTTTTGTTGATGTTCCATAATATTCCTATGATGTCTATTCACTGTCAGTTCACTGCGAAATCTTGAAAAATTTCAATCCGAACTAAAAAAAAATGAATTTACGTTAGGTAAAAAACATCTGTATATGCGATAGAAAAAATTTGAGTAGAAACTAAAAAGCAGCGGAAAAAATTGAATCTTAAATAATTTTTATCAAAATGGCATAAATTACGTACGGCTTATTGAGTGCAAATTATTTGAAATTTTTTTATGAGAACCAAGTATTGAACGACCACTATTGACTTGAGTCATTCCACCTTGTTTTTTCTGCTGTATTTCACTTTGAGCAAGAATTTTTTGAAAATCTTTCAGTTGGACGAAATAAACCAACTCTTCTTGCCGCACATGAAGACAAAGTTGATGTGGTATTACCAAGATATGGAGGAATTGGAAGTGGTGTCTGTTGTAGACAGCAACAAGCCCAGCACCAGTAGACAATTACAACCTAGCACCAGCAGAGCAGCACAGCAGATAGTCCAACCAACTTACAAAAAGAAACTTTTTCTAACCAATGGATGGGAAACTCCACTAACTGGGATTTGTGTTTATATTTTTAGGACGAATACCAGCAAACAGCTACCAGAGGAAGGATTTCAGAAGGTTAGTTTGGTGGGAAATTTTAAAGATATCAATGTTAGGTTATCATTTGAAAGTTTTTTCGTCCAGTATTCAAGTTTTTAAGATTGTATGATTTGCATACATACGATTATGTCTACCATTATAAACTGTCCGTAATGCACGAAACGTACTTAGCAGGCCAATTGAAAAGTCCCCGGTCTGATGCACGGATGGCGGTGCTAGTATTAAATCCATATGATTTTTAGTTAGTACAAACATTCAAACGATACGTGTTAAAATTTGACAGCAGTCCAACCATTAGTTTGTGAGATATTGCGTTGTGAGTGTAGCTACTTTTGTTATTCGAAAACAGATGGAAAAAATAATTTCATGTGCTGATAAAATATTGCTTTCTGAAGGGAAAAATACATTTGAAGCAAAATCTTCGCTTGATGAAGAATTTCCGAATCCAAAGCTAGGAAAAACACAACAGTCAGCTGGCAAGGTTATGGCATCAGTATTCTGAGATGCGCAAGGTATATATCCATTGATTACCTCCAAAAGGGCAAAACCATCAACAAAGATTATTATATAGCGTTATTGGATCGTTTGAACAATGAAATCGTTAAAAAACGGTCCCATTTGAAGAAAAAAAAGATGCTATTTTATCAAGACAATGCGCCGTGTCACGAATCAATGAAAACAATGGCAAAATTGCATGAATTGGGCTTCTAATTGCTTCTGCATCCACTGTATTCGCCAGATCTGGCTCCCAGCGACTTTTTCCTGTTCTCAGACCTCGAAAGAATGCTCACTGGAAAGAAATTTAGCGCCAATGAAGGAGTAATCGCCGAAACTGAGGCCTATTTTGAAACGAAAGACAAATCGTACTACAAAAATGGTATCGAAAAATTGGAAGATCGCTTTTTCTGTATCTTCCTCGACGGCAACTACGTTGAATAATAAAATCGAACTTTGCCAAAAAAATGTGTTTTACTATGGTAGACCGGGGACTTTTCAATTGGTCTGTTATTATAGAATAATTATTTTTGTAGTATGTTTTCACAATTTTCACACGTTCAGCAGTAGATAAACGATTCATATTGCTAAATGGCTATCTTTCAAATTGATATACTCTTTTACCTACGCTGAAAAAAGAGATAATTCTTGCAAACTATACAACGGCTGTAAAAAGTCAACAATTTTCTTTGAAAAAAAGGTGAAAGTTATACGAAATATGTCACTACAAACATATATTCAGATGGAAACAGCCCAAATAACCATTTAAAACATATATTCATATGTGATACAGGATCTTTACTGTGGAATAATTGATTCCCAACAAATTGGACTGGTCACTACGATTGAACGTATCATCGAGAATATTTTCATGGAGGTTTTGGCACATCCACCTTTAGATTGTGAAGACGATGCTGCAAGTTGTCCGATGGTCAAAAATCAATTACTACCAGCCCTCAGATCATTCTGCAGTGCCTTGAAAGGTAAGTCGTAGAAATCTTGAATCATACTAGAGCAGATGCTCTGAGGAACGAACTGACGTGAAGTCATGACCTTTTGAGCGCTCATTTATTCATGTAGTGGATCTCTGGAGACCATATAATTGTATGTAGGTATATTATATATACTCATACAGTTCTCTGGTCTCCAAGGGCACAATTGACGAATGTATGACGAGTGCTCAAAGAGGATTATAATCCGATCTAACGCATTTTCAGTATGTGAGGAAGTGTGTGGTCAAGGTCCTATTTTTGAAAAGGACTCGATTTCACTCTGTTCACTCAATGATGAAGAGCTGAAGGAATGGACTATAAACCCTGAAAAATTGGGTGCACTTGAGGCAAGAGTAAAAGGTTGGATCAAGAGACTCGCCGAAATTTTGAAGGAAAGCGAACAGATCAGAAGAGAAGACGATTCATCAGGTAAGAAAAATCGAAAGTAGTTTTGACATAATGTTATATTAATTTTCAAATCAAAATATATAATTTAATCTCATATCGTAGGACCCCAAGGTGAGCTTGAATACTGGAAGAAAAGAGGAGCTCAATTTTCTCAAATAGCCTCTCAACTTCATACTGAAGAAGTTCAAGCTACGTTAATGTGTTTGAAGGTTGGAAGAGTGAAAATACTGAAGGAATGGCAGGATACTGATAAGAGGGTTACATTCTGTTACAATGAAGCTAAGGATAACTCCAAATTCATTCAATCTTTGGAGAAAAACTGTCATTCTCTATATCTCGACGATCCAGTTAGTATTCTTTCACAAAAAAGTCCTTCTGAATATAATGATTTATCGTTTCTTTTTGTTTGTGCATTCTAGGTTAAGATGCGAGAATCCATAATGGGATTATTGCAAACTGTACGTCTAATATACAATGTTTCTCAATTCTACAATACATCAGAAAGAACTTCTGCTCTCATGGTGAAGGTAAATTATTTCATCAATTATCGATTGAATCATTGAATGTTGAACGGAATGATATATGAGATTATTATTGGATTTAAACCACTTACATTTTATGTTACTGTATATTCAACGTGTAGGTCTAACATATAAGCGTTTTAAAACATAACTAACTTTCTAAAGACAGTTTTAAAAAGTGATATTACAAACTGAAAGTTCAGAAACCACATAAAATGATTTATTGAGATAAATATATGAGCATGAGAGTCATGCCATGGCTGGATCCCAAATTTTGAAATATTATGGAGAGAAAGCACAGTCCCAGAGAGATTGGGTTGGTTTCGTTAAAAAGAGTAGAAAGTATTGTAGTGACACTTTGCTTGGCGTCGTGGGCTTCGCATCTCTCGAAATATCGGAAACGCTTTCATTCTACGGAAAAGTCACCAGGCTCCGATACGGATATGGTGGTGTATGAGGCAGGGGCCATTGTATGCCTTACTTATGGTTTCATCGGTATTTCCGGGATGAAACACTGCACTCTTAAGAGAGCACTTCGAAATTGGCTGAGAACTCCTCGCCAAAGTATATTTGCACATGGTACTGAGAGCGGCGTGTTTACTACTCTTCCTTCAACACTTTTCTATGACTGCAATTTTATGGATGAGCTATGAAGCTCACTTTCATCTCTCAGGGTGTGTTATCAAGCAACATTGCCAATACTTGGCAAATTACTTTGAGAACTTTAATAAGGACCCCCATAGTCTAATAGTCACATGATCTAGACAGCCTCCGTTTTCAGTCACACAGTCAGCCATTCATGTGCTATTATCCAGAAGATGTTCCTAGTCCAGGTGATATCTTTGCACGAGCAGCCTCAGTGGCCACATATTTTAGTCTTCATAATTTTTATATGTGGAGTTGGCTCAAAGTCTATCATTTCAAAGGTTATCCGAGGGGCTTGCACTACCTAAAGATAGCAAATGAGGAATAAACTGCCCAAATAATCATCACCTCTTTCGAGAGAGTCATGCAAAACTTCTACGAAACGCCATCATTTGGAAGATGTCATTCTGAGAACAGTTTTAAAAAACTGAATTATATGATCGTTCTGGTGAATGAATTTTTTTAAATCTCCCATACTTTTTTGAGAGCCCTTTATGCTTTGGGAGCTAGCCGTTGTAAACTTTGTAGAACACAACTATCATCAAACTCGATTATTTCTTTCAGATAACAAACCAAATGATAGAAACCTGCAAAGACTACATTACCTGTCGTGGTCAAGAAAGTATTTGGTCGCAAGACAGAGACATAATGAGGGAAAAACTTACCCAGTGTATTAAGCTCAATAAAGTTTATAGAAAGACATATAGTCTTGTGAAAAGTCAACCTGTTCTACCTGGCCAACGCCAATTTAATTTTTCCGAAAACTATGTCTTCGGAAAGTTTGATGTTTTTTGTAGGAGACTGGCAAGAATTATATCAACTTTCAATCTGATAGAAGACTATACTTCACTTTTCAAGAAAAGAATGGAAGGCTTGCTGTTGGGAGATGGTATGATCTTTAAAAATTAAGTTAGCTTCGTGAATAGACGAAGAATGTGAAAATGAAATGATTGGACTTTGGTAATTTTTCAGCTTTGGAAGAAGTCGTTCATAACTTCAATGAAATAAAATCTACAATAATCAACAAAAAATACGATTTTTTAGATCAAAGAAACACTGATTTCGACAACGACTACAAAGAATTCTTGACGAAAACGGATGAATTGAAAGAACATCTCAGTGAAATGATAGAAAGTAATTTTGATAGTGTTTGGGAGACACCACAAGGGATAAAATTTCTGACAAGATTTGAAAAAGTAGGTTAGGTTAGGTACAAGTGCCTATTATCCGAAATAATAGCGATTTATAGTTCAAATTTTTACAATGAATGCTGTCAAACCGACGGGCTCTTCTTAGAGGTCATCAGTATCACATAACCCAACCAACGATGATAACCAGGTCCAGGGAGTTTTCAATTGAAGGCCAGCAGAAACTATTCAGATTGGAACCAAGTGACTGCGAAGGTGTTTAAGAGGTCTTTCAAATAAACAGTAGCTTTCCTTGAAAAGTTTTGAAACTAAAAAAAAATTTTTTTCTCGAAATTTCAGAAGAGTTGCATTTTTGGGCACGTTTAACCAATAAAGATATTTCAATTTTATGTCATCTTTTTATTGAAGAACATGCAATTTTTATTGCATTTTATTTCATCAGAAATTATTGACCAAACAAAATTCCTCAATTCAAAAAAACTCTTGTGTAATATGCGTTTCCTAAGAAAACAATAATATACAACATTGTAGCTGTCATGTGGTAGGGCATGACCACAAAATGCTATTTTTTTTTCATATTTGAGCAATTTCAAGAACCAAATAATATACGTTTTTTTCTTATCATTTTTGGAAGCGTGTAATTTTTCAAGGAAAGGCCTTAGAGCTTTTATTCACATGAAAGACCCCCTTTAATTTACAACAAGAATACATGCCTTAGAAACTTTCACACTCATTTGGTAAAACCCTATACATGTTAAATAGTCGTAAAGGAAGTAGCTTTTTTTGACACCATGTGTAATATTGAGATATAGTATCAATGCTCCTACTGGCTATCAATTGAATACCCCCCTGTTTTTACCTAGACCTAGTTGTCCTGGATGGTTCGGTTATGCGATTCTGATTAGCTCTAAGAATATCAAAACCAGTCTATCTCTACTCACCTTCGCTGACAGCACGTTTTTCTATGGTTAACTCTTGATATAGACTTCTGCCAGTCCAATATTTGGATTATTTTCACCTTCGTTGGATTTTATTCTCATTTTCATTAACTCTACATCTAACTCTACTTCATAGGTGAGCGAAAAAATACCATTGGCTAAAATGGATGATAAATATGAAAGAATCTTGAAATATTGTGAGAAAGAAGTTGATCGCATCATAAAGATGTATAGAAAAGAGAAAGACGATCCTCCTTTGCCTTGGATGTTTCCTCCTATTGCAGGTAAGAGAGTCATTTTTTATCTTGCAACTTTGCAAATCTCAAATACTCTTCCACATGTAGGAAATTCGAAGAGAGACATTGAGTATTGCAGCAACTACATACCGTCCAAAAGAAAATCAGATATTTGCAACATTATTATCTTTAAGTATGCTCAGGGTTATGTATCCGATAATTGTCATTTTAGGGCGCATCAAATGGGCACGCTCCTTGAAAAGTCACCTGGAGGAGCTTCTGACAAGCGTTACAAGTCATAATATCCTGAAAAATCTACCAGCTACTCAAGAATTGTCAAGAAGATATAATCAAGCTGAACAAACACTGAAGTCTTACGAAACCGATATGGTAGCAATATGGATGAATCAACACGTAAGTTTTACCTAATCGCATATATTTGAAGAAAAATAAATTGATTGATCATTAGCGGCTTATTCGCCTTTTCTTTTCAAAGGCCAGCTCATGAGAGTTATGCCTGAGTTAAAAAGTCGGTTCAAGAACTTGTCACTATGCACAATTGAGAGAGCCATAAAAATTAATAGGATGAAAGACCATCCTAAAATAATTTCATTCCCGATCTTGCCAATAGAATGAAAAAAGGAAATGAAATGAATAACAATATATTTGCTTTTTTATTATACTCTCTCAGCTGTGAGCCTTCTTCCTCGCCAGATGTATATGAAGGTTTAGTTTGAACTTTTTCGAAGGTTTGGGAAGTTGACAACTGCCTGAAGAGAAAGTTACTCGCAGTATGCCCTGAACAACAGAAGCTGAAAGTCAACATTCACAATTCTATACCTCTTTTGATACGAGAATCTGATTTAATGGCCAAGATGAGTTTACCCATACCTATCGTAGCTCTAACTCTTTATTCCAAAAAGGACTATTTTGATTTGATACAGGATTCGTTACAGGTTGTTTGAGATAATTGTTACTGAATTCAAGAACTTTATCAATGATTTTTCAGTTCCTCATCAACGATTTGGAAAAAAATGTGAAAGGGGTGAAACAAGAAGTGCGACCTCTTTTTTTACCTCATCTTGTGAAACTTATGCGGATTATTGAACCAGGAATGAAAGAATTGACGTGGATTTCTTCTGACTGGAAAGAATTCATAGATAAAGCTAGCGATGCCATTTTGAAATTCAAAGTATTAGTGAGTACAAGTCAGATGTTAAAAAATATAGAGAAGAACCATCATAATTCCTTAATATCAAAAATGCTACAGGTGTCCCAAATTTGTTTTACAGGGTTTCTCGATTATAATCAGAGCTAGAGCCATGCAGTTTTCACACCACGCTATAACTTTTTTATGAATAAAGTTTTTGTGTTTTCGAATTCTATTATCGATTGACGCATTATTAACTGGTAGGTACCTCGCCATGGTAACTATGGAGAGGTACCGATTATTAACGTATCAATCTATAATAAATTAGTATTATCCCACTTCAGATCTGAGAAATCCCGCAAAACCGAATTTGGGACACCCTACACAGTTTAGTTCAATTTATTTTAGTCTTATCGAGTGCATGACATCTACACCAACCGAGTACTCGAGGTACTAGCAGCAATGCAAGCTGTTCAACTACATGCACTACCAGAGCTAGATGAAGACCCTTGGATAGTCTCAGATTTTTGCGAAAGAAGTGAAGAAGCTTGTAGGTCTGCTGCCATTGAATTGCATCGAAAAAGCTTGATGGTCGAGGAAGCCGTTGAGGAGATACTTTCTTTGGTCAGAAGGTCGAGAATTGACATTCCTTCACAATCTGTTGATGAAATGTTCGTAGAAGGTGAGCTTTCACGATTTCTTTGTGTTGCTGAAAGTTAAGTTAAACGCTTGTGAAAATTCTGTGGATAAGAATGTGGTTAGTGCACTTTCAATTTTTTTCAAGATGAACCTGGTAACCAAAACGAAGAAGGAACTCATTTATCATCACAACCAACTGATTGGAGTCTGGTATGGGAGTGTTTCGAGAAGCCTCACCTTCTTCTAGGAATTGGTATGGCACGATCGATGCAAGACATGGTAAAAGGTGCTGTAACTGAAATGAGACGTTACTACAGCCGGAAAGTGGTTGATGTTCTGGTTAAAGTAACACGTCATTCTCTTGACGCATTGATGAGAAGATTTTCAGTAGTAGGTAAGTCTTCTTAGCAAGAATCGATTACAGACGATTTTGTGGTAATTTGTAGAGGAAAAGAATCAGAAACCTATATTCCTGCTGAATGCCATTCTGATGATACCTAAGGTGTCAATCCAACCAAACCTGGATGAGGTGCAAGAGGTTCTTGCCTTGGCTGGAAAGAATATCACATCAGTGTCCAAAGGTGTCGGGCAATGGTCAGGAGGTAAGCTGCAGGTAATGAATTTCAACCTAATTTTTGAAGAGTGTTATAATAAGAGCGCGACAAGAAATTTAAAGTATCTCTCATTTATCTCGGAAAAAGATCACACAATTTTATAGATATATCAAATGATATGGCCGATATTATTGTGGTGTTTACATTGTCCAGGCATACTGGAGCGACTCAATTTCGCCCGGGAAGTTGTGCCCTTTCAAGGCGGATCAATAATGCGCTTGGAGGTATAATGCTTGGTCGCATTACCCATCTTATTGTCGTTGAACAAACAATGACTGGTGGCATAAACGTAGAAAACATCATTGAACCAATCATTATTGCCATAAACGTAGAAAACATCATTGAACCAATCATTATTCTTCTGCGCAACGAATTTGGGGATAATTTCATTTATTAGAATCATAACGCCCCACCACACCGCACACAAAGAGTTCAAAACATTCTTCAAGAGAACAATATCCAGAGAATGAAATGACCAGCAAACTCAGTAGACATGAATCCAATTGAGCATGTATGGGATTACTCAGGGAGAGTAATATCCAATCGCCAAAACCCACCTTCAACTTTTCAGGAATTGAGTTTTGCCCTTCAGGAAGAATGGAACGATATGCTGAAAATATTATTAATGATTTGATTGACTTGATTCATGGGATATCGAGGTGTATTGCCGTATTGGGCAGTTGATTGAAAGAAGTGGCGATACGGACTATTGAATTTGGGTTCAGTTGTGGAATAACTATAATTAATCAAAAATAAATAATCGAGAATTTTTCCTATTTTGTCTCATCCTGCATAAAGCAAAAAGAAACAAACAAAGACCTTCTGTCAAAGAGATTGCAGTTGAAATAGAGGAAAATATTCATCTCATTTCCAGAACATATATTGTTTATTTCTTGAGAAACCTAGGTGATGTCAAGACGATGTGTGTATTTTTGTTATTAACAATTATTAAAATTCCATGACAATCAATTTCGATCTCTTATTGTAACACTCTTTAATGTAACATTCATTCTTGTGGATGATTCCTGGAATATAAATCAACTTAACAACCTCAGAATTATGTAGTGTAAGATTTACAAGAAAATTTTGGTTGAATTTGATCATTTTGTTCAAGTTAAGGTATGATAAAGTTTTATTAATATTCATAAATAATTAAGGAATGAATACATGAAAAAATAACTAAATGGACCCTCAAAATGCACTATGAAGTTTATTGAGTTCATTATAAAAGGAACAACCATAGTTTCATGTAAAACTTGCAGTGTTTTTGTTATTGCTAGTAGAACTTGTATTTATCTTTGATGTCTATTTATTAATAATTTTCTTTTTTTCTCCACACCCACAACTTGTTACTATTCACTATCACCACCTTACTGCGATGCATATACTCTGAACCCTATTCCTTCTCCATATTCTTCGATAATTCGTGAATTTTTGTGAATTTTCACCGTTCACTTTTGAATTGGATTTTTATTGGATTCTATTCGCAACATACAATTGCTTTTTGAATGACCTACAATTTTTGGATCTGAATGTTGCACGCACTTTTCGATGATTCCAAAAAACTTTTTTTTTTGATACTCGATTGAAATTTCACTGAACTTTCACTCGATGTTGAAACTTTCACTCGATGAACATCTTTACACAATTCACACACTTGGCACAACACTCCACGCTTTGTACATTGCCCAACGGAAGAAGGTCGACCCCACCAAGAAGGGATGGAAAAAATTGGCGGGTCGAAAGTCGAACATAAGGGATATTGTAAATCAATCTCGTTTACAACAGCGGACCCTCAAGGGAGTTGTTAAGCTCAAGCAGGAGGAGGACCTGAAGGCTAGGAGGAGAAAATTCTACAGATTGGCTTCGGAGGATAAGCCCTCATTTCCTCTGCAACACAGGAACTTCTACAACCACGTAATGGAGAATAAGGAGGTTGTTAAGTCTTTGTCGCTTTTGACCACTTGCACACAAGACTTGAAACAAGTGAGTATCTATTATGATTATTATTCCTTTGTGGAAATTTGACTTATGTCGTTAACTGCGTTCTTATGTCCTCTTTTGTTGTCGAGTTATTGGCAAACATTTTTAAATTTGGACGAATTCAACATTAGTTCCTGTTTGCGCTACGATAATTGATCTTTAATCTTGTCAATAAACCATGGAATCTTCCCATGAATTTCTGAGTCTGGCTGTTAAGTTTGTCGAACAAAAATCGTCTTTAAGTCGAGTGTTGTTTTAAGCCATAAAAACAACATTTGTTGGTCCTTCGAGCCGGATGAGATTAAGGATTTAAGAAACTTTCCTGGGCCACAT
Source organism: Harmonia axyridis (assembly GCF_914767665.1). Classification (NCBI taxonomy): domain Eukaryota; kingdom Metazoa; phylum Arthropoda; class Insecta; order Coleoptera; family Coccinellidae; genus Harmonia; species Harmonia axyridis. The sequence continues at coordinate 21,142,643 of NC_059502.1, forward strand.
TCAGCGCCAGAGAAAAAAATTCTAGCGCCGCATCTCAAGAATCCTAGAGAAATCACGAGAAATTTCGAATAATGATAAAATAAAAACATTGTATTTTTTCGAAGGATATAATAACATAAAGTTGTGTTTCTTCTCTCTCTTGAAATACAATTCCCAAAATGAAAAAATCTAAATAACCAACCAAAAGAAAATTCAAAATATCCAAAACTGTACAATTGAGTACTGTAGTGACTCTGTCTGCCCAGCTCCGGCGGGTTTAAGGGAGACGACGCGTTGTGGCAGAATCACCTCTCCACGATGATGTGAGAAGGTGTCTTAGGCAGAGATCGCTGGATTGTCCAACTGAAGAGTCCACCAGCGATCCTGGGACGAAACACCGTTATCCCTTGAGAGAGGACGCACAAACTCGGCTTGAGAACGACTCGTAAAAGTACAAATGAGTGAGCGCTCAAACGATCCTGACTTCACGTCAGTGTTTTCCTCATTTTGTATAGCTCTTATTTCAATTCATCAATCAGTCACAAAAAGAAAGCATAAATAGAGTTTTTTTACTTCAAATTCGAAAGTATTATCTTTCTTCTAGGAAATAACACAATTCCTTCAAAAATGGAGACCGTATAATATTTTATGGAGAAATGAAAAATCTCACAGAGAACTTCTTGGAGCTTGTTTAACAGAATACGAAACTTCTCTACGAAAACATGAAGAGTTAAACACCAGACTAGAAACTGAACCTGAGACGGTCCTCATAGGGATCAGTTTAGCTATCTCAACCGAAAAACTCAAGTATGGGCTGAGTACGGAAATAAAAAGCTGTACCCATAGGTAACATCCAATATTCATTCATTAGACAGTCGTAACTTTATAATTTAGTTAATTCAACTACCTACACTAGTGTACATATTATACACATCCCTTCAATCTAATTATCAGTTCTACTGCTAGTTCGAAATTTCATATAGGTACATATCAGTTAATAACAAATTTCATTTAGAATCGGTCAAGCAATGAAGAAGAAGTATAAACGAGAAATGGATTACGTTTATGCTGTGATCAATGAAATGGAAAGGAAATTGGAAAGGACCATAAGAGATTTAGATGATGTGCGGTTGATAATGGAAACATTGAGGAAAATAAGACAGCAAGAAGTTGATATGGAGTTGAAAATTGAACCTATAGAGGTAAGAAAAAATATCAATACATGTACTCAATGTAACTTATACTTTTACTTTTATTATAACATTATTTAAAGAATTGTTTGCTCTTTTCTTCATGAATAAATGTTGTCCAGGAAGCCTTCAATGTCCTCAGCCGCTACAATGTTATTGTGGAACGAGAAATAGTTGAACAAGTGGATAATTTGAGGTACACCTGGAATCAGCTTCAAGCTAGAGCTTTGAAAGTGCAGGGAAATCTCCTGGATATGCAGCCACAATTCCAGAATGATCTGAAGAACAATCTGGAGAAATTCAGACAAGATAAACTGGACTACTGTAATGAGTATAGAGTTGCTGGTCCTATGCAGCCTGGTCTGACGCCCAGAGAAGCTTCAGATCGATTGATATCATTTCAGGTATTTTTTTAATTGAACTTTGAAAATGAATGTTTTCTTCATCACGATATCAACATTTATGAAATTTGGACAATTTATGAATGCACGACAAAGCAAAAAGCCATTATTTACTTCAAGATGGTTAGGATAAAAGAGTCTTAGGTTACGATCGTATCCCCATAGGCATTGTCCTCTTTTCTACATGATTCGAATTATGTATGCGATTCGAAAACCACTATACATATGTTAGATCTGATTGATGTAAAATGCAAAAAAAATTCAAAGATGTTGAATGTAATATGTGGATTACTTTTTTCTTCATCACATTCCTCTCTTTCAGAACCGTTTTGAAGGCATGTGGAGAAAATTGCAAACATATCAAAACGGAGAAGAACTATTTGGACTACCTACAACAGATTATCCGGACTTGGCACAAATTCGCAAAGAGCTCAATCTGCTTCAAAAACTTTATAAACTATATAACGACGTCATCGATAGGGTTAACAGCTATTATGACATACCCTGGGATGAAGTTAATATTGAAGAGATTAATAATGAATTAATGGAATTCCAGAATAGGTGTAGGAAACTCCCAAAAGGTGAGAGAGATGTGAATTCACAATATTTTTTTCTGAACTTGTTCAAATTCAGATCACAAAATACGCTATTTCTGTATATTTAAGCGTCTCTATGCAACGAACTTTATCTTTATTGGTTTTTCAATATGAGTAGACAAAGTACCTAGAATGATTGATTCTTCAGGTAACTCTTTTTTCAAACAACTCTCAATCTTTGCCAGTAAACACTCAATAAAGAAAATATTATATGCTGAAATTATCAATGAAAACTACTCAGAGTGTTCACCAAGTAGGGAAGAACCGTTTTTCATAACTTCAACTCAGGTTTTTTCAATGAATATTATTTCCAAAGGTCTAAAGGAATGGCCCGCCTTTTTTGCTCTCAAGAAAACCATCGATGACTTCAACGACATGTGTCCATTACTTGAACTGATGGCAAATAAAGCAATGAAACCAAGACATTGGCAGAGAATCATGGAATCACTAAATCATATTTTCGAATTCGAAAATGAGGGTTTCTGTTTGAAGAATATTTTGGAAGCACCACTTCTGTCCCACAAAGAGGATATAGAGGTAAGTTTTCGAATTTCTTACATGTGAAAATTTGACTGACTATACTATTTTCTGAATCTGTAGGATATCTGTATATCAGCAATGAAAGAGAAAGACATTGAAGCCAAATTACGCCAAGTCACTAACGAATGGTCAGTTCATGAGTTGACGTTTATGACATTCAACAATCGAGGAGAACTCTTGTTGAGGGGTGATACAACAGCAGAAACAATAGGTCAACTCGAAGATAGTTTAATGATTTTAGGGTCTCTCCTATCAAACAGGTACAAATATGTTTGGGATATTATCATTTCTGGAGATTAGTTTTGAGTATAATCATTTCAAGGAAACCATTCAGCCACACTGTGTAGATTAACAGATCTGAGACCATTTCTGGCTCAATTCAATATATTGATTGAATGACTGCGCATGACAAAATAATATAATCGGAATTCAAATTTGAATTTCCATAGACGTTGAGTTGTACCTTCGTGTTTATTTCTAGCGTTTTCAAAGAAATAAACGTTCTTTACTTTCAGATACAATGCACCTTTCAAAAAACAGATCCAGCAATGGGTTCACGATTTGTCCAACACAAACGAGATTTTGGAACGTTGGCTACTCGTACAAAATATGTGGGTATATTTGGAAGCTGTCTTTGTTGGTGGGGATATAGCGAAGCAGTTGCCAAAAGAAGCTAAAAGATTCTCGAAAATTGATAAATCCTGGCAGAAAATAATGCAAAGAGCTCACGAAACACCCGGTGTTGTATCTTGTTGTGTCGGTAAGTATAAGATCTGTACTTTTGATGATATCTTCATCAGCAGAAAATTCATAGCTGTTTCATACTCAATAGTCAATACTATATATTTCTAGGGGATGATTTGCTGAAGCAGTTACTTCCTCATCTACAGGAGCAACTAGAACTCTGTCAAAAATCCCTAAGTGGTTATCTAGAGAAGAAACGAACGATGTTTCCAAGATTCTTCTTCGTATCGGATCCTGCTCTTCTCGAAATTTTGGGACAAGCATCGGACTCTCACACAATCCAGAACCATTTGTTATCCATTTTTGACAACACAAGATGGGTAAAGTTCCACGATATTGAATACAATAAAATTACCGCCATCGTATCATCCGAAAATGAATTGATACAACTTGAGAAGGCCGTTAGAGCTGAAGGAAGTGTTGAACAATGGCTCACTCAGCTACTCATGATGTCTCAATCGTCTCTTCACTCTATAATAAGACAAGCTTATGCGATGATCAACGATGCCAATTTCAACCTTCTCCAGTTCTTGGATAAAATGCCAGCACAGGTAAAATTATAATGAATTTTTCTGTATGATTGACAGCAAAATAATATTGAAAAGCACAATTAAAATTGATTGAATGTGATCAACATTCCAAGGTTTTTATATGCATGTTCAACATTTCAATCTCATCAGAATTGGATGTGTCAGTGTTTGGGGATAGCTAAAGAACTAGGGCTGGGATCCCACGAAATAGTATCGATTGGCAACGTTCATTTCAACAATCGATAATTATTAGTTGGATTTTCAAACCATTGAATAATTCCTGGCTAGGATCCCACTAATTATTATAAATTATTGAAATGAACGTTGCCAACGATAATAATAATTAGTGGGATCCTAGCTTGGAATCATTCAGTGGTTTGAAAATTTGGTAATATGTTAATTAATGTATTTGTGTTTATGTTTCTTGTTTTTCATTTCTCATTTTCTTTCATTAATATAAGTCATAATATCCAGGTATGGGTTTGTGACGTTTGTGTATATCTTTTTGACGCTGTTTATATTTGGTCTTTATCTTTTCATTTTCTTTACTATTATTAATTATGCTTATTTCTTTTATTCACATATCTTAGTATTATTTCCTTCAACTATTTACATAATGTGTTCTTTCAATATTTCCGGAATTCGTACCTTATCTGCAAGTAATCATATTTTGTTGTTCGTAGATTGGATTATTGGGTCTCCAAATGATTTGGACTAGAGATGCAGAACTGGCTCTAATGCAAGCAAGACACGATAAAAAACAGATGCCCGACACTAACAATAAATTTTTGGAATTGCTCAACACTTTGATTGATCAAACCACACGAGATCTTACCAAAATAGAACGAACAAAGTTTGAAACCTTAATCACTATTCATGTACATCAGAGAGATATATTTGATATACTGGTGAGTACCATTTCCTGTTATTAATCTTGCTCTAAAAAAAATTAAAAAAATATTTACCGCATAAGAGCTATGTAAACGAGTAGGCTCCGAAAATCAAGTCTATATTTTCGATTTAATAAAAAGTTTCACCTATTCAATCCCCTCAATTGTCGCCATTGTCGGTATTTAAAGAAACCATATATAGGTTCCACTCAAGGTCCAACTGAAATCGCGTTTGTACTGAGAAAATAATAGTATAATTAGCATTAGTGAGAATAGAAACAATTACACCTAGATCGAGACTGTCAAAAAAAGTTTTTCTTCTGAAAATGTTTCGAACATTGTTGAATCTATCTTCTGAGCTCAATATCCTTTGCAGTGTCGACTGAATGTAAGACATGTAAACGATTTCGAATGGTTAAAACAGTGCAGATTCTACTTCAAGGAAGATCAAGACAAAACATTGATCATAATCACCGATGTGACATTCTCTTATCAAAATGAATATTTGGGATGTACAGACAGATTGGTTATCACTCCTCTCACAGACAGGTAACTGGAGAATTTCATTTTGGAAATCACAACAGGATTATTGCAAGCACAAATAGCATATTTTCCTTACATGTTTCTAATTGATAATTCAATTATGAATATACCCATAATTTAAAGAAATTACAGCTTCAATATAAATAAATTCAATGAAATTATGTAGCAGCAGAACCTACACAACTCATTTGCTTATATATTCATCAAAATTGAAATTTTTCTTCACATATTATGTGCATATTTATTGAAAATGATAATTTTTGTGAAAATTGAGCTTATGCACGTAATTCACCAATTGAAAAGGATTGCAACAATTCCAGAAAAGCACTGGCATGGCATCTCATGTTATGTTAGGTTATATTATACAAGATTTCAAAAATTTTCTTATTTGCTTTCACAAATCCATCTCCACAAAATAGATTTTCTCACCGCTTCATTCATAACAATTTCAGCATAATAAGGTTCATGGTATCCAATGAGCTGAAAAGGAATTAGTTGAGTAAGGAATTGATTCAGTTGAGGAATTAGCCTGAGTAAGTGAAAAATTTTCATTTCTACTCCTCTTGAAGTGTTGTCACCGCTTCAAAAGTGAATTTAACAAGTTGGTGAATATGTTGAAGTCAATTTTTTTTTTGTTCAAGGTGTTACATCACCCTAGCTCAGGCTCTTGTAATGAGCATGGGAGGCGCACCTTGTGGTCCTGCTGGAACTGGTAAAACAGAAACCGTAAAAGACATGGGGAAGACTTTGGCTAAATACGTCGTTGTCTTCAACTGCTCAGATCAAATGGATTACAGAGGATTAGGCAGAATTTATAAAGGTTTGTGTATTTTGGTTTATTATTTCTGATTATAATATTCGTCTATACTCTCCTTGATTCTTTGGAGAGGTACCTGCCATAAATATTTTTATATCCTCTGTAGTAAGTCTTTACCTCTTTCCCTCTTGGAAAATTTGCAAGAGTATTTAAGGTGTTTTCTCTGAAATTTGAGTGATTTTTCTTTGTCCTCTATTGAAATATTTTAGGAAGTTAATCTATTATGGTTTTGATTCTCTATGCTGTCTTAACAAGTGTTAAAAAAACAAAGAACTCGTTTGAAATATTTCAACAATTTTTTTTAACGCAAAGGTTTGGCTCAATCGGGATCATGGGGTTGCTTCGACGAATTCAATAGGATCGAACTGCCTGTATTGTCTGTAGCAGCTCAACAAGTTGCCGTTGTTTTGGCTAGTAAGAAAGAGAAGAAGAAGTCTTTCGTCTTCACAGATGGGGACATCATCGAGATGTGCCCAGAATTTGGTATTTTCATCACAATGGTAAGCTTTTCGAAGAAATATTGAAAACTATGTAAGTCCGATAATAATATGTATATTGAAATTTTCTAGAATCCAGGTTATGCTGGGCGTAAAGAGTTGCCTGAAAATTTGAAAATTCAGTTCAGAACGGTGGCCATGATGGTACCAGATCGACAAATCATCATTCGAGTAAAGCTAGCCAGCTGTGGTTTTCTTGAAAATATTACTTTGGCCAGAAAATTTTACACCTTGTATAAGTTGTGTGAGGAACAACTAACGAAACAGGTAAGGATATTGAAAAGTTTGCTCATGGTCATGGACAATATTAGAAATTTTTCGAGGATTCCAACAACTACACTAATTTACTTCCAACTTGCTCTTGCAATACATATTTCAAATCTCCTAGACCAATGTTCCAAACTTTTCAATTTTGTTAAACGAGTGCTCCTGATTTTACTAAGGTCAAATTGTTTTAATGATAACATCACATGAAAAAAAAATTCCTCTACTAGAATGAAGGTTAGAAAAATCGAATATCGTTCTTAAAGACAAAACTAAAATGAATAAAACAGATGTTTTAACGATAGGTTGAGTCTTCTTCAAATTGAGATATAGAAAATGAACATTCTTTCTACAGGTTCATTATGACTTCGGCTTGAGAAACATCCTATCCGTTCTCAGAAGTCTTGGTGCCGCTAAAAGAGTGAATGATAAAGACTCCGAAAGCACAATCGTGATGAGGGTTCTGAGAGATATGAATTTATCAAAATTGATAGATGAAGATGAACCTTTATTCACCTCTCTGGTCGCTGATTTATTCCCCAATCAAGTTCTGGAAAAAACTACCTACCAAGAATTGGAGGAAGCAATAGATAAACAAGTCGAACAAGCTGGTCTGATCAATCATCCACCCTGGGCTCTCAAATTGATTCAGGTAGGTGACATTCATTCTCGAAGATGCATAAATAAGACAGAACATTAAATTCAGTATGAGGAATGTAAAGATGAAATTATTTCATGTGAAATACAAATAAAATTTACCTAGATTTCTGTTCGTAGAATATTCACCTCGACAGCAGTATAATATATAAGTATTGATGATAACTGATCATATTTTGGCCAATTCAGCAATATCACAGAAGTTAGTAACTGAGTTACTTCATAGTAACTTCGTATGGAGATGGCGCTGCACGCTGCTCAATTTTAGGCAGAACAACACGACTTGAGACATAAACCCAACAGTTCTACAGTAAAGTCACCACGTTGCTCTATGCAGGTGAAGATGTATATAGCAGGGACCACTGACTTGCCATACTGAAGTCATCAGTTTCTTAACTAAGAAGTATAGTTTTGAATTGCCTATGATTTGAGTTCGATCGTTTGGCCTAGTGGTTAGGACCCCGTACTCCTAAACCGAATGTCAAAAGTTCCAGCTTTGGACCGGCAGTCGATTAAGCACATTTTGAACAATTCGTGTGAAATGTCTAATTTTGGCTTTATACCATTCACTCATATTTATCTTTTCTTCTTTCAGTTATATGAAACTCAAGCTGTGCGACATGGCATAATGACTTTAGGACCTACTGGAGCAGGGAAGACAACCTGTATACAGATACTGATGAAGTCCCTCACACAAATGGGTCAATTTCATAGGTACTTCTCGATGTTTCAACTCTTTTTTTTTTTCATGAAATTCCTTAAATGAATTACAGAGAAATGAGGATGAATCCAAAAGCCATCACAGCTGCTCAAATGTTTGGTCGACTCGATGTAGCCACAAATGACTGGACTGATGGTATATTCTCAGCTTTATGGAGGAAAACGCTGAAACTAAAGCCAGGTCTGTACCTATTTTTCATAAGGTTGATAAATGAATATGAATCATAGCAGACAGAATCTTGTGTATTAAAAATTAATCAACATTTGGCGAAAGTCATTTAAAGATAATTAAAATTTTTCCGTCTCTGGAAAATATTTCAGAAACTCAATATCTTTTTTTTAATATTCCTCTGTCCAAACGCTGTTTTTTCTCTATACATATAAATATCTATCAAATCTTGGAACCATGATCACAACAAAACATCTTATGACACGATATTTTTCGCATCTAAACTTGTTTAGACAAGAAGGGATGTATTCCAAAAAGAATATTTTCGTTCAAATATATTCCATTGAGGCCATTCAGAAATTCAAATATGAGATGTTAGATTCCATCTATATATATATATATATATATATATATATATATATATATATATATATATTCTTTTGAGAAAGGGCAATACAAAATATTAATTTCAAACAATCAAGCATATGTGTCGATGAATCTCAGTATTAGCAGAGGAAATGTAACGGGGCATCATACATTTCAACGTATGATACAAGAGAACAGATAAAAACCTCAGCAAAAACTCCGTCTCCCCGTATCGGTGTAGTGACTGGTTTGTGTAAACGTTTACAGAATAAGCTGACATAATTTATATTGAAGGACTTCCTCTTCAACCAAAACAAAATTCTCTTTATCCTCTCTTTTCGGTTGACGACTCTATAATTTCCAATTGGATCCTAAAACAAAAAAAAAAAAGAAGCAGAAAGGAATACTAAATATTAGTTTTCATTATATCGATTTGAAGTTAACTACCCATTCTAAGAAAGAATCTGAAACTGAATGGATAGCTTGGAAACCATCATGAAATTTATAAATCGGACAATCATTCACCAAGTGGTCAATGGTCTCTTCTACACCACACTCACATAGTGGGCTATCAATAGAATGCCATTTGAAGAGGGTACTATTACAACGACCATGACCAGTTCTAAGTCGATTCAAAATACACCAAATTTTCCTAGGAAGATTGAAACCTAGAACTTTTTCTGAGGGATCACCGACAGGACTTTTGTTGAAGACGTTAGAAGAAGTCCATCCCGAACGCCAAATTTCCTTGTCGCTTTCATTGGATTCCATCTAATAAATCTTAACGATAGAGCAAACGCAAATCTTGTGTAGACACCGGATTTCTAACATATGCACTGACATATTCATTTCTGGTGAGACAACTTTGAGAACACGTTGATGTATCCAGTTAGTTCAGGATTCAGGAATAATGGTAATAATCTTATTTAGTAATTCACAATCTGAAGGGAAGCAATACTATTCCCCCTTTTTTCATTGAAACTCATTACCGACAAATTTGCAATTCATTGAATCTTCATAACTCGATTTAAGAATCTGAACAACATATTCAAAAAAAGAGCCTGGAAATCGAATGAAACTAAAAACGAATAACAACACAAATGCATTAAGCTGAGGTTTCAACAATAGTAAAAATTGTGTCGAATCCATTTTTGGGGAAAGCAATGAATATGGATCGACTAAAAGAGAGTTGTTGTATTAGACTCTCACTAAGGCACCTCAACCAAAAAATTCGTCCCTTTCTCTCACAATAACAATCTGCTTTGCAGGTGAAAACGTTTGGTTAGTTCTCGATGGACCCGTGGACAGTATCTGGATTGAAAACCTGAACTCCGTGCTTGACGACAACAAGACCCTAACATTGGCAAATGGTGATCGACTTTCTATGGCACCAACCTGCAAAATAATCTTTGAGCCACACAATATCGATAACGCTTCTCCAGCTACCGTGTCCAGAAATGGAATGGTTTACATGAGTTCCTCTGGCCTCACCTGGAAACCTGTGGTTAAGGCTTGGTTGAAAACAAGGAGTGCGAAGGAACAGGAGATATTCCAGCATCTTTTCTGGGAAACGATTGCACCACTTTATAACTACGGAAATCAGAATTTGAATCTTGTACTGGATGTACTTCCTTGCAATATTACCTTACAGATGTTGAAACTTTTGGAAGGTGAGTACCTACTTCGAATTCATAACTTCATGATGGAAGTAATGTCGCCATTAATTAAAACATTTACGTTATGGTGATCGTTTCTCCTAGTAAAGAACCAAAATTAAGGATTTTCCACCAAGAGTTTTTCATTTTGATTTTAAAAAAGGAGTACATTTTACCAGAAATCAATAGATGTTGACTGCCTCGTCAGTACGGTGGACTGAAGAGTTGAATGTGGTACCGAAGGTACCGGGTTCGAATCCTGGCTAGGTCATGGAGGTTGTACATGTCTGGTGTTGGTTAGGTTAGAGGCTAATGACCGTAGTTGTCGATGCCTTTAAAAAACAATCAATAGATGTTTATTTCATTGTAATTAGGAAGATATACCATTAAATATCAAAAACAATATCCGCTAAATAACCGCCACGGCTACGGTTGTAGATCCATATCCTTTCCATAACCAAGTCACACATTTGTGGATGTCTGCTCTTGATAACTTCACGAATCCCATTTTTTGATAGATAGTGGAGCATTGGCATAGACCTCATCTTTCACATGGTCCTAGAGAAATAAGTCTAAAGGTGTTGAATCACAAGATCTCGGTGCCTTAGTTTAGCGAACTCTTTAAAATTTTCACCATTTTTGTAATGAATTTTATCATTTTCAGTGCATTGTTGAAGCGTGTTCCATGTTTGGTAATAGCATTGTTTTTACTTGCCAACTGTCATATGATGACAGCTTCAAAGGTGACAGATACCGGGCTATGCAAAATGAAACCTCTTTTTGGAAAAACCTTTATTATTGATTGAGTGCCCTTGCGATACCCAATCTTTTTTGTAGGTTTGGTTCCACCACAGATTGAGAAAAAAGATGAGGAAACTGACAAATCCGATCAATTGGATCTGGACGATGACATACTGGAGGAACAAGAAAAACCAGAAGAAACTAAACTCCTCACTCCTGAGCATCTAGCGAAGATTTTTGTTTTCGCTTTAACATGGGGTATCGGTGCCTACTTAGAGAATGATGATAGGGCCAAATTCGATGCCTTTGTGAAAGAAAACCTTACCGTCTTGAATCTGCCGAAAAATACTGAAAAGAACAAAGATGTAAGGAAAGTCTTTTAATATATAATGTTCAACTTACTCTACTGGGCTTCTTAACCATAACCTTTAGGTTAAGATATTCTAAGTGATATTCAGCCCACAATTATAATAGGCTTCTTCAAAGATATATTGGTCAAAAACTACATCTCGACGACTTCTTTGAACTGAAGTTTTGTAATAGTCATAACATAGCCTCACCATCAGGTAAAGCGCTAAGGTGGCTGATGCTCAGCGGTTCATTTCTTCTGTTAGAAATGGTTTTTAATGGCGAAGACAAGAAGCCAAGCGTAATGAATGATGAAGTATCCTCTTTTATTTTCATATTTCATCTTAGTTACTTCTCATTATGTTAGTGACAACTTCAGTATCTTCATATAGCTTAATTATATCACATTCTTGTTGAGTATGGTAATTCAATTGTTTGTGTAGATATCTATGTGTTTGAGTAGGTCTTTTTATAGTCTCTTTCCAAAAGAGCACACCCACAGATGGTGTGGGATTATATAATCAAACATTCATTTTGAACTCAGAGTTCACAGTGTGGGTATACTGTTTATATTGTTCTAGGAGACATTCAGATGTTTCATATCATGATTCCAAATCACTATTGCTGATCCCGATCCCTTAATAGTATCATTTTGGAGCAATCAATCGATAGATTATAATTTTTGAGTAAAATACCTAGGTCAGTTCTTTCTAAACGTCAGTTGAATCACCTAAAATGTTTCATCAAGATATGTTTAACGTGAAAAGCAATGTTTAATCTGGACCGCTGATTTCAGTGTACTCTGTTCGATTACATGGTGAATGATGACGGCAATTGGGTACTCTGGAGCTCCTTGGTCACCAACTATTCCTATCCAGAACTGTCCACTCCAGAATACGCAACTATTCTCATTCCAATCACAGATAATGTTCGTATAAACTATCTGATCGATACAATAGCAAAACAAGATAAAGCAGTTCTACTAATTGGCGAACAAGGAACAGCGAAAACAGTGATGATGAAGGCTTATATGAAGAGGGCCAATCCCGAGCTATATTTACACAGGGCGTTCAATTTTTCCAGTGCCACTTCTCCATATCAGTTCCAGAAAACGATCGAAAGTTATGTGGAGAAAAGGATGGGAAACACTTTCGGTGCACCGAATGGGAAGAAGATGATGATTTTCATTGACGATATCAATTTACCTGAAATAAATTGTTGGGGCGATCAGGTAACTAAATTTTGAATTAAACCAATTCGCGTTCAAATGTGTATGAGATGAACACCGAATTCGCTAATACCTAATAGGAAAGATCAAAAAAGTTGAAATGTTCGTACTCAATTTGTATCCATCTGGAGTCGATTCCTTTTTATGTTGAACATTCTTCATTCTTGGATTTTAGAACAATTGATCAATATAACGACGAATTTTGATTTATATATCGAACAGGCAAGCAGATAATTTAGGGTCCTCAACTATTCCTGGTTAATTTTTGGGTGCAGAAACCGAAGAAGTCCTGAGATTCTCTTTTATTTTGTTGGCCTGTGGTATAACTGAATGAAACCTATGCACAAGTCAAATATTATTCAAGACCCATTATCTATATATCGTACTCAAATTACTTATATGAATCTGCAGGACTTTATATTCGATAGGATAAAGATTAATGTATTTTTCCAAAATGTACCTTTTGCTATGAAAGAACCGCCAATTGATAATTTTGAAATAATAAATTACTATCCAAATTTGATTGCTTAGCTGGCTGAACAGTTTTCCTGTCTCATGTCGTTAGGGATTCATCAAGCCAAGTAGTGATATTTTAACCAAATACTTGACCTGAAAATCAAGCTCGTGAAAAATTACATACTTGAGCTTGACTTGACTTGATTTGAGATATTTATTGCTTGACTTGTTATCAAGCTACTTGATATTACTTGAGCTTGATATGCACACATCTCACAGCATATCTGTCTACAATCTCGTGCGCGCTTAGACTTAATAAGAGGATTCCTCGAGCGCCAAGAGACTGAAGCATTCTCCAGTGTGACTTAATCAGTCTTTTTCTCACTTTTTTTGAAATATATTGGTAAATTTTGGTAGTTTTAGAAATAATTTTCCAAACTTGGCCGAAATCTCCAAGGATTTTTCATCAACGCCAGAATCTTCAGCTCCTGTTGAAAGACAATTTTCCAGAGCTGCTCAGTTACAAAAACCCGCAATAGGTTAAGCGACAAATCTTTAAGATGCCTCATGTGTTTTAGATCCTGGATGGAAAATTATGAAATCAAGCAAAGTCTGGAGGTTTCTCAATATTAAGAAACTTTATTTTTTTATTATTTTCATTTTGTTATGATTTATATTGATTTAATTTATGTTTTTATTCCATAAAAGTTAATATTTTCGGTTCTTCTATACAATAAGTTTAATGAATAATAATGGGGCGCGAACGCATCCACTCTTAAAACCTCAGCGCTCAGCCTTGTCTACTCAGTAGCTGAGTACTGCGCCCCAGTCTGGATAACCAGCTGCCACGTGAAGAACATCGATACCAAACTCAACAAGACAATGAGGCTAATTAGTGGCTGTCTAAAAAGCACACCTCTGCCCTGGCTCCCTGTTCTGAGCCATATTGCACCTCCCTCCATCCGCAGACAAGAGAGCCTAGTTAGGGAATATAATGAAATAATAACAAATCCCCTACTTCCAATATATAGTGACCTTCCCGAAGCCGGCTTGCAGAGATTGAAGTCTAGATCTCCCCCAATATTGCTAGCAGAAAAACTTGTGAGAGATAATTTCAATTTGACCAATAAATGGAGAGAATACTGGGAAGCCTCGAAACCAGTCCAGGCTGTACATATAACTGATCCTACAGTGTCCTTACCAGGTATGGAGCTGCCTCGCCACGAATGGAAAACAGGATAAGAACGTCTCACGGTATCTGCCGTGACTCATTCTATAAGTGGGGACTCTCCGAAACACCAGCCTGTGACTGCGGAAAGCCTCGCCAGACTGTCCACCATATTGCAATGGAGTGCCCCCTTACTGCATACGGAGGAGAAATGAGCGACTTCCATGAGGCCACTGACTCTGTGCTGGACTGGATTAATGGTCTTGATTTTAAAATTTAACTTCAAATCGTGCTATATTTATATTTATGTTTATGTTTATACTCTATTTCTGCTTTTGCTAATTTTAGGTATACACTTATATGTTTTATGACGTAATGTGAATGTGTACAATTTTAACTAATTATAACTAAACCCATGTATGCCATACGCTAAATAAATAAATGAATAAATGAATAAAAGTGTTTTTTGCAAGGTTCCTTCTCATTTCATTATTTTTTATTGATGTAACACAACACAATAAAACTGTTAAAATCAAGTAACTTAATATAATTCAAGTACTTGATAAATAAAGACTTGACTTGAGATTGAAAAACCAGTAGCTTGAAAATCAAGCCAAGCCGTGAATCCCTACATGTCGTCTACTTACCTTCATGGTTTGTATTTTCCAGATAACCAACGAGGTCGTCCGTCAGGTCATGGATATGGGCGGGTTCTACAGTCTCGAGAAACCGGGTGAATTCACTTCCATTGTAGACGTTCAATTCCTGGCCGCTATGGGACAGCCTGGTGGCGGCAGAAACGATATTCCGTCGCGTCTGAAGCGCCAGTTTTGCATTTTCAACTGTCCCCTACCTTTGGACACATCCATCGACAAGATATTCGGTGTGATCGCCCAAGGGCACTACAACATCAAGAGGGGATTCCCATTGGAGGTTCGAAATTTGGTCAAAAAACTCATTCCGTTGACTAGACTACTATGGAGAAACACTAGGTCGAAGTTGCTCCCTACTCCTGCGAAATTCCATTATGTGTTTTCATTGCGGGATTTGTCCAGGATTTGGCAAGGAATGGTTGGTTTTATTATTCATATTTCATCACTTTCAAGCATATTGACGGAGATTTTAACAAAAATATATTTTTTCGGCAACCGTCCGGGAAGTGCTCACTTCCCGGACGCTTCTTCTCTGAGAAAGTAGCATTTCCCGGCCTAGTCCGGAAAGTACGTACTTCCCGGACTAGGCCGGAAAAGAATCATAGAATCCATAGCAACCGAGATAACGGCTGACAGTTCATATGAAATTAGTTGTCAAAAATTTGCATGTTTTTTTATCGCAATCGCAATAAAATATGGAAAGCAGCAGCGATAGTGTTATTTTACATGGTTGCCGAAAAAATATTGTACGCAAAACGCCCGAAAATGGTTTTTTTGGACTCACAGACTTCCAGGACGAGCGTAAGCGAGTCCTGGAATTTTGTCTATTCGTCCAAAAAAACCCTATTTTCCGGACTTGTTACGTAATAGTAATTTACGTAACAAGTCCGGAAAATAGGGTTTTTTTGGACGAATAGACAAAGTTGCATTCACCGTTTAGAAGTTATGCGAAGAGATTTTTTTAAATTTTATCAACTTTGGAAGGATATATTTCCCTTAACATGCATTTTGGGCCATAAGTTTATTCATCAAACTATAATTATTTTTCAATATACTATCACCCACAGAAAGTTCGGTACACATTTTTGATTCATCCTGTATAGGTAAACCAAATCGAGTATGCATCGATTGTTCATACAACTGATTGAAGCTCACTAGAGAATAGTAATTTACGAAACAAGTCCGGAAAATAGGGTTTTTTTGGACGAATAGACAAAATTCCAGGACGGGCGTAAGCGAGTCCTGGAAGTCTGTGAGTCCAAAAAAACCATTTTTGGGCGTGTTGCGTACAATATTTTTTCGGCAACCATGTAAAATAACACTATCGCTGCTGCTTTCCATATTTTATTGCGATTGCGATCAAAAAACATGCAAATTTTTGACAACTAATTTCATATGAACTGTCAGTCGTTATCTCGGTTGCTATGGATTCTATGATTCTTTTCCGGCCTAGTCCGGGAAGTACGTACTTTCCGGACTAGGCCGGGAAATGCTACTTTCTCAGAGAAAAAGCGTCCGGGAAGTGAGCACTTCCCGGACGGTTGCCGAAAAATTACTATTACCTCTACCATCTAACTCATTGAATATCAGTGTATATATAGTATATCTCGAAACTAATCAGCCATATTTCACTGATGTCATGGATCTATTTCATGTTCTTGAAAACCAAAAATACATACATCGTCTTGGTCCCCCTAGTTTTCTCAAGAAATAAACAATCTATGTTCTGGAAATGAGATGTATATTTTCATCTATTTCAACTGTAATATATTCGATAGAAAAATTCTTTGTTTGTTACTCTTTGCTTCATGCAAAATGGATGAGACAAAATAGGAAAAATGAGCAAAAATCTAAATTTATCGATTATTTATTTTTGATTAATTATAGTTATTCCACAACTGAATCCAAATTCAATAGTCCGTATTACCGCCTCTTCTTTACCGCTCAAATCGCCTAGGCATCCCACGAATCAAGTCATTAATGACATTTTCAGGCATATCGTTCCATTCTTCCTGAATGGCTAAACTCAATTCATGAAAAGTTGAAGATGGGTTTTGGCGATTCGATATTACTCTTCTTAAGTTCATGTCTGGTGGATTTGCTGGCCAGTTCATTATCTGGATATCGTTCTCTTGAAGAATATTTCGAACCCTTCGTGTGTGGTGTGGTGGGGCGTTATCATCCTGATAAATGAAATTATCCCCAAATTCGTTGCGCAGATGGAAAATGATTGGTTCTATGATAGAGTCGCTCTAGTCTGCTTGGACCTCTCCAAACCCTTGCTCGTCGACTATTACTTTGTAAACCGAACCGTGACATGTCCGAAAAAAGTACTTGCGCTATTAAAAGCAAGTATTGGTGGTGTTCTGCCCATTGCCGACGGGTAGCTCTAGGTATGTCCAGGTGATAGCTGACATACTCTTGAAGGTCTTCTTGCCCTTAAATTTGAGGAATGCAACCGACTCCTTATGGTACTAGTTGAGACTACCCATCTTTAGGTCCTCAAAAAATTACTTCGAAGGGCTGTTACAGATACCGTTAGAATCCTTCGAGTAAAATTTGCGATATAATGGTCTTCCCTTGTAGATGTTACTCTAGGTCGACCTGGCACCGGTCTCCGGGTAAAGCTGCCGATTTCCAAGAAAAGGGACACTATGCGCCTTACTGAAGTCCGCGGAATATTCAAAGGTTGCGCCATCTGATAGTTCGACAAAGCTTGTAGATGTAGGGCTTCTATTCTTGCCCGGTCAAACTGAGAAATTGGATGTCCCAGCATTTTCCATTGAATATTCTCAATATTACAAATCTCGTTATTCGCTGAAAACTGATTAACTTCGAATACACCTGTATTTTCCAGAACAAGAAACATTTTTTGCTGGTTTATTGTTTTCATTGAAGGGATAAGATAGTGAAGATTGCACACACAAAAAATTGTCATGTTACATTCAAGAAAATGAGAGTTGATAGGGAGGGCCAAGACTTTTGACGATGTGTGTATATCAAAATATATATGTAAACGGAACTAAACCTAATCCATGTTTAACTGGCTTTCAAGTTAATCGATTGTCATCAGACATGAATGTGTCACTGGTTAGATTATAGCTTTGAATTCTCTCGATGTATATAATTATGTTCTTGAGATGGAAAACCTTGTTTTTTACAAAAACCTTAGTTACAAGAAAAGACGAAAGGTACAATAAAAACAATCGATTATGACTGATTAATTATTGACTGACTAAAAAACAATGCATCTGAGAATTTATAACATTTCTTATCTCTAATGCAAAAAGTGGCGTGATCCTAAGCGTCACACTAAGAATAGCTAAAATAGCAAAAATACATTGAAAGAACAAAGAGCGTATCATGGTTTCAATGGGCATTCATTCCACCCACATTATCTCGTGTTTGAAATTGATTAGTTAACAATATTCTATCATGAAATATAAAGTAACAAATGAAGATTCGAAAATATGTCGTATGATCAGAATGGGGTCGTATTATGTAATTATATATAGTATATCCAAAGTCACTTGATTTAGTCCATAAAAACACTTGATCAGATGTCCGGATGTCCCTTTTGAAGTGGATACCACGATCCGCTGGTAGTTCAATGCTACAGTTCAACGATAAAATAGAAATGTAGTTTCAGCTGTTAATAAGGTTCAAGGCCGGATAATACAAGTTCTTTCTGTAAGTTATTTTCCTTCTTGTTGTTTTTTGTATAAAATCCCACTTTACGAAAAGCATTATGATTCGAAAAAGATTGAACGACTATATTCACATCATTTCATTGAGTGCAAATTTATTACCATGGATTGCAGGCCCGTGAAGAATAATCGAAGAAAACTTGCAATGTCATATAATTATATTTTCTTCACTTTTCACTTTTTTTATTGTATTTTTTGTAAATCATAGATTGGGACCCTATCCACCGTGATAGATTCCGAAGCATGTCTGATGGTTCTGTGGAAGCACGAGTGCACACGTGTTTTCTCTGATCGGTTCACAATTCAAGAGGATAAGGACTGGTTCAATCAAGAACTTCTAGATTTAGTAGAAAAGGACCTTGGAGTCAATATCATGCACAAAACCATGCCAAGTCCGGTCTTCGTAGATTTCATGAGGTAACACCATTAAATCTCAGCTTAAGTATAAGTATAATCGGTGATTATGGTCAATTTCTCTCTTTAGAGATGCTCCCGAACCAACTGGAGAAGAAGGTGAAGATGCTGATATGGAACTTCCGAAAGTTTATGAACCAGTTACAAATGAGAACGAACTGAGAGAGAGGTTGGATATGTTTCTTTCTCAGTTTAATGAGATGGTTAGAGGATCAGGAATGGACTTGGTATTCTTTCCAGATGCAATGTTACACTTGGTCAAGATATCGAGGGTTATAAGGCATCCTAGAGGCAATGTTATGCTTGTTGGTGAGTTGGCAACGTATTTTTCCAATTCGAACTGGAGTTCTCAATGAATCGGAAAACAAAAACATGAAAACCTGAAGACGGTTTAACAATTTCAAGCCTTTTGCGAAATATATACCTATATAAAATTATGTAGTCCAAGGGTGGAATTGACGCATGAATGATTTCCATTATGTGAAGAACTAAACAATCAAATATGTTTTTCTGTTTAGGTGTTGGAGGAAGTGGAAAACAGTCTCTAACCAAGCTTTCTTCCTTCATAGCAGGCTATAAGAGCTTCCAAATAACCCTCACTCGATCATACAATATAGGAAATTTTCTGGAGGATCTCAAGGTCCTTTACAGGTCATGCGGTTGCCAAGGTAAAGGAACAGCCTTTATCTTCACAGATCTCGACATAAAAGAAGAAGGATTCTTGGAATATCTCAATAACATACTATCTGGGGGTGTCATATCTAAT
The DNA here is from genome assembly GCF_914767665.1 of Harmonia axyridis. Lineage (NCBI taxonomy): Eukaryota > Metazoa > Arthropoda > Insecta > Coleoptera > Coccinellidae > Harmonia > Harmonia axyridis. The sequence goes on from NC_059502.1 coordinate 21,162,682, forward strand.
CTCTTCACAAAAGATGAACAGACTGAAATTATTCAGGAACTCACACCTATAATGCGCAGAGAGAACATGAAGCGTACATTAAATGCTGAAGTAGTGATGGAATATTTCATGAATAGAACCTGCCAAAATCTCCATGTTGTCTTCTGTTTCTCTCCGGTGAGATATTGCAAGTTTCAAATAACTGTTTTTTTAAATAAAATATTAGCAGTTGAGAATAATTATTTCAGGTAGGGGAAAAGTTTAGGACTAGAGCTCTCAGATTCCCTGCTTTAATATCAGGCTGTACTATTGATTGGTTCCAACCATGGCCTAAAGATGCTTTGGTCCTGGTAGCCAGACATTTTCTGACAGAATTCAAGATAGCCTGTTCTGATGAGGTTAAAGAAGAACTAGTTACAGCACTTGGATCCATACAAGATATAGTGTCCAATACATCAAGCGATTACTTCCAAAGGTATGTTTCCCAGGCAATCATGAAAAAAATCGAGTCTTTGACTTGCACAAATAATATTTCAACAGAGGATTCCTGAGGTCAAAAATTTCTTTCCTGTACCATTCTATCCGATTCAACATGATTGAAAAGAAAAGATACAGGCTGTTGAAAATCCATATACAATATTTATCAAAATCACTGATTTTCGGAATAAAGTTTTTCATTGAAGTGATGAATCTTCTCCAAACACAAAATGCTATCCACATCTTCCAGTTTCTTCATTATGACCATTACATTCCATAAAAATGCCAGAAATTGAAAGAAACCCAACCCGTTTTTTTCAAAACGGCCATGTATTCTTTATACTCGGCCGTTTTGAAGAAAAGGATTCCTCACATTTTCTTGTACAATGCGCCGTTTTGTATTAATTTGTGCAAAAAAAATTATATGTGAAAATAAAAAAAAATCTTTGAATACAACACTGTTAAAAATACCCAAAGAAATGAATATTTACTAAGTTATCACGTCTAAAAATTATGTATTGAACACTTTGCAGAAGATCACTTTGCAATGTGACCTTGAAAAAATTAAAAATCTGTGGAAATTAAAAAGTGCTTGTATCTATTTTTATCAAATTATTTATTACATTTACTGAAAATAATGTTTTAAATAACCAGATACAGAAGAGCAACTCATGTAACCCCCAAATCTTATCTAAACTTCATTGCCGGATATAAAAGTATCTATAAAAGCAAACAAAAAGAACTAAGCGAAGGAGCTTCTAGGATGGATACAGGCTTAGAAAAACTGGCTGAAGCATCATCCTCAGTCATAATTTTGAAAAAAGAATTAGCTGTCATGGAACAAGAATTAGCAGAGGCTTCTCAAAGAGCAGAAACTGTTTTGACAGAAGTGAGATCTTGATTATATTCTTGAAAATATCATACTATATGCCCTTTTATTCTTTCAAGGTTACTGAGAGAGCAATGCAGGCTGAAATAGTCAAGAACCAAGTGCAGAAAGTAAAAGAAAAGGCGGAAATACTGGTTTCGTCAATCGCAAATGAAAAGGCTAAAGCAGAAGAAAAACTAGAGGCTGCAAAACCTGCGTTGGAAGAAGCAGAAGCGGCGTTGAACACAATAAAGCCGGCTCATATTGGTAATGGCATACTGCTTTTATGTTACTCAAACACTATCCACATCATTTTGATTTGCAGCAACTGTACGGAAGTTAGGACGTCCACCTCACCTTATCATGAGGATAATGGATTGTGTTCTCATTCTATTCCAGAGAAAACTTCAACCAGTTGTTATTGATCCAACTACTAACTGTCCAAAACCTTCTTGGGCTGAATCTCTCAAGGTAATTAATATAATTTTATTAAATCAAATAGTCAGGCTCGACGAAAATATATTTTCTTTCGATATTTATTCTCTCAATAAAATCATTATATCTTTATCAGATGATGGCTTCCACAACATTTCTCCTACAACTTCAGAATTACCCAAAAGATATTATCAACAACGAAATGGTAGAATTTCTACAACCATATTTCGAAATGGAAGACTACAATATGGACACTGCTAAAAGGGTTTGTGGAGATGTTGCAGGGCTCTTATCGTGGACGAAGGCAATGGCTTTCTTCCATAGTGTTAACAGAGAAGTGCTGCCCCTAAAAGCCAATCTAACTCTTCAAGAAGCTCGGCTCAAGGTTAGTTGATGATAAGTCTTTGTTGAAACTCAAAGATGATCTGACATTGAGTTGAAATGTGTACTTCTAGTTAGCCATGGAAGACTTGGCTGCTGCTCAAAACCAATTAGAAGAGCGAGAAGCTTCACTTAGGGAAGTGAAGGAGCAATACGATAAAGCTGTCATGGAAAAACAGAGACTCACGGAAGCTGCTAATGCATGTCTGAGAAAAATGAATACAGCAACAACTCTAATCAATGGTCTTGGAGGGGAAAAAATCAGATGGACTCAGCAGAGTAAAGAGTTCAAAGAACAACTGGGTATGTTTTGTGTCAAGATTAATTTAAAAAAAAATTAATGAATAATTATTCTTTGACGTTTTCAGGAAGATTGGTCGGAGATGTGCTCTTGGCAACGGGTTTCTTGTCATACTGTGGTCCATACAATCAAGAGTTTAGAACCAATTTGGTCAAACTGTGGATGGAAGTTCTCGTATTAAAAAGTATTCCCTTCACTCGTCAATTGAATATAATCAACATGCTCGTTGAAAGTGCCACAATTTCAGAGTGGAATCTTCAGGTATACTCTGCATGCTAATAGCAATGGGCAGAATAAAATAATTCCGATAATCGAGAATCATGTTCTTGAGAACTTTCAAGTATCGAATAGTCATTCAAAAATCGATAACATTTCGAACATCTTCTTCCTATTCAAGAAAATGATATGAGACCTAATTCCTTATTACCTAGAACATCTGCTGCAATTCCATCTCCTTCAAGTTCGAGTTGCATCACAAGCAATGACAATTTAATCATCAGAATCAATCTCGGTACGGAATTTCCGAGCTTACATCCTAGAACCCAAGGTTCTAGAGAACTGCTATTTGATTCTCCCACTAAGTTTATAGCACTTTCTATGAATGAACTTACTGCACTTACTGTTTACATTAGGCGCAATTCCCTCGCGAAATTATTTCGCGCTGAATTGCGCTCGGCTTTGGGTAGTGCGTTTTGGTGAAGCGAATAAATTTTGCGCGAGTGACTTCCGCCAGGAAGTTTCGCCAATGTATACGCAGCTATACAAATAGGTCATATTATTGAATTTCTTATTAACAGATCTTGAAAAATATTGTGGAGGCAATTTTTGTTATGAATTCAATAATTGACCTACCAGGCAAATATTAATATCTAGTATTTTTAAGGGTCTTCCAAATGATGAACTCTCAGTTCAAAACGCGCTTATTGTGACAAAATCTCGTTCATACCCTCTGCTCATCGATCCTCAAACACAAGGAAAAATGTGGATCAAGAACAAGGAAGCCAACAACAATCTTCAGATAACCACTTTAAATCACAAATATTTCAGGACCCATTTGGAAGATTGCCTCTCCTTGGGTAAGAATTGGTTCGCTTTTTGCATTTAATATACCTTCCTACGTCAAAATTCCACTCTAAGTTGAAACATATATCGATGAAAATCAGAAGCGTATTTCCGTCTGAATAACAGATTGGGCAAAATTGGTGACGCCTGAACTACTACACTTAACTCTAAAAAATTGAAGAAAATGAATTCTTACATTACAATTATTCATTTATTTATTTTTTTGAGAAACTTATGATGCATTCCTTCATATTTTTTTCTGTTTTCGAGCTATAGGCCAAAATTGAAAAGACGATTTCAACATTGGTCATTATCTCCGTTCGTGTTTGTGCTGTGATGATGAAATAAAAACTAAATACAGATTTTTTCATCCAATCCAGTGGAGTATTCTCATTTTTTCCAAGGGGTTTTTTGCTGAGCTTACTACTCAGATGAATTTGTGGATAACTCATGTTATTTGTTATTTATATACCTCTTCTTAAATTCAAATTTTCAGCCAAATTTGAATTGAATAAATCATGCACAGAACAAAATTTGTGCTTCTAGAGATACAATTTTCTCAAAATATGACTCTCACTTCTCACTTTACCAAATTTCATGTACTCGTAAGTAGCTATAATATTTTTCCGAAAGTTTTGGACGACATTAAACAGATTCAATTAATGGAATTCTTCGAATTCTAAATTGGGGACAAACATTCAGATAGCTTCATCAAAATACCATTCATATATTTCATAGTGCATAGTTTTCGAGAAAACTATGGGTCAGAGAGACTATTCTATTCTATTATACTATTCCATTTTACCTTTTCCATAAATGAAAACAGGATTTTTTTTCTCGAATAGGAAGGCCATTGCTAATCGAAGATGTAGGAATCGAATTGGATCCAGTGTTAGATAACGTACTCGAGAAGAATTTCATCAAATCAGGTTCCATTGAAAAAGTTGTGGTTGGGGATAAGGAATGTGATGTCCTCAAGGATTTCATGCTTTACATCACGACAAAATTGCCGAACCCACCATATTCCCCAGAAATTAGCGCAAAAACTTCCATAATAGATTTCACCGTCACAATGCTAGGTGAGCAACTTTTTGTTATCTACACACAACACTTAGAAAGAAGTCACTTCGTTCGTAAATCAAAAACACCAGAAATGTATCTATAACCGATAAAATAATTGAATTTATCGATGTATATACCAGGTCTGGAAGATCAACTTCTTGGACGTGTTATACTGATGGAGAAATCAGACCTGGAAGAAGAACGCGTAGTTCTCTTCGAAAGTGTCATAAAAAACCAGCGAAAAATGAAGGAACTGGAGAGTAACTTACTTGGTAGATTAACCTCCACTCAAGGTTCCCTGGTGGATGACGAAGAACTGATAAACGTCCTGCAGATAACCAAATCAACTTCGGAAGAGGTTACACAGAAGCTTTCAGTATCCGCTGTAACAGAAAAGAAGATAAACATTGCCAGAGAAGAATTCAGAGCTGTTGCTGCCAGAGGGTCAATTTTGTATTTCCTTATAGTGGAGATGAGCAATGTTAACGTTATGTACCAGAACTCCTTGAAGCAGTTTTTGATACTCTTCGACAATTCAATTAACAAATCTGAGAAGAGTACAAACACCATGGAGAGGATAGATATCATATTGCAGTATCTAACGAAAGAGGTATAATTCTAATCAAATAATCATGAAGTTATCAAAGGTAAAGGTAGTTGGTTCATTAGAACGAGTTTCTTCGTGGAAGTGTAATCAAATTGTGATTGTTAATTGAACAATATATGCTTATAACAAAGAAAAGGACTAAAATCAATGAATTTTGCCTTGAAGAAAAAAGAGATAATCATATGCCGGTATCCTGAAAATTTTATATAATTCTTAGAAAACAGAAAATACCAGATTTGTGGATCGTAGATTTTGCAATAGCTTTTGCTCTTTTTTCTTTTTCAAAAATTCAAATCAACTTCACTAACGAATTCTGAAACCTATTCCTAAAATGAGAACTTTTTTCTGTCATGCTTCGATCACATATGGTGCAAACTATCTTATTGTTTCCTCAGGTTTGGTCGTTCACGCAAAGAAGTCTATATGAGCGTCACAAGGATTTGTTCACATTGATGATGGCCATGAAAATCGATTTACACAAAAACATAATATCACACGACGAATTCATGGCTTTTATCAAAGGAGGCGCTTCCTTGGACCTCAACGCTGTTCAACCTAAGCCTTTCAGATGGATCTTGGACATCACCTGGCTCAATTTGGTGGAGATTCAGAAGCTGCCAATTTTTTCGGAGATACTGTCTAAGGTGAGGAAGGCTCCATCAAAAACACATTTTTTTTTAAATTATGCTTCATCAATATAAGATCCATTTTCATATTTTTCTTCCGTTTGCACTTAGTATTTTACAATAATAATAGTTGTTTATTCCAAAGGTAATACTGAAATTTAAACCCTCAAATAAGAATATTCCGAAACAATATACTATAACTAGGTATTTCATTCATCCAAAGCATTAATTTTCAAAATATACAATGCAATGCTGCCAACTAAATATCCCAAACTATCACCAACCTCCTTTAGCTTGTATCGCAAACGTTCGTCCAAGGTTATGAATTGGATGGCAGAGCTCTCACTAGTCATCCCTAGAAAGTATTTATTCAGTAATAACAATTTCAAACATTTAGATCGAACAACATGAGAGGGATTGGAAAGTTTGGTACGACAAGGAAAAACCAGAGGAGGAGGATCTGCCCTGTGGATACCAAAAATCTCTGGATGTCTTCAGGAAACTGTTGCTCATAAGATCATGGAGTCCTGACCGAACTTTATCTCAAGCCAGAAAATATATAATGGGTTGGTATCATTTTCTTTAACTTAGACTGTACGATGATCGATTATAATGAGTGACCATTATAACTATGAAATATTTTTGTCAGATTCTCTGGATAAGGAATATGGTGAACCATGCATCCTAGATCTGGAGGCAACATGGAATGAATCTGATAGCAGAACACCATTAATATGTCTTCTTTCCATTGGATCGGATCCTTCTCCACAAATATCCTCATTGGCTAGGACTAAAGACATAAGTGAGTTATTCTTTAGTTTGATGTAGACCTCCTTTACCTTGGTGACAACCAGTGGCGGCTCATGAGTTATAAGATCAATATTAATTATAAAAGCTTTGTTACTAATGAGTTCATGCCCTTACAGAAGAAATATTCTGACTTGGAGTTGACTTATACTTACAGAAAGTTATATTGATTCTGAGTTTCAGTTTGATTATTAGAAATACCACATTCCCTTAATCGCATAGTCCTATTTTCTTCTCAGATCAATTTCTGATCGCAGTCAAATTTATCAACAGGATTGAAAGCCGTTTCTATGGGCCAAGGACAAGAAATAGTAGCTAGGGACATGATCGAATCTTCAATGTCTCAAGGAGGATGGGTGTTGCTTCAAAATATTCATCTATCACTCTCATTCGCCACAGAAGTTATGTCAATGATTGTGGATACTGAAATTGTGGATGAAAGTTTCAGAATATGGCTAACAACGGAGGTGAGAAAATTGAAACAACGTTGAGTAGTGCTTAGGTATTTCCAGGTTTGTTGTCAACTATACTGGATTTGTTAACATGATTCTTTTATTCTGTAGCTTAATGAGATTTTTTGATCGTAATTATAACATATGCGAAATATTTTATGTAAAATGATAGATACTTGTCCCTTTAGGTTCACGAAGAATTTCCTATCGGACTTCTGCAGATGGCTATCAAATTCACGAATGAACCTCCACAAGGAATAAGAGCCAGCATGAAGAGAACTTATCAGAGTATAACACAAGACTTTTTGGATTATTCGGCTCAATCACAATGGCCCCCTTTGTTGTATGCAGTTGCTTTTCTGCATACAGTTGTCCAAGAAAGACGAAAATTCGGGCCTCTAGGTAATATTGCCTGCAATAAGGGTCGCAGTTATTGATAATATACACACTTCTCGCTTTTTGCACTCTTGATTATCAACATTTGAACATTAGTGGCTCTTTGCTAGCCCGTGAGATGGCATCGAAGGCTGCGCAATTCTTGGAAGAACGCGCACGTTGATGATTATGTTTGAACACTACCCTTATTTCTTCCATAGAATCCAACGCAATCTTGAAAAAATAGGGTTCTTATTTGAAAATCGGAAGTTTTGATCAAATTTTGTTCACAATTTTTGGCGCCAAATTTGAAATACTCCATAATGATATTTCTCAAATTCAGGAGATGCTCTTTATTCCCACATCATTCTTCGAAAAAGTGAATGGAATTTACTCATAGAATATTAATTTACAGTAAAAATAATTCACATAGCAGTGACTAGAAATTTTCTATTTTCTTCATTTTTTTTAATATTTGAAAACTATTTCAGGACTAACGCATGAATTTGAGGAGTCTGTGATTGAGAACAACTGAGAGATAAAATGAAAAAAGTTTTTTTTCATTTTTTTCTACGTCTTGTATAACCAGAAATTCTGGAGTTTTGAAAATATTCCATCTGAATAAGAAATAATTATATTCCTAATTTTCAAATTTCAGAAACGTACAATTGGCAGTCGTACTTGAAACACCCTGTATATACTTTTTCGTACCTATAATCGTAATTTAAATTTTCAGGTTGGAATGTACCGTACGAGTTCAACCAAGCTGATTTCGCAGCCAGTATTCAATTCATTCAAAATCACTTGGATGATATGGATCCCAAGAAAGGGGTCTCCTGGCCTACAGTCTGTTATATGCTTGGCGAAGTGCAATATGGAGGAAGAGTCACTGATGACTTCGATAAAAGACTTCTTACTACATTCACGCAGGTAGGTATATTTCATAAGGTATATCTATCAAAACCTGCGCAGCGTATGAAACTTTTTTTTTAATCCTCATAAAGGTGAAGCTTGCCAGAGTAATTTCTGTGTTGGTAGACTGGTGGAGCGGAGGATATCCTATGATTATCCATATCTATACTTACAAGCAGTGACGGCTCGTCAGGGTCGGCAGGGTCGGCCGGGCCGACCCAAAAATTATCGGGAAATAGAAAATAATTCTAGATATTCAATTCATTCAAACTCAATCGGGGTTATCGATTTCGATATCCAAATTCCCTCGGTAATGAATATTTCCACTCAGAACAGGAAAATATAACTTATACCGGCCAATATTTTCTTTCGGACCCACCTAATATTCGATTTCCAAAGCATCCAGCGTTGTTATTCCCTTTCATAAATTGTAACAAACCACAATCGTAAATGGTTACTTTTCGTAACATCACCCCAAACAAGTTATTCCAGAATTGTACGTAACACCGTAACATTAGGTCTGAAATGTAACACAAATGTTACAATTATACAATTGCAACTCCTGGAATGTCACTGAAAGCATCTCATCACGTTAGGTCGGCCAAGAGCCGATGGCGGAACCAGCGCTACCGAGAGCGCTACGTAAAGGAAAAGATACTACGACATACGCCCAGAATACGACCACTCAGTAGAACGGCACAACAACTCGATGTTAGGTCGCTTCCCAATACACAGGGTCGGCTGGCCGGTTATCCTATTGCAGAGCGTCAAGCAGCAACGTTTTTCACTAAATCAAGTAAACGCACTAATATTCTAGACGAAATTTGCAAAAAAAGATTACCCTCTACCTCGGAAACTTGTTGGAATTTCAAATCTCGCGCTGTAAAAACAATATTCGATAAGAGAGAAGAATTAATTGAAGTATTTGATCATATCAACGACAATTTAGATGAATGGGATGATATTACAATACGTGAAGCTACCGGTCTGAAGAAAATGTTGAATGATTTCGAATTTTTGTTCATTCTCCACTCTTTTAATTTGATTTTTACATACACAGATCCCGGTTTTTCTATAATCCAGCATAAGTTATCAGATATAACTTATTGCAACGCCAGTTTCACTTCTTTATTATCGACTCTGCAAAAATTTCGCACAGAAGATGAGTATTTCATTCGCTTATATTCAGAAGTAGAAAAACTCCCAGAAGTAATGCCACCGAGTGCTAGACTTCGAAAACGTAAAATAGATTCCGAAATTCAGCTCACGGATAATTCCTCAATGAAACGGCTTTTTTGTGAAATTCTGGATTTAATTATAACTCAAATTGAAATAAGGTTTAAAAACATTTCATTACTTCATTTTTTGGAACTAATGAATTTTAATAAATTTGATATATACGTTCGTAATTTTCCGGAAATACCTTTCAAATCTGTGATCGATAATTACAGAAACTTTTTCGATAAGGATAAACTCAAACGTGAATTACAAATTTTGTACTCGGACAATGCTATCTTCGGCAATTCAAATACGCTGAATGGTATTACGGAATTCATTTTCTCAAATAAATTTGTTTCCGATGTGTGGCCGACCCACATCTCGAGGGCACGAGCCGTCACTGCTTACAAGTCATATTTAGATGTTGAACAACCTACACATTCTTTACGTTCCCAACAGGTTTGGTTCTGTGATGTCCTACTCAGACCAGGATTTGAGTTTTACAAAGGTTACAAAGTGCCCCAAACAAGAAACCTGCAAGGCTATCTAGACTACATATGCAGTCTACCGGCAACAGATAGTCCAGAAGTATTTGGTCTTCATGGAAACGCTGACATAACTTATCAGATAAACACAGCTAAAGGTAAATACACCACTTCGTTTTGCATGGGAATCCATTGTCGAAAAGTCACCATCGCTATAAAATATCTGATATAGGTATTCTGGACACCATATTGAATGTTCAACCAAAAGAAGGCGGTAGCCAAGGTGGTGAAACCAGAGAGAGCATTGTATACTGCCTGGCAGAAGATATGTTAGAGAAACTTCCGAAGCAATACAATCAGTTCGAAGTCAAAGAGGCTCTACAAAGGATGGGCGTTTTGTTACCCATGAACATTTTCCTCCGTCAAGAAGTCGATAGAATACAGAGAGTTCTAAAAGAGGTAAACTTGAAGAATTCTTTAATCATTCGGAATACAATTGTGCTGTCAGATTATATACCAATTAGTATATAAGTTTATAATTTCAATCATAAGACATCCCTCCACAAGAGCCTGAAAATAGAAATCGAATTTTTTGGTCCTTCGAGCCGGATTGAGATTTAGAATAAACAACCCGAATGTCACATTCATATTATATTCGAACAATTTAGGATTTATCATTCAATTTCGGAGTCTTCATTGTTTTCTGAGCCGAAAAAAATCCATTTCTAACGAAAACATTCTTCAGCTCCTGTACAAAAAAACAATTCAGCTGACAATCCACTGATTCCCGAGTAACAAATAGTGAAGATAATAGACTGTCAATTTCGAGATCCTTCATCAAAAAAGACCATCCGCAGCTTCCTGAACCGAAAAAATTCAGCTCCTATGTTTGAAATAACCACTGTGGGATAGTTGATCAAGCTCCTGTGAAGTGATGAAGAAACCAAATTTTCAATAAAATCGTACTTTCCATTCTCCATAAGAATCTAGGGTACAATCGACCGTGGCCCACTCTGTATATAGGTGATACATATATGAAATCATATCGGACTGATTTGAAACTTTTCGTATAGATCTATAATGAAAATTTCAAGCTTCCTACTCAATTCCATATTGATCGCGTCACTAAATTTAAGTTTCAAGATATTATTTGAATGATTATAATTTTCGATGAGATTCGCCAAATAATACTTATCGGAATTTTCAGGTGAAATCGACATTATGTGATCTCAAGCTAGCAATAGATGGCACAATAGTTATGAGTCAAGATCTCCGAAAAGCTCTTGATTCCATGTATGATGCTAGAATTCCAGATCGTTGGCTAAAGGTAATTATAAAAAAAATATATGAATATTTCTTATCTATGGACTCTTTTATTATAATTAATAAAACACAATATTTTCAATGTTTACACAGGCCAACAAAAAAATTGGTACCGGACATACAACCACTGATTTCAAATGTTTTCAATGTACTGATTTCAAAAACGCCACCAGATTTTCTGCTACAGTTCTACCCTGATGAAAAGACAACTTTACACTGATCAAATTATGGAATATCCTAGCCAATCCATGAAATATTTAAATTTAATTTGAAAAGGGATCAGTGGCTATGAATTTCCAAAAATATTATGAATCTTCCGAATGCTTCTATCGAATATATCGAATTCATTCAATATCGCAACTAATTTTTCAGATATCTTGGGAATCGGCAACTTTAGGTTTCTGGTACACCGAACTCCTAGAAAGAGACGCCCAATTCAGAAATTGGATAAACAATGGAAGACCGAACGTTTTCTGGATGACTGGATTCTTCAACCCACAAGGTTTCCTAACGGCAATGAGACAGGTACAAATTCTTCAAAAATTCTGCAGAAAAATTCATCTTATTCCCCACACCAGTTTTTTTAGAAATAAGAGTGGATTTTCTGTGCTTACAAGTAGCGCTTAGCTTGTACCATATCACTTACATTTGTTTATATACTTCGAATTTGATAACAAGCTAAGCGCTACTTGTAATTACAGAAAGTCAACTCTAATTTCTCCACGGTACTCTTGACCACGAATTTAAATGAACGCTCGTTATAATGATGAATACCTGAGAGATTCACCTATTCATTAGAATTTTTAATCATTACAAAACAGTAAAGGTTTGGCTAAGTATCTAGAAGTACTGGTGTGCCTACTCATTTTAGGAATAATTCATTTCAAAAGCAAAATAATTGATTGATAAGAAAAAGATAAAATGTGTATAATTTCAATTTCAGGATGTAACTCGTGCTCACAAGGGATGGGCTTTAGATTCAGTAGTCCTACAAAACTTGATAACCCGCTATAACAAGGAAGATCTCAAAGAAGGTCCTGCAGAAGGAGTATATGTTCATGGTTTATTCTTGGAAGGAGCTAGTCTGGATAGACGATCGAGTAAACTCATTGAGAGCAAACCAAAAGTGCTCTATGAACAAATGCCCGTTATATACATATATGCCATCAATACTACGGCTGGTAAAGATCCCAAATTATACGAATGTCCAATATACAGAAAACCGCAGAGAACAGATCAGAAATATGTGGGGTCAATTGACTTCGAAACTGATCACAACCCTAGGCATTGGACCCTTAGAGGAGTTGCTCTTTTATGTGATATTAAATAAAGTGTTAAAAAAATAAATATAAATTTGTCAGAACACTTATGTAGTTTACTTTATTACATAATGATAGAAAATTTTCAGGTAATCATCACAAACCTCAGGAATACTTCTTATTGCATTCTTTTTGAGCGCTCATTCCCTGAAGAGAGTAGAACCACAGACTAGTAATCTGTGGTAGAACGCTATATTATTTTGTCACGTTGTCTTTACCTGTATAATGCGACGGTCAAGTTCATTAATGGGCAAGTTCCGTTAACTCTTGTAACCATAAACATTAAAGAAGAATTTTGATTTCAACCTTTAAGGCTAGGAATTACTAATCAATGTTCAAATATATACTAAACAAAAACTGTAACCCTAGAACACAACTCTTTTAACACACCGAACACTAAAATATGATTACTTAACCGTTAATAATTGCAGAAATGGTAGTCATCAAAATTTAGACCCTACACATGAAATTATCGTTTGCGGCGATTTGTGGCTTGGAGATTAACTAGAAAGGCAATTCATGGTCAGGGAAAATTAGTATTTTTTCATATTCATCTTAAATTTTCTTCAACATGAAATGTTCCACCATGTTACACCTAGTCATAATCTTCCAATAAACGAACTTAAGTTGTTAGCTCTTTTTGTAAAAATGAGGGGTGGTAATTACCCCCTCCCCCCCCCCGGGATTCTCAAAATGTAAAATTTCAAAAATCTCGCAAAGAGGAAGAACGGAAATTTCTCCATAAAATGAAACAATAATAATCATTTTACTTTACTTTGAAATCGACACATCAGTGAAAAATCGGATTAGTTAACGGTTTATGAGTTCATTATCACTTTCAAGATGAGTACTTTTATTGCACTCGTCTTTGTCCGAGGTTTATTATTTTCCTTTATCAATCCGCTTTCTCGGCATCGCCCCTTATTTGCTATCTCTGATTTTAGCATTCGTCATCGGTGTACGTACACTTACCCGTTGTTTTTTTGTATCATTCTCGTCACAAAATTTCAATACTGTATTTATCATTTTTAATGCGAATTACTATTCGCATTAAAAATTGTTTGGTCAGTATTTTAAAAATTATTGTGTTTCATTCAAATTGCAATTTATTTGTGAAGACATCAGCTGTGAATTGACTATATCTACAGGGTGTTCCTAAATTGGAGGTACAAATGAAAATGACAGATTTCTCGGATCATTTCAAGAAAAAAGTCCTATAACTTGAGTCCGCAAACGCTTTGTTTTTGAGATACAGCTGTTAAAGTTCAAATTTTTCTCTTATAGCACCTTCCCTTCACAAGATATTTAACTTGAATTGGCATAGATATTCCAGTTTAAAGTTTTCTTCATGTGATATTCTAATTTTGAATGCAAATCTACAGGGTGAATTTTTTCTGGAAGGGTGCCCGCTTTTTTCCTCCAGAATTATTTTTTTGTGAACCACTGGTAGTTTAGAAAAATTAAAAAAAAAACTCTGGTTCAGTACTTCACTTATTGGTTTGTTGTAGTTTTGTGGTATCCGTTTCCGTTGATTTCGAAAAAAAAATTCAAACAGTAATTATCAGGAAAATCCAAATTATTATAAAGATCCAGTTAGCTAGCTGTGATAAATAATTTAATTATAAGTTTTGGTACTTATTTACCAACTCTGTAGCGAAGATTAACAAAGATTCGATTACTGGTTGAGCATCACAAAAAAGTAGGACTACAAGAAACACCCTGTATCTCGAAAACATAGCGTTTGGGAGCTCATGTTTATGGACCATTTCATTTTTAAAATTATCCAAGAAATCTATCATTTTTCTTCGTATTTCCAATTCAGGAACAATCAATATGAGATAAGAGCAATCGAATAATAAAAAAAAATTATTTTATTTCGAGTAATTTGGTTCAAACTTCATTATAAAACCTGTTTTTCTAAGATTATAGATATGAGTTAGCAATGTTGTCAAACATTTTTTTTTCGATTACTCCCCACAAGAAAAAAAGATCTATGGCCTTGTGTGACATATATGTATGTGACGTATGTCTATGGACGTATGTTACAGACATGACAAACTAACCCAGACTCAGAAGTCAGAGACAAACAAACCTCACTGGAATGCACTGCAAGTCTATGGTTTTGGTTTATATGCATTCTATCACATTTCAAAATGTATCAAGAAAAAATCGAAGAACTCCAAAATTATTTCAAAACTCACTCAAAATCCAAAGAATACTTAGGACACTCGGCTAAAGTACATTCAGTTGGATGGAGTTGTGATGGTAGAAGACTAGCTTCCGGCTCATTCGATAAATCAGTTTGTATATATACATTAGATAGGGATAGATTGGTACGTATATGAAATGTTTGCTCAATAAACTTATAATAATCATTTTTCCATGAAAAATTATTTTAGAATAAGGAAGTTACTTTCAAAGGACACAGTGGATCAGTTGATCAGTTATGTTGGCATCAATCGCATCCAGATCTTTTAAGCACAGCAAGTGGAGACAAATCTATAAGAATATGGGACACAAGGGTTCAAAAGTGTGTGACTACAATAAATACCAAAGGTGAAAATATAAATATAACATGGTCTCCAAATGGAAATTGTATTGCAGTTGGAAATAAGGAAGATTTGGTTACATTTATTGATGCTAGAACTCATAAAATTGAAGCAGAAGAACAGTTTTATTTTGAAGTCAATGAAATATCTTGGAATAATACTAGTGATTTATTTTTTTTGACCAATGGATTAGGTAGTGTACATATATTAAGGTAGGAAACTTCTAAATCATGTTTTTTATATAGAACTTATTTTTAAAATAATTTTTCAGTTATCCTGAATTAAAGAGACAACACATATTAAAAGCTCACCCAGGTACTTGTATATGCATTGAATTCGATCCAACTGGAAAATATTTTGCTACAGGCAGTGCAGACGCTCTGGTATCACTATGGGATATTGAAGAGTTAGCGTGCAAACGAGTATTCACCAGGTAAAATTTGTAATATTTTTCATATGAAAAGAAATTCAAATAAATTTGTTTTTGTTCTTTTCAGAATGGACTGGCCAGTTCGAACTATATCTTTCAGCCATGATGGACAACTGTTGGCCTCTGCTTCTGAAGATCTTTTGATTGACATTGGATTTGTTGAGACTGGGGCTAAAATTGCAGATATATCTGTTGAAGCTGCAACATTTACTGTTGCATGGCATCCTTCATTGTACCTTTTAGCTTATGCATGTGATGATAAAGATACTTATGATCGTAAAAGAGATGCTGGTAGTTTAAAAGTTTGGGGTTTCCAAGTTGACTGAATTATTGTGTAAATAAATGACTATTATCAGTAACATAGTATTCATAATTAAATTCAAGAAAGTTGAGCGGATTGTAAACACAATCATTCCTGAACAGAAAGACCTAGAAACTTGAAATTTTGAGGGTAGGTTCAGATCTCTCGAAGGCCTTGGTTGAGTTCATTAATGTTTACTGTCATTTTGATGGAAATGTGGCAATTTTAGGTACATATGGGTTGCTTGTGGACCGATATAAATTTAGGTCTCGAACTACTATCAATTTACCGTTTAATCCATATTTCCTCATTTCCTACTTGTAGGTACATCTGTACATAAATAAATCTCTGTATATAATTTATATTTGGAGAGAGGTGGGCTTGCTATTCCTGCCAGTATCTATTCATTGATAATAAATTTTATCACAGCTAATGATCCTAGGAATCGATGCCGAAAACATAATAAAAAAC
The DNA here is from genome assembly GCF_914767665.1 of Harmonia axyridis. Lineage (NCBI taxonomy): Eukaryota > Metazoa > Arthropoda > Insecta > Coleoptera > Coccinellidae > Harmonia > Harmonia axyridis. The sequence goes on from NC_059502.1 coordinate 21,179,122, forward strand.
TAAATAAATTTTATCGAACTGTATGGCACTAAAATTTGGCTTTGATATGTTTGTACATGAAAAAATATTGAAACAAAATTTAGTGTTCGAAAAAAGAAGATGTATGTGTACAGGAGAAAGATGCAAAAAAATATTTCAACTCTTGAATAAACAAAAAGGAGTACTCAATACCAACAAAGAAATATATATAATATATATATATATATATATGTATAATACTTGGGTCATGTGTTGAGAGGCAAAAATATGAGATGCTTTGATTCATAATAAGGGTGAAGTTCAAAGTAAAATATTGATAGGAAGATGCTAGAACCCGTGGCTGAAAAACCTGAGATGGTTTGACCATATTCATCTACAAAAATCTTTTGAGCTGCACTTTCCAAAAATACAGTTGCCATTTGAATTGCCAAAGAAAGCGGTGCTATGAAAAGGAGAAGGTTGTAAAAAAAACAATATTCTTAAAAATAAAAATTTAATAAAACCAAAAATATTAAGATCATTCATTATCCATAGTTTCAAAAGAATCGTCTATTATTCTTTGAGATGTACCAGAATTTTCAGAGCCTATACTTGTATCCATTCGCTCATCTTCAATAGAAAGATCAGATTCTTGTGTTGGTTGTTGTGCTTCATTCTGTGTATTAACATTCATACCATTTTCAGAGGAAATCATTTTTTCCTGACTAGGTTGTATTCGTTGTTGTGTTGACTGAGTTGGAACAACCTGATCTTCTTCTTCTTTGTCATAAATTCTAGGGTCAATTGCAATACTCTTTGTACAATTGTATGTTTTATAAATACCAACCAAATGATCACATAGCTCAAACATTTGAGATCTCAAGGAAATGATTATGAATTGAGCATTCTTAGTACGATCCTGTTTCAAATAATAAGTATTTTAGTGCAAATGAATGAAGAGGTTAACCAAAAAATTTAGATATAAATACCTTGATGTAATGCCCCACAATAGAAACATTCTTGAAATCTAAGGCGGCATCAATTTCATCCATGACATATAACGGAGATGGCTTATAATAATGAAGAGCAAATACAAGAGCCAAAGATGACAATGTTTTCTCCCCACCTGATAAATTTGAAATTTTTTTCCACGACTTTTTTGGTGGCCTTACACTGAAAAAAAGTGTGTAATATTTTTTCTAATAAAATACAATGATGTCCTTTACTTGAACTGTATTCCTTCAGTGAACGGATCAAATGTGTCAACCAATTCAAAATCTGCATCTCCTCCAAGAGTGATCATTTGATACATCTCCTTGAGCTTCATGCGAATAGTTTTGAATCCTGTTAAAAATTCTTTTTTCCTTTGCTCTCTCAGATTATCAAATACATTTTTCATCTCTTGCCGTTTCTGTGAAATTTCATCTAGTTCTTTGGCTCTTTCCATATATCTGTCCTGCATCTTTCTATATTCCTAGAGAAATCAAAATTTGAAACAATTAATTCTCCTTTAAGCTTAAACAGTATCAATTGAAATTGATATGTGAATGGGAAATAACTTCTTCATTACATTCTATTCTGCAGGATGAGAATCATACAAAACAGTTTTGATCTTTGGACGTGTATTCTAGTGACTTTTCAGTATTATTCATTTTCAATTTCAAATTGATAAATGTTGTTCTTTAAATGTAACCAAAGGAAAAAATCAAACGGTGTCGAATCCTGTTAATTATTCGAGGTTCACAGATTATCATAGATAGGCACAACTAAAACTTCTGATGATTTTTATAGTTTGAAGAAAAATTCATATATCATGTGACATATTTATGAAAAGAGAAAAAAAGCAATTTTTTTGTTAAAAAATTTTTATAGTTCACATTTAGAAAACACAAGTTTGTATTATAACTTCAAAACTAATATTGCAAAAAAAATATTACACCAGTGGATTCTACTGAAAAAAGTACCTGTAGAATGTTTTTATTTTATGTTCATAGCACCACTAATATAGAAGTTATCGAGAACTTTTCATTTTTCCATTTTCTCTTATAGCTTGAAAACAGCTAAACTTATGAGATTGAGATTTCCACCAAATCAATTATCTCAAAAATCGAGCCCAAAAATATGCCCTTCATTTTTTTATAGCTCGAAGGGATTCTGAGATCCCTTCACTAGGTAACGAATTTGGGACACCCGATACAAAACTTTTCAAGCCTAGATTGTAATACTCACAGAATTTCAAATTAAAACATAATTGAGTTCACGGTCATAATAAACATAAAAATTCCAAATTGTGACTTGTGAATAAACAACATAAAATTATTAAATTTTCAGCAATATTTGGATCCTACCTGAATAACTCCAAGATTAGGTTTTTCAGATTTCAGTTTATTCTCAGCTAATCTGAGTTCTCTCTCAATTGTTTCCATATTTTTTTCATCTAGTTCTTCTTTAGTATATTTTTTCAGTTCTTCCAAAGCTATTTCTGGTATTTCTTGAAGTTTCAATTGGGAAACCTAGAAAGAAAATTCGATAATAGACAAACATTTTTTTTTATTTGATTTGATTTTTATTGATTTGTATTTATTTACCTTAACATGCCACTGGTGCATTGTTCCATTAATAGCATATATTTTTTCATTTATTGTCTTCAACCTCTGATCAACATCCACTTCTTCAGATTTCAATTTATTCAATATTGTCTTTAGCTTATCAACTTCATCCTTCAATCCTAAAAAGATGAGGATTACTTCTGTAAAAATAATTTTCTGCAATCGTCTCACCTCCAAATTCATCATCTCCACTATTAAGTTCTGTTTCTACTTCTTCTAAACACTTGAGTAATTTTGCACCATCAACTTCGATTTCTTCCCTTAGCACTTTCATTTCTTTAAGTCTGTTTTCACAGTTTGAAATATCTTGTTCCATAATAGAAATTTTTTCTGTTGATTTTTTTGCATTTCTGTTAAAAATTTAAATATGAATGTTGAAATAAATCTCACTTGACTGTTAATGAATATAAAGTTATCAAATCAGATTATTTTTTCAAGTTTCATGTAAACTATACAATTTATTTCATGAAACATTAGGAGGGATCTCAATTAGCGAAAGTTTTGCACAATTCCAAAGAATTCAAGAAACTTATTAAAGGTACCAGGGAAAAATAGCCTAAGTCACTTTTTGTTACTTTCGATCACTAATTTTTGTATAGTATAATAATACCCTGACTAAGACTTTTTTAGAATGTTTAATCATAGCAATTTGGGAGGACTAATTTTTCAGCTTGGGGGAAAGTTATATAGTAAGGAACTTCAGTCCCTTTTTTCCTATAGTTTCCGGGTAAACATAATACATTTTCGGATGTAGAGTGTGTATGAATATCAAAAAGATATATGGCAAATTGGCGTTTGAAATATACATCATTTGTTGTGATGTTAAACAGCAGGTTTGTTCCAAAGTCTATGCACATGGAATCCTGACTTTCGTCTTGAATTTAGATTTCTTTTTGAGGTTGTAAAATTCCTAAGCTCTCACCTTTTGTACCTCATTTTCGGTAGTTACATTACGAATTCTTGCTCTATGATAGTTTGTCTATGATAGCATTATGAATAGTGTATTACATTTCGTAGGAAACTGCACAATCCTTCAGAGATACTCTTCACGTTTTGGTCTCTGTTTTGAAGTCCATCAGCACTATAGCAAGCATCCCTGTTTTCGCTTTTTTGTATGAATTTTAGGCGAATAATCTAATGAAAGTCGGAATATAATTAAGAGTGTTGTTGTTATTAAATGTTGGACATATAGGTAAAGATGTGACTTAGCCTAGACTCCCATGGACTTAGTCTGTTTTTCTACTACATATGATATGATTGTTTGTTACAGCTAACCTATCCACTTGTTGGCCGGTTTGATATAGTGAAACAAAAAATCCTTTGATTGGCCACAATTTGCGCAAATGAATGATTTTTCACCTGTAGCCTTTATAAGGTATAAAAAGTGTAACTCTTTGGAATTATTTTTTGTATCAAAGCTATCATAGCAAATCATTTCGAAGTCAAAATCAATTCTAACCGTCCGTCCGGAATGTGTATGCGAAATGGGATTGAAGGTCGAGCGAAATTTTGTGGAAAAATTACATGAATTATACTAAGAGTGCAAAAGCTCATGACTTCACATCAGTGCTTTTCTAAATTTTTAGAATCTTAAAAAAATGAAATCAATTTCACTTTTTAGTTTTTATAACTTTCACAAGTTAGCAATGATTTTGCAACTAACCTTTCAGCAGTTTTGATTGCCACTTTTAGTTTATTAACTTCTACTTTAAGCTTATTTATTGAGTCTACAACTTCATTAATGGATTTATCCATTTTCTTCATTTTTCCAATGGTCTTGTCTTTTATCTCGCTAGTCAGTTTATCAACTTGTACTTGCAGCTTTCCAGCCACTTCAACAGCTGCGTCATATTCTATCTTTCTTGCTTTTATTATTCCAGTTAATTTTTTAACCTGAGCTTCGTCAGATTTTGTGGCTAGAGCTTTAGCTTCTTGAGTTTTGAGCTGTTTGAGCAGAAGAGGCAATTGTTGGGTAAGTGACTGGAAAAAAATCAATTTAAGTATATATCCTACATTATATTAAATGTTAAATTTGAAGAATATATCAATTACTTTGACTTCTAAACTGAATTTCTCATAGTCCATCTTCATTTGTTTTAGTTCAGGTTCCAAAGCATTAATTTGATTATCTAAAGCAGCTTGACGTTCTCTGAGGTATCTAAAACGATCTTCAGCTGCTTTTAATTCCCTTTCCACTTCATCCAGATCCGTTTGGCTAGTTGTAGATACAGCAACAGATTGACCCATCCTACCTCTTAGTACTGTCCTACCTCCACCACTCATGGTACCTAATTAATGTGACATGTATTAATTAGCTTATATGTAATAAAAACCACTAGGATATTTAGAAACAATCTGATATTTTCTGCTAGAGAGACTAAAGAAAATTATGAGAAATTACTCTGCCAATAGTTATGGCACCGTCTTAACATCCTTCACTTCTTAAAAATCAGTATTCCACAGTACTTTGTCTTGTAGTGTCGTTTAGTAACACTATTATCTTTCAAAAAGTTCTAATTTTCACAAACGCACCGTAAATTCGAATAAGCCTTTCGAACCTTTTATGTTTATGGGTTGAACAAATTAGACATCTAGAACGAAAAATATTGAGGTCTTGGGAATTTCATGAACAAGAACGGAATGAAGCAGTGTTGGAATGATCCTTCTGCACGAGTATTATACATTATTTTCTCCAATTTACTGAATTTTAATTGAAATCAATGGAAAATTTCCATAAATATTGTTTAGTTATTTTTGCATTGAAAGTACCAAGTACCAACATATGATGAAATGGCGGAATGGACAGATTTGCCACAGAATCAGATAAAAAAATTATATAATATAATTTTATTCTATTTTATTTTTCTTTACAACATTATCCCTTAAAATATGCATTTAGCATCTTATATGTACCCACCTAGTAAAAATACCTTCAATAAGTTGCTAGTAAGAAATGGAGAATATTTAATGGGTTTATCTTAAAAGATAAGACACTATAAACAAATATACACTCAAGAAATATTAACCTCCCTATAAGGGTGTTTATTATTCAAGGTTAACACATGCACTTACCAGTAGTTTCTATAAGATCTCCTTTCAAAGTGACAACTCTATATCTTTTGGACCCATATGCAATTCTTGATGCTTGATCTAAATCATTAGCTACTAAAGTATCTCTCAAAGAATAATAAAATGCTGTCCTGACTCGATCATCCTGAACTCGAACAAGGTCATACAAACGTGGAACATTTTCAGGTCTAAAAAAAAAAAATTCGCGATAAAATATGTGGAAAAAAAAAGAATAAAACTCACGTTTGAATTCTAGAAGTAGCATATTGACGTAAATGTTCCTGCTTTTCAAGAGCTATGAAAGTTGCCCTACCAATATCATATTGTTTTAAAAACTCTATACACCATTGTGCAGTTGAAACAGTATCTACAACTATATTATCTAATGGACCACAAGCTGTTGAAATGGCAACATCGTATTTTTGATCAATAGCTCCAAGATCACCCTGAATAAGAATAAACCATTACAATGATGATCCAATCCCATCTTTGAAAAGCCCCTAGAGGGGAGGTGTAAAATGAACTCAGATTGTTACCAATTTCAAATTCTTGAAAGCAACAAAAGTTTTCAAAATCTAATTCTGAAATTCATTTTATTGGCTTCTCCCATTAGAACTAACACAACACCATAACTAATACTTCCTACTCAAAAATAAATAGAAATAGATAGATAAATTACAATACTTTAGTTTTTGCAAAATATACATTTTACAATTCAGTAGCCAATTATGATGAACAGGTTGATGAGTATGATAAATCTATTAAAAAAAAAGGATGCGAAAATATTTTTACAAAAAATATAATCAAGTCAGAATTATCAACATATAATAAAAAAATTCAAATGGATTGACAATGATATGTGAAAAAAGTTACACAAGAATTCTACAGGGTGATTTATAAATAGATGTTTTCACTTTGTGATGATTTGGTTATGAGTATTTTAAAACGGTTAATACTTCTGCCAAATTTCGTCCTATTATCAGTTCATGAGAAAGAAAACCAAAGTTGTCAAATTGTTCTAGTGCCCCTGTCAAGATGTCTACCTTGACAGGGGACAAGAATTCAAGAGAAATTTAAATAACAAACAATACTTATTTTTGGCTAAGGAATCTGCTCGCAAAGTAAAGACAATAAATAATAGTATAAGAGTTGAAAAAATATAGTTTTCATAAATGTTGAATGTCCCACGAAAAAGAAAGAAAGATACTAAACTCATCGTTCTTTCCCCTTTAGTCGTGGACTGATGCAATCATCAGGAATATTTCTATACCTCCAATGTTACAGCAAAAAGATTCAAATCACTTGACGCCAAGATTGTGGAGGATAATTAAGAATGAATGTGCTTGAACATTGTTTCTTAAACAACTCACCAATCTTCCAAATAATCCAGGACAATTCCCTTCTGCCTTTTGTTTCATCAAAGAATCTAAAACTCTGGTCTTTGATTTAGATGCTTGCATAGAAGACCGGGATTCTTCTAAATGGGCTCGTTTTTTATTTATTTCAATTCTGATCTTTGATTCCTCCGCAATAACTAGATTCAATTCAGATGTAGCCTCCTTCAGAGATTTTTCTGTCAAGGGAATTTTAGTTTTGAGGGCAACAAGGTCCTTATGTCTTTGTTTAATGAGGGAATCGGCATTTTCATAACTTGATTTCAAGGATTCGTATTTATTTTTCTCATTCTCCTCATTGGTCATACAAAGTTTCAGTTCCGATTCAGCTATGGCATACTGAAATAATGTCATTAAATGATGTAGATATAAATAACAAATTAAGCAAAATATTGGTAAATATACATCCTATATTATAAATCTCAATTATATAATTATCACTTACCGCTGACTTGGTTTCATCTACATTCCTCTTCAATTCTAACAATTCATTTTCTAGAAGTTCTTTTTTTTCTTGCAAGGGTTTTGTTTCTGTTTTAATGCTATTCAATAGCTTTGTTTTTTCTGCATCTAGTACACTTTTCTTGCGCATTAATTCTTCCTCTTTTTTCAAACAAGCTTCTATATCCTGACGATTAATACATCAATCAAATAAATTAATGATCAAAAAATAAAATACTCACCCTTTCACTTTCTTCTGGTGTTTTTTCATATTGTAGTAACTTTTTTCTTTCCTCAGCTAACAGTTCCGCTGTTTTTTTGCGGTTTTTATTCACTTGCACCATCTCAGCTTGCAACTCAACATCTCTGTTATTAGCTTTCTCAAAAGCGTCTTTCAACATGTTTTTCTTTTTTTGAAGTGATTGATACTTTCTGAAAATAACAAAAAACATATAATTGAAGGAGAATGTTATTTTTAATGATAAATACAATATACTAATAATAGTATAAGTTATTCAAACTTTTTACAAAAATGGTAGAACTTGTGCAGTAACAAATATTCAAAACTCCAAGCTCCCAAGCAATAGGACTTTGTAGTTAAGATATAGTATGTAATCAATATCGTTGTACCATTATTTTTTAATTTTATGATTTCATGTTGATCATGTATTTCTGTTTCGAGCTTTTGAAATTAATTAAATCCTGTAGTAACTAAAATCAATGAAATGTAACAATTAATTCTCATTTACACAAATTTAGGATCCAGGTAGAAATTCAGATATTTCTATAGACTTATATAGGTGCAGTAATGTTGCACATATAAATGGTATTTTCTGGGTGCTATTCATCATGAATCATAGTTCAATATAAAAACAGCTTGAAAAATTTGGAAATATTTCTTACTTACTCTGACTGTTTATTCAACTTTTCTTCCTTTTCTTTTTTGAGCTTTTTTGTATTTTCAATTCTCTCAGAAAGTTCATCCTTGGCAGTTTGAACTTCAGTTTTGTCTTCCTCTGATCCTTTCAGTTCATTTTCCATATCGAATCTGAATAGTATTCATTAAATTAAATGATCTGGACTTACAATTTACTTACATAATCATTTTCATATTAATATGATTTAATTTGATTTAATAATGATAATTATTTTCAAAGAAATAATAGCAAATGGAAATGTTCAATGATCAGAATGTATAGTTAATGATTACATACATATTTTTTTGGTATAAAACATTCTTGCATGAAGTCACAATATTTTCTGTTTTCAAATAATCAACGGCTGCTTCCATTGGTCCTTGTAATTCTTCCATTTCTTTTTGAACTAGTTTCAATCTATTAACTTTTTCTGATCTAGCATCAGTTAATGTTTCTACTCTTTCATTCAACTGTTGTAGAGGCTTAATATATCTAGATGTTCCAATAATATCTTCTAAGTATTCTAACATACCAGGTTCACTTGGATTATCAGCCTTACATTTCATCATTGCAATTTGTTCTACTTCACCCTTAAATTATATGACAGATATAATGTTCAATGAATCAAATTCATATTCATCAATTTATTACTTAAAAACTACTGCAAATAAATTCATATTATTATAATTATCAATGTCAGTGTTAGATTTTGAGTTCTTCATATTTATCTTCACACAAAATAATTAATATCAGGAAAACTAGGACAGAAATAATTGAAGATATTGAGTTTTTCCACATTTGTGAAACATAAATAAATTTTAAAAAATCTCCAGAAATGTAAAAAAGTCAACATCTTCAATTTTTCCTACCCTATTTTTTCTAATAATTATTCTGTTTGATATCATAAGTACCATTAAATTAATCAATTGTAAAAAATTTTCACCTGTAGAATGAGGAATCTATTATGATCTAAATCAATTCCATGTTTTTTCAACAATATTGCAACTTCTTTGAAGTGTACCCTAGATCCATTTAATGTATAATAAGAAGAATTATCTTTCATAGCAGTTCTAGAAACCACAAATTCGCTCCCAGGAACTATATCATATTCGTCACCCTCCTTGAATATAATAAATTAACATATGAGAACATAAAATGAAGATAATATATTACCTTGTCAATAATTTGAGCAAAATGCACTTCAACTGTGGCAGACTGAACATTTGGATGATTTTCAGAATTATGAAGTAAAACTGATACTTTTTTGCAGCGAATCTTTGTAGCTCTATAGCCAAACACAAATAACATGGAGTCAATAACATTGCTTTTACCACTACCATTGGGTCCAACAATTGCATTGAAACACTAAAATATATATTTGTACGGAAATAAATCAACGACAAAATGAATTAGAAGATCAAAATTACATCAGATATTGAAACATACTTTATGGAATGGACCTAGTGTTTGTTCATCTGCATAACTTTTAAAATAATTATTTACAATTTTTTTTATAATTAAGCGAGGCCCATTAGGATCAAAGGAACAGACTGGTTTTGTAGGGGGTGGAATGTAAATTCCATCTATTCTTGTGCCTTCATCATCTGAAATATTTACATCATCGTCTTCTTCCATTGAATTATTTGGAGCTGTACTTTTCCTTCTTTTATTTGAAGGTGGATCCATATTTATTATATAAAAACCAAAATCTGATGAAACTAATATGAAGCATACAATTCTTTATAAGAAAGCATCAAAGCATCATATATCATATGTAAAATATACAAACTTATAAACAATAGGTTACATCTTTTTATGTTCGTTAAATTTGAAAATTGGACGAATCACAGAAAATTTGATAGGTACATATTCAGAGAATTCAAAATCGAAATAATAGATTTTATCAACTTTTTCATGACATTTTCCGATAAAATTAGTAAATTGAGTTGAAAAGGATCCAATTTTCAATGCTAATACTATTATTATTTGAAGCCTTTAATTGTAGAAACGAGTAAAACTTGGCACGAGATACTGAAAAATTAAACTCTATGACTATGACTTTGGCATTGATGAAAAAAAGAAAAAGCCATAGAGTTTATGAAATAATAGGAGGATCAATCTAAACAAAACACGAATACTGGACAAATAATAAATAAATGTATGTTTTTGAACGGGTAACTAATTATGAATAATATAATCATGATTTGGTGATATCACCGTAATGAGATTGAGTGTTATAATTTGAATTCAAAGTAACTACTGTTTTCCTTCAACTTGTAAATAATTTTTTATAGTATTGATTTTATTGATCAGGCTATTTGTATTTGTGTTGGCAAAAACGGGTAGCAAGGTATGAATGCAGATAATACTAATTGGATACAGCTATTTGATATCACTGAAATAAATAAACACCAGAGAGGCTTTGTTATATACAAAGTGATTTCAATATTATATCCTAAAAGATGTCCTGAAGCAGTTACAAAACTGAGTGTGTGGAAACGTTATAATGACTTTAAAAAATTATATAGAGACATGAAAATTCTTCATGGAAATTATAACTTGCCTGATAAATTTCCATCTCTCTGTAGAGGAACATTCTTCAAAAAGTATGATGAACATTCCATAACAGAAAAAAAGCAAAGTGCTCTGAATTTCTTGGAATATATTGGCAGTCATCATCAACTATTCACATCTAAGGAATTTGTTAAGTTCTTTGAAACAAGTTATATGCCTATTAATCATCTGAATGGCAACATAAGCAGTATCAAGGCTGATTTGAATTTACCTGATGATCCAGAATTTGTGAGAAATTCTGATGATGAGCTTAACAGTGATTCTGATTCAATCTCTACTTTGAGTAGTGTTAATCTACTTGACACCTCATCTTCTTCATTAATTTCAGGTAAGATTTTCTTATATACCTCAATTGTTTTTGGTATACTCTGCCCAAAAAATTTTTTCTCTCAGTTAAATATTACATGCCATTTTATATGAACTCCAGTGAATAAGCTGTCCTCTATAACTAAGAGCTGTTTACATGAAATTCAATACTGAAATCTGTTCCTGTGCCTTTTAAATTTTTTTAGCTAAAGAACCTGATCCACCAATTTATATACTTTATATCAGGTGATGAATTAAAAAAATATATATCTCTAGAACTATCAGACACAATTATGACATTGAAAACATATGTTGCTACGATGATACAGAATACAATATTTCTTATCGCAAAGTCCTAGCTTCACTAGTTTCTGAGTTATACATTGTTTACAATTTGAGAGTTGTGATTTAAGGGGACATAAACTATTGTGTAAAATTTGTATTGTTATTGGATAATGATCCCCTATACCTGCAGATTTTCCTGTTTTTAATAAATATTTCAATTAAATATGTCTTACTGAGGCTTTTGAATTTATAGATAGCTGAAATTTTGGCGTTAGGTTTACAGTGGTGTAGCTGAATAACTGTGAGTACTGGTGTAAATGAAAAAATGAATTTCTCTCTAAACTACTGGTAGATCTAGTTCTAGAGAGTTTGATGGAAAAATTCAACTACATACATAATTTTCATAATTATTATAAAACACATGAAATGATATTTTTCATTGAGAATAACCACTAACAGAAGCCACTGCAAATTTTACACATTTAATTATTTCCTCCTATCCCAAAAAAACTTCCAATAATTAAAGAAAAGTTTAAAAATTCTTGATGACTTTTGAATTCGAAGTACCTACTTTGGAGTAGAGAATATTATGTTTTTTGTGGTCGTAGCAGTAAAATTCTCAATTTCATTAATCCTGGTTCAAGAATATGGGAGTATCAGATCGGAAGAACTAATTATTTTCTCCATGTAAAAAAAAATTTTCACGAAATTCTTCATGAATTTTGCTATTTTGATTGTATGAATACTTTTTTCAATAATAGAGAAAACAAAATATTAGTATAACAACGAAACAATTGAATGGATTTTCTCCACTAACAAACTTAATCAAGATATTCGGAACTTGAACATATCCTGAAAATTTCAAGTCTATTACAGTTTTGACAATTTGATCCTGGAGTAGAATAATTTTTATTTTTTCAAGCGAAAACCATGGTTTTCGTTACTTTGTTAGCGCATGCATGCGATGAACAAAGTAAAGTCAAGATGAGAACGAGCAGTGTTGTTCCACTTTTTTCTAAAAATATTCAATGCATAACCCAAACAGACGCCATTGGTAAAATAATAAAATTGTTGATGCAATGAAAACGTCTACTAAATTTTAAAGAAATATCTGCAAAAGTTAGTACGTTTACGACATACGTTCATATGTGGTTTTTTCTTAAAATGACTCCAAGAATCGCCTCGCTACCTTAAATATTAGCATATCATTAAGGAACACCCTGTATACACACAAACAACCCGATCGGATCTGTTGTTTCTTCTTGATTTTTTTCTGGTTCTGGACAAGTGATCAACATGAAATTTCACATTAATCTTGAAAGTGATAGATAGCACTTTCACATTAATCTTGAAAATGCTATCTATTAGATGCCACAATTCATTTATGTCGAATTTGTAGTTTTGAAATTGTCTAGAAATCAAAATTCCGAAAGGCCAAATTATTTCCGTTCGAGAGTTAAGTTTTAAGGCGCGATTTATGGATATAATCTATTATGAAGATGGATTCGTCATCAGTGAGTTAAACTTTATCATTTGAGACCATTCCCGACTCAAGATCACGTTTCCGTAATAAAATAAATTTCTTTTTAGAATTTATTAAAGGCTATCGAGTTGTGAACACACGTTATATATGTAATTCAATAGTACAAATGTAATGACTTAATTATTTCTAAGCTTGAATCGGCATTATTCTATCTCTTCGTTTTGGTATTTGCTGATAACATAATTTTCAGATAAGAAATACTAGTGTGTATATAGGCCTTTATGTTATCCATCAATAGAGGTTTCGGTTCTATTCCAAAGCCGTAGCCAGGGGGGTCCGGATACCGTCAGTTTATTGTGAAAAACAGCCCAGTCTGCCCAGTATTGTGTTCTAGCCTACAGCCGTAGCTAGAACAAAGCAACACCGTAGCGTTGATCAAATCAATTATCTTGGATCCGAGAATTATCGAACGACCCCTGTATAAATGTGAAAGGGGGGAATCTGTTATTATTTACGCGTGTAACAAACACCGACTACACAGACATTAGACGGTATTGGTGAAACCCAAATAATGCTGTCGACGTCTAGCATTACTTTTGTGTTATGAAGTTTTCAAGCTGTTTGGCGTGTTAAATTTAGTTTTCTAAATTTCTGACGATAATCGAAATATGCACTTTTAATTATCCAAGATTTGTTTGTTTAAGATTTAATTCCGAGGTATAACTTGAAGTTGAATGCGATTCAGTTGATACAAATCTGTAATTTATTTCGATTAGATTTTATATCTATATATTGAGAAAGTGATTTTGTTGGGAGTACCTTTGCAATTTTTCTGGGAATATCGTGTAAATTTTTTTGTTCTTAGGTCCTCTAATTGTCGAATAAAATGTTCGTAATACCTAATATTGATTTGACTATAAATGAAAAATATTAGCTTCTTTCCAAATTTTTGTATTTATTGCTCACTCTATATTGAAATGCTTTTTCTACCTGTGAAATGAACGAAAATCACCTGCATTTTCGAAGTCATTATGTAGCATCTGTGGTGTGAACATGATTTTATCCGTTGTATTATTTATGTCAACTGCAGTACAAATAGGAATCATAACTAAATCCTGTAAAACTGGCTGTAAGTATAATGTTTCAAATATTCATCTTTTCTTCGTTTCTAGGGTAGGTACGTTCACCCTGCGCAAATATCTGCATTTCGTCGCTATTCCTGCGCAAATTTCTTGGATATCGTCGGCTAAGATTGTAAATCTGCTATGTCCATAATGAACAATTTTACAGGAGACCAAAAAAACCGTAAAGTACAGTGTTATAATAATAATAATAAGAGAGTTTATTCATGAAAATATATTCAATAAACTCTACTGAATGTATTTTCATGAATAAACTCTCTTATTATTATTATTATTATTATTATAACACTGTACTGTACGGTTTTTTTGGTCTCCTGTAAAATTGTTCATTATGGACATAGCAGATTTACACTCTTAGCCGACGATATGTTAATTACATAGACAAAAACTCTGTCTGTCTGTTTTGTTTCTGATTTGTTAGCGTGTGTAGTGTTTGTATGCATGTATATTCTATAGAATATACAAAATAGACTCACACACAAGTTGCAGGCCCAAAATTAATCATATATGATTAATTTTGAGCCCGCAACTTGTGTGAGAGAGTCTATTTTTAAATGACGATAACTCCACTAGAATCATATATTGAAATCAAATATCAGTTTGACATCTAACATGTAGAAGTGAATACACATCCAAAGATTTTTCACTAGTAGAACATCTTTGGATAAATCCATGGATTAAACCTAAAGCAAATATGTTTCACTAGAGCAACATCTTCGATTTAAACAATGATGCATCCATAAAAAATTATCCAAATTAAGAGCGCCATGTATTCTTTGAACAGGGACATGTTTTTTGTTTGCAGTTTGAATTTAATTCAAGGGGGGAGGTCAGAACAATGCTTTCATCGAACGTTCCCAGTATTTTCTCATTGGAAAAACATACCAAAATTCAACAAATAAGATATTGCTTATTAAAAAAAAAAAAAAGTTACGTGCAATTAGGAGCTTTCGCACGTACATTCAAATTCGTTTACATATAATTTTTTCAAGGAAATTTCGCTATATTTATGCTTCAATAAGAAGAATACAGAATAATTC
Source organism: Harmonia axyridis (assembly GCF_914767665.1). Classification (NCBI taxonomy): domain Eukaryota; kingdom Metazoa; phylum Arthropoda; class Insecta; order Coleoptera; family Coccinellidae; genus Harmonia; species Harmonia axyridis. Next base: position 21,194,340 of record NC_059502.1, read on the forward strand.
TATTCTATGTTCTAAGGTGATATGCCGTGAAACATAGAATGAAATAGTGCCTGCAACACCCATTTATCACTTGTTTGTAACAATTAAGTTTCATTAGAAAATGAAAAAAAAAACGTAAACCTAATAAAGGCTGCCTATTCGATCGAAATAAAAGAATATTAGAAAGAAAAAGCAATATTCCACTGACGATATTTTACCGTGTCGATGTTCCGCGTATAAAATGACAATATAATTTTGCACTTTCCAAACCATAAAACAATTCAAGAAAATTAAAAAATAAAGTTCCCAATATTATCATGACCACAAAACCGACGGCGTTGATGATATTGGAAAAATTACCCAATATTTCCGTGGGCACAAAACCGACGATTTTGGATGTTATATGAACCCAATATTTCCTTGATAACAATAACAGTCATTTCGTCACAAAGTCTGTAATTTTCCAAATTTTGATCGGGGAGTGGCCTCAAACGATAAGGTTCGCATTTGATACCTGAATGGCGAGCGCTCAAAGGCAAGTTTCTGACTTAGCATACATAAACTCGGTTTTTACCTGATAAAAATCCATTTATAGTGTAATAGTGGAAATTAAAAAAAATTTTCCAAATAATTAACTGAAAATTCATAGGCTGCAATAAGCCGCAAATTTTAAAATAGAAAGCCTCCTCTATCATTTCTGCGCAAAAATAAAAGAGCTGGACGGTGAAAAGATAACTGAAATTAAATTATAAAATATAACTATTAATGAAATAAATTTTATAATCAAGGTATCAAAAGTTTAAATGGCATTCGCGAGCTCTAAGTACTGAATTCTAATGAATCAATGATGAATTATATGAATTAAATTCAGGTTTGAGTTTCTTCTGCTGAGTTTCGTCTTTATAAAACCCCCGAACATTTCGTTTTTTTTTCTTCAAGATCATTGAGTAGAACCATCGGATGAACCATTATTCTTAATTCGGATGCGCCCACGCCCAACACGATGGTATAAAACAAACAAATAGAGGTTGCAGACATTCTGGATACAAATAAGTTTAAGATTAGTGAATTTGATATAAAAAAAATCATTTGTGGAATTCATTGAAATTTGGAAAAAAAATCCAATACATTCTTCTGGGAATTCGGATTTCGCGGAAAAAGTAGAAAATATCGGTCTCCAATATTTACTGCCCTCTAGAGCGGGTCCTGCGGTTTCAGGTTCTAATAATAATAATTAATTTTATTTACCAAAAAAATGTGTTACATAGTTATCAAAAGAATAGTTGAGATGTAAATAAACATGGAAATTCCACTAAAACTGAAGTTGCACGTTCTTCTGAAGTTCTTCTCTTGAGTTTCCAATGTTTCCATTTTATAAAATGGTCGAACATTTTGATCCTTTTTTCTCTAAGAGTAAAACAATCGGATGCACCTACAATTAACACTAGTTAATTTTAGTGGGGAATGACGCTCTCCAATATTTGCCGCCATGGCAAAATGCCTATTTGCCGGCCTCTAGAGCCCGCCCTGTTAAAAGATGTAATATGTACCGGGTTTTTCACCATAATTTGACCCCCCCCCTTTAACGTTGTTACTGAAAGAGGTACAAAAAAATGTTTTCTATAAAAGTTTCACGAAATCGACTAATGTTTTTTAAAATGATTTCAAAAAATGAAATACATACAGGGTGGGCAACATATTGATAGCAACTTCATTTTTTCAAATGGAACACCCTGTATATTTTTCTATATTTGACTAGCTCTTTTTCACCTGATTTCGAATATATAACATATGTTTGGCCTATCTCTCTTATTCTGAGTACCAGAGAGTTTCAAATTTTAAGAACCAATTGGCAATCTAAATAATCAGTTTTCAAGTGGAAGGCTGTGATAATTCAAAATGCTCTTTTTTGAGTTATCTCGTTGGCAACGATATACGTTTCATACACAGAAAGAGGAAAAATTTGAAATATTTTCACTTTATGTGAAGAACAATAAAAATAAGAAAGCTACGAGGGGAGAATATATGGAGTTGCACCCGAATCATCCAATTCTAATTTATAGTGAAAAACGTATATCATATCGTTGCCAACGATATAACTCAAAAAAAAGCATTTTGAGTTATCGCAGCCTACCACTTGAAAACTGATTACTGAGCATGCCAGGTGGTTCTTGAAAATTTGAAACTCTGTGGTACTCAGAATAAGAGAGATAGACCAAACATATGTTATATATTCGAAATCAGGGGAAAAAGAGCTAGTCAAATATAGAAAAATACACAGGGTGTTCAATTTGAAAAAATGAAGTTGCTATCAATATGTTGCCCACCCTGTATATATTTCATTTTTTGAAATCATTTTAAAAAACATTAGTCGATTTCGTGAAACTTTTATAGAAAACATTTTTTTGTACCTCTTTCAGTAACAAAGTTAAAGGGGGGGTCAAATTATGGTGAAAAACCCGGTACATAATACTAATAACTCATATTCATTGTTAATAAAAATAAGTTGATAAATTAGTATCAAAAAATCCAGAATAAAATTTTATATTCCCATATTTCTTACACCGACTATTATCTCAAACACACATGTATGAAATGTGAACAAATGATATTTGTATACATATATGTTTTTTCTAGAACTGGAGTATTACCTATGAAATTTCCTCTTAGTTTCTAGAACAATATTATATATGAAATTCTTACTCAATAAAACTTCAGTCAATTAAAAATCATTCGAGAAAATCGCTAGTGGCTTGTTTCACACTTTCTTCATAATTTTATTGAACAATGGATGGTTTGATATACCTTCTTAGAATTGATACCCCATATCTGATGGAGAAGAATGGAATAAGTAATTTATTTTCATTTGAATAGTTGAATGACCATATCATTTATCTTTACAGATAGACTTGCAAGAAATGCCTCCTCAAGAACACCCGGCTCTCCACAATCTCTGCAGATTTTAAAAAATGGCAGAACACATTCAGAAGTTTGTTCGAATGAAGATGATTTTATGAAATATGTAGAAGAGCTAGAAACTAATGGAAACTACGAAGAGGCCCATAAAACCTGTGTAACAGCTACTGATTTTTTAAGAGAAAGTCTGAGTAATGAGAATGATTATGACAAGAAAAGGTCCATACAACATAGAATTGAATTATGCTGTTTGAGAGCAGAAAGATTGTATAACATGTACTTATCACCAGAAGTGAAAAATTTGCTATCCAAAGTTGATCCGGTAATAAAAAGAAGTAGTATACAAAAACCGGCAATATCAGAAATTTATAAGTACAACGTCATAAGGAAAGAAGAATCAGGAATGCTTGTTTTACATCCAGATACTCAAAAGAAATTCTATGTGAAGGTGATTAACAAAACAACATCATTTTCAGATGACAATTTGATTATACCTGAAAGTATACCATACATGGTGCAGTTACACAACTTCTATAATTGTGATAATTCAATTTTTCTCATATTAGAATATGTGAAGGGTTCAAAGCTATCTGATTATTTGAACAAAGTTAGACTGAAATTCGAGAATAATGAAACAGTTGAGAATTTATATGACAAAGCTGTTGATCTAGATATTCCAGATGATGATTCAGAAAATAGTTTTACCGATCTTGTAACCAAATACACCAAAGTAAAAACAGATATTGAGAGTAATGATTTTGAGGTTATCTCAAAAGATGATATCTCCCAAACTGTACATCCAGTTTCATTGCCACAAACAGAGTCAACTTTTAGTTACAGGCAAAGGAGCTCATCAATACCTACTATAAATATTGAAGCGGAACAAAATGTAGACTTACTGCATCATGAGATTATTGTCAAATGGGCTGCCCAGTTAATATTGGCTCTTGAAAAACTTCACACTTTAGGAATTATATGTAAAGATTTACGTTTACATAACTTACTTATAAATGAAAAGGGTAACCTTACCCTAACTTATATGTGTAATGCCAAAGATTCATACGATATTTTCATAAATAAAAGAGATTTAAATTTAGCTCCTGAAGTCCAAGGAATCGGCCCAGAGGGAGAAGAAGCTGATTGGTGGAGCTTTGGAGCCATATTTTATGAAATTTTAGTAGGCATGAGCATAAATGACTTACATCCTGAATATTTTCATCAGACTACTATTTTAAGGATTCCAAAGTACGTATCCCCGGAAGGAAGGTCGTTATTACGACAATTATTAGTTTATGAACCCAAAAAACGTTTAGGAGCAGGACCTCATGGTGTTGACAATTTGAAATCCCACCCTTTTTTCAAAGGCATAGACTGGAATGCCTTACTTGAACAAAGCTTTAATTGATTCTACTCTATTTATTCAAGGAATAATTTATTGATTTACATTAACTCAGTATTCAAGGCCCGATCATTTATAATATGTATGAATGTATATGTTGGGTAAGACTGAAGTGATACAAGGATTTGTTAATCTTCATGAAAATATATATAGTAATATATAAAACTAAAGTTATTTTGTTAAAAAAATTAATTTATTTATTAATGAGTCATTCTCAAAATGTTCAAAACGAAGGATAGTATTAATTATTTTATGTTCCTATTTCTTCAATAAAATTATTTGATTTATAAATTTTCTTTATTCAAGAATAGATCCCCTTTCTCTTAGGTCTCCAGAATATTGCTCTTCAATATTCATAAATAATTCAGTTTCTTCTTTCGTCACACTGTTTTTAACTTGGCATTAAGCATGATCCTTAATATAAGGTATATAATAGTATTTTTTAGGTTCATAATGCTAAACATAAATGAAGCAGGCGAGGATTTATTACTTTTTGGGGTACACACCCCAAACCTAAAAAAAAAACGTTATAAACGTTAAAAAAAATCAACGTGTTTCTGTTCATTCATAGATAAGGGGTCCTCTGTATTTATCTATGCTGGTATACTATACGATACACTTTTTTGTGTAAGTGTATCGTGTTATACTTCACGTTCGATTTGTGTTGCATCTATGCCTGCCTTAAATGGAAACGTTGTTTTTTTAAGATTCAGAGAGAAATGAGAATTTGTATAAATCTGAAATAATCGTTTACATATCTTTTATAAGAAAAGTATTTCCATCCGAAGTCTGCAAAACATGCTAATTTGAATTTCGTGTCATGCACCCTTAATTGAATTTAGCGCCAATAATCAATAAAGTAGGTTTCCGAAATATTTTCATATGTGATGCTTTCCATAGCAACGAACAGATGGCGATAAAAAACTTCTCTGGAATATGGAATATTTTTTTGTATATACTTCGTAAATCTATGATAACATTGAACTCTCCATCTTTTGTTGGATTTATTATTATCTTCTCTCAAAACAATTTGCAATTCTTTATATATATCGAACTGAATATTCCTTTATGAAAGAATTAAATACTATAAATAAAAAAATTCCATTAGATATTGATTGCGTTAATCACGACTCTGTAGTCGCATTAAATTATTACTCTGTGGTTTCAACCAAAAATTGTTTTGATTTCTTTTTCGCGCTAACGCCGCTAACATTTCTGTATTGTGATTTATTCCAAAATGAATAATGATTTTACAAAAAGTATTTTCATCGTCGGTAATACATTAGAATACGTTCTTTTCGAAGTATGTTGGCTGTACAATTGCTTTTAAATATAAAATTGTATATATTTTCTCTTTGTAGACGGCAATAAACTCTGCGAAAGCTGGTTTGCCTGTTTGGTACATATCGATTGTTCCATTCAATAAGATTCCAGATAATATAGATATTCCCGGAAAAGAAGTTCTAAACTTAATAACGTTCATGTAAGCATATCTATATATCCTATTACTAGCATTTTTGCCCTTAAGCATAAAGTAATTACTCATTCGTTTGATTTTTAGATATTTAAAAGATTACCATTGCTTAATATCTCATTTGAACGGAATTCATCTTTGGCGGAAAACTCCAAGAGTGATTCTTATTGACCGGTTTGATCTCTACTCAAATATAAATGAAGAAAACTACAATCCTTTATGTGGGGCACTAATATCTACATCTATTTTGGATGCTTCGTCATCCATTTCAAAAAAGACCAATGAAAATATTTTTCTTATAGTAGCTTGTTCAACACAAAATATAGTTAGTAAACGGACCAGTATACTGAAAAATTTATATTTTCCAAAGACATTTATACATTCAACAGATTCTGAAACATTAAAGGTAATTAACGACTTCATTATAAAATGAATATTTATTATATATAAATAAAAAAGATTAATTAGCATTAGGATATAACAATTAAAATAAATTAATATAATATTATACATTAGTATATGTAAAAAGGCACCATGGTCAACAAAATGGAAATATATTCAAGTACTAGATTTGAAATATTAATTTATATATTAGCAGTATTACCTCAAAACATTCATTTTTATTCAATAGAATGGCATATTTCAAAGTAGCGACTTATACTTGTTAAAAAGATTGTATAAAACACGAAGAGTTGATTTCAGATCCAAGTTAACAACATCTGCAAATAGAAATGTATTAATTAATATAGTGGAATTATATGAAATTATGTAGATTTTTTACTCACCTTCTGGTCTAGCTTTTGGTCTGGCCAGACCTACTTCTTCCATCAGTTCAAAAGCAAATGAAACATTGTGCACTTTTTGATCATGGTCTTTTGGTGTAGGGAAGAAACTATATAAGGGTACAAAAAATCCCTCCAATAAGCCCATTAACATAATTAGGTATACTCCATCATGGAACTGACTCTCAATTTCAGTAACCTCAAGGTTCAGTTTATTCAGATGCTTATTTACAAAAGTAACCATCGACTGAAACAGTATTTTAATCAGATAAATCTTCCTTCAACAAGATAAAGAATAATTTGAGATCAAGAGATCAGAATGATAATTGCAGTTGTTATAAAATATCGGATCTTCTAAACTGCACCTAACCTAACCCCTCCCCCTTAACTTGTGAATCAATACTCATGAAAAGACCAACATTCAACATTGAATCAATATGATGGAATATGCTGAATAAGATTTTATTCAACTATCTCCTCGAGATATGAAAAAAAGGAAATTACCCAGAATATCCACCAACTGAACACATATGTTTATGTCAATATCTTAAACATCCTATATCTATTTGCTACAGTGACAGAAAACCTAGGAACCAGAACTTTCATGAAATGGTTTTTCCTTTCCAGAAGACTATTTTTTTTTACCACAATTCTATTCTATTAGAATAGAAATTGTAACCTTCAGAAATGAAGGAAACTTTAAGCATAAACATACCTTCTTGACAACTTGCAGTTTATCAGGAGCATGATCAAACAAAGTATCAAAAGCATCTCTTTCACATCTCATTCCAACATCAGAATATTCAGATGTTATCACCTCTCGCACTACACGATGTGTTAGCTGACCTTGTGTCTTTTGTACTACTGTAACAGAAACTGAGACATTCTCTGGTAGACGAACAGGTGGTCTAAAATGCCTAGCTAATGCCACTAAGAGATGAAGAATTGGGACAATGCTTTTAGAATGAATTACTTCAACATTCCATTTGTTATGGTTATAACCTAGTCCCAGTACCTAAAAATTTTTTTATGACAAACTATTGTCTCAATGATTTGAGTTTAAAGTATTTTTTGGAAACTTATATACAAAATCTAATTACCCTGTTGAAATGTGATAAAACAACAGACAGTTTTTGCTTCTGTCCTTCCTCAGATTGAGTAACTTCAGGAACATCTAATTTATGTCCTGTTAGCATCTCAAATAGTTTTTGGAGAACTTGGCCATCATATAAATCTTCAGTAAGATCTTGTACAATTATCCTTTGCGAAGCTAATTCATCATTAATCCAATCAATGAGAACTTGTATCAACTCACGCAGTTTCGGATCTTCAAAGGCTTTTGGCATAATGACTGAACGTTCCTCATTTTCATCTAAAATTAAAATATTAATTTTCATGAGAACAGTTAAGTTGCGGGTTCAAGAATTCTCACCGAGGTCATAGTCTTCAGGAGATATAGTTGGAACAACAGCAAATCCTGGAGAATCTATAGCAAACTTTCCTTCTTCTTGTACTTCTTGAACTAAAAACGAATTAAAAGCACCAATACAATTAATGAACAAATGTAAACATCTATTGCCATATATGGTAATCTTAGTGTAACTTGAATTTCTTATTGTTTTTAATTACACCTCACCTTCCTTAATACGTTTCTTACGTCCCAATGTTCCAATTTTATCCCAGAAAGATTCCTCTTTGTCATTTTTAGCAATTATTGGTTTTGGTGATTTGGGACGCAAAGTAGCCATTTTATCGTCTTTGACGTTTAATTTGCTTGATTCTGCGTCTGTGCTGACTTCTGAAGAAATCTGTGGCTTTATATGAAGGGCTGTGAAAAAAAGTTTAACTAATTTCTGCGATACAGATAAAATGTACAGGTTCTTTATAAATAATTTTTTTCATTGATATTGGCCTATATTTGCTATTGCGTTCTGCAATTATTCTATTTGGAAACAGTTCGGAATTAACAATCAATTGCTTATTATCCATTCTCATTCAAATTTTGTGAATTATCTACTCCCTATTTAAAATTAATTCAACGCCCACTAAAAAGTTATGATCATCCTCTATTATAATAATATTTGGATAATTCTTTATTATTTGATGTGAAATAGGTTGAAGTTTAAATCATTCATGAAATAAAAATATGAAATTGAAGAAAAGTTTACCCTTATTTTCGATATTTAATTTCCATATTACTTACCTTTCATTAGAGCTACAGGAGTATCATTTGTTTCTGACCTCATCACTACATCCTCGTATATGGGCATATACTGGTCTTTTCGATATTTACTATCATTATCCTTAATCCGAGATTTTTTTACTACTGGCAGTTCAGGATCTGCTAACATCTCAGAAATTAAAAATTCCTTGGAATCAACATTTTCGTATATGTTATTAACTTTTGGGGAAGTCATAATCTCATAAACTGGTGTTTCCCCATCAATGTCTTTTTTCTTTTCAGAATTTTGAGGTGATTTCGTTTCATCAGATTTTGTATGGGTCATATCAATGTATGAAATGCATCTGTCACTATCAGGTTTAAGTGGTGGTTTAGGTTTTGTTGGTGGTTTAGGTTTCGTTGGTAGCTCTATTGCGGCTAGTTTTTTTTGTAAATCAGCCATGAAAAGGGATTTTTCTGTTTTACTCATTTGAGATGAAATTGGTATTGGTGATGCATCAGAATTAGGCTCATTGTTTGTTGATTTTTCCTTATTATTACTATCTTTCACCTCATCTTTAATTTTCAAATCTACAATTTTAGGAGCCCGACTGTTCGAAGAAGCAATTAAATCAGATACTGTTACCAAAGATCCAGATTCTGCTGATAATTGTCGAAAGAGAATTGTGCTACTAGTTTTCTCAACTACTTCTTCCATGTTTTGTTGTTTGAAGAACCATTCACAAACTGTATCTATACGTATACCTCTTGTGTTTTCTTGGATTTATTACAAAAAAGGAAATCGCATGATGTAAGGATGATAAGTAGAATTCTGCTTCTTGATAAAGAAAAACCTCAGTTCCCACGTTATCGACTTGATGATAAAAAATGGTGACGAAACTCAAATTTATTGTAATTATTCCAATGAAAATTGTGATGGAATGAATCTCATCATTATAGGTATAGGTGTTTCTGTTTAAAAACTCGTACCGCCTTCAGAACAGTTCTGAAAAGAGTTGGAGTTATCAACAAGATGTATATATCTGTCTAATATTTATATATCACTTAGTACATCCTATATCATCATGAATAAGATGTTGAGGTATATTCGTGAGAGAGTTTCTGTTACAATAAAACGTATGTCATAATAATTTCTTGAAAATTTTGTTGAAGAGATCCGAAATAGGCGTATTCGCCATTTTGTTGCGCGAGTAACTTTTTGCGTTGAATATAATGTTTTAAATGTTTCTTCTTTTTAATTGATTTAAGTTCCAGAATTGTGCATTGATAAGAAAAGCTCTGATAGCTGGTAGGGTTTCTGATCGCTGATATGCTATGTTAACTTAATTGAGATATTCGGAACAACCCTAAAAATTTCAAGTCTATAGCTTTAGCTCTTTAATTAGCATATTTCGTTCGAGGAGAATTATCTCGTACAAGGCGGTTGGACGGAGAGACACACAGGCGTAGCTAGGGGGGTTTAGGTGGTTCTGTCCGGCCGGCCGTGAACAAGATAACTCTCGAACGGAAACGTCAAGAAACTGCAGATTCGACCGAAATGAAATATTGCATTTAGATGTGAACTAAAATTTCAAACTTAATACAGATTTCATACTGTTTATTCATGAAATAAACATTTTCTATTTATGTTTATGTTGATAGCTTGACCAGAACCAAAAAAAATTGAAGAAGAATCTAAAAGAAATGAGGAATGCACTGTAATTTTAGGATCTTTTTGAGACTTGTGCATTAATGTACCAATTGCATTTTTGGAGACCATACATATACCTATATACAGATGAGATTTCCAAGGATACAATTGGCACATGCATGACGAGCGCTCAAAAGCTTCTGAATTCACTCATCTACGCATTTTTCATTTTTTTGAGCGCTCTTCTGCGAACCTATTGCTCTATTGTTTCGTCACAATGTCTGAATTTTGAGCCAGGAATGGTCTCAAACGATACGGTTCATGTGCCAATTGCGCCTTGGAGACCGCATACATGTATAGTTATATATGTGATATCTAAGGGCTCAATTGATGCATTAATTCTTTATTCCACGTCAGGGTTTTCCTCATTTTTTCATACTTTGGTAGTCTATGTTTTTTGATCCTTTATAAGATTTTGACCACACATAATACTGATAACTGTATATATTGTCAAATTCTGACGCAGGGCTGTCGCTAGCCAAACTGCCGCCCCAGGCGGAGACTCGGCCAGATTTCTCGGAAAATTAGATAATGCCATCCTCCATTATTTACCGCCCCTCTAGAGCGGGCCCTGCAGTTTCAGGTTCTTCTGCTCAGTTTTGACTTTATAATAACTCGTAAAGAGCACTGTGAGGGGATTACAAGACATCTGGATATTTATGAGTAAAATGCATAATGCGGCACATTTGATGGTTTTTGATGTTAATTAAATTTGTCGGTATTCCTTGCTGTTGTTGACCAAATTGAATCTCATTCGGTACTTTGAATTCCTACACATGTGATATTTGTTGATCAAGCTTGAAATGCCGCCCCTGTTTCCCCCCTGGCGACGGCCCTGTTCTGACGTAAAGCGAAATTAGATTCACGATTTGCCCATTGTTTCTTTGCTTCAGTTAATGTGAATTTCCAGATTTCAAGGATAGAACTATTATAATATAATAGTTTTTTGCACATAGCACATTGTCATTTTGAATTAGTTCAAATGCATCTAAAATGCATAGAATTATTTAATTATTCTAGAAACAGTAGAAACTAGGACAAGTCTATGCTGAAAATGTTGAAGAGTGAAAGTAAAATTTAGCCAGGTTAGTTGACTCGTTGCCTGTGACCTTTGATCGAATGTTATTTATTATGTGGATTGGATGTTTATCATGAAAAAATGTGATAATATTATTAACTTATGAGTTGTCTTAAGTCATCTTACATAACTAAAAGCAAATAATGGCATCAAAACGAAAAATAAATATGAATTTCAGACCAACCATGACTGATGCTAATAATGAACAGAAAGGTACTGGTACTAAACCTACAAGAGAAGCAACATCAGTTTATGAAATTCTGACATTAATGTTGATATTTCTGTGCAAAAAAATTTTATTCCTGGAGACAAGATTGAAAATTTTTATATACTTAGGCTGTCTCTTTGGAATTTCTTTAATAGCAGATGTGATGCCTATACCAAAATGGTATTTTTCTAGATCTGATAACTTCATCAACCGATTTTTTGTGAAGTTTGCTTGGGGATGGAATCTATTCTTGTTGATACCATTTCTCATTCTAACTTCATATATCTATTGTTGTGGACAAAAGCAAAGAATTGCTAAACATCACCTATTGAGAATATTTATTGCCACAATTTTCTGGTGGTTTTGGACTAAATTATTTAACGTTATTGAAGCTAATTTTGGCAGATGTATGGTTAAGGGATTTGGAACAAAAGCAACTTGTTTACATGCTGGACATATGTGGAATGGCTTCGATATATCAGGACACTCATTCATTTTGATATATGGCAGTTTAGTTCTTATTGAAGAAGCAAGGTGCTTGATGAATTGGGATGGAATTAAGGACAATATCCGTTTAGAGGAGTATCAGCGTTGTACAAAGGATTCATCTGCAAATAATAATCCATTAAGGAATTTATCAGAACAGGAGTTCGAAACATTACAAGTGAATTATGAAAAATATACCCCCTATATTAGAGGACTTTTCATAGGAATAACTTGTTTGCAAGTCATTTGGGATTTTATGTTATTCACTACTTTATTATATTATCATGTTATGGTAGAAAAATTGCTAGGAGGTGTACTAGCTATTATCACTTGGTTTTTAACATATCATGTTTGGTATAAATATCCAAAAGTTATTCCTAGTCTTCCTGGAGATGGAGTCTTTAAGTACATTAAAAATCAAGCAGCAAAACAAGCTTTTCCTGCAGCAAGAAGAGGAATAGGTAGCATTAATAATCAAACTCCTACCTTTATGGGAAGACCTATTTATCGTCAAAATCAAGAACCAAAACAGGAAAGTGACAGTAATAGATAATCCATTATGTGAAAAGACCTTCAATAAGTGCCTGTATAAGAACTCTTGTGATAATTTAATAAGTAATTGTATATGAATCAGTGTTGAATCCAGAGACTTCCCAGGGGGTATTATCCCCAGAAATATGCCCGAAACCCCGCTAAAAAATTAAACTATCTCTCAAAATCAAAACAAATTTTTGACTACCCCCTCTAGATGTTGAAATTGTCTGGAATCAACACTGATATGAATATAGCGCTTCTCAAGAATTTTATAAATTAAATACTTGGATCATCATAGAATATTTTGATTAATTTGGCTTCATTCTAGAAGTGGAGGATTAATTAATATTCAATTTTTAATAATTATGATTTTTTGCTCTTATGAGCAATTTACTTTGTGCACCAATATGGATTGAATTTGAATTATACAAGTATACTGTCATTTTCATCTTCAGGTGGATAAGGACATAGTTCTTTTAGCTATATTCCACTATTCATGCTGGTTAAATACATACTAATAGATTAAGAATCAAATTCAGTTAGAACAATAATAATTTTGATTAATTCTAAAATAGTTTTATCAAGTATTGACCATTTCCATTCAATTTCTGCAATTTTGATAATAAAGCAAAATATGTAATATGTATTATATTTCAATGAAAAAATCTATGAAAAAATATGAAAATAAACTCTGCAAATAAGTTGCTGAACAAATATTTTAAAGGATTGCTTTTCATAAAATTCTTTAGTAGGCATGGTAAATTCTTCAAATTTTTGTTGTTATTATATCCTTGTTTCAACTAGATATTGTAATTTTTTGAAGTATATAATTCAATAAGCAATAAGCTCTTTTCCTGAGTGTTGAAAAAACAAATGATTCCTAACTCTTGGATCTGTACAAGCTGAATCATATACTTGTTTTAAATTTTTACCATTGATGTTCAGTGTATGACAAACACTTGAATGTTATATTGGAACAATATTTATTCATACACATCATTCTATAATTTTTTCTTCTAAAACATGAAGTACTTCAGTTTACTAATTGAAAAAAAATCATTTCCTGCTTCTTACAATGAACAAGTGCTAATCCTTTTAAAATTTAAATTATTTCAACATTTTTCATTTATTGTTTCAAGTTGAGCAGCAATTTGGAAATTATGGTTGAAATTATTTCATTATTAATACAGGCTGAAGGTCTTCGGATTATGTTCTTTTGAAAAAAATTAAGTACGGTTTTATTTATTCTATTGTAATTGATGGTTTACGAAATTTTTAAACATGAATTGAAATAATATGTAACTAATTATGGAAATTTCATGGATTTGGTGCTATTTGAAAGAAACAATCATTTTCTAGAATGGAAAATAAATAAATTGGATCTCTTGGTTATTAGTCTTATCCACAGGTATTGGCTTTTTTATATTTTGTTCAGATATATCCACATATATTTACAATTTGAAATCTATTATTATCGAATGTGAAAATTCGTTATATGCATTCTGAAATTTATTTTATATTTATGTATTCGTTTTGTCCTGAATAAATGGTGTGTTGTTTTGTTTCAATTTTGTTTGAATTATTGTGATAAAAAGATCGAAACATGAAAATAACAAGATTAGCAGACTATTGTTGATTTTTTCAGAACCAGCCAAGTAATCATTGATGTAATGATTGTTTAGGCTTGAGCTAGAATGATTTTCCACGCTGAACAACTATTTCCTTTGCTGGTGCTTTTAATAGATATATGTATTTGCTTTCCTGAGTTTATATACCTTGCTCTCTTCTATGATGGTTATGACTTATATTTGAATTATCTAGACTACCTCGGTAGTACGGTTGACTGTGGTGCCGAATATTTCGCGTTGTACTGGACTGATATTGATGAAATTCGATATTTAGATTGGGTCGTATATAATTCCAGAACTAGAGCCCTTTTGGATCATCTTGATCATTCGCAAATGTGAATTTTCCGAGATCGAAATATTTTGAATTCTACTACACTAATTTTGATGAAATTTGGTATGGGCATTCAGTTGAGATACAAATCATTTCATAGGAATTTCAGGGCTATTTTTTTAGCAGCCAAATTAAAAAAATATAGTGCCACACCCATCACAGAGTTTTATAAATGTTTCAGCAGATGTGTTTTAAACCTGCCATCCTCTTCTTTAATTCAGACTACGATTTCATTTACACACATTATCAAAAGGCTTGCCCCCCCCTCAACTCCCAATTTGTTGAATGTTACATGACAATGTTTTGTGTGTGGAATATTCACACTCTTATCACTTAGATGAAAACATTAAACCAGTTCGGGAGAATGCAGGTGTATTCGAAGTTAATCAGTTTTCAGCGAATAACGAGAGTTGTAATATTGGTAATACTCTGTAGAAAATGCCAGGACATCCAATTTCTCAATTTAGTCTCATCCTGCATAAAACGTACAGTAACTAACAAAGATTTTCTATCAAATATATTGTAGTTGAAATAGAGGAAAAGATTCATCTCATTTTCAGAATATAGATTGTTTATTTCCTGAGAAACCTAGGGGCAGTCAAGGCTTTTGACGATGTGTGTATTTGATTTAAATCAAAAAAATTAATAAACCCTCAGATATTTTTTTTACATTGTTTCATATACATATATGCATTTTTTTACGACTTATATAACCGAAATAATAAGGACTTTATTATAATGATTATAGTTTATTTTTTATAAAGTTGGGAATATAATATCTAAATTATCAAATATTTGGAAAATATTTTCTCAAGAATATTGAATGTTCTTCCAAGTAAAATAACAATTAACAAGGATTAAATGTAATAAAATAAAAAAAATTAATAATAAAAAAGATCATATAACATAATATGCGCAGAATATGTGTTTTTGAATATAATTAACAATAATTAAACTTTATATTATACCATAAAATTGGCTTGGATGTATATAAAATAAATATAACAGGAAGTCTTCTATAGAATTAAGGGGGCTTCAGTAATTTCTTAAAACAGATATAGAGGGAAGAACAAAATTATAAAAGAGGAAACTATGACAGACATACATGAACATTACCACTCATAAAATAATATATAGCTAATACAGTAACCTACACATTCGTAATTCTATCTGATACACGTGATAAATTATACTGGACTAAATTATCTTAAAATAAGCAGTCTTCTATGAAGGCGGTGGATCTTTGAACAAAGTTTCTAATTCCGAGGTAGCTGATGAGAATTGGAATAATCTCCCGAAAACATCTGATGCATCTGGTTGTTGATTTGTGTTGGTAGATTGATCTGTAGAGAAAGAAGAAATTATAGTACAAATAACGTGCAACGTGCAATGAATATAATAATAATAGCTATATAACTAAAACAAATAATTATTTTTATACAAGTACAAAAATTATTGAATACGGCATGTCCGTTATCGTGTGACATTAAATGAAATATGACAAATTTCCTTGTTTTCTATCACTTATTTGACTTATTCATTGAAAAGGTACAGTGACTCAAATTTCGTAGTTTTTATTCTTAATACATTTCGAATCAATTTCAAAAACTGATAAAAATAATAAGCAAATTACCATATTGGTCAAATTTTGAATTTGCCTGTATGCACACACCTATCACTCCTTAATTATCTTTCTTATGATTCTCATAGACCAATAAAGTGGGGGAATAATGAAATGAGCATTTTTACTAAGTTTTAGTTCGTTGTGTGACTGATTTTTTTCTTCTTATGCGAGAATATTTCTAATATACAAAGATTTTCCAAGTTTCCAGAGATGTATTAGGGAGCAGGGAATTTATTGTCTTATCAGTCCTTTTGAATAAATTCTAGTATGCTAGTCGATTGTCTATCGAAATAGTATGTGTTAATTTAGCCACTATCATTGCTCATGCTGCTGTGTAGCGCTCTTATTGGTGGGATTGGGCTCATCTTCCACATCTTATCAACAGAACTGGTTTGGGGAGTTATTAAAACAGCCGTTTTAGAAAATTTAATCAACAGTCATCGAGAAAATGAAAGAGGTTATTAATGATTTCGACAATGACGTTTGGCAATATTCTGTGGTACATGCTAAAAAAAACCGAAGATGAATATTAAGCGATCAACTACTTTCCTCAGTTACTTTCAGAGTCGGTAATGAGAGTTTTGAAGAAAATGATTTTGCATCCAAAGGATTTTGCCATACCACTGAAGAAAATATTTTAGGTGGAATACGAAAAGGACGAAGTTAAATTAACCAATATAATTTCCACCACATTTTTTGATTAATGTTATTACTAGTTTGTCTTATCTTCAGATAACATTTCGAAGTTCATCTACATAAAAGACTTTCGTGTGCTTAAAATTTTATCGAACGATCAAACGCTTTTCTAGATGGACAAGCATTTTTATGGATTAGTTCCAGTAAGTATACCACATTTTAGATTTTCATTATCAGATCAAATATACATATTATTTTTTTACCTGGTCTTTCCATCATCTTTCGTTTGCAATAAATGTTCAAGATAGTATGAATATCATCATCCCTGTCACAAATATCTTCATATTCTGTGATTATTGCACTGCGGTGTTGTTTAAAGTATAACACGCATTGAGTCCACTCCTGTCTATCTAAAAGTCTTGTTATGGTCGAATCGTAGCTCTCATTATTTTCCTCAAGAGTGGATAAAGAGGCAACCCCACCATCGGCCTCGGTATCTTCAAAAGTTCTGGCCAAGGCATTTCTTATAGTGAGTACCTCTGGTGTCATGTCTTTGAACTGAAAAATTAACATATTACTGATACTTCAATATTTAAACTTTGGATTAGTATTGTTTGCGTCTAATACTAAAATTCTACTTTCTGATAAGATTTGTTCTGGAAGAACGCAATTTTTCCACGGCCACTTAACATAGAAAACGCCTATAATTCGATAATTTTATGAAGTCACTACTACTTAAAAGCAAATAAAAATGCTCAGCCATACAGGATGTGCCTGAATTGGAGGTTCGAACGAAAATGAATCCTCGGATCATTTAAAAAAAAAGTCCCCCAAACATTAGCTGCAAATGCTTTGTTTTCGAGATGCAGGGTGTTAAAGTTCGATTTTTTCCAAGTTTCTTTCTCATAACATCTTACCTTCACAATATATTCAAATAAAATTTGGCATAGGTATTCAATTTAAAGATTGCATCATGTGATATGCTAATTTCGAATGCGAATCGACAGGGTGATGTTTCTTCTGGAACATTGTCCGCTTCTTTCCTTCAGAACTTTTTTTTTTGGTAGATCACAAATAGCTTATAAGCTTTGGTACTTATTAACCCGCCTGTATCGAAGATTAATGAAGATTCGATAAACTGGTATCACAAAAAGTAGGACTACAAAAAACGAAACAACCTGTATCTCGAAAACAAAGCGTTTGCGGTACCAATGTTAGACTTTTTTTCTTCAAATTATTCGAAGAATCTCTCAATATCCTTGGTAGCTCAAATTTGAGAACACCCTGTATATAAAAAAGACAACATAGCTGAAGCAAACGAAATGAGCATTAATTAAAGTTTCTAAATAATAACATTTTTTACTTAATTTCGGAAAAAAGTTTTACCAAAGAATATGTTCTACGTGGAATATTTGAGTATTTGGAAATCAAATAACTATGTTCCCACATAAAACATTTTTTGGAGTAAATTTAGTATTTGTAGAATACTTTAGAATAGTAATTAGATGGATTTCACATAGATAAGAACAACAATAACAAGGGAAAGAACCTATCCTTATGAAGGAATTGTTGAGATGAAGTAAAAAATTTAGACACATAACAAATAATCCAAGCATAACATAAAAACATCAATAAGCAGTGTTAACTATTTAATAACGATACAACAATTAGATTTTTTTTATCTTCCAACTGAACTATAGAATTTAGTGGAGTTGTTATCGATACACAGAAATAAAACTTCACAACTCAAGAAATTTGGGTAGCTGAATGAAAATAGCACAAAAATAGAAATAATGATAGGCGGATTATATGTCAATGACAAAAATTAATTGTTTATCATTTTGATTATTATACGAATATAAATTATTTGATGATGCATTCAACCATAGCAGTAGAACTGACCAGTGAACTAAAATAATCCAGAGTGGACGTGGAAAATTGTAAATATTTTTTCGAAGCTATAAATTCTTAAAGTTAATGTGCTTACGTCAGCAGCAAGTAGCGTGGTGTGTAAAAGACACACTAACTTGTTCACAGCTTCAACTAAAAGTAATAATTGAAAATATAATTTAAAGATCGATTTTCCCAATTCCATAAAGTACTGATCGTGTCTATATTCTGACGGTTGGCCGCTGAGCATTTCCAACTTCAAGGTGGTTTTTACTGCATCGCAATACATAGTGAGTTGTTGCTTTTTGTCGCAGAACAATTCAAGATGCTCTTGTACTTGCAATATAGCACATTTTAACGTTTCCCCCAGGTTGAGATTTGATACGGCGTTTTCATTGAACCATACCAAATTGGGAACCATAATTCGAAAAGTGATGCTATCAATTACGGAATTTAATCTCGAATTTATTAGCTTGACTATTGGTTGGCCAGCTATTGACGAAAGCGATAAGTAGGAACATGCTTCTTTAGATGATTCAAATGATGCTTGACAGACGGTCTGAAAAAAAAAGAGGAAATATCTTTATGAGCAATATTTTGTCTCATAAATGGTTTATTCTCAGTTTTATCCCACAGATTAATTCAAGCTTTGAAGAGAAGCAGTGTTCTTTTGAAGAGATAAATTTGTAATTAGATGACGAATTATTCCATAATGTGTTTTATGTATTTCTGAAATAATTATATGAAGACAACATAATTTCAATCATTTTCTATCAAGAAAATTCAATGTTGCAGTTGAGCACAGTAACAATAGATAGCTAATAAGCAATTAAGTTAGATAAGGTTAGTCAATGTTCAAATTTGAAAAGCAGAAGAAACTATGTAAAGCAGTAATACTTCCTTAAGCTGGTAGCTCCAAATTGTAGAATTGCTTCTTATACATACATATTTCAAAGATATTTTTAAAATATATTATATGATGTACCTAATATAAAAGACTTTCTTGAATAATTTGCTCAAAAATATAATTTAGTGATACGTTCGTTATATGATAAAGAAAAATTCTGAGTACCTATCTAGAAAAAAATATGTAGTATTTATATTATCATTATTATTAGGACTGCATTTTTTATATTCCCCGGTAAATTTATATTTTATCTTCAAAGTCGAAATCTTGAAGAGTAAAACGACAATTTCATTCATAATTTTATGAACTCTTATAGGTCTTAGTCATATGCAAATCAATGAAAATATAAAATGTACTTTCAAATAAAGAAATAATGAGTTATTTCAGCTTTTGTTGATCATAGCGTAGAGTGAAACTTAGTAATAGCCTAGTATAGATAAGAAACATCTGTTGAAAATGTATTGAAATTTTCTAGATAAAGCTCCTGATTTTAGTGGACCTGATATTGAATTTTGATTTTTATTAATTTATATTTTTTCAAACGCAAACGAACTATTAGAAGCGACGGACAGATTGAAACTAGTAATTTACATTGAAATTCTACAGCATTCGATAACTGGCTCAATACTTCAATCTAATTCTAAAAATCTTTCAAGAATTATTTAATATATAGCATACTTTCCTCACCTTCTTATTTGCTAAAATATTTGAAGTTTCTCAATGGTATGTAACAAAAATAAAAGAAATAATTTCAGTTTTTAAGAAGTAGGTATTAATAAAATAGTGATGTACAAATGTGATGTCTGGATGCCAGTACTATACAAAGTTTACAATATAGGCTAGAATAGTTTTATGGAAATATTAAAGAATACAAGGACTAATAGTCCTAGAGAATGATATGTTGAAAGAATTCTGAAAAATGACTCGGAATTAATTTAAAAATTGATATTAATAAGATTTTAAATGAATAAAAAAATGAGATACAGAAATCAGCCATGTCAAATCAGCGAATGACGTCACTTTTAAGTGTAATCCATATTCCATAGGCATACGAAATAAAACATATTCTGTCTATAAAAAAAACCCTAGCTCGTGTTTTTTAAAAGAAGTTGTATTATCGCATTATCAATAATAATAATAATCTATATTCATTATTATTGTGAATAATTTGGGTAAATGATTGCTAAACCTCTTATTTTTCACTTCTTAATTATTTTCCATTAAAAATAAGCATTCTAGAATGATTCTATCATTCAAAACCAACAAAAATCATTCCTAATATTATAATCTATTATCGGTTAGGTTAGGTTAAATATTGTATGTATTATTGAATTGTAAATCACTACTGAATATTCGACGTGTTGACATCAAAGTTCTGCTCCAACTTTTGCATGAAATGTTTGAATGTTCCTTGTAAAGAGTTCAGGAAAATGAGGTCAATTAGCAGGCTAATGTATGTAATATATCTATTTCAATTTTGATAGTTTGCATGCGCATTTTGAGCGCTAAATTGGCCTCGTTTTTTCGAACTCTAGTTATATACAGATTTGGAAAATTATAGAGTATATCCTTTTTTAAGGGTGTACACTGTCTTTCTTTCTAGGTCCAGTACAGATTTATGAAAACCCTAGTGGAAAAAGGTAGTGTACACCCTTAAGTGTTTCCAACATGCTGTCAATTCAGAAATATTTGAAGATTTCGCTGAAGCTGTTTGTAATGTATGATTAGTCGTTTTCCTGCATGAAAAATGAATTAAGGTGAAATGCATTACCTTCACCATCTTTTGTAGTTGTTGGAAGAATTGGGGATTGGTGGGAGGAGATTGCAAGATTTCCACGAAGGACTGATAGTTCTCGAGTGCATCTATCCTCATCTGAGGTCTCTGAATTCCAAGACTTGGAGAAGTATTGCAAGGTGTAACTTCACCCAAATCACCCGCACTGGATCCACTGTAAAATTTTCAAAAAAAATCTTTCCACAAAAGAGTGAGGTTATACAGGCCGCGCCTAACATGTAGATAGTATGAGTATGAATAGTTTTCTTATGAATAGGAATGCAGCTCGGCTCTAAAAAACAAATGTCAATAATACATTTGTCTGATTCGTCTAATAAATAAAATTGTTCTTGTCCTGTGAACTGGGGGGGATGAAAGTAAAAATAGTTAATTTTTGAGGCTAGCTTCCACATTCATAAGTGCTCGAAAAAAAAGAGTAAGATTTAAAACAAAAGTGTCTTTTCCCCCCATCAATTGAAAACTAAAATTATAATTGATTGATCAACGGAAATTTGCCTAATTACGGATGTCATGCTAAAATCAACTTTGGCAGACATGTATAATTATAATAGGTGATAGTTATCATTGCTAGCTACACTTTACCTTCCAGCGGAGAAAAAATGAATCTTTTCGATAAATCTTTTCAGTCAAAATATGTCGTTGTTATTGTACGTTTGAAAAAAAAATCTTCGTTTACAAAGTTACTGAATTCAAAATTATTGTTCATTGTTTTCATCTTCTTTATCTATTTATTATTTTACCTGGTATCAGATCTACCACTAGATATTATCTGAGATGCAGGATCTCTCAAGTTCAATGAAGATGGAGGAAAAACTGCGCACGCGCCCTCGGCTGCATTGTTCTCGAACTCCGGTCCTGCTACAATCTCGTCTAATGGCGATTCAGATTCTATCTCTTCATCGGAGGACTCTCCATCAACCATTTTCTGGAAAATTACGTACTCAGCAAGTTGAAGACCCAATTTCAAGCTAAGTTCATATTAATATCTAGCCTAAATACCATCTAACCGAAACTATAACAGAAACAGGAGTAATAACTATCGAACGAAATATAAAACAGCAATTGAGAGTTTGGATTTAGAGTTTGGTAAAGAGAAACCAAAGATTGAATGATGGAATATTATATGAACATGGAATTGTATTAAATATGATCTAGAAGAACTTGAAATGAAACTAAAGAATAAACATATCTATTAAACTATTGAACAAAGCAAAAGTATTTACAGTCCCAGTTGAAAATGAAGCAAACAAAGAAATAGCCACAGAAGCATGGATCTAACATCTGAAAATCTTCATTTGAACTGTACCTACTGCAAAAAAAAGCAGCATCCCAATAAAAATAATTGTAAAATCCCTTATTTGTAATATAATAAAGGTTCATTTAGTCCAATGGTAGGTCATGTAGAGCACATAAGGAGTACAGGGTGTTAATCGCTAGACCTACAGGCTGAATGATATCTATACATATACATTGATTTTCACAGATCTCGTAATCTGCTTCACTCATCACTTTTTGTCAGAGCTGATATGCAGGGTGGCCACTTTTTTAATGGGATTGTATTGGTAACTTCTAAACCATATGAGTTAGAAAGTCGGTCAAATGGAGAAAAAATTGCATGCATAGAAGCATTATCAAGCAGTTCAAACAAATCGAGATTATCAGGGCCGGTTTTCCAGATATCATAAGAAAAGTAAATTATGTCATTTTGATTTTTTTTTTCCACTTCATTTCAAATATCATCAAAAAATGTTACAGGAATTTTTTATTGGACAGTAAATTATCCTCAATTTGACGTAATCAGATTTCGTATCCAACGTTTCGTACTCTCTGGGCCACCCTCAACCTCAATTTTTTCAATACGGACCTGCATATTTTATGACATTTTTCGAAATAACTTTTGACGCTGAATTCAACGATATATCATACAATGTCATTCAAAGTAGATTTTCAGGTGATTTTGACCCTTATCCAATTTTCTTTGGGTCGGATCTGTATTACCTTCATTTAGTTTAATTAACAACATGCAATATGCAATAAATTTCGATAAAAAAAATCAACTTACCCATCTTGAACTAAATGGAACATATTAGAATCAAATCAAGAAACCAGTATACTGGTTTCTTGGTTCTTCTTTTATAATAATCATTTAAATATTTCAATTCATAATAATTAAACGAAAGTATCATTTAATGAAAGAAATATCAGATGATTATTCGAAAGTAAATGAAAATTAATGAAGTAAGTGTTCGAAACGTCCACCATTTTGTTAAATGCACTTTACGGTTCTGGAACCCATACTTCTTATACATTTGCTTGTTTGGTCTCTTTGAATATCTTCCAAAACATTCTCAATTTTCTCGCGAGGTATCACTATTGTTGTATTTGTCATTTGTTCCGTTGAAACAAATTACAGAATCGAACTTCATTTTGAGATCATTACGATATAATTTTTGCAAGGCTTGGAATTCAAATTTAAAATCATTGTATTCGCGTCTCTTGACTATTCACTGTTCACAGCTCTCGTTTTTTTTTTCTGGGTTCGATTGAATTTGAGTCAGAACATTGATATCGTTAATAGACTTGTTTTTTCTTACATACACACCATTAAATTTGGATGAGGGCCGAAATAACCTGAAAATCAACTTTGAATGACATTGTATGATACATCGTTGAATTCAGCGTTAAAAGTTATTTCGAAAAATGTCATAAAATATACAGGTCCGTATTGAAAAAAAATGAGGTTGAGGGTGGCCCAGAGAGTACGAAACGTTGGATACGAAATCTGATTACGTCAAATTGAGGATAATTTACTGTCGAATAAAAAATTCCTGTAACATTTTTTGATAATATTTGTGGGAAAAAAGAAAAATCAAAATGACAGAATTTACTTTTCTTATGATATCTCAATAACCGGCCCTGATAATCTCGATTTGTTTGAACTGCTTGATAATGCTTCTATGCATGCAACTTTTTCTCCATTTGACCGACCTTCTAACTCTTATGGTTTAAAAGTTACCAATACAATCCCATTAAAAAAGTGGCCACCCTGTATAGACGTCATATTCAGAAGATCCTAATTATTTCATACGGCTGTACCTTAATTATGACAGTGAATAGCAAACATTGAGTTAAGTAGTTTGTGATCTCGTTGTTGAATTTTATCCATGTGAGTTCTGAAAATCAAATTTCACATTCAAGCAGAACAACGTACCTTTCTAGAAGTAAGAACTGGGGTAAGCTCGCTTACGCTATCTTCACCATGTCTTAGATGATCTCCTTGACTTAGGGGTCGTCTCCTGACACCCCAGTTGAAATTGTCTGTGCTCTCCCCCTGAAGTCAGAAAAAACGAATTGTACACTGAAATAACCAGAATTAACGATGAAATCACATACCTCGATACTTTCACTTTCGTACTCCAGAAAGTCAAAGTCCTTGAAAACACCGAAATCAGTGGCAGTTTCGTCTCTGCGAGAACCTCCACTAGCATCGTTGTTGCCTAGAGATACTTCTTCGGTGCTTGAAGCCATACTCGACTGACGTTCAATGAGATCAGAAGTTTGACTGAATATAACCTAGAAAACGATTATCTCATTGAAACTTGTATGAAGATGCGGCATTATTTTACTAGCTCAATTTATTCGTGATCATACTTTCAGTAGATTTGAACACCGTTCATGCAACGTTATTCAGTATAGTTAAAATATTGTGGCAATGGATATCTGTAGAAAGCTTTCTCGTCTTTCGTTCGTTGAAATTTATATGAAACCACTTAGGCTAGGAACATAGTGAAGCGACCAAGAGGTGCGAAGAGGATAGCAGAAAGGATAGCGGTTCCCGAGAGTAGTGGCGATGAGGAGGTGTCATCTCATAGTGAGGCGAACAAGAAATCAAGCCGGTAGTCGAGTTTGATTATTATAGAGGAGGCGCATTTCCGAAAAATGGATTTATACTGTTAAAAAATTCGTTATTGAAACTCTGGTATGTAATGAAAAATGATGAAAATAGAAGAACTTGTAGTGTTCACGAAATCAATGAATCTAGGAAAGTACATGGTGAATTTCATCACTTGTAAAAAGAATTACGCGATCATTCAGAAAAAATTCTTTCATATTTCCGTTTGAATATTGCAACGACTACATTATGGAAAAAATTGAATCTAAATTAATGAAAAACTGGACTAATTTCATTCGCGACCCTATCACTCCCACGGAGGAATTACTTGTTTGTTTCATTTCATCCGCTACAGCATCCCATAACTTGTCCAAAATATATCAATTATGATGTTGAGCATCTCTCTGATTCCACAAATTACTTTTAACAAATATCGAACTTATGAATGCGTCAATATCCAATTTTATTTATTAATTGCGCAGCTGCGCGGTGATGAAAGAATAGTTATTTATAATACAAGTAAAGAAGGCATTGATATTCTTCCACGAGTTCAAAATTCAAAAACGAGCAACGAAGTGGCGAGTTTTGGAATGAACGAGTGGTAGAATGAGCCTTCTGTACGAGTATTATACATTATTTTCTCTAATTCATTGCATTTTCATTGAAATTAATGAAATATTTCCATAAATATAATTTAGTGATTTTTGCATCGAAAAATATTGGTTGGCAGAACTGATTTCTTTAAGGCAAATTGATGAATTGACAGATAAAGCCGTGGCGGAAAGTTCGGAGTACCAACATAGAATAATAAAATATAACCATGAAAACTGTGCGTTTCTGATATATTCTCGCACGATTTTGTTCTACAAGATGTGGAAGAATGAACGGAATAACCACAGAATTAGAGAAAACAAACTTCCCCCATCTCGCCTCTATCCTCGCTTAACCGCCTCGCGCAACCGCATTCGGGATCGCTGCACTATGTACTACCCTATTAGAATATATTTGTTTGAATTCTCCTATATCCTCTCTACTATCCTCTTCGCACCTCTTGGTCGCTTCACTATGTTCCTAGCCTTAGGTGTTATCCAATCGGACCGATCGAACACGAGATGATTATGTCCAGGAAATACTATGTTTGCGCATCCGCGCTCCATTTAAAAGAACTGAAATTCCTATGGTACCACTAATTGCCCAATACGAAAAATCATACACCAGATTTTAACAAAAACGGATCAGATATTGAAATCTCTTGAATTCCACGAACTATAAGACTTTGAGAAAAAAACTTCAAGGACCCCTGATCTCTTTTTTCGAAATAACAAGATATCAGGAAGCAAATCATAGATATCTTGATTCGTTACAATGATTTTATTGTTATAGAACACTATGTCATAGTCTTGAGTTCCCGGAGTTTTAACGATTTCTCAGAATCATTTTTTTGAAAAATAGTAGAATATGAACTTCAGGTACAAGTAAATCATCATCAATAATTCAAAAAGGGGGACGCATAAAATTATGACACCCCTTACACAATATTTTCATTCTACCAACACCATAGTTTCTTGAAAATCTCTAATCAATAAAAATCAGAATAATGTTTATTACTTATATATTTTAGTTGATAATCTTCAAGTTATCTGGTGTTCTTAACATCAATACTTACCAAGAACTTGTAATGACGTTGGAATATTAAGTGAGTGCAAAATGAAAAATGAATTTTTTTAACGGTTTAAATGAAGTAAAAATAGAATATGCCCAAATAGAGAAATAATACATAAGCCGTTTTTGTCAGGTTCTAATCATATTTGATTTTTAACTTTGATCACGGTCTGAAAATATAATCAGAATTTTTTCAAAATGAACCTATTATTAATTCTACTACGTCTCGCAGTATTTATCAGTATCCTAGCAGTAAGTATATGTATAATTTTTTTTTTTAAATGTCGACGGCTTCATTAGTTTTCATATGACCGAGCTTTTTAGAAGATATTTATAATGTCAAAACAGCCTTTATGTAAGAAATTGGGTTTTTTTAATGATGATTTTTTATGATGAAATACCATTTAAAGCGAAATGAGAGTGTTCAATGTGGGTATAACTCAGATTACATTGCTGTGATTCCAACAATTGGATTGTGCATATTTTGTGTAGTGAAGCATTTTAACTGTAATCCAAAATAATTTGATTACCTTGAAATTCACATAAATATCTTCCTGGAATGTAACAAGAAATACATTATTGAAAGAAATATTTGAATTTTCATAAACAAGATATAAAAATATGTATACTCACAGAAGGACTCTTAGGCAATCCAACCCTTTGTCCACATGTTGTTAGCAGGTTGACAAGACATTCACGCACTCGGCCCTAAAAATAACGATACAACATTAAATTTAATTGAATAGATTTATTTGTTAAGAGTAATTTACTCGAAAAATCAAGAAAAATGTCATCAAGATCATTATTTTCATTAATTGGTGTCTAACCATAAGGAAGATTCAGCTTAGGAAACTTTTACCTGACACATCCATGGTCTCTTCCAACCTGATGAAGGTACAGCATCAGCAGGACTAAGGGAGCAAGAACGTCTAGGCGTTGCTACTACTTTTGGGGAATTTGCCGTTTCTTCTTTAGTATTCAAATATTTTCTACCAATCACTGGCGTTTGTGATAAATCAAATGTAAAGTCCATTGTCCGACCTAAACAAAGTTTTTAACCATTTAGTTCAATAATGAGCTGAAAATAAAACTGATTTACCTGGTAGTTCTTTCTTTGAAAAACTGGTATCTTCTCCAAAATTGGCATGTGATGTTGAGGATAAAGAGCTTTCCCACTGTGAATATGTTGAGGAAGGTGGAGTAACTAAAGAGCTTGATCTACTGACGACAAGCTTGAGAATTTTAAGGGCTTCCTTCCAGTGAACGCCATCTATATATTTGACGATAACCCTTAAGAGGTCTGAGTTTATTGGGTGACCAGCAGCAGATACCAGATCCACATAATGCAACATACAGTGAATTATATTCAAAACAGCTAGTTGTAGCGTACTGGGCCCCTTCTCTAATATTTCCACCAGAAGAGATAGCATATTCAAACTGAGATATGAGTATGTGTCATATAGATATTTTATCACGCATTTTGTCCACTGAAAACTTTCCTTACTGAATGTTCTCCTACTGTAGAGATTCATAACAGTTCCAAGGTTTTCAAGCTTCTTACTTTTTTCTATGCTAACCTGGTGAGAAAACAATATAAAAAACGATTATTATCAAGTCAAGATCATAATTATATCTGTAAATTAGCTGATTATGCTGAACTGAAATTAACATATTAGTTTGGGGCAGGGCCCCCGCAAGGGACATCAACGCCCGCGTGCGGAACATATTTTGGCGCCCCTTAAAAGGGGGAGGTGGAGAAAAGCACTTTTTTTTTGTTTTGTTAAGAATTTAGTGTAGAATGGTTGAAAATCTATCAGCAACCTTCATTGCCTTAAGAACTTTATGGTGTTAATTGTAACATAATACATTTTAAATGTGATTCAAGACTTAAGTATTCTTCTATAAATTATTCATAAAGGCATAAACGTTTAATTAGGATCAATCCAGAAATTGAATCGATGTTTTTCTAGATTTGGCTGTTGCAAATTTTTTTATATAATCAATCAATCAATTCTATCGAGTATCTCTTGCTCTATATCTAAGATTGCCAATCCAGAAAATCTTTCTTATGACATGGTAGACTTCAAATAGTTTTCAATTATTTTTAATTTAGTGAATGATCTCTCACCAGAAGCAACAGATACAGGTAATGTGAGAAGGATTCTTGAGGCAATACTAAGATTCGGTAGAGAAGAAGTAAGATTATTTTCAAAAATATATTGTAGAATTTCAGGAGGATTTTCGCTTCAGATAATGAAAACAATCTTAGGGCTTTTATCTCGTTGAATAAATCATTTTCTTTCACGTCAGCCTCTTTTTTTCCTGATCAGTTAGCTTTTGTTGAAGAGCATGACAGCATTTTGATAGATATTTATTATTTAATTTAAGAATATCACAAATAAAACAAAAAACGTTATCGTAATCAGATATCATATCAAACCTTCATTTAAGGAACTTAGTGTTTTGATCAATTATTTTCAAAGAAAAATTCATTTTAACAGCAATTTTTGGATCTTGAGGTGCCTCATCCGTCTGTTCATAATCGAACAATTTTGGTTTATACTTTCGTCTTACGGTATATAATAGAGAAAAACCTTGATCTATCTCAAGAGCAGCCGCTAGTTCTTCAGCTTCCGCAAGTTTTTCCTCGAGAACATTATCATCCCTATAACTTTTGAAATGATCAACTAAATTCAAATAGTTTTGGTACACTTTGATGTCAATCGCTACACTTTGCATCATTTTGCTTACAATATTAATCTGGACTGAAACATCATAAGAAATTATTTTACTTAAAATAAATTTGAAAGAATGAATATTTAATAAAATGTCTAGTCTCTATGTTGAAAGTATCATTTTCTGCTATTTCTAAAAGGCTATCACATATTTGAATAAAATGAAACTTTAGCATCAATTCAACTTGACCATCTAGTATCACTTAGGGTTTTAGATGTAACTGAGAATCATGCTTTTTTATAACATTCCAATCTTTTTGTGGATGAAGAGAAATATTTATAAAGTTCTTGTACAATATCAAAAGAGTCCACTGTTTCATTTGAAACCTTAGCAGCATCATTTTCAGTTAAATTTAAGCTGTGTGCAGCACATGGCGCAAAAAAATGCCCCAGAATTAGCATCGAGTATGCGTTTTTGTAAACCAATATCTGGCTATTTCATACCGATTGTGACGTTCGGAAACTTGTATAAATTGCAAGAAAGAAGTTTGGAAAAAAAATTAAAAAAAAAATTTGAAAGAATCTTTTTCTTCCTCATGCGGTCTATAAGAGGTTTTGGCGCCCTTTTAGAGTGGCGCCCGAGTGCGGTGCACGCGTTGCACGCGCGGTTGCGGGGGCCCTGATTTGGGGAAAATGGCAGAGATGAAAATGAAGCAAAAGCCAATAATATCATAATTTTTTTGTCTTTTTAATGTATGCGATAATATTGAAATCATTGAAATAATTTTCTTACCTGAGCAATATTTTCAGCAGCACGTATGCACAACTCATTTGCGTCCTCATAATTCAGTAAGAGATAAGGCAGGAGAGCTATAACGTTCATGGGGAACGCAATATTTTGTGAGGGATCAATAACTGATAGATTGAGCAAAAGAGTTAGCTGGGAAAGCAATTCCATAACTGGTTCATATGTGTTTGGATGAGTACAGCCCTAAAAAATATGAAATTAATGAGTCATGGGAGTAATTATTTGAAAAATAATTGAAAATATTATCTAGTACAAGTTATTATCAATTCGGTCTGTTGGGGTCTGTTATATGAAATATTTTGCTCTAATCAACTGTTGAATAGTGCTTCAATTCTCGATTTAATAAAATTTCCATAGATATCTATGAAGCCAAAAATTCAATTATTCTGTCATGTGACAAGCTATGTATGAGAATGATTAAAAAAATATAAATTTGGCGCCTGAAGCAAAGAATTTTTTGGCGCCCCTGCTGAAAAGGTATCAACAAACAACACACCCCCCCCCTCCCAACAAAAAACATCACCCGACTCGATGATAATTCGCCATTTTTGATTTGTAATGCGATTTTGCTTATGGTTTCTTTCTAAAGTCGTTTCCACTGGGTTTCTTTTTTTTTGGACATTTTTACCTACAATACATTCCTGGATTTCTTCGACGCCGATGAACAATGCGTAAGTAATATATCTGATTCTCACATTCACAATCGACCATATACGATCGATGAAATATTACCTATCACACCACAAGATACAAAGGCCGGTAAGGCATGTAAATCTTCGAAAACTTAATGAGATTAAAAACATATGTTCCGCTGAAAACATTTAGCATTCATCGTAACTAGTTTCGGATGCAGAATCGTAGGAATTTACCATATATTGTATTGTTTTTCGTCTTGGTGAAATACTTTCCATTCCTCATTAAATTAGGGTAATAGGCAATGCTGCTTATATGGTTGGGTTGCCATGTGTTATTTATTGAACAGGCGGCTTAGTAAAGACGGTTCGGAGATTTTTATTGCAGGGAATGTTGATAAACGCAGCAAAGCGGACCAACCTCTTATTGTTTTTAAGATAAGAATCAAGACTATATTTTTTCAGAAATATGAAAGGGCGGCCACAAACTGGGCTGAATTGCCGCCCATCGAAAGAGGCGCCTGAAACAGTCGCTTGTTTCACCCCTAACGTCGGTCCCGAACATAATAATAGGTAGAGGCTTCAATAGGCCAAAACGAGAACATGAATAAAAAATACTAAATTTCATCTAATACCATATTGGAAAAAATAGAAAGAAACAACTATCAATATCATCAAATCAACAAATTGCATTCAAGGTAATTACTTTTGTTTGTTTAAATAGGGCATTTTCAGATTGTATTTTGGGAAAATTAAGTTAAATTTGAATTTTCTGTGAAAGTTGAAAGTTAAAGATGTACGTACCTTCAGCAAAAGAGCATGAACTCCCGGAAATGAAGTCCATCTAAGTTGCTGCTGCAGTTTTTCAACTTTATCTCTGGCATCGGGCCTATCCAAAGGTAATCGATGCAGAACTCTCTTCAGCAGACGGACGGCCAACAAGAACTCGTGCTCGTAATCAGATTCAAGAAGTGACACAGCTAGCCAAAACAGCTGAGCCAAAATGGTCATTTTATCGTCCTGGGTAGCTGAGTCCCCTAACATCTTCAAACTTTGAGCAGACCTTGATCTCGCCAAGTTAGACGCAAATTTGTTCAATGGTATTTTATGATCAGGTTCATGACTACTTCTACCTCTATCTTTGCCATCGTTAGGGGAAGAAGTAGATTTTTTGAACCCGTATGAAACCGAGTAACTGGTGCTCCTAGCATGACCCGTCTGCAGTTGATAATTTATCTGAGGTATTACATTGGATTGACCTTCGCCCACACCCTTCTTAGGAGCTGTTTCTTTATTATTCAGGTTGGGTGTTGACTTGAAAAACTCTTTCATGCAATCTATGGGTCGGAAATCTGATTCTAACGAATCCACTGCTGCTTCCAAAGTGAGTAGTAATTCAGTTACATAACCTACACAGAAATATAAAAGTTCAAATTATAGACATCATAATACATTTTGAAAAAATATTTTTCTATATCTGTATTCAGAGAGTACATGAAATGGCAAAAAATTATGGATGACGATCCCACTGAGCTACTATTTTGGTGAAATGAGATAAAAAGAGGCTCATTTTGTTCTTTACTGGTAGTGCAAACATCGAACCTGAGTCAATTTTTTTTTTTGAAAAAATGGAGAATGAAAAAAGTGCTTTATTCCATTAATCTATGGTTAAATTAAATGTATAACTCTAAGACTTGCCCTGTTTATACCCAAGTGTTCACTCGCACAATTCGAAATCTGCCTCCAAAATATATTGATGCAGATGGTCTGGCATAATTTAAATTATGCCAAACCATCTTTTCTGCTTTTATTCCCTTTTTCAATTTCATAATGAGGAGTAGGCTTGAATACGCTAGCCTTATTTGGCGACCTATTTATAGGTGTCATGTGGATAGGTTGGAGGCAGTTCAGCGGCGATTCTATAAATTCTTAGGTTGGAGATTGACTCCCTCCATTAGGTTGCGATCACAGGGAACTTCTCAAACGATTAAATGCTCAATGCTTAGAAACTAGAAGAGCTTTATTGGCTCTCAAAACATTATATAAATTGTTGAATAACAGGATTTACTTCCCGGTACTTCTGGAGAAACTACCAATTTTAAATTCTCGGTTAGAGAGAAGGGAAGATCACTCTTTTATTTGAGATCGGGAAGAACGAATTTAATCTTACCGTCTCCGGTTAATTTTATGTGTGATGTATACAACTCCATATCTGATGAAGTTGATGTATTTTTAGATTCTTTGGATAAAGTGCAGAGAGTGTATGTGAGCAGTGTTGAATGGATTCATTTATTTTTGTGGTTACCTATCATTTTATCTAATTGTTAATAATCATTTTGCGGGCTCGGTGGTTTCTTGATTTTTTTTTGTTGTAATTTTTTTTATTTATGTTTGAGCTGTTTTAAATTTGGGGTATTTTCTGTTTCCTGTAATTGGGTGTAATGTATAATATAAATAAATCATGTTTTCCGTAAATTTTGTAGAGCCCTGAGGATGAAATTAAATTTTTCCGAAACGTCGGCGAACTAACAGAGTATGATTTTTCTGTTTCTCTGATCCTACACCACTAATCTATCGTGAAGTAAAATTTTTGGATCACTACTTCAGATCAACTAATCTATGCTACAGTTCTTGTATTCATTCACTTGATTAGAAAATTTAACGTAACAGAGGTTTTCCTCCATATAACGGGTGTTTTTTTTTCGAGGTATATAACTTTAAGTTGGCATTTCTGTTCAAGATGGCGACCGATTTAACAGCTGTCAAGTGATTTTTTCTCAGTTTGGTTTGGCAATTCATCATGAATAGACTCACGCCTTAACAACGCTTGCAAAAAGTGCAATATTATTTAGAAAATAATGGTTCTGTGCGGAATACGTATCGCGCACTACGTCCATTTTATTTTGTTTAGCGATGAAGCGCACTTCTGGTTGAATGGCTACGTCAACAAACAAAACTGCCGCATTTGGAGTGAAGCTAATTCTCAAGTGTATGTCGAAACAACGTTACATCCAGAAAAACTGACTGTTTGGTGCGCTTTATGAGCTGGTGGAATCATTGGTCCGTACTTCTTCAAAAACGATGATGGCAAGAACGTTATAGTCAATGGTGATCGGTATAGAGCTATGATTACTAACTTTTTCATTCCTGAATTGAACAACCATGATGTCCAGGAGCTGTAGTTCCAACAAGACGGCGCAACATGTCACACAGCTCGTGCCACAATCGATTTATTGAAAGACACGTTTGGTGACCGTCTAATTTCACGTTTTGGACTTGTGAATTGGCCTCCAAGATCTTGTGATTTAACCCCGCT
This sequence comes from Harmonia axyridis, assembly GCF_914767665.1. Taxonomy (NCBI): domain Eukaryota; kingdom Metazoa; phylum Arthropoda; class Insecta; order Coleoptera; family Coccinellidae; genus Harmonia; species Harmonia axyridis. The sequence continues at coordinate 21,228,864 of NC_059502.1, forward strand.
AGACTACTATCTGTGCGGCTATGTAAAGTCATTAGTCTATGCGGATAAGCCACAAACCCTTGACCATTTGGAAGACAACATTCGCCGTTTTATTGCCGATATACGGCCACAAATGTTGGAAAAAGTCATCGAAAATTGGACGTCCAGATTGGACTACATCCTAGCCAGCCGTGGCGGTCATATGCCAGAAATCATATTTAAAATGTAATGCCACAAGATTATCTTGCGGATAAATAAAATTCATGTCAATCGAATAATCCATCGTTGTTTTATTGCAATTTAAGTTCTATAGCTCTAAAAAAAAACACCCCTTAGAAAGAAAAAAAACACGAAAAATGCGATTCAGGTACAAAATGAATTTTTGTTGTAACATTACCTTGCATATCCTCTCCTTGTTCGGCAACCGTCTCCACCAATCTACTAAGAATATCAGAAAGCATCCGAGTCGTAATTGGTACTTTCAAAGCTCTGAAAATTTGCAGGGACCTGCCTGCATAGTGTCTAGAGGAACAACTCAATCCTAACTGTAGAGCCGTTTGGGCCCATCTTTCATTTATGTGACCCAAAGGCAACGATTCCCTGAATACATGGACCACGTGCTGCAGCAACGTTTCCATTTGTTCGGCACTTTTGATCGACCAAACTTTCGCCGTTATATCTTCGTAATTCCACAATGGACTATCGTCATTGCGTTTGGCCAGGAACGCGATGAGGGACTTGATTATGTTCGGCGTGGTTTGTTCCAACTTAGGCGTTGTCGACGATGAAGCGTGCAGATTAACTTCAGGTGCCTTAACTTTTTGCTCGGATGTTTCCTCTTCAGATTCGGCTATAAAGATCAATCATTATTTTTTAATAGATTTTTGTTTTTAGGAATAAATAAACTTTGTCAATGACTGTGCTTTATCGGCTTCGGAATTCGAAAGAGTAGACAATTTTTCTAAATTTCTTATAACGTACATAAAAATCGGAGTGGAACGCAAAATATTGAGGTCATGGAAATTTCAAGTTGGCGAGTGCGCAATGCACCGTATACCCGAGATGAAATTCCTTTCAAAATACTAATAACCAGACCTAAAAACTTCCACGAGCTGAGCTTCGGATGATGGTGGGACTGCTGGCGGAGCACTGTCGATACAAACATCATTTGTACCGTATGGGAAAGTCAGCAGATGAGATTTGCAGGCTCTGTGGATCAGAAGCAGAAACAGCTGAACACATGCATGGTATGCAAGTGTCCAGAGCTGGCTGGCCTAAGAACCATTCATATGGGGAAGCCGGTTCTGGATACCAGTGAGGCACCGGCCAAGGTCCCTAAGAAGATTGTCAGTTTTATCAACGCCATTGACGACCTCCTTGGGTTTCCAGAAGAGTGAAGAAAGAAAACGAAATAGACAAACAGACAGACGGATATCAAATCGAAGTTCATAATAAAATGCATTTTACAAGCTATACAGGGTGTTTCAAATTAAGTCGGCACCATTTCTAACTCTGTTATTATTGATGCTACGATGTCGTTTAAATGGGCAAACTAGTAGCATTTTTAGTGGTCTTCTCGATGCCGAAAACAAAACAAAAATTGACAGTCGCGTTGTCATAATATTTCATAAAATGATATTTTCAATGGAACACCCTATATTTTTTCATGCATTTCGATTCGTAATAACATTCTCAACAACAAAGCTCATTTGACTTTTATTCGTAAAGGTGAAAATAAGACAGTTTTATTAATAGGAAACATTTATAACAAACTGATTTGATAAAGAGCTATGAAATATCGTGTAAATAGTCACCGCCTTCTTGTTGAACACATATTTGGGTCCTTCTATTGACACTATTGATTCACAAAATGAATGCGGCTAGCGGAATGTCTTAAGAAGGAAATTATCGTTGTGTCTTTTAATATCAAATAGCATAGTGGTGTCGATTGAGTGGTGCTACATGATGATCACGGGTTTCACGAGTTCACATCCCAGCGCACTTTTTTCTTTTTACTGTCTTATTTTGCTATTAGTAACAGAATATTGTCATTCGTATAAGTACAAAAAATGGTTGTTTGGACAATCATGAAGTTTATTCGCCAAAACAAATACATTTTTTGTACTAGTGAAATAAATAAATATTTCAGAATAAGTCGCTCATTTTCTACTTTAGGAAGAAAGGTGATATGAGCTTTGTTGTTGAGAATGTTATTACGAATCGAAATGCATGAAAAAAATATAATTTTATGAAATAATACGACAAGACGACTGTCAATTTTTGTTTTGTTTTCGGCATCGAGAAGACCACTAAAAATGATGCTAGTTTGCCCATTTAACCGAAATCGTAGCATCAATAATAACGGAGTTAGCAATGGTGCCGACTTATTTTGAAACACTCTATATATTTGAAATCGAAGACCAAAAATATTTTTCGTCCAAAAAGTAATCAAAAGCATCCTCTACCTCTGGTAGACTCTGAAGATATTTAAGTCATTGTTAGTAATTTATCAGGCAATTTTAAATTTTTCAACAATGGTAAACATACTAGTTTTACACACATTTTTAGCACATTTCCTATTAGTCTTTTCAAAAAAGTTTTGTTCAACCAGGAAAATTTCATAGGAAACATTTATGAGGGAGAGTGAGGTAACATTTAAATGAGATATTGCTGGTTATCAAACATTTTTAATATGCTATTCGTAGAACGGTTTAATGAACCTTTATAACAAAGATCAATAAGACAATATGCCATTCTAGAATCTCAGATTCTTTAAAACGTGGCTTTAACAGACACAAAAAAACTATTGTGTCGATACCTACTTACCGCGGTAAGTCAGGAAATGACTACACAACTACACAGTTGCTATGTTCAAAGCACAACGAAGACTTGTTTGAATGTGTAGCCAAGTAAGGTTTGAAGTAGGTGGTGATCGACAGAGACAAAATTACTGAACCACATTTAGGGCAATAGCTTCTTTCTTACAGACACAAATTTCAAATCACTACTCATGTACAATAGCCTAAAATGCTACCTTAGTAGTCCTTCTTTTTACTATGTCTGTACTATAATAGGCTATATCGCACGAATTGTCTTTCGCAACCTGCTTCTTACAGCTGTAACAACGAATTGGGTTCTTTTGTCTTTAATTTATTCAACAATAATTGTCTACTACAGTCTTTCGATCTTTAATCGTGATTTCAACTGAACTAATTATCATTTTTAGTACATTTTAGCTTGTTAGATCATTATTTAAATTTGACCTAATCAACATGCATATATAAAATTATTGACTTCGAATTGATATGAATTTTTGAGGATAATTATTATCAAAATACATAATTGGGTACATATAGGTTGACATATATCAACACGTGAAATGGAGTCTCTAGAATTCAAAAATATATTCACTAATCTATTAAACAACTTCAAGCGTTCATGCAAAATGGCATGCTAGCTGAAGGTCAATTGTCCCTCTAGCTACATTTAGAAGTTATATAAACAGTAATATTCTTAATGAAAATGAGAGCATTGAATTCAAAACAGAGCAAATTGAATAAACGGAAATAATACAGCTATAAAAGTATAAGAAATACCATATCTTGTTTAATAAATTCTATTGCGAGTTTTTCAAAATGAATTATATGCAGGTTCCTGCAACAGCTCTTCAAATCTCCAATTGAGGAAGAGGTAGAAATTTAACTTTTTATTGCTTGATATTATTAGATATTTGATATTATAAAGTTATGGTGTATCCTATGGGAATCCAATTCTTATCAAGTATTTATGAGTTACTTTCTCGAACAGTATATCTGAAATGGATCAGTGGAATTGCAGAATTTTTCAAAATGAAGGCCTTGTATATTATCGATTCATAACATGCACAAAAGCACTAAAAATTCCATTAAGTATACCATATGATGAAATCCACTGGATTTCCTTGAAATAGCCATTTTTTAGGAAAATGGTAAAAATTCATATTTCTTCCTTGAAACCGAATTTAACTAGAGGCAAGACAATTGATGAAAATGAATAAGATATATATTTTTCCGATAATGTCAGTATTGTATTGTTTTCCATGAATAAACATGTTAAGCTTTTTCAAGGAAAACCACTGTATTTCTCCATATGGGTGATGAAATTTGTCGAGAGATTTATTTGTGCATCTTATAAATCGACAATATACAGGGTGTTCGGTTTGAAATAATGAAAATTCTGCAAATTCTTATTTACAAAATTTGGCAAGCCATTATTTATACCCCGTATATACCGTTCGAGAGATAAACTGCTGAAAATACTTGAAAAATATTCAGAGTGATTTATATTGAAAAAAAAATTGCTATGCCAAATATCTCGAAAACCAATAATATTTTCGAATTGAGAGTTAGGTTTAAGGTATCTTTTATTTATCATGTAAAAACGGAAAAAGTGGAAAAAAATAGGTTTTCAATTGAAAAAATAAAGTTGGACCCCAACCAGGAAAACTGAATGGGACCGAAAATCTTTTTATTGCATAGTACTCAAGCAATAAGGTAATTCTTTGAAAAGTTAGATGCTTATTGTTTATGTCTTCATCAACTAGAGATATTGCAGGACTTTGTAGAATAGGAAATTTTTTGACTGGTATGCTAAAAAATTGAAGTACTAAAGAATAACCAAACATTGGTGTTAACCAAAAGCGAGTGTTGAATGAGAATAATTACTGAAAGATTAGATTCACAGAAATGTTGGAAGATTTTTCACATGATGAAGGAGAAGAAATGAACAAGCAGTTGCAATGATATGATAAAGACAATGGCAAATGCTTACTCACAAAGAAAGTTCAATAGCGAACAAGAAGCATTGAGAACAATACGCTGACACAGTCTTCTAGAGTTGCGCAGGCCAAAAATCTTGTTGGCACTTTGCACTGAGGAACATGTTAGATATTAGTCAACCCCAACGACTCTATTATAACTTTTTTATATTTTGGAGGATATGGAATATACCCATACATTTAATGCATGTGGTATTCAATGTAAATTTAACTTACTCAGTTCTTCACTTTCTGAAGGAGGATCGGCACTTTGTACTTTACTAGCATTCGCTTCAGGTTGGTGTTTATTTGAATTCAAAAAAGCATCAAACACTGGGTCTGGCTCTGAAAGTAATTCAAAAATATGTTCATACGGTAAACAAAATGAAAATAACTCAAAATTTGTTGAAAATTCCTTTAAATTTCACTCAGAAACTAACAAGGGTGGAGTTCAAAATTTTAAAATTGTAGGTGTGATGCTGTTCCGAAGAAATTCTATAAAATCTATTATTATATTTTCTTTGATGAACATAATTTTATAACTGAATGTAGAAAACATTTTAGATTTAATTTGTGATTTGTTAATTTATTTTTAAGTAATATAAAAAATATCGATGGAAACTTGAAATAAATATGGCTTTTACCTGTGTAGTTATGAGATATCACAGGCAACGAAGGAATGGACAGTCCTAGCTCAAGTTCTTCTGTTTTAGTCGTCATGAGTATCTGAGCTACTGTTAAATAGTCGTTGTGCTGGGCAATAACAATAAGCAAATTGAGCAACAACTGTTTGCAGTGAGTGTGTACTAAAGGACGAGTGTGATCTAGACCCAAAAATGCTACATGAAGCATAAGCGGTACATGAATCGTCCAGTCTAACTCTAAACCATCGATGACCACATCGCACAATAACATTACTCCTATATTACACCTGGAAAAAAACATTTGAAGTTTTACGCCCAGAAGAATGAAATTCTTCAACCTAATTAGGTATTTGGTAATATAGTAGTCTCACATCAAGAATGAAACAATTATATAGGCGTACAACTTTGCCGTTTTTTCCGGAATTCGAGGCTTTATTGTAAAAAACTGGTTATACATTTATGATTCAAAGTATTGTCCATCTCGGGCCACTACTTTATCCCATTTTTCGGGCAGCGTACGAATCCCGCGTCATGCTTTAAAATCACTTCATCATGTCTCTCGTTGTATTGCGGCTGTTTGTCTTTCAATGCTCGGCCCAAACCAGTAATTGCGACCGCTAACGATCGCCTGTGATTGTTTCAATCGGTTTTAACAACTCATAATACACTAGGCCGCGCTGGTCCCACCAAATACTGTTTTCAACTCGTACGGCACCCAATTTCCTTGTTTCTGAATCATTCCCATGACTTTCGAAATGGCTTGTTGCGTCACTCCCAATGATCCAATCAATTATTGATGCGTTTGACACGAATCTTGATTAAGTAATGCTTCTAATTCTGCATCTTCGAAAACCTTCTCTCTCCCACCTGCTGGTCTTCGACATCAAAATCACCGTTCTTGAAGCCACTCTCAGAACGTTCTTTCACTAATAGCGGCCTCAACATAGTTATTTGAAAGCATTCGATGGGCCTCAGCCGCAGATTTCTTCATATTAAAGCAGAAAATTAAAACCTCCCGCAAATGACGAGAATTTCGATCGTAAGCTGATATGTTTGATCGAGAATAACTTCATGATGCAGACAAAAATCGACTAATATTTCGATGACGTTATGTTTACAAATACCTAAGCTTATTGTATGACATCTACGATGTCGATCTATTAATTTCGACTACCTCTTACCGCTACAGCCATACTCGAAAACGGCGGAAGCAAAGTTGTACACCAAATATGAGTATATTTCCAATAAATGTTATTAACGTACATCCCGAAACAATAATAGGTTTGGCGACACTCTATCTCAGAACACTACACTACGTGTCTAAATATTGCTTAAGAGACCTTATTTCAAGCAACTTAAACTGTATCAACTATGTGGGCTCATAGAGGATGGTACAGGAAGACTCGTCGCTCCAAATGATCTTATTAAAAAAATCTGGATCTGCATGATGTTTTCCAAAGTTTGCCGGCAAAATTGAATTTCGTTGAGGTGAATAATTATGCGAGTAATATTTTCGCACGTAAACAATTGCCATTGTTCACTAAAGTAATGCAACATCGAAGATTTCTCAACAGAATTGACAAACTTGATTTTGTCAGAAACGTACCCATTTGTATAAAAACAGCCATATCTTTTTTCTTTGAATAACAAATGACTTGTGTGATACCTCTTTGAAATCACTATAAAATAGACAATTTATTGGTGTAATGTGCAGCAATAGCTCGGTACATTTTTTTTCCACTACGATGGGCTAAATTTCATGAACAAAATTATCCACTACCAAAATTTCCAATAAAAATAATTCTCATAGCCCCCCTTTAAAATTTTCGGAGGATGTTTTTAATGTAAACGTTAAAATCATTCTTCAGCAATATTTTACTGAAAAAATTAACCAGAAAGATGTAAAATTGTATCAACCGTAAGGGCAGAACTATTGAAAGGGGCAAAAATTAATTATTTAAAAAAAAAAAAAAATCTCGAAAACGGTAAGACTTTTATAATGGGAATTTTGTCATAGCAGGTGGGTTTTCCTTTGATCGACATTCTCCCTCGGTTTGACGTGGTCTTTACGAGACACCCTGTATAGGGTTGTTATTCTCTTGTCAGGGATTTGCTATAAGAAAAAGGTCTCGTAGGGTTAGTTATCTGAATTTCACATATTGACGCTCTGTGTTACATCTCCGTTGTTTCGGGTTCCACTTTCATTGATACACAAATGCAATAATTTCAAATTAATATATTCTCACCTATGAAAACTTGAAATAAGTTGTGAGCTATCTGGAAGATAGACAGATAATGGAGCAAAATAGCCTCCATATTCAGGCATTGGTAATGGATGCGGCTGAGGTATAGGCATATCACATTTATCTTGATTAGGATTCTGAAAAAAAAAATGGTTTAGTAAGTTACTCGAATGAGATATGACGAAAGATAACTCACTTCATCTGAATACATGTCGTCTGGATTTTTGCATTTTTCCATAGTAAAATCTCCAAGTGCATGTGAAACTTTGGAAGGGTCTTCACCACTGTGTCTCTTGGTGTGAATCGTACCCTTCTCAACGCCTGAAATTAAATGTTGGTCAATCAATTTAGAAAATATTTTTTAAACGAAACGGCATACTCAGATCGTATCTGCTGTTTGAATCCACTTGACCAGTATTGCCATCTGAATGGCTTGAAGTCTTTCTCATCATAGTAAGACGGTAGAAAGGTGGTGTTTCAGTCCTCTCGATGTTGAAATTCAGAGTTTCCACAGTCTGTAGTTCCGTCATCATCTCGTCAAATAATTTAGATGGTTGAACGCGCGCCATATACAAGACAACTCTTTTCGCCTACAAAAATTATTCGAATAAAAACTGAATATGTCAAAATTTAATTCTCTAGTTCCCACCGATTTATCTATCCACATTATCCTGAATGATAATACTTACATAAGGTAAAAGTTCTGTAGGAGCCATGCCAGAAATGATAATAAGATATCGTATAATAACTCTCATATTATTTGGCCAAGAAGAACATAGTGTTTTCCAAACAAGTTCGATTTCTTTAGGATGATAATCTCCAAACTAAAAATGTTTACAGAACAAATTAATAATATATTTTATGTTAATACAGGAACAAATTTAATCATTATTTTTAAACAGTGATGATATTGCTCATATGATGAGTAATGACAGATGTTAAATTGTATATCTAATATCAAGCAATCAAATTTGGCATTGGACTAATGCTGATGAGAAACGTAACCGTGTGAGTTTGCTGATAGAACGTTTCGAATCGTAAGTACAGTACATATTTCCATAAAGAAGTGTCAAATTTGAAATGAAGAAACGTGAAAGCCAAATTGTACGTTCAATTAATAAAATAGAATACACTGATTATTTACCTTTGCTGTAATGTAGAACATATTATTCAGAACCATCTCAGTAGCTTCAGAAGAACCCCATCCTTCTCTCTTGGTCCTCACATTTTCTGAGGAATAATACTGAAAACAATGTTCATCAGTTCAGTTTTAAGTTATGAATATTCTTTATGTTTTCACTCACTTGGTAATATTGAGGGGGTACATTTGGATCAACCAATTCCATATTGTGTAACCAGGGCAGAATATATTCTAATAACATTGGTCTTATGTCTGATCGGGCTGTATTGAATCGGTATGTTATTTCTGAAATATTAATTCCATTATCCAATTTTTTGTGATTTAAGTGAAGCTTCTGACTGTGTAAAACATGTGTTATCAGAAATCGAGAAAATGGATTTATGTGGAAATGGTTTAAAATGGATAAAATACTATCACAAAAACAGAAGGAAATGCGTATCGATTAAAACATTTGATCAGAAGTCACAACAGAAATATGTGAAATCTGAATTGTTGAAAATTAGGACAGAGGTACCACAGGGTTCGGTTTTAGGCCCAGTGCTTTTCATACTATATGTTAATTAATGATATTTTGAATTATATCGATTGTGATTTATTCCTATATGCTGATGATGCCACTGTTGTTGTCCATGGCGAATACAATTTATCATTGTAGGAAAATCTATGAATTTGGGTAAATTATGTGATTGGTTTAAGATGAACTCACTTTAATAAGTTAAGATGAAACTGTTTATGTAGTTTATCATGATTATAATAGAAGTATAAACATTAACCTAAATCTAGGTGAACAGATTTAATCATGTACGATTTGATCAGAATCTCAGTTGAAAACATTAATGTGAGAGTTAAGAAATTGAATTCAATTTGTTTCCTCTTCAGGAATTTAAAAGATGTCTTGATGATTGGGGAAACGTTTTCATTATATCATGCTGAAATATAATCTAGGCTTAGATATCGAGTGATGGTCTTCTGGACACAAAATAAATGAATAATATTTTTATATGTATAAGGTGTCCCATAAAAAAATAAAGTCGAAAAACTCAATATATTTGAAACGGATGACATTTTAAGAAAACCGATAACGGGATGCTTTTCGACAAATCTGCGACTAAAATAACTGCGTTGAAAAATATAGGCGTCCTATTTAAGACATAAGACACCAACTCTCCTTTATATCTCTTAAATGGTTATTATGATTTCTGTTATGAATATCATATAAACCATGAAACTTACTGAAAGAAAAGTTTTAGAATTTTTTGAATATCTCGAACAGAAACAAAGATATAGCGAAATAATTGAGAGACCCATTTTTCAGAAGCGCCCTGTAACTCGAGAACGAATCAAGAAATCTATGATTTGCTTTCTGATATCGGGGGTCCTAGAAGACTTTTTTCTCAAAGTCTTATACTTCGCGAGATATTTTCACTGAGCATCGAATTTGGGACACCCTGAACAGTTCTATCATCTGTTCAAACCTTCAGACGTTTGATAAAAGCATCAATTAACGAGAACAAAAATGAGTACAAATAAATGCATAAGAAAAAATAATACTAAATAAAACTGTCTGATATTGCAGATCTTAAATTCACAACTATGTACCAATACATCTCAAATTCAAAATTACACTGATCAACAATTGCTAGGTATCACTTATGAACTTCTCTTCATTTGTATTTTTTTCAAGTTATCTCGTGAATATCTGTACATTATATGTTCTCTAAGGAAAAAGTAAGATGTTTTGAGTTGATTATATCAACGTCTTCCTCACTTCATCGGCTCTTGTTCACAAAATCGATTATTATCTGTAGGCTGTTACAGGTGGAGTGAAAAGCAATGTGGTATTTGTTATTGAATCTGTTTTTTCTCTCGTTCAAACACATAAGGTGACAATAATTGAAGAAATGAGAACAATATCAGCTTATCAGTCATGCCGAGAAGACGTTTGGCTCCTGTGCAACTGGACCAAATCATACGGTGGATACAGGAAGGTTTGTCCCAGCGAGAAGTGTCCCGGCGGTTGAATGTTTCGCAAAGTGTCGTGAGTCGGGCTTGGAATAGGTTCATTCAAAACGACTCAGTAGCTTATGTTCATGGGGGAGGTCGGCAGCGCAGTACAACAGCTGCCCAAGATCGTCTTTTGATCCTCAATGCTAGGAGAAATCCCACTTACCCGGCGTCGCGGCTCAATAGATCACTGAGAGTTGCAACAGGAGTTCTAATTTCGAACCAGACTGTAAGACGACGACTACATGTTCGTGGTTTGAGAGCACGTAGGAGTGTACAACATCCCCGTTTGAATAGGGAACACCGGGTTCATCGACGGCAATGGGCTGAGGAGTACCGCAATTGGACACTTGAAGATTGGAGCCGATGTTTATTTACGGATGAGTCTAGATTTCGTTTGGTCAACTCCGATGGACGTATTCTTGCTTGGAGGGAAAGAGGTATGCAGAACAGTTTATGGTACCCACAACAGCTTTTGGCGGAGGTTCTATATGTGTATGGGGAGGCATTTGTTTGAACCAACGCACAGAGTTGATTGTTCTGCAGAACACCACCATGACCAGCCAGAGATATCACGATATGATTATTGAACCCATAATTGTTCCGTTTGCGGCTGCCGTGGGCGAGAATTTCATTTTAATTGACGATAATGCCCGTCCACACCGTAGTCGTCTGGTTAATGAAGCGCTAGAAACTCATGCTATTGATAGGATGGACTGGCCAGCTCGCTCTCCAGACATGAACTGCTTCGAACATGTCTGGTCTGAGATGTCTAGACAATTGTCAACCTTAGAACAACCGATCAATAACCTGGAGGACCTTTTTAACGCTTTACGGGATATTTGGACGAATTTTATAAATCGTTTGATCGAAAGTATGCCTCGTAGGGTAGAATGCTTGAGACGAGCTCGTGGGGGACCAACTAGGTACTAGCTTAACCGAAACTTCAGCCTTCTTGTGGTTTCATCATAAAATTTTTATGTTATTCAAACACAGAATTTTGAGTGTTCCTAATAAAGTCTTTTTTTCTCTCCAACTTTTCATTTTTTCATTCTTTTCTCAAGTGAACCATATTATCAACTGAAAATACTCTGATATCTGACTAAATTTATAATCTTGGAGCGAATATTTCAGAAATAAATTTAGAACAAGTAAGTGATCCCCATCAATTGTTGAGCAGTGTATTTGGAAATTCTAGTGAATTATTAATATTTTGTATCAAGAAACCTACACTATTTCTCCTGGAAAGTTTTCAGGATATGCAAAAACATTATTTTCACGTCAAACTTAGTTTAACTTTCTTTTACTATGCATCCCAGAAAGTTTGGCACCCTATCATGAAGTATAACATAAATGCAGCATCTTTTTTGAAGACCCTTGATAAACTTAATAAAATCGTTGAAAACGAATCGAAAAATTACTAACTTCTACAGCCAAAATTTCGTTTTCGATAACATTTAACTGATTAGCATTCCGAAATCATTTCAATCGAAGAACACATCTCAAACTACGTCATCATTTCGAAAGTTCAGAGTGAGCTCAGAGGCTGAGATGACGAAGTTTTATTATAGAATAATAAATTTCCGCAATCCCTTCCGAAGTTCGTATAACTTTCGTGATTGCAACAGGGCGGATTGAATTTTGGATATCCAGTTATTATAAATGTGAATTTGGGGAGAGAAGTCAAAGGTTAATCCCTTGTACAGGGTATTCGACTTTTACCCTCTATCTCGATGTTATACAGACTAGGGCTGGTACTTTTTCGCCTTTTTGTATTCGAATATTCATCCATAAATTTATTCGATTATTCGAATAATTCATTCAAACAACTATTCATGCTTGATTATTCATAAGTAGTCATGAATATTCAACTATTCGTTGATTGTTCAGTGATTATTCAATGATTATTCAGTGATTATTCAATGATTATTCAATGATTATTCAGTGATTATTCAATGATTATTCAGTGATTATTCAATGAATATTCAGTCAATATTCAGTGATTGAACTGATGTTTTAATTAACCAATAAAATCCGAGCGTTTTGATGAGTGAATATACCCTTTGCGACGTGGTATAATCGTTTTGGTGTTTTGCCTCTCGCCATATACGCTCTATTACTGTGACGTCACACACCGCCATTTTTGGTTCTCCTGTCAGTGTTCGGAATCCAAACAAATAAATTGTCATTCAAATAAGTACGGTCTCGTTGAATGAATTGGCTTATTTTCATAAATAAGAGTATTTGAGGAACGATTTCAGTATTAATTGATAGACCGAAGGAACGAGGTTAATACCAGTAACTTTGAATCCTGTATCATTCCCCAGATTTTGTAAAAAGCCGTGTTTATTAGTTGAACCTCAAGTTCGAACTTACGGCATTAATCTCGTTTCTTCTGTCTATCAATTAATAGTAAAATTGTTCCTCAAATAATCTTATTTATCAAAATTAGCCAATTTCTTCAACGACAACGTACTAATTTTAATGACAATTTGTTTGTTTGGATTCCGAACACTGACAGGAGTTTATTTATAATTTTAATTCAATTGTATCTATCAATTTCAATATTATGTAATTTCCAGTAATTTTAATATAAATAAAACGATTTGTAAGTAGTGAATCACAAAACCTTGTTTTAATCATTCCTGAATAGTGAGTCAAGTGATCATTCAAACTATCATTCGTAACTTCATAAATATCCAACTACTCACTGAATAGAAAACTATTCACTGAATAATCAGTGAATATTCAACTATTCACTGATTATTCATGAATAGAAAAGTAGTCATTGATTATTCAACTATTCAGTGAATATTCATGATTATTCGAATAATGCAAAATGCAATTATTCGAATAATTATTCAATGATTATTCTAATATTCAAATCATTCATTCATGATTCCCAGCCCTAATACAGACCAAAGGGTGACAATTTTAAAAGGTCCACAGGAAGAACTTCTCGGGAAGACCCTGGATCAAAAAATGTTTCAATTTATCGCAAAATGAAAGAGACAAAATATTCCTAAATTATTACGAAGAATGAGATTCTGAAAAGAAAATGTATACTCCCCACTAAAAAATCTACTTGATCTTGATCAAATTATAAGGTCTCATTGCATTCGATGTACCCTTAAGGGTAAGAAACTTTAATTTGAAACATTTTTTTGATCAGGCTCTCACAAAGAAAGCGGATCTTTCGAAATAGATCATCCTAAATATACAGGGTGTTCTGATTTGTTTCCGACAAACTGAAATGGGTGATAGATCATATCATCTTAAGCAAAAAAGTTCCTATGAACATGGGTCCGGAAATGCTTCGTTTCCGAGATACAGGGTGTTAAAGTTGAAAAAATAATTCGCGTTTTCTTTAATATGTTTTGACTGCTTCGAAATCCTTTCATGAAATTATTCCTATTCAAATATTAAATTTAAATTCATGTTGAAAATTTCTAAGGCGAAATGCATGCGGATTTTCTATTGCCCACTAATAAGTAGAAGTGGTATGCTATGTAATTGTTGTTTTTAAGTGTTCTGAATATTCTGTTTCCTGAAATATTGCGTTGTTGGGATGCTTTACGAATACTGAGTTTTTATTTTCTTCGAAGGTCTGTAAAATCCTATTTCTCTGTAGATGATTTCTTCTTTGTATGCTTCGTTCGGGCCTTTGGTAACCAATAGCATTTTCCTGTATTTGTTGATAAGCTATTAACTTAGTTAACTATAATTATAATTAATGACATCTGAACCTAACACACTTTAAATCTGTCATTGTGTATAGCCATTTTAAATTTATTGCCGCAACAATTGTTGAATGTAAAACAATCAATCATTCGAAGATGTCATTTGTGCATTCAACAGAACGGTGGACATTTCGAACACCTTCTTTAAAAATTATTATGTTATTTTGTTTTGTTCTAAATTGTTACTTCTAAAAAATATTTAATTTAAAATTATTACAAATTTGTTTCTACATCTTTTAGAGATTACAAAAATATGGATTTGGCTTTAAATGCGTTTTTCTCTGAAACGGTTGCCCCTAGCAACTTAAATGAGTTATACCTTTTTTAACTAGAAAAGTCAGGGGAATCGAGTTTTTTAGTCCAGAATGACGTACAGGGTAGCACAGAAAAGTTGGTACGGTTTAAAGGGGACGAAATGATTGCCAGTGGCGCCCTCTAGAAAATACAACCAAATCGACCACAAATTTGAATTTCTCACCTCAAAAAACCCTATGTACCAACTTTCATGCAATTATTTGGAATCAGTCGAAAGATATTTAGGAAAACGCGAATTATTTTTTCAACTTTAACACCCTGTATCTCGGAAACGAAGCATTTCCGGACCCATGTTCATAGGAACTTTTTTGCTTAAAATGATGTGATCTATCACCCATTTCAGTTTGTCGGAAACAAATCAGAACACCCTGTACAGCTCTTCCTCGTTATTGAGGTTTCCTCGCCAAGTCTAGTACGAGCGAATTTTTCTTCTGTAGTTATGTTTAGAACATTTACTACCACATTCCCAAAATATTTTCGCATAAAAAGGAGGTGTTCCATTTAAGACGAATAAACCAATCTTATGTTTTGTCTTCTATAACGATCTTGGTTTTGGAGATATAACATAACCTTCAATTTATAACACAAGCATACTTTTTATTGAATTTAGTCCTGTCTTGATAAGTTGATGGAAATTCATTATAAATACAATAAAATTCGATTCTGAGGGCTACTCAGAAATGGAGAACTACTATTTCATCGGGTATAATCCTACCATGACTCGATTTCATGACATTTAGTTTTTTCAAGCGAAATTAAATTATAAGTAGATTAGAAAAATCAGTGTCTTACCTGAAAACATGGGCATGGTCAATTCGGGGTGAAGGTGAGCCAGTTGACTCGACAAATAAACTTGAGACCTGCAGAATGTAGTGGCCAAAAGAGAGTCGAGGGTGCCCTTTCTTTTGGTGCCATCGCCTGCAAAAGAGTTTGAATGCTGTTACATAAGTTGAAATATTGAGTACCAAAGCAAATATAGACTTTCCTTGGAATTCCAAACGCAATTCAGATTATATGTGAATTTTAATCAAGTCTTAACCATTTCTATTTTTTTCATTTCATATATTATAGACACCCCTTTCTTCGTACCAGGGGAAAATTCAAAAACATGGTAGGACAATAGTTGGTATGAGTACAGAATATCAGTAAATTTGAAGATAAAGTATTTTTCTTATATTCTGCACTAAATGCTATCCCTTACATCAAAGTCTTCGATACAACCGTCTGCTCTGGTATAGGCAGAAGCTACAGAGGTATAGTATATCCAAAGTCACTTGGAGGAAGCTGAATATTTCGATTACCTATATAAGGGTTGTCCAGATTTCCAGAAGTTCCTTTGGGGCCAGTGAATTTATTGCCTAACAATACTTCAAAATAAACCCAGGTATTTAGCGGATCGCGGTATTCGCTTCAAAGAGACATCTATGGCCAAGCGTTTTTATGGACTAGTTCAAGTGACTTTGGATATACTATACTAGGTACAAGGTGAAGGTATTTC
Organism: Harmonia axyridis; assembly: GCF_914767665.1. Classification (NCBI taxonomy): domain Eukaryota; kingdom Metazoa; phylum Arthropoda; class Insecta; order Coleoptera; family Coccinellidae; genus Harmonia; species Harmonia axyridis. The sequence continues at coordinate 21,245,223 of NC_059502.1, forward strand.
ATAACAACAAGTGATCAAATTTTCAGGGTTTTGCGGTCATCAAACGACAAAAAGGCATGCAGTAGAGCCACATTCGAGTTACAATCCGTCTACTATAGATTGTCGTCAGTAGAATTCATCAGGTTTCTCAGTCTTAGTACTGGGTCTGCAGATAGAAGAAGTTTCCAGAATAACTAGTAGACCTTTACACAGTATGTAATGCAGTGCGATCGATTGTTTGAAGGGCATGGTAAGATGGTTGGTATCAGTAAGTAGCAAACCTATCTACTTCTGGTATACCTATACATGCTTACAATTAATTTACAAGGTTTTACTTTGATTCATTAACTTGATAGAGCAAGAGTCCTTCGTTATTTTATAAAAGCTGAAAGTTTTTTTTTTATGAAAGTATAAAGCTCAATTTTTTTATATTTTCTTCGGGATAACTTAAAAAAACTCGTCATTCATTGCCGGACACTTACAGTTGCTACCCCCTGACAGACACCCCTAAACTTTAAAAAATTACAATTATAGAAGCTAAATTTTATACTCAGACGAGCCACCCAGAATATTTCTTATCCCATTGTTATTGGAAAAATTTCCAGGAACACGTCAAATGATTTTGTTTGGGGGGCATCTTTTGACGTATATTTGAGGCTTGAACGAGCAGCCCTCTGAGAAGGGGCGCTTCAACCCCTCAAAATTGAATAGTTGAGTGATACTCCATTTGAAAGGTTTTAGAAGCCTCTTTACAACGGTGTATGAAAAACGTAATTTTGATGAACCGTTTTAGCCAAAAATAAATTTTTTGACTCAAATGAGCCACCTTGAATATTTGGGTTATATTTTTATTAAGCCTTTCATTAAGCGCCCTCTCTTAGGGGGTTGCTTGTTCAAGACTCAAATATACGTCAAAAGATGTCCCCCAAACAAAATCATTCGACGTGTTTCGGGAAATTTTTTCAATAACTATGAGATAAGGAATATACGGGGTGGCTCGCCTGATGAGATGGATCACCCTGGTATATGTTACTTGGGGACATATAGAAAAATGTTACCTCAATAGCCTGACAGTTTTAATGGTTTCTACATTTTGCCAGACACATTGAAATCCCGCTATAGGTGCAAGCGCTAATGTTAATTAAAGTCGATGCGATCTTTTAAGATATCCACCAAAAAATATTTTTTGTTGTGTTATATATCAGAATAACAATCTGCACTTTATATAACATGGCTATTTACGTTTTGTACGTTTTTTTAATAAGTTAATTTCATCCAACAATGCTTGACTATAAAATTTCAAGGATTTTTCTCGATGCTTTCTTTGAAATATTCTAACCAACGGTCTTCGTGAGTCCCCTGTATATAAACCTGCAGTTCTAATTGAATAATGCCGGAAGGGGCATAATTTTTCAGACTAAGTATAATATGAGTGTTTACCTTTTTTCTGTCATCAGTCGGTCAGTAAATGAGAGAAACTAACAAGGCAGAATGTACGGTAGTATCTGATAATATTAATCTAAAAATCTATTCCGGCGGACAGCATGTATAATTTGTTGAAGAATATAGAGTGTGGTCTGTTCAAAGATGCGCGACAATTTCAACTCCCACGCAATCCTTCGGATATAAGGCAGAGGGCGGGAAATTTCTCTGGACACACAGTTTCCCGAGGGTTTGAAACTTGGTGCGTGGTTTTGTCGGTCTCTGATGGATAGTACGTTTTCTCCGGAAGACTTTTACTTGTGGGCCTCGGTGGGAGAAACCTTTCAATTTTATTATATTCCAATTTTGGTGAGTTACCGTTTCAAAGTTGTTCGTATGACAATCCCATTGCAAATAATAAGACTGTTCAAAAAGGAACACATGGATGTATGGGTTTTTCAAAATATGATTTCTGTAAAATCGATGTATCGTGTACTAGATCTATGGATTTTGCGGGCTGAAAATCAAATCTGAAAAAAAAAATGTCGAAAAACTGATGACTAGGAAATGTAAAACAAGTATTGGTACGATGAGCAATGTATTTCGAAAGATAATTCTCATAGTGTGGGGCGTTTAGATTTGAGATATTCAATGTCATATGTACGAGGAGTAACGAAAAAATATTATGTTAGGCAGTGACACGCACAAATCGCTCTATCACATTGAAATTTTAGTTTGCTGTCAATTTCAGAACTGCAGATTCAATTAAAATGAAAATTTGTATTTAGTAGTAGGATGGCTCCGTGTTGAATTTCAAGCTGACAACCAAAGAAATATAACAAAAATATTGGAAAGGAAATACCCATAGAGGGAGTTCACGCAATTTTTACATGTCCCCAACATGGTTAGATTACGTTGTCGGATTGTGATATATTTTCGAATCCACAATTTTACTATATCGTTATGAATGTATATTATATTGGATGAAATATATTTATTTGAGCGATTCCCGATTAAATATCCAAATTTGAATATTTGGAATCAGATATTTTACCTAATTGTCGAATTTATAATAAGCTGAATATTTATTATTTTCTGTATCTACCTGCTGAAATCCAAGGTTTGGCAATTTTTGCTCTTAGTGTCATCGGTTGTTTCACATCGTTTGGCGCGCTTGAAGTTTGTTTTCTGAATTTCTGATATATTTAGGTATTCATTTCAATATATTTTGAGTTAATATGAAACGTTGATTCCCTTTGGGACGTAAGAAGTGTGTTCTTTGTTGAGAAACTCGCGAATTGAGTGAAATATCGTATCACTGATATGTTTTCCGCGCACTTCTTGTCAAATTTGATAGTTAATTAAGATGCATAGAATACCTGGTGTGTTTACTGATTCGATTTTGTTTCAGACTTTTTGAGAGACCCACCTGTTGCTTTGGTGATCTGCTTCACCAGAGTGCTGTAAGGTGGCGCTCTTGAAAATTTTTCGAATTCCCGCATCTCCGTTTAAAAAGGAAATACTGATTTTAGACACTGCAAACATTCACAATAAATTACAATTCAGTTCATATCGAAAGTTTTACTCAAATGAATGGAATATAATGACAGACCATAGAATATAAAATATTATTGTTCTATACTCAAAGTTCACGACAAGAGCGTAGAAATAGGGGGATACTGGGGGTAATTACACGGTGCTCCTAAATTGGGGATACGAATGAAAATGACAGATTTCCGGATCATTTTAAGAAAAAAAGTCCTATAACATGAGTCCCCACACATTTTGTTTTGTGATACATGTGTTGAAGTTCAAGTTATTTTCTCGTATAACCTTCCCTTCACAAGATATTTAATATGAATTGGCCATAGATATTTCAGTTTAAAGTTTTCACTATGTGATATTCTAATTTTGAATGCAAATCTACAGGGTGATATATTTTCTGGAAGGATGCCTGCTTCCTTCCTCCAAATCTATATTTTGGTGAATGCTGTTAGTTTAGAAAAATGTAGAAAAAAAACTCTGGTCCAGTACTACACTTTTTGGTTTGTTATAGTTTTGTCGTATCTGCTATCGATTTCGAGAAAAATCTCTAGTAATCCTCAGGAAAATCCAAATTATTTTTAAGATCCAGCTAGTAAGTTCTAATGAATGCATTAATTATAAGTTTTGGTATTTATTTACCTAATCTGTAGCGAAGATTAATAAGTATTTGATAAACTGTACGAACACTAGAAACAACCTGTATATTGAAAGCAAAGCCTTTGTGGGCTCATATTAATGAAACTTTTTTTTCTCAAAATTATCCAAGTAATTTCTCATTTTCCTTCGTAACTCTTATTTGAGAACAAGGTAAGAACAACCGAATTAGTAACAACAAAAATTATTTCGAGTAATTTGGTTCAAACTTCATTATCCAACTTCTTTTTCTAACATTACAGATATGAATAAAAGTTGTCGTCAAAATTTTTTTTTTCGATTATCCCTCCCCAACAAAAAAAAGATCTACGCCCTTGGTTCACAAGAGTCGAGAATTGAGAGAAATGTCAAATGAAAACGATGTATGCGCCATCTGAAAAGCCCGCGTTCCCTCGAAATCAAGTAGGTATAAATCCGAAAAATCTCCAGTTTTGTCTGAAAGTTTTACAGGTATAAGTAGACACACCAGGTATTCTATGCATCTTATAGTTTATGTATGGAACCAAATTTGCTTACTGAAAATGACATGTGCTCCCCCTATCTATGTTTATTTGAGAACTCTAGTGATCTTCCAAAATCAAGTAGGCATAAATATCCCATTTTGTCCCAATGTTTTACAGATATAAGTAGACACGCCAGGGTTTCTAGGCATCTTAATTCTAATTTGGATAAGTGTCCAAAGCACATGCATGAATTCATGTCATTGTTTTTCCATTTTCGAATTTTTCGAGAATAACCTAATCACGAAGAAAAACATAAGCAAAAATCTTCAATTCAACACCGGTTCCATTTCAATATTATTGAATTGATTAGATGCAAAATTCCTTTTCAGGTATGCCTAGGCACTGTAGGCAATTGCCTATCTGTCTACGTGTTTTTCCACTGCCCAAAAATGAGACACCTTTCTTCTTCTTACTATTTGTCAGCCTTGGCAATAAGTGACACGATATTTCTGCTCACAATATTTATGGTCTGGCTCCGCTTTTTCGAGATAGACCTGTTCAACAACGAAGGCACTTGTCAAGCCCTAATCTACATCAGTGGCGTTTGCAGTTTCTTGAGCGTTTGGTTAGTGGTATCCTTTACAATGGAGAGGTTCATTGCTGTGAGGTATCCTCTGAATCAACGCTCGGTAAGTACACACCTGGCAAAAATCTAAGGATATTTTCGATTCCATGAAACATATTATGCTACCTACGGAACCCTTAGTCAGCCCAATTGTTGAAATATGTTGTTACAATATTGTTATCATTGTTAGGAACTTCATAATACGGATCAACATACTTCCTTTTGTTGGAAGGATTTTTGAACGCGGGGGCCTACGTGCATCAGATTCTCCAATATGTTGTTATTCCATATGCTATTGCAATTGAGGAAATTGAGGAAGATTTTTTCTTTATGCATGACAAAGCACGTCAGCACAGTGCAGTCCAAACAATCAATTTTCTAGATAACCAAGGATTCCGGACTTTATCATGGCCAGCTCAGTCTCCTGATTTGAATCCGATTGAGCATGCATGGAATATGGTACAAAACAAGAGAGCGTTCTCATCATTAAAATCCATTTCAGTTTCTCATGGTCAAAATCTCTTCCATAGTAGACATGAACTCTTTGCGGCTTTACAAGAAGCTTGTTAGAATAAACCACAGCAAGATTCCAGAAATTAATTTCAAGCATTCCTAGGTGGTATAGGGCTGTGTTAAATTTTGAAATTTATTTCGAAAAAATCGTCAAGGTTAACACCTTCTGAACTGAAAAAATAAAGAGACCTTCTATACTTATAGAGGATTAGAGGAACACACTCAGACTAGTCTGGATTCGTGTTCATTCAATGCAAAATGTTATGTTATGAAACTTTTAAGATGACCATGTTTTCGATATTGTGGTTTCTTCAGTAAAATCCCAAAAATACCCTTTTTAACGTACATTTTCCGCCCATATCACTTAATCACAACTCTACTGATCAATAAGATCAATAATTGTTTCAAGAAATACACTGATCAACAATTGCTAGGGATCATTTATGAACTTCTCTTCATTTGTATTTTTTCAAGTTATCTCGTGAATATCTGTACATTATATGTTCTCTAAGGAAAAAGTAAGATGTTTTGAGTTGATTATATCAAAGTCTTCCTCACTTCATCAGCTCTTGTTCACAAAATCGATTATTATCTGTAGGCTGTTAAAGGTGGAGTGAAAAGCAATGTGGTATTTGTTATTAAATCTGTTTTTTTCTCTCGTTCAAACACATAAGGTGACAATAATTGAAGAAATGAGAACAATATCAGCTTATCAGTCATGCCGAGAAGACGTTTGGCTCCTGTGCAACTGGACCAAATCATACGGTGGATATAGGAAGGTTTGTCCCAGCGAGAAGTGTCCCGGCGGTTGAATGTTTCGCAAAATGTCGTGAGTCGGGCTTGGAATAGGTTCATCCAAAACGACTCAGTAGCTTATGTTCATGGGGGAGGTCGGCAGCGCAGTACAACAGCTGCCCAAGATCGTCTTTTGATCCTCAATGCTAGGAGAAATCCCACCTACCCGGCGTCGCGGCTCAATAGATCACTGAGAGTTGCAACAGGAGTTCTAATTTCGAACCAGGCTGTAAGACGACGACTACATGTTCGTGGTTTGAGAGCACGTAGGAGGGTACAACATCCCCGTTTGAATAGGGAACACCGGGTTCATCGAGGGCAATGGGCTGAGGAGCACCGCAATTGGACACTTGAAGATTGGAGCCGATGTTTATTTACGGATGAGTCTAGATTTCGTTTGGTCAATTCCGATGGACGTATTCTTGCTTGGAGGGAAAGAGGTCGAAGGTATGCAGAACAGTTTATGGTACCCACAACAGTTTTTGGCGGAGGTTCTATATGTGTATGGGGAGGCATTTGTTTGAACCAACGCACAGAGTTGGTTGTTTTGCAGAACACCACCATGACCAGCCAGAGATGTCACGATATGATTATTGAACCCATAATTGTTCCGTTTGCGGCTGCCGTGGGCAAGAATTTCATTTTAATTGACGATAATGCCCGTCCACACCGTAGTCGTCTGGTTAATGAAGCGCTAGAAACTCATGCTATTGATAGGATGGACTGGTCAGCTCGCTCTCCAGACATGAATTGCATCGAACATGTCTGGTCTGAGATGTCTAGACAATTGTCAATCTTAGAACAACCGATCAATAACCTGGAGGACCTTTCTAACGCTTTACGGGATATTTGGACGAATTTGCCCCAAAATTTTATAAATCGTTTAATCGAAAGTATGCCTCGTAGGGTAGAATGCTTGAGACGAGCTCGTGGGGGACCAACTAGGTACTAGCTTAACCGAAACTTCAGCCTTCTTGTGGTTTCATCATAAAATTTTTATGTTATTCAAAGACAGAATTTTGAGTGTTCCTAATAAAGTCTTTTTTTCTCTCCAACTTTCCATTTTTTCATTCTTTTCTCAAGTGAACCATATTATCAACTGAAAATACTCTGATATCTGACTAAATTTATAATCTTGGAGCGAATATTTCAGAAATAAATTTAGAACAAGTAAGTGATCCCTATCAATTGTTGAGCAGTGTATTTTAACCTTCTGTGATCAGTCCTGAACGAGAATCTGATGATTATTTCTGTTTATAGGTTTGGACGGTTACCAGAGCAAAATTGGTGATCTCAAGTCTAGTGATCTTCGGTGTCATTCTGTATATACCACTTGTTTATCTGTCTGCAATAACAGACCACAGCGGTACTAGAGTCTGCGGTATAGAACCCGAACTGGCAGATTTGGCAACCAAGTTCAACTACGTCGACACGTTCGTCACTTACGTGGCTCCTGTCACTATCATTTTGTTCCTGAATATGTGGATAGGAAGAATTATATTTCATTTCACCAAGATACGGAGGGAGATGACCTTGAGAGGCAACAGATTCGGAAAAGCTTCAGACTCCTTGAAACTTAAATATGCCAACACGATATCCCAGAAGAGCATCACGAAAATGTTGCTGTTGGTGTCCACTGTCTTCTTATGTTTTAATTTTCCTAGTTACATTTTGCGGATAGTTGCTTATATGATTGAGGTGAGGAAATAAATTATATTACAATAAATGAAACAAGAATATGGTACTGACAGCAATCTAGGTTAAGGCCCAGTTTCACCAAACAGCACTTGATCCCAGATTGATTAAACTCCGCTTGTTACTAAAGCAGGCTTAACAGTGTTTTCTGTTTCACCATGCATCAACCCGTCCGAAGATGATCGCGATTAACCAAATCGCGATTAAATAGTCAAACCATTTGGCAACGTTGTGAACAGAAAGTTATATAGTGTTCTGTATCGTATTAGCAGTGATGACCACCATTGGCGTTAGGTGTCAGTTGTCATTCATTCATAACTCATAACATTTCAAAACATTTGTCATCTTGTAAACAAAAAACAAAGTTAATTTTTGCCGAAAATGTCGAATGATGTGCTTCGAAATGTCGGAAACTTGCAGAAGTTAAAAAGAAATTATCCCATTTCACAAAACCACATATTCTGGAAAAAAACTATATAAGTAATTTTATTAACTTATTTATTTTTATTAACAAGTTTAACTGCTTCTTAAATAATATTTCAATCAAACATATCAATAAATTATTCTTTGCAATAAATTTCATAAAACACAAAAACAAAGTTTACGTGTATTTTAAATAAGAAATATTGAGCCTATACATATAGTCATATTTTGATAAAATTGACCCAAAAATTAGAAATTTCCGGAAAAATAATTACATAGACAAGAGTTCCATACTGATAAATAATTATCAATCTCAACTTGAAAGGTTGTAATCCTCCAAAAATGGCCGATTAGTGCTAAATCGCGATTGGTCGATTAAATGGCGCTTTGGAATGTGGTGAAACGCTACATTACATTAATCGTGATCTAAGGCCTCAGAGCCAAGTCAAGAAAAGCATTTGGTGAAACTGGGCCTAAGAGTTTAACATCGGTATTTGGGTTATGCGGTACTGATGAACTCCAATAAGAGCGAATTCGGCATATCTCACCTACCTCCGATGACAGCACGTTTTTTGCTGTGGTTCAAGGCCGTAGAAATGGAGGGTACTGGGGGTAATTACCTCCCAAGATTTTCAAAATATAAATTTTATAAATCTCGCAAAGACGAAGAACGAAAATTTCTCCATAAAATGAACTGATAATAATCATTTTACTTTCCTTCGAAATCGACACGTAAATAAAAAATCGGACCTCTTTACGTTCTATGAGTTTATTATCGCTTTCAAGATGATTACTTTTATTGCATCACGAGCCCGTCTTTGTCCGAGGTTTATTATTTTCCTTTATCTATCCGCTTTCTCGGCACGCCCCTTATTGTCATCTGTGAATTTTGCATTCGTCATCGGTATACACTTACCCGTTGTTTTCGGTTTTGTGTATCATTTCCGTCACAAAATTTCAATACTGCACTTATCAAAGAACTGAACTGAGTAATTCGCATCGAAAAATTGTGTGGGCTATGTTGTACAATTTATTGTGTTTCATTCAAATTGCAATTTATTTGTAAAGACATCAGTTTTGAATCGACTATATCTACAGGGTGTTCCTAAATTGGAGGTACAAATGAAAAAGACAGATTTCTCGGATCATTTGAAGAAAGAAGTCCAATGATATGAGTCTGCAAATGCTTTGTTTTTGAGATACAGGTGTATTTCTCTCATAGCACCTTCCCATCACAAAAAATTTAACTCGAATCGGCATAGATATTCCAAAAAAACTCTGGTTCAGTACTACACTTTTTTGTTTGTTGAAGTTTTGTCGTATCTGTAATCGATTTCGAGAAAAAAATTCAAACAGCTCTCTATAGTAATTCTCAGAAAAAGCCAAATTATTATAAAGATCCAGTTAGGTAGCTGTGATAAATAAATCAATAATTAATAAATAAGTTTTGGTACTTATTTAACAACTCTGTAGCGAAGATTAATAAAGATTCGATAAACTGGTTAAGCATCACAAAGAAGTAGGACTACAAGAAACACCCTGTATCTCGAAAACGAAGCATTTGCGAGCTCAAGTTTATGGACCATTTTAAAATTATCCTAGGAATCTCTCATTTTCCTTCTTAACTCCAATACAGGAACACCCAGTATAAGATAAGAATAAACGAATTTGTAATCAAAAAAATTATTTCGAGTATTAACTCGAAATAATTTTTCAAACTTCGTTATCAAACCTCTTTTCCTCACATAATAGATATGAGTAAACAATATCGTCAAAAGTTTTTTTTTTCGATAACCCCAAAAAAAAAAAAAGATCTACGCTCTTGCTGTGGTTAGTGCTTAATCTAGACTATTGACGCTCCAATATTTGTTTATTTTTCTTCGGTTGCTTTACATTAGAGAGTAAAAAGATGAACCTCTAGAACACTGCACGATTGATATTATACACGTCTGTTATAACTATAAGCTGTTTTTCTTTCAGGTTAAAGCAATAACAGTCAGGTATTCGTACATCTTGCAACAGTTACAACAATGGTGTCAACTTCTATTCTATACCAATTTTGGCATAAATTTCATTCTGTACTGTGCAAGCGGTAAAAACTTCAGAAGAGCCTTAAAGAAACTGTTGAGAATCAAAAAGCAGCAGCGTACTGGAAGAAGTGAAGTTATCGTTTTAACTGGTGAGTAAGATATTAAATACATATTTCTATATGTAAACAAGCGCATAATTAAGATTTTCGGTGGCCACAAGGTCTCCGGATTCAACACCGTTGGCTTTTTTCCTTTGGTCACATTTAAAGAACAACATTTATCAATATTGAAATATTGAAAATCTAACGGTGTTAAACCGGATACCTTGATGGCCACCGAATATTTCAATTATCTGAAGATCATAGATTCAAAACTGACATCATACCCTAAAACGTTGCTAATTACAAGACTTTACAAGCATAGATTTTAAAGTATTGACTTCCAAATATTTGAAGTCAAAGCTGACCAACCTACTGATCCTCATTCAATGTAATTATTAATTTTTGAAGAAAATAAGGGATATGTTAATTTTTATTATTTGATTAATTGTATGTTTCAGATAGTCGAGTACAGTCTAGTGGAAGCTCATTAGCATCTATAAGAAGAAAGCTGAATATACTATAAGATAAGATAATGTGATTTTTGAGTTTATAGTATTGAAAAAAAAATGTCAAATTGAAAAAATAACGAACAAGTTTTTTTATATTTATAGCCGAAAAAATAAAGGTGAACTAAGGTGAATTAATTTACTAATATTAATACAATATATTTAACTGATATCGCTTGATAATGATCATTTTTATTGAGTTTTACTGCATTTTCACTTTTCTCATTAAGCATTAAATTAATAAAAAGACAATCCAGTTACAAAGTATATGAAAGCATTATACAGGGAGAGTCATAAGTGCTCGATCAGTCGTTGGGCTAGGAGAATTATTCAAATTCTCAAATTCAAGGTTGTGAAATAAATAGGGGACAGCATATCTCAAAATTTATGTAGTTATGTATAACCTTTGAAGTTATGATTTCTGGCCACATAAGAGTATTATTGAGGGCTCAATTCAGAAAAGTTGAAGAACTCCAAAAAAAATTTCAAAATTGAGGAAAACCTGTAATGTTTTTTTTTTCTGTTCCAAATTTAGTTACATTTTCTGAATGAACACAATTTTCTAAGAATTTCTGTGAAAAATTTTTTCAACTTGTCTACATCGAAAAAAAAACACCCGAAATCGTTTAAATGTTTCAAGATTGTGCTTTTTTATACCTAACACGAAAATGAAAACAGAATCGGAAAATATCAAACTGTTCCCTTTATTAAAGCCATCCAAATTTCTCCTTGGATCCCCTAACATGATTGAAAAAAAACTGGTTGGGCTATGAGGGCCAAAATTTTGAAATTGGCCTGTCTAAATATTCCAGATGGTAATATGAAATTAACACAAAAAAAATCACTGTAATTTCAATTCTCGACCTTGTTACCTGTGGAATGGAAATTTGAACTAATGCAAGGATATTAATGGCTTCAACAAAGGAACCGTTTCATATTTTTCGATTCTGTTTTATATTTGTGATAAGTATGAAAAAAGTACAATCGTGAAACATTTCAAAAATTTCGGGTGAAATTTTTTTTTCGCTGTACTTAAACATGTAAAAAAAATTTTTGTTCAATTTATAAAAAACATTGCAGATTTTCTGCCATTTCGAATTTTTTTTAAGAGTTCTTCAACTTTTCTGAATTGAGCACCCAGAAATACTCTGAATTGACAAGACATTTAAACTTCAAAGGTTATACATACCAGAACACAATAAATAGAATATTGCTCAGAAATTACGTTGAACACCCTGTATTTCGCTTATGCTTCGAAACGAGGTATAGGTTATATCATAAAGCAAAAATGATTATCCCGGTGTCATCCACACGGCTATTGTATATGTTTGCCAGTTCAAAATGAAACACCCTGTATATTCAATTATTCATTTTCCTTTTCTAAATCATTTCTGGGTATTCTGCTAATAAACTCAATTCTCAGTACATAAGCTAAAATTATTTTTGATTCTATAGTCGGGTCCGAAAGTGGTGAAATGCGATACCACCCTGCATTTTCAAATGAGAGTACCTAATTTTTATATGTTTAATAATCTGAATCTCCAAAAAATTCTTATTTCAAATATCCCAATTGTCATAATTTATCTGTGTTATTTTTCAACGAAGATCGATATTTCAGATAAATTTCACGGTTAAGAAGGTTTAACTAGAAAATAAAATTTAAAAAAATTTATATCCACAAAAATATTTGAGCTCTATGACCAAAGATGTTTCATAGATGTCGTAAAACTTCTTTGTCTATGAAAATTAACAAGACCTGTGTGAAGTTTGCTGCCGGCAATCATCTTCCAAAGGTTCCGAAGATACCCGAACTAGGGTCTAGGCCCAGTGACGTGCATCCGGGTTTAAACAAGTTATTGAAATACATTCTCAGAATATTTAGTTATAAAAGTGAATCTTGTATTGCAATTGAAATTATGGTAAAATGATGATTTGAAAAATTTCAAAATTATATCTAACAAGAAAAACTATATGCACTTCAAGCAAAAAAAAAACTGTTAGTTGGCTTTTTATAGCAAGTTACTGAAGCAATTTTCAGATATGTAATTATTATGGAATCAAGAGACACATAACACCTCAAGAATTATAAAAAAATGCTCTTCCAAACCTTGACTCTCATATTATCCCCCATTTCCATCTATACTTACTTATTCACGCGTAATCGGAACCTGAGTTGGCGTTCCATTCGAAAATTACTAGGGCAATTTTGCGAATATGCGACTGTCTATTCACACCTTGTGAGAATTTGGTACCACCCAAAACTTCTTGATACTACGTGAAGCGTTCATAAATCTGGATATGATTTGCTCGATCTTCTGTTGCCATCAATTGATTGATGATCTCATTTCAAATTTGACGTTTTCATTTAATTTTTCTTCAATTTGTTTGGTTTGGTATTTCAATTTGACATCGCTACCTAAAACCCCGATACACGCCACTGGGTCAGACCGTACGGATATCTTCGGCAACTTCGACAGCGGTTTGCTGGCAGCGAACTTCACATGGGTATTATTTCTATGACATATGACACGACAACGACACGACAGTCGACATGACATTACAATTTACAAATGGATGACGAGCGTCATGATTCATGAATAGCAAGCCTTTTACTTTGAATTTCCCACGTTTATCAAGTTTAGTGTGAATCGATAGTGTGGACGACAATTTCATTAATATTGTTGGACATAAATGAAATAGTTTCTGTAGGAGAAAAATAGTGAATAGTTTCAGTTAGCATTTAGCGCATTTTCTGTGTAGTTGTATTACTGAAATGGATCCAAAAAAAAAGTGCTACTGTTGTGGAAAAATTGGTCATATCGCAAAAAACTGTAGACTACAAATATTCAAGAAGATAGAGAAAGATGAATATACAAAAAATAACCTAATACTGATCAAAAACAAAGTAACGCGATGCTACATATGTAAAAAATTGGGGCACAAATCGAAAGAATGCCCCGGGAAATACTTTGACGTTAATCAACAATCAAAGAGAAATGACGAACCTTCTGGAAATCCCAATTTTATTAATCAACCGTATGGAGATGAGACTTCTGCAATAACACAAGCGTTTGATTCTATTGATGAACATGAATGGGATTTCATGAAAAATGAAAATCAAAAAGAAATTAAACCCCATAGCAGTGATATATCCAATGTGAAAGGCTTAGTGAGTAAAGGAGAAGAATCGAAATACTATAAGGTAGTTGTGTTGAGCAACATAAAATTTGCTGGTTACTTGGATACCTGTAGTGAAAAATGTTTGATAAAGTATTCTGCTGCTAAAAGGGCACAACTTAATGTTCAATTGGATGATACTGATGTTATGGCCAACTCTCCCACTTTTCAAGGAAAAATTATCTCTATTGGAAAAGCTCTGACTACTATGAGTGTTGATTCTGTTGAAATACCCAATATGGAATTGTTTGTTGTGAATGATAATGTTTTGAATATCGATGTTGTTGTAGGAAGGAGTTGGTTAGACCATCCAAATATATTATTACTGAAAATAGAAAATGCAGTTCATGTAGGTGATATAACACTGCATCCTTTTGATAAGTTTGCAAGTATCTTGAGTAGCTTTGATGTTAAACTGACAAATAAGAGAACTGAAGTAGATCCAAATTTTGATGCTTTAAGTTCGGGAGAAGAGGATTTTGGAAAATCTAATAATCCTGCGAAAAAACATGAATACTTTTTGGATGATTATAGAGATACAAGTCCACATATGAAGAAGAGTACACATGATATTGATTACAGTCGGGATAGAATGAGGGACATGACAAGAGAAAGATCGAGAAGTAGAGAAAGAATGAGGGGATCACTAAGAGATTCTAGATCTGGAAATATGGAACGATCAAGAAGGTCCAGATCTAGATCTAGATCGTTAGATAGATCTCGAGAGAGATATATGAGTAGGCACAGTGGAAGGCGTTAAAAACTGGTAATATCTGTTTTTGGAGAATAATTTCATTTTGAATGTTTTTGGATGTATTTTCTTGGTGTTTCTACTATTTCATGCAAGATACTTGATTTTTCTTTATTAGTGTAGTTGCTTCAAAATAAAAATAACCTGTGTATTGGAAAGTAATTGGAGCTGTTTCATTTTACAAAAAAAATTCTTGAATCACAAAAATTACTATCTTATTTGATTTGAAGAAGGTTACTGTTAATTTTCTCTGAACCAGTTCAACTACTTGGCAATGTATCAGAATGATATTTTTTTGATAAAATGTGTATCGCTAAAATAATTTTCCTGAGCTATGGAGTACCTTGAACTTATATCTGAAGTATCGCACCAAACATGTCAATTGATGGACCACAAAATGAGATGTGCTGTTATGTAAACAATCACTAGTGGTGTGCTATGAACAAGAGAAAGCAGACACCATGAGTGCTTATTGAAGATTGAATTTTCCCAAAGAAATTAGATTGAATTGAAAATAACAATTTATCCCATTTAGGGAATAATAAACTTTGTGTGGAACCATGGAAGGATTGATTTTGGAGGAATATTTCCATGGAAAAGAATTTCATTTCAAAGGAACAAATGAATGCTGCCGTTGTGATTTTTTGTTGATTGATCAAAAATTTTGCATGAATCACATTGTTGAATTTGTATATTAGAAAAAACTGGAAGTGGAGTTATAAGCTAATTAACAACAACAGGAAATTTTGGAGATCTGAGATTGTTGAAAAATATATAAATATATTGTAGTAAATTTCGAGAGTGCAAAAATATTTTTTCAACAAAAGGGAGAATAATATTTGCGAAATATGAATTTACAGTACTCTGTTTTTGATACATGGATAATGAAATGATTATCAAAAACATATGGCAGTGTGAAAAAAATATAATGAAAACTGCTATGAAAGTGAACAGATGGAATATTTGACATCATGAGAGAAGATATGAATTGCACTAGTGAAAAAACAATGAATCAGATAAGAATTGAGGACAGTCTGAATTTAAATAAAATTGAATTTTGAACGTTGGAATTTAAATTCAAATCGAAAAAATACCCACTTGAAATAGTTTCGATTACTAGTGAAAATACAAGGTTGACCAAGTAATCTCAGATAACAACCAATCACAATTATAGACTGTAGTTAGGTTCATCTTATTAAAAGGCAACAAAACTAAAAAAATACTTTTGGAATGAAGATATATATGTGTTATAAGGTTTCCAATTGAAATGGTTATAATGGCAACACTGTATTTTATTTTTAAATTCTTGTCATTTGTGCTCAGAAGATTATGCCATTTAATCAAGGAAAGATACATGATTCAATAAAATTTAGAAATTGTTTCACCAGTCAGTGGTCATTTGTGAATACTGGGAGAAATTTAAGAAGGATTTACGGACGGCATTATTCAGTCAATTAACTTATATTGATTGTATTCTAGACAAATATAAAAGTGAATCTTCTTTACACGATACAAGAGTTCCAAGTACTAAGCTGTACTTGGTACCACTTTCAAATTCGTCAACAATATGAAGAATAGTGAGTCGATTAACTGAATAATGCCGTCAATGAATATCTTGATGAGATTAAGTGAATAAAAATGTGTTATACCTAGAAATCATTGTCACCTGCAAAGTTGAACAGGTTTGGTGTGATAATTTTATGGTTTAAAAATGGTTTGTCCTAGTTTGAAGCATTGCAGAGTTACTTCCTGGTTGGAGTGAATATAACGAGCGTTCATTAAAATTCGTGGTAAAGAGTGCTGTGGAAAAATTAGAGTTGGTTTTCTGTGCTCACAAGTAACGTTTATTGAAATTCGTGGTCAAGAGTGTTGTGGAGAAATTAGAGTTGATTTTCTGCGATTACAAGTAGCGCTTAGCTTGTACCATATAGTTCCCAGATTCGAAGAATGTGAACGATTGTCGATATGGTACAAGCTAAGCGCTACTTATAATCACAGAAAATCAGCTCTACAGCACTCTTGACCACGAATTTAAATTAATGCACGTTATTATAATGTAAATGGGACAAAAAATTTATCCTCCTTCAAACTGAAATTATTTTATTCATTCTGTATGTATAGCAACAGTGACAGAAATGCCTCAGTGATTATCATCGATGTTGGACAAAATTGCCTATTTAGAATTCTGCAGGTGCTATTTCAAGAGTTATTGAAAGGTGGGTTATGGTTTTCGCAAGTATGTGGAAGCAAAAATTGTCTTGTCATAATGATGATAATGATTTGCTGATTATAAAATATTCATGAGGTAGGTTAGGAATAAACCATAATTGGAGCAGTGAAACTTCAGAGTATGTTGATTAAATGAAACTGAGGACAGATAACTGATAACAGATTATTTGATTGATTAGAGAGATGGGAAGGTAAGTATTTGATTTTTTTAAATTTGTAGACCATTTGAATCGGTTCTTCAAGAAGTGAAAGGAATATTTGGTGAAGAAAAATTAAGTGGTGTAAGCACTTAATAGAATGGGAAGTTCAAGTGAGGAAAAGTGAAATGATGTAAGCATTTTATGATTATATCAATTAATAATTATTGATCAATTTAATGGGTTTTGTGCCTTGGAATTGCAATTCATATATAATGAAAGATTGCTCTCTGCCCAGAAGATTTTGAAGTTCTATAGTTTTCATCCTGATCAGTTGAAAAAATCCAAAAGAGGATATAAGATTTCACTGAAGGGTGATATTCTTATTGAACTCTGTATAAAACGAATTGGAACATTCTCAAACAAAGAATGACATATTTTTTTGAAATACCACTGATATGAATATAATTATCTGTGAGCAGTAAACAAAACTTGTTAGATTAACCAAATTATTTTCATCACTTATTATTCAAATCCAAGGAAAAAATAATTAAACTCACCGGTATCTCTTTCAAAATGAGGACTAACACTTCCAAAAAATCTCTTGTCGAGAATTTGTAGAAGTTGAAGTGCTGTGTCTCGGATGTGGGTCCTTGGACAGCCGGTGTTCATCAAGGTTACATTGATTACTGCATAATAGTGATCGCAAGGATATTCCCTATATTAAACCATATTGAGTACTACAAAAATTTCCATATAAAACTGGAGCTTACCTTGTGCTGAACATGTATGACAACGCAAGAAAACATTCATCGGCCACTGGATAATTATATGTGAAGCACTTTTCGATAAGCCAGTCAACAAGTAATCCAATATCAGGGTTGGCTTCCAGAAGTAGAATGATGGTTTCTTGGGCGAGTTTGAAAACCTTAGAGTAATTTTGATAATTGAGTTTGAAGAAATATCAACACAAGACAAAAAAGGGTTATTGAACTAAAATTAGCAGGTCACAGCTTGCTGTACATTAAGATTAACTACATGAGATTCCCCTTATCAATTAAAGCAATTTTTCATTTACCATTTTTCCAGATTCAGCTCAGGTAAAAAATTATAAGGATTTAAAAGTCTATAATGTCTATACGCTTTATTACGCTAGAGACCATTGATTTATATGAGGGTTTCACTATTATTTATTTTAAAGAGTTTGTCATTGCGGAAAGTCCTTATTTGTTAATTTTTTTATTGAAGAATAAATATATGCATCATATAACTGTCCGAACAAACATTATTCTTGTATGAACTTTCCATTAAAAATATTATATGTCTTGTCAAAGGCTGAAAATGTGGTTCTTCTAAATTTAAAAATAAAGACATGAAAACGTATTTTGAATTCTTGCAAGTGATAGAAAAGGAAGGTAAATCAGAGGAACATTTGAGATTGCTTCCCTCATCCTGAAAATTGGTGGGATTTATAACACGCTGAGGGAGAGGAGTAGTTAAACTTTGGCAGATCACGAGAATGCCACATGGTATAAACCCCTCTTAATGGATCCACAATAGACGAATGCACTTCTGTTCTTATAATGCTTACACCACTGAGATATACAGAATTCGAACATTGAAGTTCTATGAATTATATTAATTATTTGCAATAATGTTTCTGGTTTCGCGAATAATTATGTTGGATTTGTATATTATAAAAAAGAGGAGGTGCACTTGCTCAAACAGTTGTGATTACGTTATGATCCAGCGAGCCAGCTTCAAAGTAAAATAATGATGAACATTTTAATTGTTATTGAGAAATAGGTGAAAAATGCCATTTTGATCATATATAGTATTTCATTCTGTATGCTACTCCCTTTGGAAAATGATTTCATATCAATTGATATCAAAATGTATATGAAATATGGTATTATTGTTCTATATCAAGTGATGTAAAGCAAATATTTCTCGATCAAATTTAGAATCATTGATTCTGTAGCAGTAATGAAAAAATCTGTACCTTGTGAGGAAGTAAAGAATCTATGATTATTATTATAAAAAAACATTGTGAATCCAAATAATTTGTTGAATTTTCCACTGATTTTATATCGTTCAACCTTGAATATCTTTGTTGTGCAATAAGAATAATGATAATAAAATATATAATAATAAGAAATGTCATTTTCTGAAATGATTGACTATTTTGATAGTGACTTTGAATTATCTCTCATTCTGTATATTCCTATGGATCGTCGAGTCCATAACTTGGAATCCATAAGTAAAAAAAAAATATAATTGAGAAATATGAAAAATATTTTTTGGATCAACCTTTCTTTTCACCTTAGTCGAATCTGGAAAAAAGCGTTTTATTTTATGAGAGTTGTGAAGTGGTACACACAACACTCTCAGATTGGTGGTAGCAGAAGTTGAATGATGATATAATATATTAAGTTCAGGAAACAAGTAATTGAGCATACAGTGTCCATGTGAATTATGCAAATTGAGTTAAACAAAGTTTGTAAAAATGAAAGACTTACTTTTTCCTCATTGCTATTAAGCATCCTATCCAACCAAGGGTAATAGGGAGATTCTTCAACCCAATCATTTGGACTGAAGCAACGTCCACTGCACAAAACTGCACTCATTGATTGAAGGACAGCATATTGGAAATCACTTATTTTTTCTTGATCTCCTTCATTTGTGGTACTTGGTTTCAAAGCGTACTTCCCTGCTGACTGAGAAAATAGTAGGAATATTTTTCTGCGAAGTTCTCTTTTCAATAAATTAGCCCTCTTTTCCACTAAAAAAAAATTTTTTTATTTATATGTAGTAGGGAAGAATGAATGAGGCAAAGATGTATATTATGAATTGGGGTTAAATAGTAATTTATAAAAGTTATGTTATTAATTTGTGGAAGATTTTGTTCTACCTAAGTTGTAATTGAAATGTTAGGTAAAAAACTTATGATCATGGCCTGGAGTTCTGATGTGAACTTTCCAGCAATTTCAATATACCTCTCATTACTTACAATCGAAATTTTCAAACATTTTCTTTATGAAATTGCAGAAGTGCAGTATCAATTCAACTGCACCCGGTGAATTTTTATCTGTTTCAAGTTCCAAGTGGTACCTCACTGCTTCGATAAATTCAATTATTTGGGGAATTAGAGTAAGCCTATGCTTATCAATAGTCCACGAACTGGCGCCTAGAGTTCCTTTGTCGGCTAATTGTTCAAATAACTTTATCAGTGTCAAACGAAGAGGATTTTTCCTTCTCCTTCTTCTAACATTTTCTTGTTTTTTCTCAAATATATCTTTAATGAAAGGAACTAATTCTTCAAGAAGGTCCCTGAAAACAAAAGTCAATGAATTAGTTGATGGCTGGCAATTTTGTATGTTGATATGGAATTTAACGTGTTATCAAAATAATGAAGCAGGTCATAATGAATCAACTCTAAATAATTCTCCAGAGCATTGAAAATAGTTTTATGGCTTCTGAAGGTACTATTGTTATAGTGAAATGCATGTAGTGGTTTGAAAAATCATTACTTCTAAGGATTTTTTTTACACCAAAAGGAACACCAAACAGAAATTTCATAGCATTTTCTTAGCATATCTCTATAAATGAAAGTAAGACATCTAAGATGCTGATATCTCTGTATTATTGTATGGTATAGAATCCTGGACACTTGTAGAAGTTCCACGAAAAAACAGAGCAATTGAAATGTGGCTATATAGGAGAATGTTCAGAATATTATGGACAACTCATCTAACAAACATAGAAGTGCTTAAAAGAATGAAATAACATCTAGAAATCATGTACCCCATTAAGAGAAAAAACTCAAATATCTGGGGCATGTAATGAGAAATAAATACAAAGACTTCAGGCTATAATACAAGGGGAAATGATGAGTAAAAGAGGTCTCGGAAGGAGAAGGACCTCATTGTTGCAAAACATGAGAACATGATTTGCGAAAAACTTAGCAGAACTATTTCAAGCTGCTATCAACAAAGTCATGATTGCCAACATCCAAAATGGATAGGTACCTGAAGAAGAAAAATACTATTCCAACACACATTTTGAACCCAAAATATTATTTAAATATAATTCATCTACTCAGAGATTAATCAATTCTACAGTGCTCAAATATAAAATCGTGAAAATTTGATATTTAAAATCAATTGTTCATTATGCAAATCTTACTTGCAAAATCCCTCCTAACATTTTGTGGAATATGTACTTGTAAATTATTGATAAGATATAATTCTATGAGAATCATTTGTTTTATCTGAATTTCAAATAATTCAGTTATGAGATATGTAAAAGCTTGATATTGTTTTAATACTTACCCTAAGGCATCGTGATGAATATGACCTAAGGCATATATTGTAGTATCTCTAACATCGGGAACTTCACAGCGTAAGAATGGTACCACCAGCTTGTAGAGGTTAGTAGGAGATACACTTGCTAATTTATTTTCGATTTTTTCATTACTGCTAAGGCTGCTGTCTGTATTAGAACTAAAATATTGAAAGTTATGTAAATGTCAACGTTTTATTTTGAAAGAAAAAATCAAAAAGCATGCATATCTCAAAATATTATATTGATAATACTTTACTACTGGATATTATGCTATCATACATCATCTAATTCTAACTAGGTATTTTTTTATTTACGTCAAATAAAGCACCGAATAAAAACTTGTTATATCTACAATGAAAAATGCATAAGAAGAAAAAAGTAAAGATAGAGTATGCAAGACAAAATGAGAAATACATTTTTATTAATTTTTTTGGTTATGAATGTATTTTGGAAGATTTGTTAGTATTTTAATAATCATTCAATTATATCATTAGTTCCCACAATTTCGACAAAATAAATACTTCAAATCCAATAATCTAACTACAGGATCTCAAGAAATGACAATCCTTTTTTGGAATCAGACTCAAATTTTGAACACTCAACTGAATTAAAAAAAATCCTATGATCATATATATCGTGAAGCTTTCCTCGACTTTTTTATTATTCAAATCGTCCTTTTCGAAAACATCTGAAAATGCACTTAAAGGAAAAAAATGTTATTGAAGCTGAAATAAAGAAATAAACGCAAGATATTTCATAAAAGTAATTCAGAATTATGGAAGCATTTTCTAATTTGAATTATTACCTTGAACTTGAGTCGGGACTAACACATCTTATTGGTGGAGGCTGTGGTATGGGAATAACTGGAGGAGTTATTCGGGGTAATACTCGACAAGCTAATGTTATGTAATTTTTATAAAGATGCAAGTATGCATCCTTTTCACTTGGTGTTTTTTTGACAGCTGTGGAACTCCTCAATAGCGAAGCTCTGTTATCATTCAATGGTCTGGAAATAAAATAAAATTTGTTGGTATCAATAAACTGATTAAAATTGAATTTATTTATTTATTCTTGACCTTAAATACTGTAGGTATAAGGCAATGTGAAAATGTCTGAAAACAAAATAGATTATGAACGTTCAAAAGTTATAGTATACAATGTACTTTAAAATATTTCCTACAATATTCAGGTCGCTCAATGAATATTTGGCAAGACTAGGAAAGATCAATATTCAGGAAAATATTCAAACAGAAGAGGTAGTGTTGAGGAGCGCAATAAAAATCTGAGGAAAACATTGGAAACACACTTCTCATTTCAAAACTGTAATATCAAATGAAAAGAATAAATCAAAAAACTCTGCCTTTGGTTGTGGTACAATGTTTCCTTGTTGTTCTCATTCTTTGAAAATCTTGTGTCACTCAATCTGAATTACAATAATAAATTTCATCAATATAACAGACAGACACGAGAACAAATTTGTTAAGAATTGTTTAAAATGCATTATGCAAGTGAAAATTTTCAATTTTGAAATCAAAAATAGTTTTTATCACATCTTCTGTTGACTCAATCCTTGAAATTTAATGAAAATCGTTTGAAAGTTTTGACAAAATGGATAAAACTGTATCTCATAAACAAATAGACCAAGAACCATTTCCAACACTGATGCAGACGAATTTTCAATTCTTTTCATAACAATTTTATATTCACACTTGCAAATTCTCAAAATTTAAAAATATATTAATATTGGCTCACTCACGTAACATCCACCACAGAGTATAAGGTATTCAATCGGGAGAAAACGATAGGCCAGATATTCGATATGAGGGTAGGGCACTGATCAATTAACCTTCCAGTATCAAAGAAATCAAACAAAACGCTGCACCATGGATCCACTACTGTAAACGAATAAGAATTCCCACTCTTTATGGTACCATCTTCACACAGTCCAGCAGTCCATACATTAGAATTTCTTTCACTCAACCACTGCAGATCAATAGAGGAGTTTGACTGTACAGCAGACTTTTCGGCAGGCGGTAACAAATATAGATACTTTTCTATAATTTTCGGACAACATTTGTCCATAACTTCTATAGCAGCTATATTGCTTATATTGAGTAACTTGAATAGTGTTTTTACTTCTTTCAATATTAAAACTGAGACTCTTCTTGTGGTAAGTCGATTATTGCACAGCATTACCATAGCTAGGGCTTCCACCATATTTAAAGCGAAATTTAAGCTTTCAATTTTAACTGTATCAGTCTTTTTCGCGAGGGTTGAATCAACTACGCTAGATTTGAATTCATTGTAATCTCTGCCTAGAAACAAAAATTAGGAAAATAATATCTATCATCAAGATAAAAATGTAAAAAAAATTGAAGATTTGTCATAACTTTCCATAGAATAAAGTAGGAAATACTTACTCATCCTAGGAACCATACTACTTCCCGAAATTGCATTTTTCCAAGTAATCAGTAAATTTAGTACCATTTTCAACCCGTTATCCATTAATTGAGGGGAAGTGTCCAAAATATCCTTCATCAAGAATTGAGTTAACCCCCATATTACATCATGTCTCCAGTCAGGAAGATCGAATACCAACGTTTGTAGGCTCTGATAGGCCAAGGCTCTAACTTCTTCATCCATGTGAACTGTTAATCTACTTAATAAATCAACCAGTTCTGCACTAGTCATATCATCTGGAATCAGTCTAGGAACTGCAGCTACGCAAGTTCTGAATAAGTCCATTTTTGGTTTTCGTTCTCCCAACATTAATTCCTCTGGCTTCAGCAGATTTTGTGTGTTAGTCATCAAAAAAGGTTTACCCAAGCTGGAATCTAAAGTAACAAGAATTTCAGCAAATGCTGTTCGCACAGAAGGAAAATATGAACTCATTCCAATTGATCCTATGGTGTCTTCTGTTAAAACTTTATTTTTGAAGGTTTTCTTTACTCTCAGCGTATTACCACTTGGCATTATGCCAACTGATCTGGGCATGGGTGGTTCTCCTTCCTTCTCTTGTAAACTGTCGGCTATAACGAGGAATGCCCGCAGTCCAATACTCATTCTTTCAGGAGTTAATATTATTTTTATAGGTTTGCCTACAGAAAGTAGGTCATAAATTATTTCTTTCATAGAAAAATCTAGCCTTTCTTGGGCGATGAAGTGAATAATTTTTACAAATATGTTTAATGGGGTATCTCTTGGTACTACAACCTTGGATCCCTTCGGAAAGAGTGAATTAACAATGCTAAGAATTCTTGATTGGGTAACTGAATTACTTTCACATTTGAGCCTGATCACATAAACCCAAAGAAGGCGATACATCGATTCTGGAAAAAAAAGTAATATTCAACTTTCAATTAACCAAAAAAAATAGAAAAAAACTGCAAATTTTAAAATAATATCCTCCTATCTCATAGAATATTTGATCAAGAGCAGTTCACAAAATAAACACAAAACTGAATCGCGTAAAACAATGGATTGCTACTCCAAGCAAAACCCGATTTGAATAGAATAAATATGATGATTATGTATGGTAATCGATTTTTGTACCAAATTTCATCCAAATAACTCCAACATTGAAACTTGGATTCTACCAATGATCTAATAATACATAAATAGATGAGCCCTTAGGTGGTTGTTCAGTTCAGAGCATTGACTCAAACATAAAATAGACAAAGATTGGGTCTCCGCTCAGGTGATTATGAAGGAGAGAATAAAGAAGCTTGAATTGAACCAATGATAAAAAGAACCTAATAAACTTTACAGGTACATTGAAAGTTTGTCGCCTGGGAGTTTCCAAACTATCGGAAGAAATTCTAAATGGGGCTGATTTTACCTGTTTATTCAATCAAAATAATATTTTGGGTATTATACCTATTTATTTCAAGAGATTTTAAGAGTGTTATATTCTTATTTTTCATATTTAAAGGCACCATAGACTCCAGAAATTGTGAAATGTTCATGCACAAATCTCAAATCATTTAGACTATACTTACATCATCATAAAGATAATTATTTAAAAATTGTCCAATTTATAATCATTCATTTGCGCCGATTTCTATTTCTGCCAGATTCCAAATACCCAAGTTTTCATTTGTTTTGAAATTGACTATCTTATAAAAACGGAATTTACATTGATGATAATAATGACATACTCACTGATATGTTTTGGAATACTATTCAACTATCTAGCAAAATATGAGGTGAAAATAAATAAAAATATCAAATCAAGTTATAATGTTCAGATAATTGAAAAGTGAATTCAACTTACCCAGAGCAACTCGACACATTTTCAGATCTCTGTTTTTGAGATGTTGTAGGCAAACAATAAGGAAGGAAGGCCAATTTTGTAGAAAGAATTGCTTCTGGCTGACGCACAATAAACATGTTAACAATGGAAAGAGGGCCAATCTATGTTTTGATTTGGTGATGGAATCTAGTCCTTGGAAAAATAAAGTTTCCACGAAATGTTTCAGACATGGTACATTTACTTCATTTTTAACAGCCTGAAAAATAGTTCAAGTTAAATTACAAGAAATGAAATATATTTTCAATAAGGGAATGAAATCTAATGGCATGCAGGCAATTTTTTTATTACATTTTTACATTTCCTGCAAACCTCAGAATCACTAGTTGTGCACTGAAATAGTGATTCGAAGGTGGCGGATTCAAATCTGGCTCAAGAAGATACATTTTCTGGAATAAGAAAATTGTCTTCATGCCATTATATTATTCCTTCATAATTATTTTCTGACATTGAAACCATTAGTAATAATTTCAATATTACTATTAAATTTTAATGATTCAATTTTGAATTAATTATATCTCTAATGATGTTCCATCTGCTATTAATCTTTTATTGAAAGAACTTACTGCAGCAACTGGCACCAGTATTTCCACGAATAAGCCAGCTAATGCATGCTTTATATCTTTATCTTTAACTTCAAGAAAATATTGTGCGCACTCCTGCATGAATTGAAAGGAAGCCTCGAATTCTTCTATTGGTACCATTTTCACTCTGAAGAATTTCATTCCCATCAATAAACTTATTATACTTTGGGTTGTATTAGGACTAGGTTCCCTAGATCTCAGCTCTTTGAGTTCATTCATAAATCTAGTTCTGACTGACATAAATCGGGATTGTGCCAAAACTCCTACGACTTCTGCATAGAGATCGGCAATTATGTGTATATTTGCTGCATTTGGATTATTCTGTATGCTGAAATGAGATAGCATTCATTGAAATTGAGTTAATTACTTTATCACAATAATCATTAGAGAAAACTTGAAGTATATAACACAATAACTATATAAATATTGATCTGAAGATGAATTAAATATAACAAGCATGTCACAGTTATAGTATATCCAAAATCACTTGAACTAGTCCAAAAAACACTTGCCCAGATGTCCCTTTGAAGTAGGTACCGTGATCTGCTAAATACAAGGTTTATTTTAAGTATTGTTAGGCAACTGCTACTGCTAGTGACTTTGGATATAATATACCATTATTCTGCAATATCACAGCTAAGTCTAAAATTTGCGACATTGATTTTTATTGTTCAGAAATCAATATACCTTTCTCATATAATCATAATTTTGTGAATATATACAGAATATTTAAATTATCGATTTTTACTTTGATCGGGTAAGAAGATTCCAATCTGATTTACTTACCCTTCTTTGTACTTGAAATGTTTAAATGCTAAATTTTCTATGTATTGCACAAGATCTTCATGCCCAGGATGGAAAGATAATTGTTTCAGAACCTCAATCAAGACTAAGCAGAATATGAACTCTACAGCTAAATCCCTTTTCTCTTTTTGTATTTCTGCTTCAGACCTTTCTCCAGTTTCTGTTGTTCCTCCTGATACAATAGATATAATGCTGCAACGGGAAAAACCTAATGTGAGAATATACAATACTAAATATTTCAACTACAAAGTGAGAAACAAAAATAATGCATGCCTTTTTTGTTGTTTCGGGTCTGTTTTTTTCAGTTCTGGGATTGTTACTTCAGACATCTGTCTCTCATACCAAGAAAAAAGGGCTTTCAATAAAGATGGCAAGCAATGTTCAGCCACTGATCCGAAAGCACTCAGTAGTTGATCAAATTGAGCATCTTCACCTCTCTGTAAGGCTTTAGATAATGTTTTTTCCTGGAAAAAACAAATAAAAACTCTGTTTATACTATAATCTATCATTTTCTCCTATTTCCTCTTCAAGTTTTCAAGCAGATTTTAGCTTGAAAAATACAAAAAAAAGTTTTCCAGGAAGATTTGAACCTAGGCACTTATGCTTAAAACACCAGCACTTTGAGGATTGGGTTATACTTCTTGTCAGATAATTTTGCAGTTACATTTCATTAATATATACAAATATTATGGGATGAATAATCAAATATTATTTAATAATAATGAAAACATTAACCACTAATTAGATTGATCATTGTTTTCAATATTAAATAATATCATCTACTCATAAACTAATGAGCTTACCTTAACTTGGGAATCATTCAACACAGAGTCAATTTTTTTCTCTGCTAAAACAGTAAATACTGCAAATAAACTTCTCATCACATATTCTCCTGGTCTAATATCCATATCAACTGCCATTCCAGGAACTTGTGATGATGTTCTTTCCTTTTGCGCACCCCATGGCAGAAGAATATCTCTATGATAAATATTACGGTTTGCAGTTTTATTATCGGAATCTGAAAGAAGTGTTGATATTTTTTAATTTGATTCCTTGATTGATAACATGAAACTTAGTTTGTATAGTATGCAAGAAAAACTGTACATGAGTTGAACAATAGTAGCTTCATCTATCAATCAATATTCAAGTCAAAAACTTTATTTTTGATATCACTCTTATTTCATTGAAGGGAAAACCATGTTTTTGATGATAAATTGATGAAATTAACAATACATCTTTCAGGAAATCTCTTTCTTTCAAAAACGTGATTATGTTCAGAGATAATTTCATATCACACTTTTAGCTATGTAGTAATTTTTTGACAATTTTCTTATAATAATAATCATAATTGAATTAATTTTTTTCAATTTGAGTGATCTGCATGGTTGCATTATGGGATAATGGCGATCTTCAGGAAAATATCTCAATATTCCATATGCTGTATAAAGCCACGAAATATACATAATACTTTCAGATTCATTAATAGTAGCTAATACAACCTTGATCTGACAATATCGGAGACCTGGTGTCTAGAGCGGACAACATTACAGGTACTTATGCCTAGGTCTCCCCCTTTAGACAAATATGAAATAATGAATTGTATGTACTATATCAAACTGTAGACAAAATTTATTTGATATGTAGAGTGCTTAGACAAGTCGATGTAAAGATATACATGGATCAGTTGGCTATTTTTTCATAGTACATGGTTGAGCAAAATATCAAAAAATCTTGTTCCCAAAATTTTCATTGTCTCTCTCCTAGTGCCCTGTTTCTAACACATTCAATTGAAAAAACTGCATATCTATGTTCTGAGATATTCTTATGTGCAAATTTATCTCTCTTTTACTGTTATGGTAGACTCTTTGCGCAAGGATCAAAATTGTGAAAAAGAAAGTAGCATAATAAAATGGAATTGATCCATGTAAAATCTTTCTCAAGTCACTAATGAGGCTTTTTGCATTTCAATATTGAAAATTTTCAATGTTGAGAGCACCAGCATTGAAATTAAAGGGAGATTCAACAGTTCTTGAAATGATAGAAACAGTTATTGAATGTAAGTCTTACTCAAATTAAAATTAGTGTGAATCTTATCGTGTTCATTACATCAACAATATTCATTGGACATTCTGTTCAATTATTCTATTACATTATTTGAACTACATAACTGTAAAGGTCAAATAACAGAATTAGTTACCTCAGCATAGTAGCTAATTCTTCTGTATCAGAGATAATTTTTAGAACAAAAAGTGTTTTTTTCTCAGCAAAAATATATTATACAATAATAGTTGAATAATTATTCCAGAAAACACATCTCCTTGAAAGGGTGAAAACATAAAATAATGTTTTTTTTTTCAATTCTTTCAGTATTTTTTTTTGTGACAATCATCACTTTTCTAAATGATCTCACCAATTCCCTTTTACAATTATAGAAATTATATTCATCATGGATC
The DNA here is from genome assembly GCF_914767665.1 of Harmonia axyridis. Classification (NCBI taxonomy): domain Eukaryota; kingdom Metazoa; phylum Arthropoda; class Insecta; order Coleoptera; family Coccinellidae; genus Harmonia; species Harmonia axyridis. Next base: position 21,274,742 of record NC_059502.1, read on the forward strand.
ATTTGAAGTCTAAATAATTTCATTTCCTTCGATTAGGCATGTTAAGATGATTGCTATTAGCTCTCCTCTCTTATTAAGGGAAACAGGGGTTGATTTTTTAATGTAGATATATTTTTCATGAAGCCTTCTTTTCCTTTGAATTTTCTGATTACATATTACTTTCCTACATATTTTTCAATGAATCAGATGTGATAAAGACTTCAACAAATTTATCGTGTAAACAGGAAATTTGAATCAGTTTGTTTTAATAAAATTTATTAAGATTAAACAAGAATCAGATAAGGCTTCGAATAAGAAGTTTATAAGGTTTCAAAACAATAATTAAAATAATATCTGGGGGAAATGAACATATTCTCGATTTCTCAATATTTACTTTTTATTTGAAATGAAAAAATTCAAGCAAGAAGAGAAAAAATAGTTGAGCCCAATAATGTCTCAATATTATAAATGAATATATTATTGAAATAACAATGTTAATTATCTTACTTTTTTCCTTTAATCCAGCAGGTTTACCCATGAGTGAAACTTTGCATAGTATTTTAATAAGAAATATAATAACTCAGAAGTTATTAGAGTTAGAGATAAAATCCTATAAGAATTCAATCTAAAGATCAGGTACCTTCGATGATAACTTCAATGTTGTTAAGGTTGAAAAACTTCTGAATTGATATAATGCATAAAAACTTTCTTTAAGAAAGTATTGTGGTTAAGACAAACACCCAACAAAAATTAGGTAAACTTTAGACTTTACCAGCAATCGAGGATGGATTAGTTGAGTTATCATCGTTCCCTAGGGATGCTTGGATAGTAGAACCAGATAAAGTACTTTTTTCTGTTATACCTGAGGCTGTATCACTATGAGTATCGGAGCAGACACTATGAGATCCTTCGGCATCTGAATCATTTGATACGAGATCTGAAAATTCCGATATATCTCAATTGCAGAAATTCCAATAAATTTTCGAAAAGCATACCATGATCATGTTCTGTTAGGGAGTCGGACATAATGAATCAAAAAACAAAGGCAGGTACTGCTGTTTTCAATTAATTGATAATTTAGTGGTCGATAGAATTAAAATTACTGGAGCTACATTGAAATATAACATTAATTATTATTAATTATACTACTTTATAATATTGTTAACGATACACAAATCTAAAACCTGATAAATATAAATCTTAATACTTCAAAGACTGTCGACAATTTTATTCTAACGCACCGAAGCGTAGTAAGTGACAGTTCGACTAAAAGTAAATTTGATTGAGGTTAGTTACACTTCATAGTTTGGAACTACTCTTTCCTCATTCGTTGAAAATCTTCGTCTCAAATTGAAAGAAGCTACGTTTTTTTGATTTTTTGTGAAAATTTGATCGATCCCTTTGAATTCATTCGCTCTCAAATGAATTAATTTGATGGTTTTTTTATTTATATTTTTTCAATGCTTCTTTCATCTTTTCCAATGTGTTAACAATATTTATCTATAAAATGCAGATTTCAATCATCTTATCTGCCCAGATGTAGAATTATTGATAATGACAAAATTAGATGAAAATGAATATGATATGCAATTGCAATTTAATCTTTATTTACAGATAGACATGCAATTAATATTCGGAAAAATTGAATGAATTCAATTTTTAAAAATAATCAACATTATCTGATAGAGGTGAATAGTTTATGAGAAATCAAATTGAAATAATGTTTCTGGTTATACTATTATCACGAAATTCTACATAAACATTTGTTTTGTTATTCTATTGCGACAAAATGAGTATCAATTCGATACTTTTTTTATTTGCAGAAGTTATTAAAGTATAATTATACAATTGTTTTTCAATTTATTTATACTCAATATTTCTAATTGGTCGCTATCAAAAGTAAAAAAAATTGCTAAAATTTCTCAGTAAATGTTTTAAACCTATGATAATTCAAAATTTGAACGAATTTTCATCCAAAAGATTAGTTAAGGTTCACTAATGAAAATTTCGAGGAAAGCACAGTCTTAGCATAAGTAGCTTTTGAGCGCTCATTTATTCATGCGCCATTGGAACTCAGATCTATTGTTACAGGAGTATTGGACATTTTTTTCGATGCTTTGCTCAAATTCGCTATGGTTCTAGCAACGAGATCAATAGTCTTGTCTTGGCGAGAATTTTGAAATGTTATATTCTGGAAGTCTTGGGGCGGTATTTACCCCAGGACCTCCCATATATCTACGCCCTTGATGGAGATACTTAGAAACTCAAAATTTTCAGGGTAGGTTCAGATCTCGAATGCGGCGGTTCGTTAATGGGCAAAATCTGACTAGGGGTTCTAGCCAGAACTGTAAAACCTTAGGCTCTGAGTACAATACAAAAACCATTTCGAGCTTGGTGCAAATTTTCGTGAGGATAACGTCATGCAAACCATAAAAAATACAAGCAGAACATCGAAAAATAAATAATAATAATGTGTGGTCTCCAAGGGCGCAATTGGTGCTTCAATGAACTAGCGCTCAAAAGTTATACTGACTTCAAGTAAGTACTTCCCACATTTTATCGATTACAGAGGTGCTCTCTGGTGTACCCCAGGGATCCGTCCTGGGTCCACTGTTGTTTCTTTTATACACTTCAGATTTACCACTTCACCTAGGGCTGCTGTCTTTTTCTTCGCTGATGACCTCAAAATGTCCAATTTCCTATTTCTAATTATTCCACGCTTTAAGACGACCTGGACCGCTTAAATAACTGGATGCTTCCTCTCAACATATGCAAGTGCTCCATTCTGCACATCGGAAAAAACAGCCCTCGTCTTCCATACAACATCGGTGAGCAGGTTCTGGTTCCCGTTTCTCAACTGTCCGATCTTGGCATCATAATCTCGGCAGACCTCAGCTGGCGTAGCCTTATTGAGCATACGTCCTCTGAGGCCAAACAACTGACATAAATGTTCTACAAATCTTTCAAGGGTTGCTATGAGAGAACATTTGGTACTATATTCAAGACCTGCATTCGCTCCACCCTGGAATATGGTGGTCAGGCTTGATGGTGTTCAACAAGGGGGGAGGCTGACTTATTCGAGACCACACAAAGATTGGCTATGGAACTATTTGACCCACATACCAACAGTGACTTGAATCCTTGGGACTGATATCCTTCGAGGAGAGTAGAGTTCGCGGGGACCTGATATTTTCATTTTGGGCTATTACTCGGATTTCAAGGTGACAAAGTCAGAGATATGTCCAACCTTAACAGTAACAATCTCAGAGGTCATATTTATTAATTGAAGTGAGAACATTTCAGAGTAACTCAGCGTCAGAATTTCCTTCCAAACAGAGTTTTCAGTGTATGGAACAGTTTTCCTAACTCCGTTGTTCAAGCTCCTTCTATCAACGTACTCAACAACAGGTACGATGGATGGAGGTCAGCCCAACAAGGAGGTCACTAATCTTTTTAGTTGTTTAGCTGTTGTTTACTGTTTTTTGTGTGGTTTTTCTCTCTTTCTTTTCTCGAATACTTTTCAATTATGTTTGCAAGTTCTCTCACTGTTGTGCATGTGTACCAACCAGTGTATTATTTTATTTTTTTGAGTTTATAGGATATGTACCTCAATTCTTATTCTTTTCATAATAATAATAATTAGATTTTCTTAGGAATGCTGTAGAATAATTAATTGTTGAATGATTAACAGATGAAATTATCAACCTATAAATAGGTATTATGCTGAACACATATGGAGAGTGGAGTTACTGCTTTCATAAAATTAGGTAGGTACCCTAAGAACTCCAGCTATTCTTCGAATTTTGTTTATGAACTTATCTCTATTAGGCTCAGCCTTCGTACATTATCCTTAATTAACAAACAGTAGGGGCTTAATTAAAATTCGGTGTTTGGCCGATTATTACGACTAAAATAGCAATTAAAAAAATCGAATCAAACCCTGCAAATTTATGTGCAGCCAATTTATACAAATTGAGGTCAACAGGGTGTCCCAATGTAACGATCGACCGACAAATTTCTACCATATTTTCAAGAGGTCATCAAGATGTAGATAATGCTAGCTTTTAGGGTTTGCCAAGTTTATGGATTCTTTTGAATCGTTTAGAAAAAAAACCTGATACAGAGTTCACGTTTTGGAAAGCGTGCTAGAAAAAAATACTCAAATATTTATTTCATACGAGGATTTACAATTACGTCAAAAAAGAATCAGGATTTAGTGAATGAAACACAAAATATACAGGGTGGGCCACATTCGATGGTACCCTAGAATTTTACGTAGAACGGAAGGTACGATTTTATTGAAAATTTCGTTTTTTGGGTAGGAATCATTGCTCTATCGATCTGAAATATGCCGCTTGTATCGAAAAATACTATTAACTTCGATATTTACAATAGAACACCCTGTATATTAATCCTTTTTTTTCGGTTTGCCGTAACCTCTTGATTATGTTATTGTTTGTATTATACAACCAAAGTCACAGTATCGGCTCCAAGGTAGCAAACTTTTTATATATTCACATCAGTGGCGTATCATTGCAATTATTAGATAGAAATGGACTCGTGCTAAATTAGTTTGGTTTCAATAAGTGAAAATGGTCAGAGGTTGAGGATCCCCTGGAACTGGGATATTCTGTTGCATGACACACTTTGTCAATTCTTAACCTTCAAAATCGGATCTTTGAAATATGTAGAAATTCATCCAAAAATTGAATAAAGGACAACCATGTGTCTACAGTTGAAAATGCTACATTTTGCTAGGGTAGCATACCTATACCTTGATCATAATTTTCTGATCAATAATGTAGCAACAAAATAATTGAAACCACTTATCATTTTATTGTTGGATGAGGTTGGTAGTTAGGTAGTTCATTAATCGAAACGTTAAAAAGGTGTAAAAGCTTTTTCCCCTCTTCCTGTTTGGCTTTGTTGGGGGGTACATAATTATTTGGGAGGAATTGGGATCACCAAGAAAGGAATTTGACTTCATATTCGGTATGGAAGCAACAAAACTAGTGCACCAAGGAATATTGATCTGGAAAAACTGTAACAGGAGAAGTGGGACAAGAGATCACGTTCGCCGTTCAACGGCCTCTACTATCCGAGGTGGCGCCCTCTAACGGGAAACTGGACCTACTCCTTATTTTCGCACAAACGTCCTCGTTAACCTATTTGTTTATAAACTGAAAAAAAGATTCAAATGATGTTTAAGTGTTTTCAATCCCAACAATAGACCTGTATAATCGTGCTCCATTTTTTATCGGTTTTCATTTGAAATGTTTCCCTTCACAACTTGTCCCAGTGTGAGTGAACCTAGAAGATGGTTTGTTGTCCCTCAAGGCTCCTACAGGGATTCACCGGCAGTAGAAAAGGTTTGTTTTACGATGTTTTGATGAAATGTCAATTGTTCCACATATGAGCTATATCTTTTGTTTTTGCAGCACGCTTAGGTATGGTGCACGAATTGGTTAGGATTAGTGTTCTTTACATTTGTTTCTGTTTTGGATAATAATATATTGATTCAAATCTTTTTGAATATAAGGTCGTTGGCTTTTCTGAACTGCAGCATTCACCTGTTGCAGATATAGGTTATTGATAGCTTATTCGTTAGTTTCCAAGGTTTTGGTATTCAGAAAAGAATTTAGTTGCGAGCTTGTGAGTTCTACTTGAAACAATATGATAAACTATTTTTTTATACACAGAGCTCATACACAGTATGTTTGAGAATGAGAATGAAGATATTTACATATAGAGTTCAATTAAGTATCTAGAAAAATAAAATATTTCCAAGATCGGGATTATCGAAATTTTTCTGCTTTCAAATGAAACCATTGTATGTATTTAATAGTAAAACTATGTATGAACTTTTTATATGAATCATCAAACCTTATTAATATTTATTTCCATTTAAATTATTTCCAATTTTCTGGGTCAGTTTATTACACTCGGCAATCACTAATTCATCCATTCAAAAAAATTGGACATAAAATGTAAAATGTAAATATAAACCTAATAACAATAGATAATGCTACAACAGGATAATAATAATAATAACTATTTCTTTTGAATGTTTACATATATTAGGACAAAATTTTCAAAAAGAACTCTTCTTTGTAAAAACTCTGGTAAGTTATGGAAACATCTATCAACAAACTATACATAGATTACACTTTGTTGAATAAAAATTTATTGAGCTGAATGTTGAAAGTGCATGACCTTATTACGTCATGAGTATAAAAGCTGAAATTTATTTATGTTAATTTAATAAATACCAAAAGATATTAAACCAAATGACAGACACTTTGTATGAGGAGAAATCCCTTGTCAGAAATTAATAATGATATTTTATTCTTTAAGACAGAATACACTGTATAAAAAAAGCCAAAAAAATGTATATGCATACTTAAATAATGCAGAAAAAAAAACAAATTAGTAACAAAAACAGAAAATTTGAGTAACAAAATATTCAGATTCCGCAAACAAAAAAATAATTCAAGAAATAGGCTGACCTTATAAAAACAATTTATCTATAACAATTCCTTGATATCTTTCTTGAATTTTTTGTACTCCATAACATTCCGTCTCTCCGGTAGATGATTGAACAATCAGAAGCCATAGTACTTTGGCGAGTGCTGACATTTAGTTGTTCTATGTTTTGGAATACAGAGAATATCTTTATGCCTTGTATTGTAATCATGGTAATCAGAGAATTTTATCAGTGACTTCGAGTTCTTTTTGATATACAACAATCAATTCATTATGAAAACGTGGGGAAAACTTAACAATCTGTTGAAAATAAAAAAGAGTCTACAATACTTCACTGGGAAAGGTTGAAAATGAGTCGTATGATTTTTTTCTGTGCGATGAAAAGCACCATGACTCGAGGGGGATCCTCTCCATAACACAACGTTGTAGCTTAGGTGAGAGTAGGCCAAGGAATAATAGACGCAAATCAGACATTCTTCGATAGGACTTGCTTGAGACGACTAATGGCAAAAAATGCACTACTCAATCTCGAACATACCGAGTCAACGTGGTTCCTCCAACTCCGAACCTTATCAACCTGCAGTACAAGAAGAGGAAACCTTACACAATTGGAACACTGTTGAAAATTCAGCCGGTGAGCCTTTCTCAAGTGATTGCGATGTTTGATCCGGGATCATTGATCGAATTATCAGCTTGGAACTTAGTGACTCCTCTCAAATACACCTTCCATCTCTATGGCAGAGCTTGGTACTGCTGTAGAAAGGTCGGGTTTTTATCGTAAGTGGTTTCGATCTTCCGAGAGATGCGCAGTCCACGACGTCATTTCTCGAGCAAGAAACGAGTCACTACAAAAGTATGCATGATCGAAGGTCTCAGGATAACCAGACATTATTTCCTGAACAAAAATGTGTCCAACCGAGTAGACTTTATATAGACTATGGAGCTAGTGAGTGTATTGCTATTTGAGCTGTGGTCCAATTAAGATGTGGAGACTTTATTGCTAGCTCGAGAGATGGCACCGCACGCTGCGCAATTTTTGGCAGGACCAACGGCAAAGTTAGCTCGCTGCGCTTTAGAGGTGACAGGTGTATATGGCAGGGACCACTAGCTAGGGGGAGATTTGGTGCTACAGCCCCTCCGAAAATACCAACAATTCAGAGAAAGTTTCTCAATGAAAAGAACATTATATCTCTGCAGGATTTTCGTTTATTATTTATAACCCATTTATTGCTTCGATTGTCAACTTCAATATAGAAAGAATTTCTTGGGACTTTGGGAACTTTTGGGAGGTTCCTTTTCAAAGATAACCAAAAAAATCGAATTTTATTGCCACTGGCTAGTATTTCAGTAGTTGAACACCAAGATACAAATAAATATTATTATTATTTCTACAAAATAATACTAAGATACTACTAAATAATAAAGCCGACGAAGTTGCCAACAGATGCTGGGGTTGCTTGGTTATAAAAAATATGCCATTTTGCTACTCGGCAAAGGTTCCACAGAAATAGAAACACTGGCTTCAAAATTTTCGATTGACTAACAGATTTCTCAAACATCAATCTTTATTTTAATCATTTAGGTGTTTGATTGATTGGAGTAATAAATCTTCGACTGATTTGGAAAAATCAACAAAATTATATGAAATTGATTTAATAATGAAGATACTCTTGTATGTACAGGTTAGGCCACCAAATTGGACACTTTTCTATATTAGATAGGCGGAAACTGATGTCGGTGTCTGAGGGCCAATTTTCACGAGAAACTCATTGGCGAAAACCACATCTCCATTGCCATCCGTTTAAATATAATAGGCGGGTGTTTTTTGAAAATGTTCGTTTTCGAAATATTGCTGTAACTTTTCTTCTGTTTGAAATTTTTATTTTTGTGAAAACATTCTTACAGTATTTTTTACGTGAATTCTTCAATGACGTTATTTGAATTTGAAGCAAACTGATATTTCATGAGATATCGTTATGAAAATTTTTAACATACATATTTCGATACCTAGAGCTTAAAATTACCAATCCCATCCTGTATTGCCATTACTATTCTGATGGTATTATTTAACGCATTAGTTGATCCGGAACTCAGAGTAATAAACATAGATAGAGGGAGCAGGAAAACAATGGAGGAGAACGGCAAAAATGAGAAGAGAAGCATGGAAGTAACTGGAAGAGGCCTATGACCGCAACTGGATGAGAGAAGGCTGAAGAAGAATGCGAATTTTGTCCCCTACATGAATTATCAAATTTGACATATGGGACGAGGAAATGAAAAGATACCAGTGATACGATATTTCATTTTATTCGCGGGCTTCTCCAAAAAGAAAACACTCCTTATGTCTCATAGTGAATCAACGTTTCATATTGACTGAAGGCGTATTGAGATAAATACCTGAATATATCAGAAATTCAGAAAACAAACTTCAAACACGCCAAACGACGTGAAACAACCGATGACACTAGGAGCGCAATGGTTGCCAAACCTTGCATTTCACCAGGTAGATACAGATAATAATAAATATTCTGCTTACTATAAATTCGATAATGGACCAGTTTAGTGATGTTGATAATACTATATTTGACACGATAGAATTAAAATATAGAGCAAAACTGATAAATCAGTGAAAAAATTTTGGAAATCCATCAATAAATGACTGAGAAATAGATTATTCAAATTTAAGTATTTTAGCGCGGAACGTCTTTGGTCTGTGACGTCACGGCTCTTGCCTGTGATCGCTACACCATAAATTACGTTTAAATACTTAGCCGCGCCAAGGCTCTCCCGCCGTTTGTAGTTGTACAGTGTAGTTTTAACTCGAGTTTTGTTTTTATGTCACCATAATAGAAGAAGGCTTCGTGAAAGGACAAAGTGACAATTTGCCTAAAATAGATATATTCGCAGTGATGGAGTTTTTTCTTCAAATCCATCTTATGTCAGTGCAGAAATAAAAGGAGTTAAACTTTTCAAGTAAGTATCTACTTTTGAGTTTGCTTCATCATGGTTCAACTTATAACGATGATTTATTTAAAAAACGTTTCATAAACAGTTTGTAGTTGAGTACTGGTTGTTGAAGTCTATCAATGGCAAAACATATTTATGTGAGGAGTAAAAAGTAAAAAGAGAAAAAAGTAATTTATATGTATGTATATAGTAAGTTATTTCAGCCATCGTGTAACGAACAAAACACGACACGAACGGCACAAGTGATTGTACACCAATGAATTCGTAAGCACTCTTCGAATACCAGTCGTCTAGTGTGTGACGTCACGACACTTACACGTACTATGAAATTATTCTTCCAAGCGCAACTTCAAAGTCCCATAACTTTTTCATTTCTAGAGATATTTCAATGATTCTTCCACATTTTTGTTTCATATTACTTAAATTTTTAGAATTAATCCTTAACAAAAAAATGAAAACTAGTCCATTGGGGAAAATATCGAATTCCAAATATTCAAATTTGCATATTCAATCGGGAATCACTCAAATGAATATATTTCATTCGATATAATATACATTCATAATGATATGGTAAAATTGTGTTTTTGAAAATATATCACAACACAATCGACAACGTCTACCTAACCATGTTGGGGACATGTAAAGATTGCGTATACTCTATCTATCTTTATTACTCAATGATCGAAAATTAGCATAATCGTCATAATGTCGAAAGTGAGCGTTATGCGGTAAAGCCGCGGGCGAAATTTTCGCAAAGCGTTTGAATCATGAACAAACAAATCTAATCGGAAAAAGTCGACGGAAAACCCCTGACGAGAAACTTAATAATTGAGTACTCGGGGGCAGCGAGCGTGAAAATGTCAAAATCTATTAAAACTCGAATCTTCATAAAAACTGAGTAGTGAGAACTGGGAATTCTAGGGAAGCTCCGGAGAAAATCCCGGAATGGAAGCAAATGAGGAAATATTGATCCGTGACGCCCGGAGTTCGTTGGGAGTTCCGGACCCATCATATGCTGAAGGTTCGAATTATCTCTCAGCACTCGTTGCCAGGTTCTTATTAAAACTTATAATGGATGCAGTCATTTCGACTGCTTGATCCACCTATGGATCTTGAGGGGGTTTTACAACTTTGGCAATAAGAACATAAACATTCGCCTTATCTTGTTGAAATGAACTAACTACCCTCCGGCAACTGGGGGATAATGCATAATTAAGAATTATAAATCTATGTAAAAAATGTACCAAGAGTTTGCCAATGAAATGAAAATTATAGGCCAATAGGTGAGATTATATGCTTCCTAGTTCTTCGTTCTTAAATGATCAGCACTCATCAAAACATTGTATTCGATTTATCAAGTTTTAATTTATTTACAAGTTGATCGGTCAAATGAAAACTTTTTTCAACCTTTTAACATTTTCAAATTGATAAATGTTTCTCTTTAAATCTGACCAAAGGGGAAAATCTAACGGCGTCAATTCCGGTAACCTAAGGAGCCATTGAATATTTTCATTATCTGAAGTTCACAGATTATCATTGGTTTATTTGCCGTGTAAAACTGAAACCTTTGATGATTTTTATAGTTTGATGAGATATATTTGTATCATATTATATTAGGCCAATTGAAAAGTCCCCGATCTGATGCACAGATAGCGGTGCTAGTATTGAATCCATATGATTTTTAGTTGGTATAAACCTTCAAACGTTACGTGTCAAAATTTGACAACAGTCCGACCATTAGTTTGTGAGATATTGCGTTGTGAGTGTAGCTACTTTTGTTATTTGAAAAAAGATGAAAAAAAAAGAAGAATTTCATGTGCTGATAAAATATTGATGTTTGAAGGACAAAAATACAGTTGAAGCAAAATATTCGCTTGATGAAGAGTTTCCGGGCTCTGCATCAGGAAAATCAATCATCATTGATTGGTATGCTAAGTTTAAACGTGGTGAAATGAGCACCGAAGACGGCGAACGCAGTGGACGCCCGAAAGAGACTGTCACAGACGAAAAAATTTAAAAAGTTCAAAGAATAATTTTGAATAAGCGTGAAGTGAAGTTGATCGAGACATCAGACATTGTGAAGATATCATCTGAACGTGTACATCATATCATTCACGAATATTTGTACATGAGAATACTGTGTGCAAAATGGATGCCGCGCGAGTTCACAATCGATCGAAAGCAACAACATGTTAATGATTCTGAGCAGTTTTTGAAGCTGTTTAAGTGCAATAAATAATAAAAAATAAAATTTTTGCGTCGATATTTGTCAATGGATGAAACATGGCTCCATCATTTCACTCCGGAGTCCAATTGACAGTCAGCTGAGTGGACTGCACACGATGAACCGAATCCAAAACAAGGAAAAACACAACAGTCAGCTGGCAAGATTATGACATCAGTAAGTATTCTGGGATGCGCAAGTTATAATATTCATTGATTACCTCCAAAAGGGCCAGACCATCAACAGCAATATTATATAGCGTTATTGGATCGTTTAAAGGATGCAATCGTTAAAAAACGGCCCCATTTGAAGAAAAAAAAGCGCTGTTTCATCAAGACAAGCGCTGTGTCACAAATCAATGAAAATGGGAAAATGGCAAAATTGCATGAATTGGGCTTTGAATTGCTTCTGAATCCACCGTATACGCCAAATCTGGCCCCCAGCGACTTTTTCCTGTTCTCAGATCTCAAAAGAATGCTCGCTGGAAAGAAATTTAGCGCCAATGAAGAAGTAATCGCCGAAATTGAGGCCTATTTTGAAGCGAAAGACAAATCCTACTACAAGTATCGAAAAGTTGGAAGATCGCTATAATCGCTGTATCGACGTCGAAGGCAACTATGTTGAATAATAAAATCGAATTTGGGCAAACAAATTTGTTTTACTATGGTAGACCGGGGACTTTTCAATTGGCCTGTTATATATAGGCACAGGAAACCCATACCAAATTCCATTGATTAAAATGCATCAAGAATTGTAGAAGTTATGACTGAAACAAGGGTTTGTTGACACACATACCGACAGATAGACACCAAATTTATTCAGAATGGCGTGAAATACAATTTGCGAGAGAAATTTTTCAAATCAGAAACGGAAAACTTCTTTTATTCCCTCTTCAATCGGAGAACTGATATTATGAAAATAGAAATAACGGCAGAATTCACTCTCTTGTTCAACCCTGGAAAGAAAGCGAGAAATGGAATTGGAACCAGTTTGTAATTCTGATGATTGTTACAAGCCCCAAGCTATTTGGGAGGGAAATGAGGAATTCTATGAGGATATTTTGAGTGACAAATAGCGTCTGCACTCATCTTCCTTTGGGATTGGGTGGAAATTAATTTTGTAGGTAGTAATTAGAAATGAAAGCACCAGGTGGGCTGCTAGGTCTTCTATAATTAAATATTAACTGCATTATCGCAACAAAATTTGTCGTACACTCAAGATTCAATAATACGTTTTGATGGAATATAAATGAATAATGAATCCAACCGCACAAGGTTTCGAGGGTTTGTTCAAATCCAAGGCAGGATGTAACGAATGAAAAACATAATACAATTATGTACTTGTAATAATGAACAAATTTTTCTCTAATTCTGAGGTTATTCCGTTCATTCTTCCACATCTTGTAGAACAAAATCGTGCGAGAATATATCAGAAACGCACAGTTTTCATGGTTATATTTTATTATTCTATGTTGGTACTCCGAACTTTCCGCCACGGCTTTATCTGTCAATTCATCAATTTGCCTTAAAAAAATCAGTTCTGCCAACCAACATTTTTCAATGCAAAAATCACTAAATGATATTTATGGAAATATTTCATTAATTTCAACAAAAATGCAATTAATTAGAGAAAATAATGTATAATACTCGTTCAGAAGGCACATTCTACCACTCGTTCATTCAAAAACTCGCCACTTCGTGGCTCGTTTTTGAATTTTGAACTCGTGGAAGAATATCAATGCCTTCTGCACTTGTATTATAAATAACTATTCTGTTAGCGAGTATCCTCAGAGAACATTGCTTACTCCATTGAATCTTTTCATCAAGTGTGAACTTCACGATTAAATAATGAAATTTCGGATTGTCTTTTTTTGTGTATATGTATATAAATATACTGATTCCAGTAATTATCTATATCCATTACCCGGAAAAGAGGTAGTTCTGTTTCTCCCAGCCAATCCTGTTTTATTAAGAAATGAAGTATGTTATATTTATAACATTTTTAGATTGATATTATACAGAGAATGAAATTTTAAATGTATCTTTGAATGTTGACACTAATATCCTATGAATTGCATATTTCTTCTATTGATTTCAAAATAAAAACCACAATGTAAAATATTAAGTTTCTTACTTTGTATGCTGCTTCTTAAGTATCTGAATACATTGTCATTATAGTATATTGTGTAACAAGTGGGAAAGTCCAACTTTTCTCGCGAGTGTGGAAGGCACGAGCCTGAAAGGCGAGTGCCGCAAACACACGAGCGAGAAAAGGACTTTCTCCACATGTTGCACACTATACTTTTCCTACAAATGCACAAATTTCAATAATCCAAGTAATGGACTTGATTCAAATCAAAATGGCCTTCTTTGACAGTATGTACTAATGTATTGCGTTTCCATAGAAACGACTCAAAAGCCCAATTTCATTGGTCTACCAAGCGAGGTGTGGGCAAAGTACCGTGAGAAATAATATTTCCCACAGTATATAAAATTATTAATTTATTTTTCCTATACTTCTTATAAATTTGGAATATTAACATCAAATTTTTAAATGGAAATAGCAATTTTAGTACCATTTTTAAGAAAATGAAACTCAATGAATAAGTGCTCGGCGCATTCGCCAATTTGTTATACTAAACAGCTCGAATATTTTTGTACCTCTGTTTCAGGAGAAGAATATTGAATTTTGAGCTAAAAGTGGTCTCAACGATTGGATTTGACTTACTGATTGTATTTGAGGTCAAAATTAATTAAGTCCAATAGATGAAACGAATGTTCACGCAACATTTTTTGAGGATTGTAGGTATCACAAAAATTGTTATTTGTGAAATTTCGATATCTTCAGCTATGTAACTTCCAGATGGGAAAATCAACAAGATATTCAGTTCTGTTAACCCTCTATACCACAGAATATTTTTGGAGAACACAATGATTTGTTTAGAATTTTTTCTAATATTTGCAGGGTAAGTAAAGGAAATAACAGAAAACGCAGCATTTAGTTTTCTATCATTATCAATTCCAATGAAATTTCATCCTAAATACATCAATTTGAATGTTTTTTTTCACGATTTGTATATGGTATATTGAAATGGGGGAAAATCAGATCTTCTTCATGCATTCATTATTTTCATGAAAAGCAAAGCATTATGAAAATTATTCATTTCAGGCACATGTCTAGACAAAAATGAAGACTACTCACTCGGCACTAGGCTATCCCACATGCAAGAAAAATCCTGGCCATGCCATTTGAAAGAATGGATTTATTAACATTTTATAAGGAACATTTTTTTAAAATTGCAGTGTCTTTTTGACCACCTGTAGAATTATTCGTAAATTTGAAGAAGATTTGAAAACTTTTCGGGAACGCTTTAAAAAAAAAATCGCACAATTTATTATCTCGAACAGTTTTCAAGTTATTATCTCAAGTTTAAACCATTATAGCCATAAAATTTTTCAAAAAAGTGGCCTATGTCTAAAAATATCTCAGATAAACGACAATTGGAGAAGTTTTAAATCATTTTGTTTTTTCTACGCCCTTTATCTTGAATACGGTTGGCGTTACGAAATTTTTTTATTGAGCAAACCCCAAATATTTTTTAGTTTTCTATCTATTCTAGAGACGGGGTCACCTTATTTTGAAACACCCTGTATGTGAAGTAATCATTCGAATGTTTATGCCGCATTTCAGGAGAATCATATCATTAAAATCTCTCATCTACACTGATCAACAATTGCTAGGGATCACTTATGAACTTCTCTTCATTTGTATTTTTTTCAAGTTATCTCGTGAATATCTGTACATTATATGCTGAAAAAGTAAAGATGTTTCGAGTTGATTATATCAAAGTCTTCCTCACTTCATCGGATCTTGTTCACAAAATCGATTATTATCTGTAGGCTGTTACAGGTGGAGTGAAAAGCAATGTGGTATTTGTTATTAAATCTGTTTTTTTCTCTCGTTCAAACACATAAGGTGACAATAATTGAAGAAATGAGAACAATATCAGCTTATCAGTCATGCCGAGAAGACGTTTGGCTCCTGTGCAACTGGACCAAATCATACGGTGGATACAGGAAGGTTTGTCCCAGCGAGAAGTGTCCCGGCGGTTGAATGTTTCGCAAAGTGTCGTGAGTCGGGCTTGGAATAGGTTCATCCAAAACGACTCAGTAGCTTATGTTCATGGGGGAGGTCGGCAGCGCAGTACAACAGCTGCCCAAGATAGTCTTTTGATCCTCAATGCTAGGAGAAATCCCACTTACCCGGCGTCGCGGCTCAATAGATCACTGAGAGTTGCAACAGGAGTTCTAATTTCGAACCAGACTGTAAGACGACGACTACATGTTCGTGGTTTGAGAGCACGTAGGAGGGTACAACATCCCCGTTTGAATAGGGAACACCGGGTTCATCGACGGCAATGGGCTGAGGAGCACCGCAATTGGACACTTGAAGATAGGAGCCGATGTTTATTTACGGATGAGTCTAGATTTTGTTTGGTCAACTCCGATGGACGTATTCTCGCTTGGAGGGAAAGAAGTCGAAGGTATGCAGAACAGTTTATGGTACCCACAACAGCTTTTGGCGGAGGTTCTATATGTGTATGGGGAGGCATTTGTATGAACCAACGCACAGAATTGGTTGTTCTGCAGAACACCACCATGACCAGCCAGAGATATCACGATATGATTATTGAACCCATAATTGCTCCGTTTGCGGCTGCCGTGGGCGAGAATTTCAGACGTAGTCGTCTGGGTAATGAAGCGCTAGAAACTCATGCTATTGATAGGATGGACTGGCCAGCTCGCTCTCCAGACATGAATTGCATCGAACATGTCTGTTCTGAGATGTCTAGACAATTGTCAACCTTAGAACAACCGATCAATAACCTGGAGGACCTTTCTAACGCTTTACGGGATATTTGGACGAATTTGCCCCAAAATTTTATAAATCGTTTGATCGAAAGTATGCCTCGTAGGGTAGAATGCTTGAGACGAGCTCGTGGGGGACCAACTAGGTACTAGCTTAACCGAAACTTCAGCCTTCTTGTGGTTTCATCATAAAATTTTTATGTTATTCAAACACAGAATTTTGAGTGTTCCTAATAAAGTATTTTTTTCTTTCCAACTTTCCATTTTTTCATTCTTTTCTCAAGTGAACCATATTATCAACTGAAAATACTCTGATATCTGACTAAATTTATAATCTTGGAGCGAATATTTCAGAAATAAATTTAGAACAAGTAAGTGATCCCTATCAATTGTTGAGCAGTGTAGATGTATTAATCTGAAACAATGAGATAATAATAAATCACATCTGATATAATATATATTTATATACCTACGTAGAGTTATGTGGTTCACAAGGGCGCAATTGACGCATGAATAAACAAGTGCTCGAAAGCTAATGACCGCTGTTAGTGCTTTTCTCGATTTTTTTAATCTGTTTGCGAATTGCGGAAGTTCCAGAGAAAAAGAGACCCATATTTCCGGAACGCCTCAAAAGAGTCATTATCGGAAAAACATAACGAGAGAGTCTGCATAATGGTGAGAGAAACAGAAAAGTGCCTCAGCAAGCTCAGCACTTTTATTGTACACTAATAACACGAGAGCGTTTGATGATTCAGTATACTGAAAGCTTCAAACTACCCTCAATTCAATAGGAGAGCAAGATATGTACTTACAGCCGTATTCCGAATTATCCGAGGAATCCCTGGATGCCACTTAATATTCATAAATTTGTTCATCTTTTATTCATGAGCGAGTTTTGGTGAAAGTCCCTAGGCATTCCAGAGTTTGGGTAAATGAAATTTTCAAGGCATATCATTTCGAATTATACTCGTACTGACGAGACCAGTAAATATTATTCGAGGACTAATTTTACGATTGTTTGATAACAACTTATTTCTCATGGAATCGAAATTTTCTCCATATCTAACTTGAGTTGTTTCTATTACTAATTTTCCTCCAAGCTTTATTTTATTATTGGAGTTGAGGAGCCGATGTTGAAAATACAATAATGATTGAGAATCAGATCGTATCAAGTTATTTTTATTGCGAAATTTTATGTTGATCTTCAGCTACATTACACTTTGTTTTTTCCTTTATATTTCTAACGTTACGATATTCTCTAAGTCTAATACTGCCAAATATACAGGTTGATTCATACTTTCAGTAAAAATGCAGGACAACTTGGATAATCCGAATCAGTGTTGAAACATCTATTTGTTCATGAACGCTTTCATAGAATTTCATGAAAAATGCAGGAATAAAGTGATTAATATCCTGTTTTAGTTAATAATAATCTGTAGCGCGGGCCTGTACTGAGAAAATTACACAGGGTGTCCCAAATTCGATGCTCACAAGAAGCATCTTGAGAACTATAAGACTGAGAAAAGAGAACTTCAAGGACTCCTGATCCTTCTTTTCTAAATAATAAGTATCACAAAACACATCATAGAAATCTTGATTAATTCTCGAGTTACAGGGCGTTTGTGACAAATGAATGTTTCCGCTATATCTTGGTTTCTGTTCGAGATATTCGAAAGATTCTGATACGTTTTTTTTTCAGTAATTTTTATGTTTTATATGATACTCATAACTACTCATGGAAAATAATTACAACTTTAGATATATAAGGGAGAGTTGGTGTTTCTTTAGTCTCCCTAAACTTTTCAACGCAGTTTTTTATCCGAAGATTTGTCGAAAAGCATCCTGTTATCGGTTTTTTTTTAAATGCTGTCCGTTTCAAAGATAATCCTTTTTTCGACTTCATTTCTCGATAGGACACCTTATATAAAATTATTTTTCATTTATTCCAAGATTTAATTCATTTTGTGTGCATTGATTAATTGTAATCTAGTTATATATAGGGTGTCCCATTTAATTAGAAATTATTTTTTTTTAGAGATATATCGTTGATTTTTTTTTAATGAGATACCCTATATGACTGGAGTCCAATCAAAAAATGGACACGAAAAATATTTATGTATAAGGCATCCCATCAAAAAATGAGGTTGAAAAACTCAATACATATATTTGAAACGGATGAAATTTTTGAAAAACCGGTCACGGGATGCTTTTCGACAAATCTGCGGCTAAAAACTTCGTTGAAATTTATAGGGTATCCTATTTAAGAACTCTCCTCTATATCTCTAAAATGGTAATTAATTCCAATGATCAGTTATTAGTATCATAAAAATTACTGAAAAAAACGTTTTAGTATTTTTCGAATATATCGAACAGAAACCAAGATAAAGCGAAATATTTGATACATTTATTTTACTATCTGCTTTCTGATATCTTATTTTTTCGAAAAAAGAGATCGGGGGTTTTTGAATATTTTTCTCATATTCTCGAGATATTATCAGTGAGCATCGAATATAGGATACAACTATAATGTACGTAAAATAATCCAATAGACAATCAAATACTTAATTGTACATAGAGATCAGAAACATATAACATAGAAATCGGATGAAAGGTATAGCCAGAGCAAAGCACTTCTCTACACTCGTAAACAGAAGACAAGTTCTTACAATAAATATAATAGTACTAGGAAGATATACACCACGATATGCAGACCGATACTGAAATCTTATTCTGGTGGAAACCATCCATCAAAAATTTGGCATTAGCAGAAAGGACAGACTTTATATAATCCGCCCAACCACTTGATGTATAGAGTCATGAACGTAGAGCGAATATCAAGAAGAAACTAGACAAGAAACACACTCCTAGATCTATATGGAGGTCACAATGCACCTTTACTATGAAATCGATCTTACAAGGAACGATAGAGAAAGCACTCACACTTAATGTTTTGATAATTATTCATTATGCATTTGCATACATTTTATTATCATCTGTATAATATGTGTAATATTTTAACTGAGGAAGAACCGAAGGTTGATGGCTCTTGCCTTGCCCGATAGTTGTTACTATCTCTGTAACCTCAAATAACGTTTGATAGAATCAATTCTAGTTGTTATAATATGTTGTTATATATGCTGATTAATTTTGAACTGTGGATGTTTTTATCGCTCTAAGAAACGATAATACAAGAGAACAGATCAAAACCTCAGCAAAAACTCTGTCTCCCCGTATAGGTGTGGTGATCTGTTTGTGTAGATATTTGTTTACAAAAAAAGGCTGTTTTATTATATTAAAGGGCTTCTTCTTCATCCAAACAAAATCCTATCATCCTTTCTTTTCACCAGAAGTTGACGACACATATAATTAAATCTGAAAAAAAAAAGAACCAAAAAGGAGTAATAAATAATATAGTTCTCATTATATACTACATTGAATGATGACAATTGAAAACACCACAAAAAATTGAGAGTAAAAGAAAGAATAATATCGAAATTTCTGGGCCAAAGTGTATTAGGGGGTTGATACATAAATGATGAAAATATCACAAAATTTTAAAGTAATAAAAAATTTCCCGTCAACTTCATCTTTCCGGACCAATTCAACACCACTAACTAATGCCTTTTCAACAAAATTCAAAAAACAATCTATCACTACATAAAATACCTACTAAAAATTCCTTTTCACGGAGTTGTTTTTCAGTTGCCATGTGGGTTTCTTGAACAAGAATCACCACCGAGTCACTATCTATGGCTAATGTCGACAAAAAAATCACTTCGTCCTTAGAAATCACTTCAATATTCGAGTAAATAATACCAAATCTGCTCTGAAATCAGGAGGATTTCTTCAACCAGGTACGATTCTCCAAGTGATGATTTTTCGAATCCTCAGGTGTACCAGGATTGCTATATTGGGGAATCATCTGCCATAGATTTATACTGATTGTGATTATAGAGTCGTGAGGATCACTGACGTTATTATGTTCTTTATAAGAATTTCAACTTTGCTCAACCCTTGTGAATTATATATGTATATAGTTCGAAAGGTATACTAACACTCGATTCTGGGATTAGTGGTTCCTAGCTGCGGAGAATCTTAAGTTTCCTCGATGGCTTGATGGTTAGAGCATCGGACTAGTTATTCGGAGGTTGCGGGTTCGAGTCCCACTCGAGGAGGTACTTTTCCCAGAATTGAAAAATTGTCTGAATGCCGTGAAATTAATTTCATATATACTGATTGTATTCCATCGAAACAAACATTACAAAAATACAAATCTCTCGGAATTAGAATTGAAGAACATAAAAGATCAATTCTTCAAAGCAAGTCAACTACATTTTTCCAATCACTGTATCACTTCCAATCACTTTTTCGATTTCAATAAGACAGGAATTTTACACAAAGGTGTTAACGGCAAACGTTTAGACCTCTTGGAGTATTTGGGAATATCCTCAGCTCAAAAACAAAATCTTCCAATTGTAAACGATCAATTAGATTTCCGCCTGTCTCCACTTTCAACATCTGTTATCTAGTAATCTATAGGTACTTGTGTATATTATTTTCTCTAATTCTGTGATTATCCCGTTCATTCTTCCACATCTTGTAGAACAAAATCGTGTGAGAATATATCAGAAACGCACAGTTTTCATAGTTATATTTTATTATTATATGTTGGTACTCCGAACTTTCCGCCACGGCTTTATCTGTCAATTCATCAATTTGCCTTGAAGAAATCAGTTCTGCCAACCAACATTTTTCAATGCAAAAATCACTAAATGATATTTATGGAAATATTTAATTAATTTCAATAAAAATGCAATGAATAGAGAATAGTTATTTATAATACAAGTGCAGAAGGCATTGATATTCTTCCACGAGTTCAAAATTCAAAAACGAGCCACGAAGTGGCGAGTTTTGGAATGAACGAGTGGTAGAATGAGCCTTCTGTACGAGTATTATACATTATTTTCTCTAATTCATTGCATTTTCATTGAAATTAATGAAATATTTCCATAAATATATTTTAGTGATTTTTGCATTGAAAAATGTTGGTTGGCAGAACTGATTTCTTTAAGGCAAATTGATGAATTGACAGATAAAGCCGTGGCGGAAAGTTCGGAGTGCCAACATAGAATAATGAAATATAACCATGAAAACTGTGCGTTTCTGATATATTCTCGCACGATTTTGTTCTACAAGATGTGGAAGAATGAACAGAATAACCACAGAATTAGAGAAAATAATGTATAATACTCGTACAGAAGGCTCATTCTACCACTCGTTCATTCAGAAACTCGCCACTTCGTGGCTCGTTTTTGAATTTTGAACTCGTGGAAGAATTGCCTTCTGCACTTGTATTATAAATAACTATTATATTCAGTTTTGAGAGTGGGATGAAACCCGAAACATGCATGTCAACAACATTTTATATATTTATTTGAAAATTGTGCAACGTATAGTCAAGAGTTTTATTTATTTGCTTTTATTAATATTGAAAATACAAAGTAAATATGACAACTTCTTGAAGTGGTAAAAAACAAGATCAATAAGTAAAAAAGATCAAAAGATAACAAATTAATCAGAACATTGTCAATGAACTTTGATAAACCTAGTTATTATGTTGCCAAAAATCTAGTTGATAAATTATTCCTTCAATGTCACCCAGTATATTTTCACATATCGTCAGTCGTGGATATTAATTTTTGTCCAATACGTGAGATGTGTGAAATAGCAGATAAAATCTGTCCGACTCAACGCAATTAAGTTCCTCAGGTATATTTTCAAGGTGGGCTAGACCGTGTGTCATTCATATTGAGATGGAATTCGGGCAAGAAAAGGAAAAATTATCCTCATTGGTTCACCCTCTGCAGGTATTCACATGGGGATAAAGATATCATATGGAACCAGATAGAATCGCGGAACCGTAGTAATCTGGGATCAAGTTCTATATGGGTTCATTCCCAAAGCATACGCCCTTCCGAAAGAAGGATTATCTTGGGTTTTTGCATGAATAGAGGAATAGATGGCACTTTTTTAGTATTGGCTGTGCGGATGATTTCGGGATACGGAATCTACTGGTTTTCTTTATCGAGTGTTTTTCAAAACGCCAGCATGACTGTATCTGGTGTCCCAAATTCGTTGTCTATAGACAGGGGATCTCAGAATCCCTTTGAGATAGACAAAAATGAATGGGTATTTTCGGGATCGAGTATTGAGAGACTAAATTTGGTGAAAACGCAATCTTATAAATTCAACTGTTTTCAAGCTATACCGGGTGTCCCAAGTTATTGTAAGCAGGCATATCTCGGTTATTCGACAATATAATAAAAAATTAAAAAACTGCTATGAATAACATCAAAATACCTTACTAATGATCTATAAAACAGTTTCTTACATTTGACAGCCCTGTGGTAGCTACCCCTCACTTTTTATTTTCAAATGGCACCTCCTGTATATTGTCAGTAAAAATTGCGTGTCATTCTATCTCGAAAATTTGGAAATCGTACTTCTTTTTCTTTTTTGAATTTTCATTATTCATTACCAAGTGCAGGTATTAGCCAATTATATATTATTATTCTATTTGGAATACAACGATAGCACATACTTGGTATTTTTTTAGTAATAACAACAAAAACATTAAAATTCTGTGACTTTTCTTACGTTATTTAATTATCCTTGTAAAAATGAGATGCCTTCACCCAGGTTTGTACAAACTTCACATATGAGAAGTAGATGATTTTTTTGTTTTAAAAAACCGATGTTTCTATAACAAAAAAATTGCTTTAAATGTTTCTTCGTTTTTTGAATTGCATATAGGTATTTTGGTTGCAATTCATACATTAACAAAATGTTAATGTTTTTGTTGTTTTTAATAAAAAAAAGTATGAGCTATCGTTGTATTCCAAATAGAATGATACGCAATTTTCATTAACAATATACAAAAGGTGCCATTTGAAAATAAAAAGTGAATGCTAGCTACCTGAGGGCTGTCAAATGTAACCTCTTTATATATCATTGGGAAGGTACCTTTGTGTTACTCAAAGCAATTATTTATTTTTTTTATTTGGCGAATAAGCTAGATATTACGATAACTTGGGACACCCGGTATAAGGGAAAATTGGAAAATGGCGTGAAATGATAAGTTCTCATGACTTCTCTATTACTGGTGTTATAAGCATGAAACAAAATTGTTCTACTGAAATTTTTTCAGTAGAATCCATCAATCATATTCAATGAAGAGACTCATTTTCACTTCGAAGGCTACGTTAATAAGCATAATTGTCACATTATTGGGGATCGGAAAATCCAAGAATGATTGTTGAATTAATAGCCTCTCTATCCTCAAGGTGTCACTGTTCGATGCGGTTTTAGGGCTGGTAGTTTGATTTGACCTCACCTCACAAACAACGAAACAATCTCAATTTTACATGAAAAGTTTTCTGGTCGTCTTTTTCCTCGAATAGGTGATCACAATTGGCCACCGAGATTTTGTGATTTAACACCTTTCGACTTTTTCTTTAGGGCAATGTGAAAAATAAGGTCCACAATCGATTCAAGACCTTGAGAGGGATTACCACTACGTGGCTTTGCGCGTATCAGTCAAATATTAGGTATTCATTAATTTCCCCTCTGGCGCTTCTGGGATGACAATACTTAGTACGGTGATGAAGTTGTACATTCCCTTCATCTTCTTTCTCTTTACGAAGCATATAAGTAGAAGGCAGCACTGTACGACGGTCGATTATTTTTTTCACAAAATTATAGTTTTACTTCTTTCATAATGATTTTTCTGTAGATTTTTTTTAACGAATATTTTAAAAATATATCATGTCTTTATACATTGAACATTTCAATTCTTTTGCGACAAACAAAAAGTTATCAACATTTTTTTTTCGTTCGCAAATTAAAAATATTGTCTTTCTACAATGTATAGATAATTGATCAAAAAAATTTTTTGAAAACCCCATGAAAATCAGTGGTTGTAAAAGAAAAATTCTAAAATTTCGTTTTGATCTGAGACAGGGACGTATCTAGGGCGTGGCAAAGGTGGCATTTGCCACGGGTGCTAGGTCCGCAGGGGCGCCGAAACATGTTTAAAAAAAATAAATGTTGGAGCACCAGGCGAAATAATTCGAAAGATCACAACTCGGTTTTCATGTATACGCCTTGCAACAAGCGATGCCGAGGAGTCTGGAAGCATTTAAAATATTGCTAGTCTTCTTTAGAATTTGCGTACTAATCACAAGATCAGCAAAACGAAAATATATGACTTGAATTATGAACAAAAAAATATTTTAAGAAAATATAATAGATGAAAAAAAATCGTCGAAAATGGGGTGTGGTGTCTAATATATTGTCAAAGGCGCAATAGTACCTAGATACGGCTCTGATCTGTGGTGGTATTCTCTCTTGAAAATGTGGAATAATCGAGGACATACAACCGCAAATGTGCGAATTGGTCATGGGAAATTGCATGAGATGAATTTGGTGGTGGAACCATAGCCGTGGCGGCCATTTGGCTGGTATCGTTTCCACCATTAATGGCGTACCTTCTTCTTTACAATGAATTAAATAAACATCCATTGATCCTCTTGAAATACACTGTTTTCTTCTCAAAATGAAACCTCTTATTGGAAAACCCAGTATTTATATTTTCTGATAGCTATAAGGGTCGGCGTTTGGAGTGAAACAGTGAAGCGTCTGTTTCAGGCGCCTCTATTGGAGGAGCGGCAATTTAGCCCAGTTTGCGGCCGCCTTTTCATATCCTTAAAAAAATATAGTCTTGATTCTTAAAAACAACATGAAGTTGATCCGCTCCGCTGAGTTTATCAACATTCCCTGCAATAAAAATCTCCAAACCATCTTTACTAAGCCGCCTGTTCAATAAATAACACATGGCAACCCAACCAATATAAGTAGCATTGCCCATTACTCCAATTGAAAGAGGGATGAAATGTATTTCACAACGACGAAAAACAACACTAATTTCGCTTTCGAATTATGTGGAAGTTGTTTACACATTCAACTTATGGAAAATTCCTACGATTCTGCATTCGAAACTAGTTACTGTTAAATGCCAAATGTTTTCAGCGGAACACATGTTTTTAATCCTATTTAGTTTTCGAAGCTTTGCATGCCCTACCGCCCTTTGTATCTGGTATTATGATAGGTAATCTTTCATCGATCTTACGATCGATGTGTATTGTGAAAGTGAATATCAGATATAGGATTACTTATGCATTGTTCATCGGCGTCGTAGAAATCCTGGAATAAATCAAGATACCTACAGCGTAAGTAGCTGTTTTATTTAATTCAAAAACCTTAAAAAACACGGCATAATATTATATATTATGATATTTCAATGTTCTTCATTCACTAGATTTTATTTTTTTTAAGCACGATTAGTAGATCGTTCTAGTAAGTTATGTATTTTCATTGGAGCAGGAGATGTTTTTTGGTTAGGGGGGGGTTATGGAGGTGGTCATGTTGTTATTGTTACTTTTTCACAGCAGGGGCGCCAAAATTGCTGACGCCGTCCCTGAAAGCTTTTATGACATGACCCCGAGGAAGGAAATTATTAAAAGGTGATTTTTATTTGGTAATGCACACTCAATACAAAAACATTAGAATTCGGTTTTTATTGAACGCTTGTTGAAACGTACGTCAAGCTTGTACGTCCGTGGCGGTCTTTAGGGACGGCGGAGTGACGCACGTTGAGGTTTATCGTTGTAGGAAGGAGCACCGGAGCACCTTACCTCGTCCTCAATTCCAGCGAACAAGAGCCTCGTGGCAGATCGTGCCCGGTCGTTCAGTGACGAGCGTGCGTTGTACGGGGCAATAAGCGCTCGAGGAGCGTAGCAGGCCTAGAACCCCGGGCTTGGCTTCACGCAGCAGCACTTGACTAGTTACAAGTTTTGCCGGATCTGATGTCGAGATGATCTGTACACCATCCAGTTCGTACATCCGTCGTCGAATTGTCAGCAATTGCCAGGGCGATTTTCGTGTCGTTTGTCCAATCGGACATGGAACGGAAGGCGAACAGCGCCTGCTTCATTGAACCTAGTCGGCGATTCAACACGAAAACACTGTCTTTCCATTGACTATTGACATTTGCGATACGTTCGTAGTAAACATTATTGTGATTGCGTGAGTGAATACTACGCTATTCGGTTTCAGTGTCTGGTCTACTTCGCTTCGGATCCCCAAGTGGCGTACGGCGAAGCCAGTCACCTTTCGGAAATATAGGTTAGTTGTAATGATTTCTTCCTTCTTATCGCTTCATTTAGGCTGTGTGTCAAGTTTCCCTATCAGTTCTAATTCGGGTACTGCAATCTTATCTCTCATGTGTGTGTTATTTATAAAATGTTCGCCCGAGTAATAGTTCATTGATCGAAAAAAATTGCACCGATATCGGCACTGTGCATCCTGCAATATATCGCAGCTGATGATACTCGAGCACTGATCGTAAATCTTCATTGCCGTTTTTGCTTTTACGATCAGACCTATTTCGGTTCATCTCACGTTATCAAATAAACAAGCTGCTGTACGGAGTTAACCTATTTTTTTTTATATTTGCATATGATGAACTTGAATAAATAGGAATGTTGAGGCAGAACAAATATTTGCCGCTGAATTTTGATAGGGAATATTGTTTTTCTCATATCTTACGATAAAAATTTTGCTGTACGAGGTTACCCTAGTGAATATTTTCAATACTTATTTCGAATATTGAATCAGTATTTCGTAACTATTCTCTGTAAGTTGGATCATAACGAAATAGAAAAAAAAAACAATGAAGCAAACTCAATTGGACGACATTAGTACAATTTCATCAGTGATCTTCAACTGATTCGACTACTGATAAAGTAAATCGGATATCTACAATATTCATTGTTATTACCGAAAATTTTGAATCGTATAACTATTGATTTTTTTAAGCTGCATACCCATTCTCCTATATTTATATATTTTTAAAGAATTGTACTTATAGCTCGGGAGATCCAATGAAAACATTGAAGTAGGTCTGATGTTTCTTATAATCTGGGAGTGTTCATATTCTTTTGAAAACTAATACCTACCTACTTCGAAATATATTACGGAAAAAAATAATGAATACACATATTTCAAAATCTTCTGGCTATATTAAGTCAATTTCTAGTATCATCTTGATAATAAAATAATTTTAGTAAGTACTTGAAATAGTGTATTTTGTTAATTCGATTGATAAGCTTCAATTCATCATATATGTACTTATTAAATACCTACACAGTTTAGATCTTAATATAATCACATATATTATATTGTTTGGTTGTCTGCCATTAATTTTTTCGATTTGATATCTCACCTTCAATCTGGGAGTTCATATAGTCTTTAAATGGACGGATTTTTCGCTCAAAAGAGAAATATAATTATTTTATTTTTCTCTTTATTCCAGATCTTTTATTTGAAAAAAATAAGTCTTCCTTTGAACTGCATTTATTAAAAACCAGTTATTAGCAGGTCTTGATTCTGATAATTCAAGAATTCTATAGGTATATTAATTTAGTTCGACAGCAAAAAACTATACAACCGAAGTTGATACATTTTTTTGCTGAAATAGGTAATCACGAGGGTTATCATTATATTTTAACTAAATTTTGGTAGAAGGAATATACCTCGGAATATTTTGAAGGGAAAAAAGTGCCACAATATTCTTCCCTCGATATTTCGTGAGTTATAACGTTTTAAGTGCTAGCTTAAATTCAGAGATAATATTGAGATGGAATTAACTTATCATTATTGCAGTAATGGTCGATAATAAACATGGATTATTGAAAATGTTGAAGGAGAATGGGAGAAAGTCCGATCAATAAAATAATGTCATTAAAAGTAATTTCATTTTTCACCCGCCTATTCGATTTTTGGGAAATTATTATCCTTAAGAATGTACATGGCAAAACATTGAGAATAAGGTATTAAATCACACTTGTAATTTCATGGGAATAGTGTAGAAACTATCAGCTCATCGATACACCTAATTGATCGATTTCTAGATAAATAGAGTTGGTGAATCTGATTTTTTTTGACTATATCTATCTGGTCTCCTGAGACTGTGCGGCCTTTTAGAATCTCAAAGCTTTTTCATTGTAGCAGAACCTACCACTATTAATATTTAACACAAGCGTGATCAATGAAATGAGAGTTGATAGAATCTCTCATTTTTAGTAGTTAAATCTAAACCCACGTGGTCATAAAAACAATAAATAAATCATTTTCGGGATTTTACATTTCATTGCATCAAAGATATGATGCTTTGATATCAATTGAACTAATGAGCAATATTTTTCGAATGGATTGATTTGGGATTTGATAAAATGGTGAAGAGTCTGGGCGGTATTGCATTCAAAGAATTTTGTGTTTTTTTTTCGAAAATTATTTTGCTTACGGACAGTAAGAGTTTATTCAACAATATCTTCATCTGAAAGATATATATTTGAACAGAGCCATATAGCGCGCAGAAATATATCAATCAAGTGTAACTACATAATCGATTCAATAAAACATTCTGGCATGGAAGGATGTTCAATCAAAGGTCGTTTTGAATGTCTAACTATTAAATTAGTTATTGGCAAATCCGAGGGCAAATCAGATACATCATTGGCAGGTAATCGTTATCTCAAGATTCCCGAGATTAAAAAGCTAATCTTCTCAGGTTTTGTCCTTATTAGGTGGTCTTCAGAAGATTTATTCCAGTATTGAGTATCATCATGAACTTGAATGCACGTGTTACGCATATTAAAAGAATGGAATACATTTTTTTCTTTCAAAGGTTCCCTCAAGAGGAAAGAAATCATTAGTCAAAATGCAGTTTCCTTTGAACCCGAATGGGAAGTTTTTGTCGATAAAAGTTCTGCCTCTCAATAAAATTATCTTTGTTTCTCCTAGTGCCGAAAGCGGATCAAAGCAAAAAATTCAACTCGGGCCGAATTTTTTTCAGTATAAAGGGAGTTCAATTGCAAGGTCCTTTTTTGTGATCTTGTTCTAGGGAACAGATGGCTATTTTTACAAATTTTTAGTGGACATGTTCTTCACAGTTGAGATCGATTCGAAAAATTGAAGGGTGAATAATACATTCCTGCTTGCCATATTCAAATTGAAAATATTGAATGTTGAAAATATTAATTATTTCACTATTCTGCATCCTTTATGTCTTTTTGGCGATTGTATTACCCACAAAAATGTATGTATATACTATTAACTATTGTGTATTTTTTCATTGTGGAAATAGTTATTTTCATATTTAGAGCGGAAAGTAGTACAATATAAAAAACTAAATAAATTTTCAATCATCGAATATCGTCACCAAAGTGTATTTGGATTGAGTTCTTTATTCAGATTAACATAGTACCCCAAAGGTACTTCCTATTTAAAACTGCCAAAAAATGAGCATATTGTCCCTCGTAGCTTTCTCCATATTTTTCAGCTAATAGTTGCTAATTTAGCTGCTTCCAAAATATCTTCTGGTAGCTCCTCATCAGATGAATACATTTGTTGTTTTTTGAATAATATTCGAAAAAGAATTTCATAAGGATTTTGGCGAGTATTCGTTTTGACACATTGACTAACCGGTTTCTATGGAAAATCATAGACTATAACTAAAATGTCTAAAATACTGGTGTATTCACTGATTATATGTGGTGTGCTTACTTACTCTTGGAAAACCTTGCCTTCTTGGATTTCAATGGATTGGTTCCATTTTCACTTGACTTCCGCATCGTTTCTTATGGCGGCGCTAACGTCGTCTTTCTGTTATTGTCGTTTTGAGGTTAAATCGACAATGAACTACTTTTGACAGAAAATATGGAAATTTTGAAAATATGCCGTTGATTGGTTAATTCTTCGTATAGCGCCACCTTAAGGAAAAAAAGGAAAAATGGTCCCATGCCGAGCTGAGTCGCCAGAATTATCTTGAACAAAATCTAATCGATGAATATACCAATATTTTAGACATCTTAGATATTGTTCACGATAATTCCGACGACTCGACTCGGCATGGGTCGCTTTTCCCTTTTTTTTCCTTAAGGTGGCGCTATACAAGGATACTTTGAAATATTTAACTAAAGATATAAGTAGGTAGATCAAGAGATTTCATTTTAAAGGTATAAATTATTATTCGCAAATTCAAAGGATATCTACCAAACTAGTGCTTGAAAGTAACTTTTCCGCACTAGTGCGGGAATGTGACACTTTCTGTGTCGAAAAGAATGCGGGAAAGTATAGATATTTAGGACCGGTTGTAAAAAAAAATTGTTTTTCCTTGATTCAGAATAAGTCCGTTAGAACAGCAGCTCCGTTCTACTCCTTTAATTTTTCCAAAAAATAACAATAACGGAATTTACTTAAGGATATTATAAGTTTCACGAAAATTTGATGGCACCAGAACAAACATATGCTTTCGAGTTATTGAATAAATAATTAAATAAAGAGTTATGGCTGCATTAAAAATTACGAATGTCGGGATTGTGATAAAAAAAGATTTTAGGGCTTCTAGCTAACCCAGGTATTGACACATTCATTCTTAACTACTAGATCATCTTGGGAAACATGAAATGTGGATTACATTCAGTTAATCTCTTGAAGAAAATTGAACTGATACCAAAAATATGCTGGTTCTTCATATTGCGGATTAATTCTGGATAATTTCATTGAAATAAGCATCATTTCAAAGAATTATTAAAAGATATCTCAAGGAGTTAGGTCTGATGATTCCGAATATGATTCATCTGATTTTTGCCAAAATATCGATAAATTAATATCTAAAAGTGCTAGTGTATAGTCGTAGTGCAGTGAAGTAATAAAACGTAATAGGATAAAATGCATTCACACATTTCAGTCACTGAATACTAAGTAGGTAATACTTATATTGTTTGGATTCTGGTATGTGAAACTCATCCATAATTGTCAAAGTTATGCTGGAAATGCCTCAAAACATTTTATCAGCGGGTATCTTAATGATGTCAAATATGTTTACAAGTTTTTTTTATCAAAAATGCAATAAATTAAGTGCTGCCTTATTTATGGCAACTTTGAGGTATTCTCATATCAGCAAGGAAGAACTTGCAACTCTATATCAACGCAAAATGCTCTAAACCAGAAATAATTAATGTTGAAAACCAAAAATTACATACGGTAACCACTATTAAATTTATAGGGATGGATATTGATGAATTCATAAATTGAGAAACACATCTCACAAATATTGAGCAAATACTGAGCTGCGGTATAATTTTTTGGAAAATAACTCTTAAATACGATCAGGTTTTTTTGAGCAGGAAAATAAGTTGTCAGTTGAAATTCCCAAAATAGGTTTATTTTTCACGAATTATGTAATATTGAACTTATATCGCCAAAAGGTGATGACAATTGAACCGCCAAACTCAAATAATTAAGATTTTTGAAGAATCCAAAAATAATTTTCAAGTTCTGTATTATGGACATACGAGTAGACTTCCTATGACGACATTGTTCCGAAAAAAAACTACCTGAGGGTGGCAACAACCCTAACATTTTTTAATGGGGAGGAGATGTTGGATGTGGTATAGTTGAGAAGTTTGTTGTGTAACACAGTAACACAATTGTCATCTCTGACCTTTAAAAAAATAGTGGGGTTGCCACTCTCAGGCGGTTCTTTCGCAACAATGTCGTCATAGGAATGTTTCCTTCCTTATACGGAACTTGAGCATTTTTTTCGGATTCTTCAAAACTCTTAGGCTCTTGAGTTTGGACGTTTCAACCAACATCACCTATTGACGGAAAGTTCAATATTACATTATTTCGTGAATAGTGAACCAATTTTGAATATATTTACTGGGTTGTGCACAGAACATTAATAACTCTCAAACTAACCATTACTCGATATTTCTTTCCTCCTCAAAAAAATGTTGGAGGTTGATGCCACCTTTATGGGGATGGTTTTTTCGGAACAAACAAAACAGAAGTTGCCTTTTTTTTTAAATCTTCGAAAATTCGAGTTCTGGGGGGGTCCAATTGTAGTTGTGACACCCTGTATGTATGTTGAATTGAATAAATTCACTGCGAAAAATGAAATAGCCTTCTACCCCCTATTTGACAGTGTCAGGCTACGATGTCTATAAACCTGGTGAATGCCCTGATTAGATTTTGTTTTGCCAATTTTAAGAGTATTAGTTAGGCTTCGTTAAGTCAACTGTAGGTTGCGCTATTAACAAATTATGACAGATTCTTGTTATTTCAGATAATTTAATTTTTTCTGAGTAGTAAATGTTTTGTGAATCTGCAGAAAGCAGATGTACCAAATGGATATGACTTTTCACTGTTATCTTCTTGAAATTCCTAGGAAAAACAAATATTCGCCAGCTGATCATTCCTTGCACTTTTCTTTGTACACGATGCACTTCAAATTATACAAGATATATAATATAAAAACAACTACTTCATTAAAATTCACTTACATGAAAAAAATTCGAAAAACTTTAGTGCTATCGTATTTTTCCTGTCATTAGTGGATTTTATATTTTCTTTCGCCACAGTAACATTCTGCACATTTTTTTTATAACGAGAAGTTAATGAAATACATATTACAATCGTTTATTATAGGTCCACAGGAAACTGATCCTTGAAGTTCATCTGTTCATTTGATACTTGATACATGAATAAAAATCAACGAAAAAAAGATCGAAATGACAAGTATGACATTGCGGCGCCGCCACAAAATAAAACTAATATTCTCAATTTCGTCGATTGTCATTGCATTCAAAAATTGACGAGTACATACACCTCAGAGTAATAAACATAGATAGAGGGAGCATATGTCATTTTCAGTAAGCAAATTTTGACCCCAACATATCAAATTTGACAAGTAGTGCGCGGAAATGATAACATATCAGTGATACGATATTTCACTCAATTCGCGAGTTTCTGCACAAAGAATGCACTTCTTATGTCCCATGGTGAATCAACGGTTCATGTCAACTCCAAATATATTAAAATAAATACCTAAATATATCAGAAATTCAGAAAACAAACTTCAATCGGGCCAAACGAAGTGGAACAAGAGATGACACTAGGAGGGCAAAAGTTGTCGAACCTTGGATTTCAGCAGGTAGATACAGAAAATATTAAATATTCTGCTCACTATAAATTCGACAATTAGGAAAAATATCGGATTCCAAATAGTTAACTTTGCATATTTAATCGGGAATCACTCAAATAAATATATTTTATTCAATATAATATACATTCATAACGATATAGTAAAATTGTGCATTAGAAAATATATCACAATCCGACAAGGTAATCTAACCATTTTAGGGACATGTAAAAATTGCGTATACTCCCTCTATTTATGTTTATTACTCTATGGCATAGGTACACCATGTTTTAAGTTGTCTTATTTCCAATGACTTTTCTATGAAATTTCCAACAAGATCGAAACCACCGTCTTGCTTTTTGATGATCAATATTCCCGATGGAAATCCGAAATATTCACCACCGTTCCATTGTTGCAACGTCCCAATTCATTTCCGCCTTCATTCCCTTTCACTTCCTGAACGTTCGGAAGGTCAAAGGCCTCCTACGAATACGTTCATTTGAACTCTGGCGTAAGTTAGTCCGGCCGTAATCACTTTTCTGTGCTCAGTGGGTCAGACCGCTAGAATAAATTAGCGCGACGAAAGCCCCCAATTTCCATCAGGAGGTGATTGTTCGGGGATTATTTTTGTTTACATATTTCCTTTTGGGAAAACGGGAATGCTTGAGTCGCATCGAAGCGGCCGTGAAGGAATTGCACATCATTAGGGTATAATTAGGATGGCGTTGAAAGGTCAGCGAGCTTCGGATTCTATGATCAAGAATGGCCTCAGCATCTGGCTATTTCGGTTTGTTATTATTTATAAATCTTTGGCGTTGTTCTAGAGAAAAATATTTTTTGTTACTTACAGGATGTTCTCAAATTGGAGGTACAAACGAAAATGACAGATTCCTCGGATCATTTAAAAAAAAAAGTCCTATAATCATGGGCCCATAAATGCTTTGTTTTCGTGATACAGAGTGTTAAAGTTTGATTTTTTTTCACGTTTTTTTTTTCTCATAGCACCTTCCGTTCACAAGATATTTAACTTAAATTTGGCATAGATTATCCAATTTGAAGATTTCATCATGTGATATGCTAATTTTGAATGCAAATCTACAGGGTGATATTTTTCTGGAACAGTGCTGGCTTCTTTACTCCAGAACTTTTTTGTAGGCAACTGGGTAGTTTGGAAAAAAATGTAAAAAGACACTTTGATCCAGTACTAGACTTTTTGATTTCTTGTAAGGAAAAATCAAATTATTATAAAGATCCGTTTAGTAAGCTGTGATAAATCAATAACTTTTGTTACTTATTTCCCCAATATATAGTGAATATTAATGAAGATTTGATAAACTGGTATAATCATCACAATAAAAAGTAGTACTACACAAGACACACCCTGTATCCAAGATACATACTGTTATCCAAGACACCTCATTTTCCTTTGTATCTCTAATTTAGGAACACTCTGTATCACTTTGTTAGCTCTTCGATCTGATGTATGTTTATGAACGAAAAACGACTGAGGGTTACGCATAGAGTAATAAACATAGAGAGTGTTTTACATGTCCCCAACATTAGATTAACTTGTCGGATTGTGATTTATTTTCAAATCCACAATTTTACTATATCATTATGAATGTATATTATATTGAATGAAATATTTATTTGAATGAATACCGATTAAATATGCAGATTTGAATATTTGGAATCTGATATTTTTCTTAATTGTCGAATTTAAAGTATGCAAAATATTCAATATTTTCTGTATATACCTGCTGAAATCCAAGGTTTGGCAACTATTGCTCTCCTAGTGTCATCGGTTGTTTCACGCCATTTGGCGCGCTTGAAGTTTGTTTTCTGAATTTCTGATATATTTTTGGTATTCCTCTCAATATATTTTGAGTCGATAAGAAACGTTGATTCACTATGGGACATGAAAAGTGCGTTCTTTGTGGAGATACTCGCAATTTAGTGAAATATCGTATCACTGATATGTTTTCATTTCTGTGCGCTTCATGTCAAATTTGATAGTTCATGTTGGGGACAAAATTTGCTTACTGAAAATGACATATGCTCCCTCCATCTATGTTTATTACTCTGAGGGGTTACGTAATATGGCCGTTCGAAATTTTGTTTTCCTGTTCATATTTCAAAACTTCAGATTCGTTTCAGACGAAAATTTTCAACTAGATGCAAAATAGCAATTTCAAGCTACGTGCAACATTGAACGTTGATCGCAAAACCTAAACCATAGAAAATCCAAAAAGGATACCTATTTGAAAAAATTTCCCAATTTTCCTGACCACAAAGCCGACGAAATTTTAATTGTTATTGATGTAAAATAACAATTTCAGGCTTTATGCATAATTTTTAACTGATCATACCATGAGAATCATAGAATATTCAAGAAGAATTTTGGAAAAGAAATTATAATTATTTCTATGACAACAGAATGATGATGAGATTTTGCGTGTATACAGGGTGAGTTTTATCCAAGGAAGGTCTCATTTATCTCGAAAACAAATCTCATGATTTTATAGATTTTGGTGTGCAAAAATATTGTTATTCCCGAAAAAGGAAGGATATGACAACAATGTGAATACCACCGTAACCAGTAACCACCCTAATGTTGACCATATCACAAGATCCTCGCACACCAAAATCTATAAAAATGGTGCGATCCGTTTCCGAGATAAATGAGAACTTAACCGCAACATTCGAGATCTGACATTTCGTTAAAGAGGCATAGTGTTTACCGCTGACCGGAAAGAATTTAATTCTAGGTACTATCATTCCTAAATTGAAATTAGAAAATTACAGATAAAAATATACAGCAGATATTATGTCAGGGCAAAATTCAATGAAGAAGGAAAGTAAGACTTTGAAAGTCAGTGTACCCTTTCAACATCCTTACAACATAATCGGAGAGAACCGGATATCTCCAGAAACTTCTCCCTACATGCCAAATGTGTGGTTCAGAATACCCAAGAAAGAGGATATCCCATACCAGAAGAAACAGATGCCATAATTCATACTTCCAAATCTATTTTTTCCCACGGGCTATTCTCTGGACCGGATGTGAGCTTTGTTAGAAAAAAACTGAGGAAACTTTCTATTTCACCGAACCGCCAGAGGGTTTGCCACTAGAGCTGATGACCTTATTTTCCACTAGAGAGATCGATATTTATGCACGGATGATAGATCGGGTTTCGCTGAATGGAAGTGAAGTTCCAGGAACGTTTTCTTATCTAGCCACCGTATCTGTCTTGGAGTTCATAGCGCTAATTCTCCTCCGAGTTTGTTTTCAGCTCCCCATTTATTTCCCTCTTTGGAGGTCGCATCAGCTTTCTGAACGCTGGAAATAAATTGGAATTCTGGTGAGAATGTGAATATATTTTTATTTCATGTTCGTTAATAGATCGGCGAAGATCTCAACGTTGATCATTGAGTTGATTTAGGTTTTCTGTAAGAGGCTAGTTGCACTGCGCTTGTGCGTTTGACTGATCACAATAACAAATATATACTCTACAGGGTGTTTCAAATTCGACTGCCTATATTAGGTTTCTGGAGAACAGGGCCTATTTGAAATCTGAAAATTCGGAATATGTGATATTGTTCGTGATTTCATATTCAGCTGAAATAATTTTGAAGCTCCGGCACTTTCGGTTATTGAAGAAATGAAAAAAAAATATTAGGAAAAAAAACTTTTTTCCTTCATTTTATTTCTTAGATATCATCAAGGTTTCCATCACTAATCCCTCAAATCATTGCGTTAGTTCTAATGGTTTTCAAAATATACAAATAAAACTGAAAAAAAAGGGAATTTCCACAGCCAATAGTATTCGAATTATTTTCACTATAAATATCTCCTATTCTATCTCTTGAACTTGAGAAATATCACAAGGTGTTTCAAATATCGTGCCAAAAATTCTGAAAAAAATTAGATCATAACTTTCGATTTTCAAATTAGAAACCTATTTTTTTAATGCGTTGGATCTCACGAACAACGGTCAGTGTTAAAAATGACTATGCCCCAAATTCAATAATTCGAGAGTTATTCGAGATTTTATGAATTTATGTTATACGTAGGGCCAATTTCATCCAATTTGTTTCAAAGAAATATTCTATGAGCATAAAGATTGAAATATGTAATTATTCTATTAGTGACAGGTGTATTCATTATTAAAGGTAGTAGAATATAATTTCACGAAATGAATCTCCGCTATTCAAATAATGAAATATTGGATCTATTCATATTTTCGGTGGATGTAACAAAATTGTTGGTAGGACTGGTCGAACATTCAATAAAAAATATCCACATTTACCTCCGATTAGGAAGAAGATATTTCTAACTACCTTTTCCTCACAAAGAGAAAATTTTCAAAAATTTCAAATGATTGTTATCGGTCGAATGAGAAATAGTATATTCTAAAACAAGTTGCAGAATGGGCTCCTATTCCAACACGAATGCGAAATTCGAAAACGAGCGACGAAGGAGCGAGTTTTGGAACGCATGAGTGTTGGAATTGCCTTCTGCAACGAGTATTAGACGATATTTTCTCTATTTCAGTCAAGTTTTGCGAAATATTGTCGAAATTCAATGAAAAATTCAGATTATATATCCTAGTGACTTTTGTATTGTATCTTGGCAGTTGGTGTGACTGTTACGAAAATTGACAGATTACGGAATTCGAATATGAATCGTATGTTTCGAATTTAGACATAATTTACAATTATACATTAAATTCGTGAATTATGTCTGACGAAATCGATTGAACACTACCTGAATTATGAGAATTTGCGAATTTGTAGCAAATCATTTCTCTATATCCCCAAATTATATTATATTGACAATTATTGACGTTTGTTGAAATTTGATAGGATTGGAAGTCAGCATAGACAACCACAAAACGAAAAATATATCTGAAAACGATGCTGTAATGAGTTCATTACAGCACTGTTTTTTAGAACTGTAATGAACTCATTACAATACAGAAATAGAGAAATACTGTTATTGAAGGCATCAAATGGTAGCTCCTAAAGTTCAAAATTTTTTGAATGTAAATGAATTTTATTTTAACCCAATCGTAAAATAGACTACAATTTTAATTTGTTGTTGCTTAAGTCTGAAAAAAAATTGTCAACCCATTTCGATTGTTGCAAGATCTGTCAGAAGATAGCGGATTTATGTTTCTGTTTAGGGGGTGTAATGGATATGAAAATTCTTAAATAACAAAAGTAAAATATGAATAAATTTCGAATAGATAAATAGCAAAATGAAATAAATAATATAGTTGAGTAGGTATGCCATTAAAATTAAATGAAAATACTCGTATATTCCCAATCAACAATATCTGCTCAACATGGAAATAATAGAAAAAATAATTTCTTTTCAATTATCATATCAATAATGAATGAAACAAAAAACATTATGCATATACAAAAACGGAATACATATAATAAAGCATTAAAAAAAATGGCTAACTTTGTGGAGAACTTGTTAGTCAAATGAACCGCTGACTCTTAGGCTAAACAACCGTGACGTCATGCCATTGCTATATATAAATATGCAAAAATAAATATATAACTACTATCGATACCAAATTTTATTCATTTACCTCCAATAGTTTCAATAGTTTTCACTTGACAACGAAATGACGCATTTTTTGAGCGTTAGTTATGGATCCTAAGTAACAAGGGTTCTACCAAATTTCAATATTCTTTCTGAATTATTATCAGAATAAAAAAAAAATAGTTTGAACTTCCCCCTATATTTTTGACCACTTATTCTGGGAAACCCTGTATATTTGTTTGATAATTGCCATTTATTTCATGAGCTGTTCTTCTGAAGATTGTGATTTATTCCATGAGATGTACAGAAATTAACGAGTCATAGTGTAATAGTAATTTACGTAACAAGTCCGGAAAATAGGGTTTTTTGGACGAATAGACAAAAAACCATTTTCGGGCGTGTTGCGTACAATATTTTTTCGGCAACAGAATAACAAATCAATGAGACGACACATTTCATTTATATACATTTAAAATTCTTATTTAAAAAACATGCAAATTGTTCACAACTAACTTTATATTCATCGGTTGCTATGGTAATGATCAACTGCATTTATTAAATATATGCCTAATAAGATTTTCATATTCACAATGACTCAAATGACGTGATTCTTTTCCGGCCTAGTCCGGGAAGTACGTACTTTCCGGACTAGGCCGGGAAATGCTACTTTCTCAGAGAAAAAGCGGTTGCCGAAAAAATTTGTTTTCTGTTCTGATTAAGTTTTTAATTTATTATAATCAGCTTTGATTCGCTAAAAAACGCTAAGTATATTTTGTTCATAAAATGAGTACAGACCTAATGTACATATCTCCCTCACTTTATGTAGGTATTTGCCGAGGAAATATTACAGCAAAAAGTGGCCTTATTCCATTCGTCGAAAGAACGAATCACAATAACGAGTCTGAATCCTCATAAAATCCAAATTAACGGAATCGCAACGCTGAGAGATATTAGGCTCAATTTTATTCGCATTTCGCATTATGCTTTCAGCTCGTTCGTGCATTTGTCAATAGAACGTCACAGCACCTTGGGGTGTTTCATCCCCATCGCGTTTGGGAGAGAGGTCAAAGACCGTCGAGCTACTGCCGCTCGATATGGGTTTCCGTTTCTATGCTACTCCACATGAAAATCGATTGAGCTACAGGGGATCCATATGGATGAGTAAAAAAATGAATTTCCACGGTTTTTCATGTTTCAAAATTGTTCTCCATAAAGGAGTCCAAATTCGTAGATTTTTTGGAGTTTCTCGGTTATTAGTAGAGATGAAGCTATGCGAGTTTTGTGACAACATACAGGGTGTCCCAAAAAGACCACGTCAAACGAAAACGGAATGTATATCAGAATGTGCTCTATCTGATGTGAAAAAATCGTTTTCATGAAAGTCTCACATTTAAATGTTTATCGAAAATTTCTGTGGAAAACTGATTATGTCACCTTTTCCCCAAAATCATTCATTCTGCACACCCTGCTGAAAATAATCAATGAATTCATTAATTAAATGTTGATACACTGTGTCCGTAAAGTATGGATTAATTCATTTTTAGCTAAACAGACCATTTTAAATAATAATCCTGAAACACGTCGATTTTTTATTTTAATTTACCATATTTTAAAATAATAATCTAATATACAGGGTGAATTACATGCGAGTAATGCCGTCACCGTTTTTTTTTTTAAATGAAACACCCCCATTTTGTCTCAATTTTCCGATTACTCTAGCTGAGCTGATTCCAAGAATGTATCACATGTTGATTCCAATTGGTACAGGGTGGACTAAAATACAATAGTTTTGTGTGTATTCATAAAGTAACGCGTAACAGTCTTCATTAGTTAAATTAACAATATTATTAAAAATAGTTATTGTCTAGCGGCAATTGGTTTGAATGTAACACCCTGTAGTTTGTTACATTTTTAGATTAATAAAAATGAGCTGTTTCCAATCGTGTTTGGTACTTGTGGTCTAGCACAATATGCACAAAATTATTTCTTATTTTTATACATTTTCATTAATCTAAAAAATGTAAAAAACTACAGGGTGTTACATTCAAACCAATTGCCGCTAGACAATAAGTATTTTTGATAATATTGTTAATTTAACTAATAAAGAATGTTACGCGTTACTTCATGAGCACACAAAAAAATTGTATTTTTGTACCAATTGGAATAAACATGTGATACATTTTTGAAATCAGCTCAGCTAGAGTAGATAATCGGAAAATAGAGACAAAATGGGGGTGTTCCATTTTAAAATAATGACGGTGTCTGTGAGACTTTCATATAAACGATTTTTTCACATCAGGTAGAGCACATTCTGATCTACATTCCGTTTTCGTTTGACGTGGTTTTCTTGGAACCCCTGATGTATACAGGCTGTCTCTCTCCTTGAGACTCAAAGATAACATTGAAAAAGGTTTCTGGCCGAAACGTATGTATTTGTATTTTTGACTGTGATAAGAACCACAATGAAAATTTTAGTAAAGGACCATCCCTAACAATCAAATTCTCAACAGATCAGATTATAGAAATCAGGGGATAAATAAATTTCAATGAATAATAATATTGGATTTTTTTCTTTTAAAAAACAATATTTGATGTAAATCTCTGTGTTCACATCAATTCGCACAATACTGTAATTCTTAAACGAATAGTGTTAGGGCAATTTGCAATACTGATTCAGATTACCTACCTGTAATGCACTGAAAGCATTTACAGTTAATTATGAAACACCCTGTATATGAAGATCTTTGAATATCTGCTCCAAAATTCATATTCAGAATTCAAATTATGGAGCCAATATTTCCAATTTTTACTTTATCAAGGTGTTATCACCGGATATACCAATTAAACATAATATACATGTTTTATCTTGGAATTTTAGTGTTCACTCAATTCTGGTATGGAAGAATACGATCAATGAATTCATTGAATATTTAGTTATAAATAACGATTACTTCTTGAAGTATTTCATGAGAATTCCATAATTCATTCGATATTTTCATCCATGAATGATTAAAATGTTTCTGTCATCATTCATTACTGAAAAAAGTGAATTAACATAATTGAAGGTTGTTCCAATGTTCAATTTGCTAATTTATCTGTTAAACAAGCTCCAAAACCTTTTAGATTTTCAATGGAGTAATACTCATTTTGTATGTTGTAGCAAAAACATTATATCATTTAACAATTTTGGTTTACCTATTACTTGAACACATCTATGATCAAAAATTTAATTGTATCATATTTTAAACTACTTTTCGTCAATTAAACAAAAGAGGTATTGAAAGTTCTGCATAGATCAATTTTTTTCGATTTCTCGCATTCAAATAAACTTTTTTTTTCTTGTATTATCGATGGTCCATGAGTTTTTTAGCGATAGTTGATAGGATCAAACATTGATACTGAATTATTTTGAATATAGTTATCGATTTACAATGGACGCAATTTTTTGTTGTGATTTATCAGTATTTTTATTAAACATATCTATTATTCAGATGTCCAGATGAAAAACCGTATCTATTTTTTTTCAGCTGTTGATAATAACATTCTATTCTAAAACTCAAATAATCTCTAAAGCGTTACTGACCTTCTTAAAAAAATTTTAAATGTTTGAAAATAGTTTCAACCAAGTCCATAATATCTTATCTTCAAAAACAGGATGAAGTGGATTAAC
Organism: Harmonia axyridis; assembly: GCF_914767665.1. NCBI lineage: Eukaryota > Metazoa > Arthropoda > Insecta > Coleoptera > Coccinellidae > Harmonia > Harmonia axyridis. Next base: position 21,317,594 of record NC_059502.1, read on the forward strand.
AGCCTCGCACGTATATTTTGTTGATTAAAATTGAAATAAAAATTATCATTATGAAGGAAGTAGAAGTAGTTCAGGAACTAGATTATAATCAAACTCAAGGGATTTAAAAATTGTCATCATATTTGGAAATAGTTTATATTTGTAATTCTAATAAACTTTTCAATCGAATTTCTTCTCATTAATTTCCTAAAATTGCAATACTAAATATTATAATCTCATATTTTTTTGGCCCCATATTCATTAGCGAAAGCATGGAAGACAGTTCAATGTATTGCTTCAAATATTTGCAGAAATTATTGTCATAATTTGTACAAATATATGCTAATAATAAAATTTACAAATATCACATGTGCCATAATTGAAATATCAATAGAAGATTATGCTTTTGGGTAAGCTTTCGTCTCATTTCACAATTGGTCACAAATGAGAAATGCACTTTACTATTTTATTCTTTATTTTGTAGTTTTTTTGGGAAATATAATTTCCCGGAAATCTACGCAAACCTATAGTTTTGCTTACTAGAAAGTTATTTTGCAATCAGAACCGGTCGAGGAGAAAATGTGTGATTTGAAAATACATAATATGTTATTTGATTCTAATATTTCAATGATCATTTGAAAATGGCTTTTAATAATTCAAAATATCTTAAAATTTATGAGAATTTTGTCCAGGATCCATTAGAATTATGAAAAAATTGTAATAAGGTATCTGAAAACACCTAATTGAGAAATTTTGTGGAATAATATCTTTTTTGAATTATTTCTAATGAAGAACATTTAGAATCCTTCCAGGATATTTTCATATTAAGTAGTTTGTACGTATAATATCCAAACTGATTGAGTTCGATTGTAAACTAAAAAGACCCAAAAAGGCATAACAATAATTTTATCGTGATGTCTGTATTTTTCGGATATTTTCTGAGTATATTTTTATACGATAAGGTTCGACTCACTGATCGAATCTGTGGTCAAATTGAGTTCTTTCCGTCCGGTCGTAAACATGATAACTCTCGAACCGAAACACTAAGAAACATGAAATTTTTATGGTAGGTTTGCATCTCGAATGTCGCACTTAAGTTCTTGTAAATTCAAAATTATTAAACAAAAATTAGCATTCACATGTAGGTATACCTAATAGAAATTGCAAACCCATGCAAAATTTATGTTGATGGCCTGACCAGAACCAGAGAAATTTCAAGAAGAATATCGGACTAAATTCTATTTTTTCAGTGAATAGAAATCCGTCGATTTAAGATTCTGGATGCATGAATGAAATTACAATTTTAAGCTTTGTCTACCATTTCGTATCGATATTGTTGACAGAACCATAAAAAGTTCAAGCTGAATATCGAAAAAAATTACTCAATATTTCTGTCATAACAGATACGACTATTTTTACTTTTTTTAAAAAGAAGATTTAGTGATTTCATAACAGATTTTAAGTATAAATTGGCAGATGAGTAATAGCCTGACTTCACACAAGTACCTACTTATTTACTCCAATTTCTCCATCTAAACCTTAGGTAAGTTCAAAATATCGAGTAATCAACATTTCACATCGAAAATAACTTGCATATAAATAGAAATGTAGTGGTCAGGATTTAATTTTCATACGAAAAGAAACATAGATATTTACAAATGATGAAAATTCTTCTATATATTCCTCAAGGTTATTCATCCTGCAACAAAACAATAAACAAATGAGGCAATTTCGAATTGAGAAAGGTGCAAATTTATCGGAAAAACACTCATTATAAGTGTGAAGTGATTTGATGTCTAGATTATGCTGTTGATCCCTGTCGACATTTGAAAATTTTCTTGTTGATCAAGGCGAATGAATTTCGAAAATTCGCGTAAAAAATGAGATAGTCACTTAAAAAAAAATTACGACATCACTCTAGAGTTATGAATTTTGTTCCTTACTTTATCCACACACTGGATTATAGTCATAACAAATCTTGAAATAATAATTTTATGCATCCATTTGAAGATCCTGGAATCATTTTCTAAAAATTTTATTTGAGACATGATTTCTTGAAATTTTTAATGAGTATGTATTATTACAATGATATCGAACAACTTCCACTTATTTTATGAAGAATTCCGTAGAAGTTGTGTTCAAATTCTATCAATGCAAACATCCAACATTTTCAGCACAAAAAGTTTCGTATTCCGTTTCAATAATCGTAATGTACTTGAGATGAGCTTACGAAATGGAGCACTCTAAACAAACAGAGTGATGTGACACTCAAACTCCGCCTGAGTATATAGGACAGTTGCGACAGAAAGAATTTCGGCATTTGTTAATGACCTATTTCCAGTTACTCCTTGAAAATGTATAATCTCATACCATCTTATTTCATCTTTCAATGTTGGTAAATTATTTTCAATAAATCCTTTGGAATACTTAGTTTCTTTTGTGGAAAGTGTAGAGTCCATACATTGAATGAAAAAAATCAGTTCGATCTAAGAAATCTGAAGCCAAAAGATGAAGAAATCGAATCAAAAATATGTCTCAGAAACTTTGTGACATTTCAATCCGTCCCCCTGAAATTTGCAATTTACGTTCTGGAATATGTAGCATCCAAAAAATTGATTTCAGAAAATGTTCATTTCCGAAATATTGCTGTAACTTTTATTCTGAAGAAAATTTTCATTTCTGTGAAAACATTCTTTTGGAAACTTTATAGGTTGAATTCAATCACGTTAAATGAATTTTCCGCAAACTCATATGATTCCTATGAATTTTTCTCAAATGGGACACCTCTTATATTTCTACATATTTCGATAGAGATGGAAATTACCATTCCAAAAATATAGCATACTTGATATTTTTCTCTTCAGAAAAATATGTTCGGAGTTCCAAGAGGTGGTCGGCTAGGTTGCCTGACCTAACTTTCATGGACTTTTAGCCTTGGGGTAGATTGAGAGATATAATCTTACCCATAGACCGCCACCTGTTGGGAACTTCAGAAAAATATCAAGTATGCAACATTTTTGAAATAGTAATTTTCATCTCTATCGAAATATGTAGAATTAAACAGGGTGTCCTATTTAAAAAAAAATAATTTCATAGAGATTTATCACGAAATATCCGTTTTCAAAAAATTCAATTAACGTCATTGAATTCTGCGTAAAATGTTGCCAAAAGAATGTTCTCACAGAAATGAAAAATAAGTGAAAATTGGAAAAATGGGGATATCAAAAAATATATATATCCGATAATATTGATGATAGAGCTCTGAAATTAAAACATTATACAGGCACTTTTTTTACGTAGAATCCAGTGGCGGAATTTTCATCAGGATTTTCAATTACGAAGATATGTCCCAAAGCTATATTTTTCAAATGGGAACACTAGATTTCTGTACCATTTTTGGAAAGCATAATTTTTACTGATTTCAAAAATATACAACATCGTATGGTTTGTATGATTATAAATAATAGAAAATGGTCAAAAACCTTTTTTCATCTAAGAGTCTCAATATTTCTATGGTTTCAACTGTTGACGGAAGGGAACTGCTCTTGTTATAGGAAGCTCTTTTTTTTGTGCTTATCAATTGTTGAAACCATAGAAATATTGAGACTCTTAGATGAAAAAAGGTTTTTGACCATTTTCTATTATTTATATGCATACAAACCATACGATGTTGTATTTATTTGAAATCAGTAAAAATTAAGCTTTTCAAAAATGGCACAGAAATCCAATGTTCCCATTTAAGAAAACATAACTTTGGGTCATAGATTCGTGATTGAAAATCCTGCTAAAAAGACGAGCACGCCATTGGATTCTACGTAAAAAGTGCCTGAATAATGTTTTGATTTCAGACCTCTATCATCAATATAATAGGAGATATACATTTTTTTCGATATCGCCACTTTTCCAATTTTCGCTTATAACTCGAAAACAAAAAACGGTGACCAAAATGACTATTACTCTTGTTAGTTTCTCAAAAAAAGAGAACGAGAATGAGGTATGATGTACAGTGCATCCCATTTTGGGTGAGACTGCCAGGTTTCTCGATTGTTATTTAAGATGGAGCCTTGCGGTTTTCACGTTCCTGTCCTACTTTTTCGTGAAACTCAAGTTGGTCTAATCAGATTTTGCATAACTGTTTCCGTTCAAGAGATACAGGGTGATTTTGGAAATTGATACTTTTCGGAACCCTCCTTTATCTCCGAAGTTATTAGAAATAATGCTGAGATGAAAACTACGTTTGAATCAGAATTTTGCGTAGAATCCAGTGGCGTACTCAATATTTTTTTTCTGGGTATGGTTTTGAAGATTCAACACAAACCTATATTTTTTTCAATGGAACACCCTATATATCATTACTTCGTTGAATTCGTTATTTTTTCCCTTCAAAATGATATATAATACTATATAGGTTGGATGGTCAGAAATGTTAAAAAAACACTAAAACATCAAATAATGATGATTTTTTTGTTAATGAGCAATGGATTTTCCATATGAAAAAAAGGATTAATTGGATAATTTTCATTTGTGATTTTTATTTATAGTAGAGTAAGCAAACAAATATAATACACTCATCACTAATATGAAAAACATAACGTAGGTACCTACCTAATAGCAACAAATGAATAATAAAAAAATTCATAAACATTGCATAATATCCTACAGATTAAACTGTTCAAATTGCTGTCCATTTTCCCTACTACATATAATATACTACAGTAAAAGACATAACAGTCTCGAAGAACTTCGTGCATCAACAGAGGCAGTTTTCCAGGATTTTCAAAACCGCCCTTTTATAATATTAAATGCACTCAGGCGTATTGAAAAGTTTTGTCAATTATGTATTAGAGGAAAATGGACAGTAATTTGAACAGTTTAAGCTGTAAGATATCATGCAATGTTTATGAATTTTCGTATTATTTATTTGTTGCTATTAGGTAGGTACATACGTTTGTTTTTCATGTTAGTGATGAGTTTATTATCTTTGTTTGCTTACTCTACTATTTATAAAAATCACAAATTAAAATTATCCAATTGAACATTTCTGACCATTCTACCTATATAGTATCTACATCATTTTGAAGGAAAAAAAATAACGAATTCAACGAAGTAATGATATATAGGGTGTTCCATTAAAAAAAATATAGGTTTGTGTTGAATCTTCAAAACCATAACCCGAAAAAAAAATTGAGTACGCCACTGGATTTTACGCAGAATTCTGATTCAGACGTAGTTTTCATCTCAGCATTATTTCTAATAACTTCGGAGATAAAGGGGGGGTCCGAAAAGTATCAATTTCCAGAATCGCCCTGTATCTCTTGAACGGAAACAGTTATGCAAAATCTGATTAGACCAACTTGAGTTTCACGAAAAAGTAGGATAGGAACGTGAAAACAGCAAGGCTCTATCTTAAATAACAAGCGAGAAACCTGGCAGTCTCCCCAAAATGGGATGCACTGTACACACATTGATTTTATCTGATTTAAATGGAATCAATAGTTTGCACAAGACTGCGTCCCAACAAACTCTGTGCTCATATTATTTTAACTGCAATCTCTTTTGACGACGAATGATCTTAACTTTTCCACAAAAGTGCTTTTCTGCCTTCACACCCAATCCAATACTTTCTCTTGTTAACTCAGACACTCGACATTTCTCTGTTAGTCCTTGGTAAAAAATTCATCGGACGGGGAGATATAAAAATGTAGCCTCCAAAAAGTAATCAGCTACTTCACTTTCGCTCTTCTGCCTCTGGTTCTCTTGTCCTTAGGGACATCATCAGGACTTTGGTGAGAGAAAAGGATCCTGAATGTGGCCTCGGATGAAAACTAATCTTCAGTCCATCGAGGCATCATTATTGCCTCAATAAAGCAGATGGAACTTTTTATAATTGATTCCGGGGAATTGTGGGAAAATGTATTTTGAAAGTTTTATTATGGACTTTGTATCTAGGGATGAATTATTTTTTGTTGTCTCAATTCTCCTTCAGTATAGAAATTCTAGTGTAGTATAGTATAGGCAAGTATGAATTCCTTCTTTATTCGTTTTCCCTGAACATTTTATATGCCACGATGTCTGCATTTTTATAATTTTGAGCCGGGAATGGTCTCAAACGATAACGTTTGACTGGCTGAATGAAACCGTCCCAAAATTCGATTCTGTCCCTCCGTACGAAAACTGTCGCATGAAAAGAACACAATTATTACTTCATGATTGAGTTATCTTTACAGGTTGATTCATGAAGAACGTTGGTTAGAATATTTTCGAGAAAGACTCGAGATAGAAATTTTATAGTTGAGCTTTGTTGGGAGAGATGCATGCTTGGAAAAGCCTTCAGATTCGTTCGAATTCCGGTTTCACCGGAAATTTTTTGACATGGCTGACTTTGACGTTGAAATCGAAACACCCTGTATGTTCAATTGAATTTTTGATCAACGGATGAAGCATTGCTATGCCTTCTGATAGAAGCTAGAAATTCGCATGAAAAAATTTCAATGTTATAATATCGGGAGGAAGCCCTATTTGAGAAAATTGACAGATTTTTTTCTGAAATTAAGACAAGGGAAATGGTTTGGGAAAATATTCAAATGAAACATAAAAACAATATAGGATTTAATGAGTATTTTGAATATGAATTGAAAAAATGCGTGTTATATTTAAAAAACGAAAATTGGTATAATTCTAGCAGAATAACGAAAAAAAAATAGGAAAGCACTAACGTGAAGACTGCAAGAACTTTGGAGCCCACGTCATTTATACGCCAATTGCGCTCTTGGTGATCACATATACCTAGGTATATCCAGTTCTGTAGTCTGTGTACACAGTTGGCGCATGAGGAAACAACAGCTTAAAGGCTCATGTTTTCCTTCCTCATTTTTCTTGTATTCTTTTCATTAGTGGAAAATCTAATTGTCTAGTATTAGTGAAAAAAGAGCCCCATTGATCTATATCTGTATTTCGAAACCAAGAATATGAACTCAATGGAATTTCACTTCGGACAACTGGGAAAAGTTCATTCTCTAAAATATTCATGAAATGTCAGTCAAACATACAGGCTTACTCTTTTTAAATGGAATAATCAGCACACTTTTTTATTTTTTTCCTCCAAATAATACAATTTATCACCTGCTGTATGAAATTCTTATGAAATATGTCGGTATGACACAGAGTAATGAGGATATTAATTATTCTATGGTCAACATTAATTGTGACAGCTGTCAGATAGTGATCAGATTCAACCTGCAAATGAAGAGGAAATTTCGAAAGTAGTGAGTGTATCTGGAAGATGTCTATGTTTTCATTTCTAGACAGACAAATGGAAAAGGGATAAGAGAAAAAATTGTAAAGGTGTTTCAATTTTTGATCGTCAGTAAATGTGGAAACAGAAGAGCATTTGAGTAAGTGAATTTCAGTTTTCATGAATTGCGAGTTTATTATGTTTCTTCAGATTATTCAATAAATCTGATCTATTTTTTTGTTTCCCCAAAACCTATACTTACTTCACTAAACTATACCTTGTGACCGGAAGTAATTCTTCTTTGATGCATCGATCTTGAGAGAACTCCTAGTATTTTTGGCAAAATCTGACTTCGTGTACATCCGTTTCATTCCGTAGGATCCTAATTGAAATGTCAATAAGATGAATGAAAGTTCCTTGGGGCACACCAATATAAATTCAACAACTTTCAGAATAACATTTTCTTTTCTTGTGAAATTAAATTGCTCTAGAGCGACTGCAATTACAAGGATAATTGATTATTTGAACGGGGCTTGTAAGTCCAAAATCTACAATTATAAGACAAATCCGCTTAATTACCAGAAAAGCATTTATAATTGCGGACCAACCCACTACACCAAAGATAGCCTATTCATTTAGAGAGCTTGGAACACTGAGATCTACAATTATTAGACGAAACGCTTCTATATCCAATACAGCACGTCAGCACGAATGGTTATGAAAAAATTTGTTTCTCAGGAAGCCTGCTGCTTTCAGTTGAAATATGAAAGCTGAAATCTTTTGTTGATTATTCCAAGAATTTTTTTATACAAAATTTTGATTTCCACATAGAACGTTTCTGATTCTACTAAAAAAACATTTTCTAAAAGAGACAATAACAAAGCTTACACGGATACAACCGATACAACTCAGACTTCTAAGCTTCTTCTATTTATAGGCGTAGAGGAGAGTTGCCAAAATCGTACCGCCGCCTAAATTGTACCACCCTTATTTTAATAAGAAATAAAGTGACTACAGCCCTCGTGCGGATTTACTAGCAACTAGTGCTTCGTTGTAGTGACGAGGGAAAATTTGGTGCACATGCGGTTACTCTCTAAGTAGTTGTGAAAGTTTTTGTGTTTTGGAGCTAGTTGATAGTGTTTTGGAACCTTTTTCGTAAGAACGTTGTGACTATCAAGGTATGTACTAATGTAGTTTATTATTAGTTTGCAGAACTAGCATTAATATAGAGTGTTTTGATGGATCGGTTTGTGCTTACACGTTTGTGTGAGATTAGAAATAAGGCTATGTTTGTCGAGAGCCACAGTTGCCTAAATCGTACCCCTTATGGTTTCTCAAATCGTACCGGTACGATTTGGGAGCCCGTTACATTACATGTTCCATATTTTTCATTTTTGTGTATGAATAATGTAAGATTACTATAGGATTAGTTTGTTTTTAAAATATATAAAATAGCGGACTTGTTTGTAACTGACTTTATGTGTTTCAGAATGGCAAAAAGAAAGTATGGAGTGTGGAATGAAGAGGATATGGAGAGAGCTCTAGCTTCTTATAGAAACGGAGATATGGGTTTGAACCAATGCTGTAGACAGTACGGTATTCCAAAACCGACCCTTAAGCGTCATTTAGACAGCAAAAATATAAAGGCCAATGAAGGTACCAAATTAATGGGGCGTCACCCTACATTACCACCCGATGTAGAGCAACAGCTTGTAGACCATCTAAAAAAACTAGAAGCGTGTTTTTTTGGGCTTACAATAACAGACGTGCGTAGACTCGCATTTCAAATCGCAGTTAGAAATGGAATCCCTCACGTATTTAATGAGGAGAAGCAAATCGCTGGTAAGAAGTGGTATTACAGCTTCATGAACCGCCACAAGGACATCTCCCTTCGTGAGCCTCAAGCAACCTCCTTGGCTAGGGCACAAGGGTTTTCTAGGGAAAATGTCAAAGAATTCTTAGAAATATTGAAAAAAGCTATTGATGAGAATAAAATGGATGCAACTACTATTTATAATATCGACGAGACAGGCGTGAGCACCGTACAAAACAAATGTCAGAAGGTGATAGCTGAGAAAGGAAAGCGTGCTGTAGGTTCGATATCAAGTGGAGAAAGAGGTGTAAATACAACTGTTGTGTGCTGTGCAAGTGCTGCAGGTATGTATATTCCACCTCTGATTATTTTCAAAAGAATGAGGATGTGCAATGAATTGAAGGTTGGAGCTCCGCCTGGAAGTTTAGTTGATGTGTCAGAGAGCGGATGGATAAATTCAGAATTATTTGTCAAGTGGCTTCGACACTTCATTGGTATTGTAAAGCCAAATAGGGAAAGAAAAGTTCTTCTCCTTCTTGATGGCCATTCTACCCATTCCAAGAACTTAGAAGCATTGATAATCGCTCGAGACGCTGGAGTTATTATGCTTCAATTACCAGCACACACAACGCATCGACTGCAACCATTAGACAGGTCTTTTTTCAAGCCTTTTAAAGGTTACTTCACCCAAGCTGTAGAAAAATGGCTGCGAACAAACCCTGGCTTGAGAGTCACTCAATACCAGATTTCACACTTAGTGACTGAAGCATATGGCAAGGCTGCGACGATTGAGAATTCGTGTAATGGATTCAAGTGTAGTGGTGTATGGCCAGTTGACTCCTCAATCTTTAAAGAATCAGACTTTTTGCCAGCAGAATGCCTCAAGACAACTTTAGATCATAATAATAATGAAGAAGACAGTGAATGTTTGGATCAAGAGAAAACTAACATGGATGAAAATCAGCCTCTTGATGTTGAAGTTACCTCACCTAATAGGTCAACAAGTTCAACTTCAAATCTGAATGTTCCAATTGAAATAATCTCTCCACTTCCAAAACCAACCAAAAAAAGAAATGGATCTAAACTTGGAACTAATTCAAAAGAGCAAAAAGCAGTTATATTAACTAGTAGCCCCTACAAAAATGAAATTCAACTAGCTCAGGAGCTTAAACTGGCTAAAGAGAAGGTAAAAGAGCTCCAGATGAAAATTAGGCCTTTATCCGAGAAAATTAAAGTGACAAAATCCAGTCAAGATGTTGCAGATTTTTCACATATTCTAACAAAGAAGTCGACCACCAACACATCGACAAGAAAAAAACAACCACAGGAGGCTGTCATTTTAAAGAAAGATCCAAATCTGGCAATCCTAAACCAAGCTGGAACGTCGGCCCATAGTGACGTTCTCATTGAAATCGAACCTGAAGAGTGGTTTTGCTTGGTTTGCGAGGAAAATTCAATCGAGGACATGGTGCAATGCTTGCATTGCAGTAAATGGGCTCACGAAAGTTGTGCTGGCTCAAAAGCAAAAATCAAGAAGTTTATTTGCTCAAGTTGTAGTTCTTAAGTATTGTATACTAATGTATAAGAAAGTACTGTATTAAAGAAAAAGTTTCTTCAATTATTCTTGCCGTTTCAGTCATTGATTCATTTTATTTTCAACTTCAACCTAGGTGGTACGATTTGGGAAGTGGGGGGTACGATTTAGGCAACTGGTTTCCTAAATCGTACCGATTGCATCACTTTACAAAAAGTGTTTTATCTTGCACAAAATATCACCTTAGTAGTGAATAAAATTTAGATAAACTTGTCTTAATAACCAATACTTCTCAGGGTTATGGTACTTTAGCATTGGTTTTTCATATAAGGTAGAAAAAAAATAAAATGTGAAAAGTGGTACGATTAAGGCAACCTTCCTATACAACCTCGTTTCCACCGTTTTTACCGAAATTCGAGGGTTTATTGTAAGAAGCTGGTTAAATACATTTACCATTCAAAGTAACTACTTCCAATTATGTATTGATCACTTTTGCATCATGGGGTCGAGCATTGTCATGCTGTAAAATCACTTTATCATGTCTCTCGTTGTGTTGTGGCCGTTTCTCTTTCAATGCTCGGCTCGAACGCGTTAATTGCGTTTGATAACGATCGCCTGTGATTGTTTCAGTCTGTTTTAACAACTCATAATACACTACGCCGAGCTGGTCTCAGCAAATAATGAGCATGACCTTGGAACCGTGAATATTCGGTTTGGCCGTCGACGTGGAAGCATGACCGGAATATACCCATGCTTTTCTGCGCTTGGGATTAACATAATGAACCTATTTTCCTTGTCCAGTCACAATGCGAAGGAGAAATCCCTTCGTCTTTTCCTTGCAAGCAGCTATTCACAAGCAAACAAACGCCAAATCTCTTGGCTTCAACTCGTGCAGCACCCAATTTCCTTGTTTCTGAATCATTCTCATGACTCAGGCGTTTTGAAATGGGCAATTATTGTTGCGTTTAACACGAGTCTTGATCAAGTAATGCCTCAAATTCTGCATCTTCGAAAATCTTTTGTCTTCCCTCCATGCTGGTCTTCGACGTCAAAATCACCGTTCTTGAAGCGTTGAAACCACTCTTTGCACGTTCTTTCACTAATAGCGGCCTCACCGCAGATTTCTTCATATTTAAGCAGAAAATTAAAATTTCCCGCAAATGACGAGAATTCGGCTCGTTAGCTAACATGTTTAATCGAGAATAACTTTATGATGAAGACACAAATCGACCAATATTTCGATGGCGTTGTGTTTATGAATACCTACATCTACGATCTATATATTCCTACTACCACTTACCGCTACAGCCATTTATTGCAAAATGGCGGAAGCAGAGTTGTATACACCTAATAGATTCATGATGGGCTTTCCAGAAGAATATAGAATTCTAAAAAATGGATTTTGCCCCTTAACTAAGACAATAAAGGATTTCAGAACCTGAATCTTCCCTTAAAATTTTGGAACATTCAGTCGCTACAACTGGTAGAGCAGAATTATTTTTTTCGTCGAATTATTGAGTTGAATTTAATTGTTTAAGACAATTCTTGGTTTGAAATTTGAATATTATAGACATTTGGGTGATATTTTAGCTCGCTCTATTCGAACAAGTGCGCAAAACACCAAAATATTGTAACATCAAACGATGCATAAAGAATGAACTACTAAAATTCAATTAATGCTTTGCAAAGTAGGCCATTCAATTCAAACAACCATTGGTTATGTACATTTATATTTCGGAACTATGTTGGCTCTATGTTTACATAGATATGTAAAGAATGATATTCGTACTTTGCCTACCGCTATGTTTAATTGACTCTACTGATCAGTTCACATTTGCTTTGATCAAAGTTCGTAAATATTGGTTTCCCGAATTTCTTATTAACCAACCTAAGAAGAAAGATTCGAGTTTATCCTGGTAAAAAACCAACGCAGGCAACTTCATCTTCATGCAGGAGGTCTGTTTAACTCCAGAAAACTCTGAAACGTGGGCACAAATCTCTGGATCTTCCTCAACTAGTTTTAGAAGTTTCTTCCATTATGTAGATTCCAAGGCATTAGGATTTCGTTTAGATATCGTTTGAATGAATTCCCGACAAAGTAGGCATCTATTATGCAAAACCTCCGAAGGTTCCCCTTTCAGAGGAAGTTACGAATTCTGTCTGTCTTGATGGTTGACAGCTTTAATATACTGTTGGATGTATTGGACAGATTTACCAGCTGATTTGTGGGAATTACCATAATATTGAAATTATTTGAATCGTGTTTTTCAGGGAATTCTATTCGGAAGGGCCATCCATGGTTTTTAGGAGTGAATTATAGGTTATAGTGGTAGATTTACGGTTTCAATGAAGGGTTACATTATGTCTTTATGTATGGAAAATATCATCATTCAAGTAACCACCAAGACTCTTTTTTGTCAAACTGATTTTTCATTACTCTTTCACATCAACTTAGCTGTATTTAAACGATTCAACAATTTCTAAACGTTGTTGAAGCGTGTATCTTTCTATGATTGAATGGCATAACCTACCGAACACAAACACATAAGAAATGTCAAAAATTATACACAGTGTTGCCATTTCAACCATTTTGAATTGTAGAATTCCTGGAAATCCTAATACATCATCTGTAGACGTAAAGTTTGAGAATGATGACGAGAAAATCTCCATATTCAGCGCAAAAATTTACTAACTAAACCTAGCATCTTTTGTAACTCTCTCGTTGAAGATATCATCGAGATTGCAATGGTTCTTAAAGTTACTGTCAAGGTACTGAGAACCCTACTACTCAGAAGATCTACTGACTGATATTTCCTATTTGTATTTTGAAAAATTGATGGAAGAATCTACTTGATGAATATTGAAATTCAAATGAATACTATGTTAAATAAAAATCTTAATTCGAATAAATTTCCATTGCAGCGTTGAAAATGAATCAAAGCTGTGTAAGCTTTTTCAGATATTGAATATTATTTGGTGGAGATTTTACCGAATTCTCTTCATCCATTCAAGCGTGGTCAAGTACCAAGTAAACAAAATCAATACATTGAGATTCATTGCAACAGTTTTGAAGTATTCATTTTTCAAGCAACAGGGAGGTCAAGACGGCTTTAGGCTATTGAAAGTAGGGCACAGTTTTCATTATATCAATATTACCCGTTAATATGATTTCTGATTGCAATAAAGTGTTATGGTAGATACATTTTTCCAGGAAATTAGCTGATAAAATAGAATTTCATCATTTTTTATATGGAAAAAGGTCTTATCATTTACTTAGATGCAGGAATTGGAGTAAAATGAAGATAGACAACAAAAAATATGCAAAACCAATTTTAACTCGGTCATATCTGTTGTTGAGAAAAAATCTGAAATTTAACTTTTTAAGTTGAATTTCAATAAAGTTAAACCAGTAAAACACATTTATTCTCAAAAATTCGATTTTATACGTCAATATCTCCTTCCCTGTCCCTTTTCCATAGAAAGATTTTTTTCTTCCTTCCTTACAGCCAAAATTCTAACCCTTATCCAAATGTAGCATCATTTTAACTTCAATATCTCTCTTATTACTATATGTTCCGAAAGTTCGACACACAACTTTTGAAACACCTTACTACTGATAAAGTATGAAGCTTCAAAAGATGCGTATCAATATTTTGGAACATACAGGGTGATTTACGGCGATGACCTATTAAACGTTTATGGAAAACTAATCATAATTTTGTGATGAAAATTTGCATGTTGGGGTTTGAGACAATGATCTTTCTACCTAAAATATTTTCAGATCTCTACAACTTCCGGTTATACCGGAAACAGACTACTACTTCCTTATTCAAAATGGCACACCCAGTATTGCTTTTGATAGATTAGTAAGCTTTTATGATGACAATTTCCGCAATATGCCATACCTTGGGTGAAAACTCAACGGTTCATGAGTTAATGAAATTCTTTTAAAAAAACAGGTGGCGACAAAGAATCGACAATAAAAATGTTTTTTCGAAAAAAAATTTTTTCTGTAGAAATACCTAAGAAAATGTGAGTTTTCGTCGCCCCCTTTTTTTTCATGAGATTCCCATTAACTCATGAACCGTTGGATTTTTTGCCAAGGTATGGCATATTGATGAAATTGTCATCAAAAAAGTTTTATAATGATGCAATAATATACCAGGTGTGCCATTTGAAATAAGGAAGTAATAGTATGTTTCCTGTTTAACGGAAGTTGCAGAGATGTGAAAGTTCATTGTCCCAAACCCCAACATGCAAATTTTCAGTACAAAATTATGATAAGTCTTCCTTAAACGTCTGGTAGGTCATCTCGGAGAATCACCCTGTATAGTAATTAGGGAGATATTGAAGTTGTAATAGACACCGTACTCAAATTTTTTGTACATGAGGGATTATTAGTGAAAATTATTACAAATTTCAAGCACTGTTTCAATTGTTGTTCTTGTCTCATATATTAGTTCAAACATCCGAAATCCAAGTGTAATTTTTGAAATAATAACCCAGAACTTATTGCGATAAAGACTCCAATTGACATCGAAAACATATACAGATTGCAATGATAATACTGAAAATGAAAGTTTTATCGCACAGTGATTGTGCTACAAGGAGTTTTCGAGATTTTTTTTCAGTCGATGATTTTCAAACTTATGGAGCGGATTCTGAAGTCAGCAGAATAAACGCTTTATAACAACCATACCAAATTAAATGTAAATAGAACTTTCAGCGATAATCCTTGAGAAATTTAGGTTGTACTTGTGGCAATTTTGAATAATCTCCTGAATGAAGTTTTTCATGTAACATCAAATACCTCAATTTGTAATTTCGTCAGGAAAAAATCCTGCCAAGTTGTCGGATCGTAAATCATTTTAATGAAGCCCGTCTTGTTGCCGTACTTCCAATGTATAGCTACAGAAAAAACGCTGTTTACGAAATTTAAAATTAAAAAATGCGTACCGAAATAGGTTTCGACACAAGCAACACATTTATAAGAGAATAAAAATAGCGAACGGAAAATAATAAAGTCCCCTACGATTATCATATTTATGTTCCGATCTAAATTTAACTCCGAGGCTTCGAAATGGCCGAGGAAAACACTATTTCTACCACTTTAATAACTAATTTTATTTGCCTTTCGTGCAGTAACGACCCCAGTTCGATGCGGTTATTGTTTCTCTGTACGTTGAACGTGCGAGTATTTATTTTTTCGCGCTTTTTCAATTCCCAGAAAGTATCCTTGCTGCGGCCGCTATAAATTGCATTTTTTATGGGATCTTAACTTTGCAAATATTTAGAATTGCTGAGAAACGCTATAAATTCAACAAAGAGGTTTATCATTCACGCGTCAAGTGTTTTGGATATCGTTTCCTTCAATTTTCGATTATTACATATTGGTTTCATGGAAAAATTTTCAAATTTGAAAACTCAATTTGTTCACATTTGCACTTCCTTCTACTGTTGGCCATACCAATGTTGCTTATGGAATTTGTCTTTTTGGCTCGATTTTTCAATATGAAAAATGTTGAGTAGTTCAAATTATTGTGGAGGTTACTTGTTAATTCTGTGAAATATTGAGGTCTCCGGTATTTTAATGCAAGTCTCAACAAACACATCGTCAAAAGTCTTGGCCCTTAGGTTTCTCAAGAAATTAACAACCTGTGTTCTGAAAATGAGATGAATATTTTCCTCTATTTCCACTACTTACTACAAACTACTTACTCACTTATTAATCACTTTCTTCTTGCCTACTGCTTACTACAAATTTTCGTTTGTTACTCTTCGCTTTATGCAGGCTGAGACAAAATAGGAAAAATGAAAAAAATCTGAATTCATCGATTATTTTTTTTGATTAATTATAGTTATTCCACAACTGAATCTACAATACTACAAACTTGCAACAAACTTTCGTTTCTCACTCTTTTGCTCTATGCAGGCTGAGATAAAATAGGAAAAATGAGAAAAATCTGAATTAATCGATTATTTATTTTTGATTAATTATAGTTATTCCACAACTGAATCCAAATTCAATATTATTACCACCTCTTCTTTCAATCAACTGTCCAATACGCCTAAACATCCCACGAGTCAAGTCATTAATGAAACTTTCAGGCATATCGTTCCATTCTTTCTGAAGGGCTAAACTCAATTCCTGAAAAGTTGAAGGTTGGTTTTGGCGATTGGATTTTACTCTCCCTAAGTAATTCCTTACGTGCTCAATTGGTTTCATGTCTGGTGAGCTTGCTGGCCAGCTCATTCCCTGGATATTGTTCCCTTGAAGAATGTTTTGATCCCTTCGTGTGCGGTGTGATGGGACCTTATCATCCTGATAAATGAAATTATACCCAAATTCGTTGCGCAAAGGAACAATGTTTGGTTCAATGATGTTTTCTAGGAAGATGGCACCAGTTGTTGTTCGTTCAACGATAATAAAAGGGGTACGGCGACCGAACATTATACCCCCAACACATTATTGATCCGCCTTGAAAGGGCACAAACACCCTTTCTCGTCGATTATCACTTTGTAAACCGAATCGTGACTCGTCCGAAAAAAGTACGTTGCGCTATTGTGGTAACAGCCAGTCTTCATGGTGTTCTGCCCATTGGCGACGGGTAGCTCTATGCCCAGGTGATAGCCGAAGTACTATTGAAGGTCTTCTTGTCCTAGAATTCAAGGAATGCAAATGTCTTCTTATCAGGGCCGGATTAAACTCTTTTCCGCCCCTAGGCCAAAAACAATTTGCCGCCCCTATGAGTAAAGATAATTTTAAAAATTCAAATTTTTTAAATACGTGATTTTCGCAGAAGTTGATAAAGACAATTTTCTATCTGGAAATAAAACAATCTAATGTTTCAGAGTTATATTTCATAGTAAAAAATTACAGCTTTCATAATCAAACTAATAATGGTTTTCTTCTTGCCTTCTTTTCCGCAAATTGTTGCAACACAGCTTCGAAGTCTAATTTTTTCAACAATTCAGCTTCAATGCACAAAACGGCCAGAGAATTCAAACGCTCTTGAGACATGCTAGATCGCAAATAGGATAAAATTCGCTTCAATGCTGAAAACGACCTCTCTGCTGAACAGTTCGTTGCAAAAGTGCATAAAAACATTCTAATTGTAATATCGATGTAGGGAAACACTTGCACTAAGCTTTTATCACTTCTAATGAAGGTACTCATCTCGTGTAGAGTTTTTGGAGGTTGTTCTAACTGTCCTAAGTAGGATTTGAAGTGCAAACATTCATCGTGGAGTTTTTCATCTAAATCCTGAGGAAAACTAGAGATGAGATTAGTAACCGCTACTCCTAATTCTTCAGAACTAATCGATTGCAGTTTTAATAAAAAGGAGAATTTCGCAGCAAAACCCTTGTAGCAATTTTTACATTGATTCAATTCTCTTGTTAGAATGTTAGATAGTCAATTATAACAAGATAAACCCCTACTCTGAAGTTTTCCCTCCCACTCAAAGCAGTATGTCCCACTCGAGTTTCATCAGCAGGAACAGTTCTTGTTGTGGCTCTTCTTTCTTCACTTCGATATTTCTCAAATCCAGAACTGATCTTCGCTTTTTCTCAAATCGATCAAATTGATCTCTTAATCCTAAGATATAATCAACCAATGACTCATAATTCAAAACTACTTCATCTATACCAATGCCAACTTTCTGTATTGCTTCGCTCACTTTATCAAATCTTTCCAAAATTGGACTCCATACAGCGAACATTATTGCGGTTTCCAGAGATGTTAGCTTGATTTTCAATCCTTTTGCTCCACTCCCAGTCTTAGACCTGTCCCGCTCATCAATTTCACTCAAAGCTGCGACAACTTCTTTCCAGTTTTGGTTCATGCTGTTGCAAGCTTCATATCTCGCCGACCAGCGAGTTGTAGATAATCGTTTCACTGAAGGGCCAGTCAGATGTTTCATTAGTATCCCCCAGCGAGCAGTCGAGATTGAGAAGAAAACGTAAATATCCTGAAGAAGTGAGAAAAAATCCCGAGATGCCTTACACGATCCAGCAGCGTGTTCTCCGACGAGGTTCAGCGAATGAGCCGCGCATGGGATCCAATATGCCAAAGGAGAGATTTCTTTTATTTTTGCTTGCAGTCCATTATATATTCCTGACATATTTGCCGCATTGTCATAGGATTGACCTCTACAATTCGCAAAATTGAAATTATGCTCCTCCATCATTTTAATAACAGCGTTATAAAGGTCTTCAGCCTTGTGTCCCGGATTTGGTATAAATCCTGTGAGTAAAATTACCTAAGTTAGTACCAAATTATTCAATGAGCTCATTAAGATAACTATTATTCACCCTAGTAAATATCAGTAATTATGTGTGAGTAGAATACTATATTTTATCCACGATTTCCTGGGTAAAATTCGAATTAATCTGCATTTTCAAAAATTAGAGTAGTTTCCAAAGCGATGACAACATTTTCTGCGTTCGCACTGAAAATTGCAAGCTCAAAATAAAGTTCAAAATTTTCACGTGACATCGATTCCATCAGTAGCCTTTTTTTTACCGCGCTGATAGCTTGGTGGTTGATCTTACTGTCAGTCAGTCTATCACGATGCTGATAAGTTATTCACTGCTATAATTCATATGTGCATATTATAAAATAGTCGTGGACAAGAACAATTACATTGCATAAATCAATTCAAATTTTCATTTCTATGTCAAAATTATTATAATATGTAATGAATTTGTTATTTCAAACGTTTCGATCATTAATCGCTCTTACTAATAAACTGGAATTGATAAAATAGCTACACTTAAAAACATTTTTTGAAAGTAACATCATTTCAGTATTGGTAAATGAGAAAACATTAAGAAAAAAATACAACTTTTCTCAATCTTACCTAAAAATCTTTCCACTGGTTTTCCGTCTTCTTTATTATAGCGAGTAATAAAAGCCAGTTGATCGGTATGCGTTATATCTGGTGTGGAGTCTACGCTTATTGAATAGTATTTGGCTTCTGTAACTTCCTGATCAATTGATTTTAGAACTTCTGTAGCCATAATTTGGATAATTTCTTCACAAATCGATGATGACAAGTAAGATACGTTCCCTCTGCCTTGATTTCCGTGCTTTTCAATGTGATCAGCAAGAAAAGGGTCAAATTCAGCTAGAAATTCTAATAGCATCATATAATTGCCATTATGTAGACTACCAAATACTTCCGTCGAACCCCTGAATGAAAGTCCTCTTGATGCCAATGCCTTGATCGCTGCAACAACTCTCTTTAAAACTTCTCTCCAGTACTGTACTTCCCGCTTGTATTCTTTAACATGAAGTGCATCTACCTGGCCAGCTGCTTTTTGCCTTTGGAGTAAAATTAGGACACAATTTTTGTGATTCTGTGAATTCTCGTGCTGTTCAATAGTAATAGGATTTTTCCAATCATTAAATCCGGTAGATGCAAACGGACCTTTCCATTGAATAAACGGCATGGCAGACAGTAGAGACGTCCTGTGCTGGCAGAGTAAATCAAGAAATCGCGAGTGTGAGTCTCGGCATTTTTCAATCGGGTTTTAAACAATCCTTTCGAACAATATCGAACGCGATCATTGTAATTCCTTCTTGAAGCTTCAAAATCTAATAAATCAATATTTTGTTTAATTCCACGATTGATAAAATTCTGCCTCAACTCCTCTGTTATTTCATCCCACAGAGCTGGATCATCACTGAAGTTATCTGAACTGCCGCTAATTTCTGGAAAAGCTTTTTTCGGATTTTCACAAGATTCCACTTGTTCCGGAATCTCCATAATGCTTTCAGCTTTGTTTGATGTGTTGTTACCACTTGTTGAAGGTTGATCGAATTCTTGTTGAATTTCACTCAGCTCTGTCGAGTCCACTTTTTGTTTTTTATCACCTTTTTGTAAAAAGGTGTCAATCTTGGGAATCTTCTTCACCAGTTCCTCATTTTTTTCTGATCTTTCCTTTGCTCGTTTTCTATATTCACAACCACTTTCATGTTTTCTTGACATTGCGAAAAAAAGAATGAACAAGTAGATCTGAAGATAAGTTCCCACAAAATTTATTTATACTAAAAATTGCACTAGCAATGTTTAAAAATGACTGGCGACAACTCTATAGTGGTTAGTTCTCGATTCTGAGTGTATTGCATGGACGGAAAAATAGGACTGACGAGCTGCCAGTGCCGATTCCGAAATTCACGCAAAAAATTTAACTAGTTACTTGCATCCATTGAAAATAATACCTACTAGGGCAACTCATCAAACGTGCCGCATTCATATTTTAAATATTATGCCAGTCCTCTGATTTCCCTGACAGTAATCCGTGTTTTATTAGTAGCAATTACAATTTACGATAGGATAGGTTTTCCACGTTCTCTTTGATGCGCTTAACCGCCGACAGTGCCGACTGCTGTTCGGTTTTAGGGCGGCTCCTTTGATTTTCAGATTACCGAGGGGTGTGAAAAATGCAACAATATTTCTATCTTCCATTCAAAAGAATTATACATCGGTAATGAAAAAATGGGCGAAATTTTCGAAGATGGCTATTTCTACATTTTCGTAGAGGAGTTAAAGAATTTTTTTTTATTCACCGAAAAATTTGCCGCCCCTAAAATTGTGCCGCCCCTAGGCCATGGCCTATGTTGGCCTAGGCGGTAATAGGGCACTGCTTCTTATGGTACCGGTTGAGACTAATCGGTACTCAAAAAATGACTTCTAAGGGCTGTTACATATATGGAGTTACGAAGGAAAATGAGAGATTCCTGGGATAATTTTAAGAATAAAAAGTCCCATAAACATGAGCTCGCTAATGCATTGTAGGCTTTACTTTTGATATTCCTGTTTGCGTATGCTGAACTTTTTATTTTCCATCGACAGGTTTTTCTGCCTAAATATTTCGATGAAACCTATCAAAAATTTTTTCATTTTGCACCAGAATTTGGTACGCTACGAAGTTCCGACGGTACCTGATAAATTGCCAGCTGTCTGTGACCATCTGAAATCCGACCCGGATACTCAATAAAACAAGTAAACAACCTCTCGAGTGGCAGGTTTCGATGGCAGCAAGGGATGATAGACTAGCTACCATTTCGGCGCAAGCTCTTGAACGCTAGCTACCAAACGCTCGAAAAAACGCTTCGTGAGTGGCGGGCATTACTGAAGTCCGTGGAATATTCAAACGTTGCGCAATATGGTGGTTCGACAAAGCTTCTTGATGTAGGACAACTATTCTTGCCCGGTCAAAATGAGAAATTGGATGTTCTGGCATTTTTCAAGAAATACTCTCTATCACAACTCTCGTTATTCGCTGAGAACTGATTAACTTCGAATATACCTGAATATTCTCATGAAGAATTTTTTCTGCTGGTTTATTGTTTTCATTCAAGTGATAAGATAGTGAAGATTCCACAAATAAAAAATTGTCATGTTACATCCATCAAGTTGTCAAGACTTTCGACGATGTGTGTATATCGATCTAGCCAAAATTTTTGTGAAAGCACTTACTATCACATCCGAATATCCATTCCAATTTTCACTAACATTGAATAAGTGTAATGTGAGATATGGAAATACCGAGAAAATCACATTTGCGCATGCTCCAGCTCCATTTGAAGAAGCTTAGATTTAGATCTACGTCTTAGAATCAATACCATTCCAATTTTATTAATTATCAGTAGGATGCAAGACATGGAAATACCGGAAATTCTATGTTTGCTCATTGTTAATTCGCACTATTTATCTGAAAAAGTTGAATTTTGTATGGGACCATTTGTGACTCATACTGATTGCATACGCCAAATTTCATTCAAATCTGAAAATTTATAGAAATCAAAGCTCTTATTCAAGAATGTGCGGAAACACAGGCTGACAGGCAGACCTTAAAAAGGATATTCAATGAAAAGACTATCTTGAAAAGGAAAAACCTTATTATCTATCGAACCAATTTAGAAACACCCAGTATTTTTATATTTGAATGATCTTGGGGTTAATCTTGTGATTATGTAATGTCGCTTTGTAGAAAAAGAGACTGTTCGAACAATATTAAAAAAAAAATGTGTAACTGAATATGAAAATTATTTAAATGTAATACTGTTATTCGCATAACACAATACGAACAACATATTATGCTGACGTATCTGGTAAAAAGTGTTTCTCATCTATTTAGGTAGATACGCCACAAGATATGAAAATAAGTTGAGGTATACACAAGCTATAAAAGATTCAACAAATTCGCCGAATGGAATTTATTTTCTCTCTTGGAGCAGCTCGCTGTTCATAAACACAAATTGTTCTCAACTCACGTAGAATAATTTAATCGGATATTTCGAATGTCCTCAATGAAATGTTATTGTTTTCCATGAAATTTATATCTCAATTAAGCAACTAACTTGTTGCGCGAAATGAATTGTTTGGCAGGCTTTGGATTTTTTTTTGAGTTTTTCTTGTTGTTGAAACAATTTCGTAGAAATAAAAAAAAAGTGTTTTCTGTTATTCATTATTGTTAGGCTAATAAAGTGGATTGTAATTGTCAAATAGAATAAACAAAATATTTTGTCAGTGGATAACAAAACCCTTCTGTCTGAAATTGTAGAAGTCGTTGAAATGTTATTTTATTTTTTAAGAAGTAATTTTGGATCAGTTATTTCATCAGATCGAAATTCACACCAGATCATTCCTTTTTTTTTCAAAACAATCAGTCTCTTCTCAATAATAAGTTTTATTTAAGTGGAAGTTTCAAGAAATTTATTTTCCCAAAAAAATTGAGAAAAGCACTCGTTCCTTCATGCGCCTGTTGGAGACCATAGAACAGGTGTATGTAATATGATGTCGTATGTGATTTATGTGATCGTTGTCTCCTGCCAAAATTATCCAGTGGCATAGATATAGGGGTGCGATGATCCTTTGATTGAAAATCAACACCACTGTTTCTTTTTTCGATTTCAGTTTTGAAATCAACAGAGTTTCACTAAAAAAAAGTTTTCTTGATTTTTTTGTTCATGGACTATATCGTTTCGTGTAGAAAGCAAACAATATCCACAAAAATCTACAAAGATTAATTTTACAAATTTTCGCATTAGTGATGAATTGAAAGTACAGAAATTGGCGTAGTGTATTTCAAATGGCATTTGATTGAACTTTTTAGAAAGAACATTCATCAGGCACTTAAATAATAAAAATATTCTCAACAATTTCTTTTCTCAGTGTGTCCGATAAATATCCCTTCTGAAATGTTCAATTAAAGGCCATCTGAAGAAGGAGTTATAATAAACTACGCCAATTTTTGTAGATTTTTGTTCAAACTTCAACACCCTGTATCTCGAAAAATTAAGCTTGTATGTAAAGGGTGTATTTTTTAGAGCTATAGAACTTTAAATTGCAATAAAACAACGATGGATTATTCGATTGACATGAATTTTATTTATCCGCAAGATAATCTTGTGGCATTACATTTTAAATATGATTTCTGGCATATGACCCAGGTGGCTCGGATGTAGTCCAATCTGGACGTCCAATTTTCGATGACTTTTTCCAACATTTGTGGCCGTATATCGGCAATAACACGGCGAATGTTGTCTTCCAAATGGCCAAGGGTTTGTGGCTTATCCGCATAGACCAATGACTTTACATAGCTCCACAGAAAGTAGTCTAGCGGTGTTAATTCACAAGATCTTGGAGGCCAATTCACAGGTCCAAAACGTGAAATTAGGCGGTCACCAAACGTGTCTTTCAATAAATCGATTGTGGCACGAGCTGTGTGACGTGTTGCGCCGTCTTGTTGGAACCGCAGCTCCTGGACATCATGGTTGTTCAATTCAGGAATGAAAAAGTTGGTAATCATGGCTCTATACCGATCACCATTGACTGTAACGTTCTGGCCATCATCGTTTTTGAAGAAGTACGGACCAATGATTCCACCAGCCCATAAAGCGCACCAAACAGTCAGTTTTTCTGGATGTAACGGTGTTTCGACATACACTTGAGGATTAGCTTCACTCCATATGCTGCAGTTTTGTTTTTTGACGTAGCATTTCAACCAGAAGTGCGCGTCATCGCTAAACAAAATAAAATGGACGTAGTGCGCGGTACGTATTCCGCACAGAACCATTATTTTCGAAATAAAATTGCAGTATTTGCAAGCGTTGTTCAGGCGTGAGTCTATTCATGATAAATTGCCAAACCAAACTGAGAATAAATCACTTGACAGCTGTTAAATCGGTCGTCATCTTTTGAACAGTAATGCCAACTTAAAGTTACATATATACCTCGAAAAAAAAAACACCCGTTATGTATGTTTTATATGAACCTTTTTTTCATGAAATTTTCATGTTCTATCTGACACCAAATATTGAACTGAAATCAGGACCATCCTGTACAGGATGTTAGTGAATATGTGCGACAAACTTCAGGGGGCGATTCTACATAAAAAAATAATGAAACATTAATTAGTTACAAATGTTCCGTATCACGCGATGAGGGGTGTTGAAGTTTATTTATTGCTCTTGATTTTTTGAAAAAAAAATAAAAAAATAAGGCGCCGTTTTCATACAAAAAAAACATCTTAACGCGTGTTTTCCTTTGATAAATTATTAGATAGTTATTGACAAAGTTAAGGGCTTTCATTTTTTGCATAAAAACGCGCCACATACGAAACAATACACGAGAAATTTTTTTATCACAAATTGAAGCAGCAATTTAAAAATGATTTTCATTTTGAAATATTCCAGTGGCGTACCATTATTTCTTTCAAAAATTAAGAGCAATAAATACTTCATTACCCCTTATTTCGGAAGTTATATGGCAACTTTTCATAATTTTTTTCATGAAGAATCACCCCTGAAGTTTGTCGCACAAATTCACTAGCCCCCTTTATATCCACCGTCTATTTACAGATGGATTTATTCATTCGAATTTTGGATTGTACCCAAAAACATTCAGTAGATTCATAACGATACAAACACTCTTTATTAGAGCCTGCTGTTCGAAGCCTAATTGTTTGGCAATAACAACGATTAATCAAACTGGTGAATTCGTGGGTACAATAAAATTGCGGGTAGACGCAAAACAAAGATATCGTCGAGATAAGGCGTTTGGCGTGCTCGGAAAACGTCGCGTGCTCCTTACAATATTTCCTCACTACCTGTTGTGTGTGCATAACTGTTCAATGAATGTGTGTTTGTGTCCTTCGCAGAACAAACAACCTCTCATTTCGGCAGTGTTAACGAACGTTAACTGGGAACTACAACCAATAAAATTCGGAGAGTATTATACGCCCGCTTTTTGTTCGATCCTGTTAATTATTAACAAGGAAAAAATTAATATCCCGATTCTTGGTATTCTGATCATTTTTGGTTTAGTCTTTCGTAATTTCGAATTATGAAGATTGATGCATTCGCATGGCCTTCAATTGTCGGAAATTCATAACTCACAAGTTGTTTCCTATATTCCATTCGAAGAAATATATCCGAATTTAATAAGACGTAGAAATACTCCGATAAAAAACGTAAATATTTTGAATTTATCGTTTCCTGTTGTCCGTTATTAATTATTTCATTCGAATGTTAAGTAATGGCAAATGTTTAAGAGAGTATTGGTTTTATAAGTAGAAAGTGAATCGTAATTTTTTTTTTAAAAGTACAATAAAAACGTTATATTATGACTGATATGATCATTGAAAAGTTCTACTTTTCTGTTGTTCTTTTGTGGTACTATGTCAACGATGAATTATTTTTCGTCTCACTGAAAGCATCTCAAAAACTCAAAGATTTAGAGAAAAATCTTCAAGGATCCCCGAGCCCTTTTTTCGAAATAATTTGATATCAGAAAACAGACCAAAGATATCTCGATTCGTTCTCGAGTTACAGAGCGTTTCTGAAAAATTACTGTTTCAAATATTTCGGTATATCTTGGTTTCTGTTCGAGACATTCAAAAAATTCTAAAACGTTTTTTTAACTAGTTTTTATGGTTTATTTGATACTCATAACAATTCATAGAAATTAATTACTGCTTTAGAGATATACAGCAGAGTTTGTGTTTCTTTAATGGGACACCCTTTATTTTTCAACGTAGTTTTTTTTGTCCGCAGATTTGTCGAAAAGCATCCTGTTATCGGTTTTTTAAAATTGTTATCCGTTTCAAAGATATTGAGTTTTTTGACTTCATTGTTTGGATGGGACACCTTATATGTATGTAAATATATTTTATTTTGAGATTTATTTTGAAATTTAATGCAGCTTGTGATTTTTGAGTAATTTTAATGGTTTGTGTATGAAATTAAAACCATTATTTACGTTTTAATGGTTTTTATTTTACGCATAACACATCATAGAAATTAATTACCGTTTTAGAGATATATAGAGAGCGTTTTTCAAATGGGACACTTTACATAATACTTGATTAAAATTATGAAATGGACACAAAATGAATAAGATCTCGAAATATATGAAATATATTCATATACAGGGTGTGGCGTAATTGATGGATAATCCTGTACTGGCGAATAGGCGAGGTCATGGCCGACTAGAAAATGTAAAGTTATGTTCAATAAAAATATCATAGTTTTCGAAATATCGGACAATTTCATTTTTTCTAAAAAGTGTACCTTTATTCACCAATTTCAATGCTGTGATCACAAATCTTTGGGCATTGTTTTTTATTTCACTCTCCGATAGCTGTACTATGAGATAAACTACCAAATTCCTACCAGCTTGCTTAATTTAGAAAATAAAAGTAGGATAACCCTCATGTTTGCACTTTTTAGAAAAAAATGAAATTGTCCGATATCTCGAAAACTGTGATATTTTTACTGAACATAACTTTACATTTTCTGGTCGGCCATGACCTCCCCTATTCGCCAGTACAGGATTATCCATCAATTACGCCACACCCTGTATAAGCTATCCCATCGAAAAAATATATATTATAATATACATTATATTATATAATTATATATATATAATAATAAAAGGATAACAGACTTTTTTTATGGGATAAATATAAATATGTTTTATTTATTTCGAAATCTTATTCATTTTGTGTCCATTTTATAATTTTATTAAGCTTATGTAGGGTGTCCTATGTGAGAAACACCAACTCTCCTTTATATCTCTGAAACGGTTATTAATTTCTTTGATGGGTTATGCGTAAAATATAAACCATAAAAATTACTGAAAAAACAGAATGAATTTAATTCAAAATAAAAGTAAATATTTATATAGGAGTGTCCTATGAAAAACAATTAAGTCAAACTCAATATCTTCGAAATAGATAAGAATTTTGAAAATTCGATAACAGGATGATTTTCAACTAATCTGCGGCTAAAAAAATGCGTTCAAAAATATAGGTTGTCCCATTTAAGAAACTTCAACTTTGCTCTATACCTCTGAAATGGTGATTAATTTCCATGATCTATTGAAAGTATCATATAAACCATAGAAATTACAGACAAAACGTTTTGGAATTTTTTGAATGTCTCGAACAAAACCAAGATATAGCTAATTATTTGAAACAGTTATTCTCCAGAAACTTGAAAATGAATCAAGATATTTTTGGTCTGCTTTCTGATTTTTTCGAAAATAGAGCTCGAGGGTCCTTGAAAACTTTTTCTCTGAGTCTTATAGTTCTCGAGATGCTTTCCATGAGCATCTTATTTGGATCACCGTGTACGTTTGAAAAAAAAAATTCTAGGAAAAAAATTCCGATCTGGTGTCCTCAATATATGGACTGTTTTTGTATATCTTCGATCCTCTTCGATTCTATTCGATTTTAGTCAGTGGCTTCCTTGTACCATCAAAGGATGTTCCAATACAATGTCGAAATTGTCGAGGCAATTTCAGAACACCACAAGGTCGATCATTTGGAATTGTAAACACACTGTCATGGAACGTTTTTGTACCTACCATTGCCGATTATGAATTATTCATTAGTGGTTTAATCGAACACACCAGGCACAAAATAATAAAACAATAAGACAGCCTAATTATTGGCAGTCAAGTTGAATGAGAGCCATACAATTATGCGTAATAATTTCGAGGCTTTATTGACAAGGAAGCAAAAAACTTAACGAGATATTTTTCTTTCGAATATTTTGGATTATAACAGGCGTCGATGGGCGAATGTAATTTTTTTTTTTGGAAGTATTATCTATTTATGATACATGTGTGTGTGTGAAGTATTGTTATTATAACAACTAGGCAGGTTGGCTAGTTATATCATAGAGGGCGAAGCTCGAGGGATGTATGGACAACCAAGATAAATTTATTCCAACCCAGGACTTGAATATTGTGGTCGTTTTTTGCAAGTTTTTTAAATTTTACAACAAACCAGCGGTTCGAGGAGATCCAAAGTCGATTGTTTAGTTGTTGTCAAAATGCCTAGAGCACGTGTGCTAAGTGAATTTCAAAGAGGTCGAATTATTGGTCTACAGGAGGCGGAGTTGTCATTTCCAGAAATCGCTAACCGTACGAACAGAAATCCAACTACTGTTACGAGAAGTTGTCAAGCGTGGTTTGATAATCTGCAAAATCGAAGAAGAGTAGGCACCGGACGTCGAAGAAGCACAATTGAAGTTCAAGATCGACGTCTAAGACTTACGACCATCAGAGACCGATTTACGACAACTCGATCTTTGGCTGATGAGTGGTTGGGAGAACAAGGCCATCCTGTAACTGTCCGAATGAGGTCTTTGGGGCTGCAGCTATATCGACCCCATATTTTGTTGCCTCTGACAGTTGAGCATCGCCGGCAACGATTACAGTGGTGCAGAACAATATTGGAACGTGGAATGGCATCAGGTCGTCTTTTCTGATGAATCTCGATTCTCCTTGTGTGCACATGATGGCTGAAGAAGGGTGAGACGACGTCGGGGAGAAAGACGTGAACCTCAGTTTGATGTCACCTTATGTCTCTATTCGAGGTAAAATGACAGCGCTGCGGTACCTTCAAGAAATAGTGGAGTCATATAATTCCCTTACCTCAACCGGCTTGAGAATCCAATATTTCAGCAAGATAATGCACAACCTCATGTTGCCAGAGTGCGTTTAAACTTTTTCGAAGCGACTCATGTGAATCTTTTGCCATGGCCGCCCAGATTCCCCGATTTCTCGCCCATAGAACATGTTTTGGACCATATAAGTAGAAGGCTTGGAAATTTATCCCAGCCCCCACGGACTTTGGCGGCTCTGAGACATGAAGTATAGGTAGCTTGGGATAGTATCCCTCAAGAAGAAATAGACCATCTTATTGCATCAATGCCGAGACGTGTTGGGGAGTCTATAGATAATAGCAGTGGACAAACACGTTATTGACAAATGTATTAAAAAAAATTGTAAACCCTCCTTTTTTTCTCCAAATTGCTAAACTATCAATGTTTCATCAAAAAAAAAAAAATAATAAAATTAAAATTCAAACAGCCCCTTCTGGGTGTTGCAGTTTCTTTGTCATTTGGGATATGTTGGTGTAAAATTTGGTTTTGAAGATAATAGGGATTTGCCTTGCTTTATCATGTGCCTAATCTAATTCAATAGGTCATATGGATAGAGTGGGCGTAATAGTTCAAGTATTCTGGTTTACCTTTTTTTTAGACTCATTTTAATGAAAAATTTTTTCCACTCCCTCTGAAATATTGATCATTTCAGTTCATGAATTTTGAAAGTGAATAGCAAAAAATCATAAAAAAAAAATTTATTGAAATATTAACGAATGTCCGAAAATTTTTCATTGAGTAATAATAAATTTGAATTAGAATGGACCTATATTTTGTTGAACGAAATGAAATTAATTCAGTATAAATCCATCATGCAGATAATTGAAAATTTGACCCATTCTCCAAATTGATAAAAATTGCTTCGAAAGCAGGAAATTTCGTTGTTCAAGATTTTTGAGATTTTTCAGTCTGGCGCCGGTCGGACAACTAACAAAAGTTTATGGATCATGTGGGAATATGGAAGAATACAAGTTATCAAGTTGTTCTCACTTCGACCAGTATCGAGAATAAATAAATAAATTTATCAATTTATAGCGCGAATGTTTACGCTTAAACCAATGAGGCAATTGTCAGGGAATTTATAGTGGAATTGATGATTTCATTGTAGCCGTCAGTTACCGGTTTCATAGCGAAATAATTGTCGGATAATAAACATCTTGGCGGGTAGAGAAAATTACGACTGATATCATAAAATCAATAGACATCTTTAATATCAACTCGGTGGATGGATTCAAGCGGTTATCAACGTGGGATAGAGCCAGATGTTCTCGTGTATTCTTCTTCTTCAAATACACAGGGTCCTGTCAATTCTGTCATCTGTCATCTGCGTTAAAGTCCAGATCTCATACCAACGTTTTGGGGGCCTACCAACTGGTGGTCTTGTTTCTGGTTTCTGTGCTTTAGTTCACTTTGTAATTCGATCTGGACTCGTCGCTCGTCCATTCAACGTGGTCGCTCCAATAGAGGCGCCTTGCACTTACCCATTTGACACTGTTCTGTACTCTCAATTCTTGCAGGGTGTCCACTTTGCGTATTCTAACGTTCAGTGTGGTCCCCTCTATTTTTTGCAATATTTTCATCTCTCACATCTATCTCTGTTGTTATCATTATTGCATCTCTTCATTGGAACCGTACATGATCCTTGGAATAATCAAGTTTCCAAGTCTCTCTCAACTAAAATTTTGACTGGGAATGTAATCGTTATTTACTATACAAGTGAGGTAAATGCATCATTACTATATGAATGTGTAAGTTGCAACGAACTGCGTAGCATGGGTTATGTAAGCGCTGAAATATAGTAATGATGCATTATTACACATGTATAGTACAACGTTCCATCTAGGACTGCCTATCATGAACACAATTAGCTTTGGTGAAACTTAACTAAAAATATCATAGTTGATATCAATTGCCTTGAGATCATCGAAACACATTGAAGAAGCAGTACACGGTTATTGGTTAGGTACAAATTCATTTATTTTCTGAAAACTTCTCCGAAAAAATGCATTACGTAATGAAATTTGTATACTGAGTTTCATTACGTATCGCAAATGCAGCAAATTCAAAATGTTGAAAGACACATTCGGTGCAGAATATATAAGATAATCTATCAGCTGTCACACCATAAACCGTGTTTAGTTTGTGGTAGCTGCAAGAGCTAACTGATGTATAATTGTTGACGTGATATTCCTCATGTACAGGGTGGGCAAATAAGCGAGGTAAGCGGCTATATCTCAGGATCCACTCATCGTAGAGACTTGCGGGGAAAAATTTTAAGACTAAAGTAAACAAAAGAAAACACTGGAAATTGTTTTGAAGTTCATACCTCCACCGCTAGGGGGCGTAATAGCTATCGTCGAGTAGAAAAATGCATTTTACTCGAAAAATTTTCATATAAAGTTGGAAAAAAATATCATCACTGTAAACCTTGGAAAATTCTCTATCTGTTTGAATTGTCACTTTCGATTTTGCGACATCGAATAAGGGTGGGGGAAAGATAGAAATCTGACTGATTGAAATGTCTGTAAATTCAGTTTGGCTCAACATTTTTGAGCAAATTAGATCTCATTTGAGAGACAACATCTTGTTGATTAAGGAAAAAATATACTCATGATGAATTTGATTCAGCTGCTTCCGATAGGGAGCGCTGAGTCAGAAGTTCATTGTTTTGTTCATTTTTCTCTGAAATTTCAAATGTAATGATAGGATTTTCTTAACAGAAACAAAAATTTCATTGAATTTGCATGAAAAAACCTGAAGGTCGCAAAGCGATAATTTCAGGCGTTCTGAAGTTATGGCCGAAAGAAGATATTCTTCAACTGATGCACTGTGAAAAACCGAATTGAGTCTTCAAGTTCTAACAGAAACAGAAATCCCATCAAATTTCTATAAAAAAACCAAAAGGTCGCAAAGCGATAGCTTCAGGGGTTCTCTAGTTATGGACGAAAAAAGATATTCTTCAACTGATGCACTGAAAAACTAAATTGTGTCTTCTTTCGGCCATAACTCCAGAACGCCTGAAGCTATCGCTTTGCGACCTTTTGGTTTTTTCATACAAATTTAATGGGATTTCTGTTTCTGTTAGAACTTGAAGACTCAATTTGGTTTTTCGCAGTGCATCAGTTGAAGAATATCTTCTTTCGGCCATAACTTCAGAACGCCTGAAATTATCGCTTCGCAACCTTCAAGTTTTTTCATGCAAATTCAATGAAATTTTTGTTTCTGTTAAGAAAATCCTATCATTACATTTGAAATTTCAGAGAAAAATGAACAAAACAATGAACTTCTGACTCAGCGCTCCCTATCGGAAGCAGCTGAATCAAATTCATCATGAGTATATCTTTTCCTTAATCAACAAGATGTTGTCTGTCAAATAAGATCTAATTTGCTCAAAAATGTTGAGCCAAACTGAAGTTACAGACATTTCAATCAGTCAGATTTCTATCTTTCCCCCACCCTTATTTGATGTCGCAAAATCGAAAGTGATAATTCAAACAGATAGAGAATTTTCCAAGGTTTACAGTGATGATTTTTTTTTTCCAACTTAATATGAAAATTTTTCGAGTAAAATGCATTTTTCTACTCGACGATAGCTATTACGCCCCCTAGCGGTGGAGGTATGAACTTCAAAACAATTTCCAGTGCTTTCTTTTGTTTACTTTAGTGGTAAAATTTTTTACCGCAAGTCTCTACGATGAGTGGATCCTGAGATATAGCCGCTTACCTCGCTTATTTGCCCACCCTGTACAGCAAGATAATAATAATAATAACCTTTATTCAACAAATACAAAAAATAAAGATGTCACGGAACTCCGGTTAGGAACATTGCTCAGCTAAATAGCTGTAGATGAGTGTTCTTTTCAAAAGCCACAGAAGATTCAGACTGAGAAGATGTAAACATTTTCTTCAATCCTACAGTACCCTGGAACCCATAATAGTCACATTATCATTCCTCGCCAGTTGCTTCATTATATGACGGTATTTCCAGGACAGTAGGAAACTCTGACTTGTTTGAAGTAGTTAATAACATTTCTAAGATTCTAAGACAGCAAGGAACTACTGCTTTTTCAGAAGTAACTCTTAGATATATTATGAGCGTACCTGATTGATGTAGCTCTTTCATGCTCTTTTCGACAGTTGGTCTCGTTTTACAGATCCTTCAATACTTCAGTATCTTGAATAATTGTAAGGAACGATCTTTCAATGTATCTCTTTTCACAGAAGCAAATTTTTGGAACGTAGTAGCTTCTCTCTAAAACTGCAAATGCAATGTATATTCGCATAAAATAGAATGTGAACAGTTTCTATCTTATTTATATTATTTCGATCATTAGTTTATATAAACGTAAAATCAATTATATTTGAAACAAGTTTTATAATCTTTATGTTTTTTCTACCAAAAATATGATATTAACCATTTGGGGATTACATTGATTGTGCAACCGCGCAGTTTCGAACTTATTTCTAGCTCCCGAATTGGTAATATCATACTTTCAATAGTAAAAACATAAAAATTATAGAACTTGTTTCAATCATGATCAACCACCAATTAGTAACGGCTGAAAATATTCAATATTTGAAAATTAATTATATTGATTTCCAGGGCTGGTGTTAGGGGTGAAACAGTGAAGCGACTGTTTCAGGCGCCTCTTTTCGAAGGGCTGCAATTTATACCAGTTTGTGGCCGCCCTTTCATAATTCTGAAAAACATAATATATAGTCTTGATTCTTAAAAACAACATGAAATTGGTGCGATTAGCTGCGTTTATCAACATTCCCTGCAATAAAAATCTCCAAACCATCTTTACTAAGCCGCCTGTTCAATACATGGCAACCCAACCAATATAAGCAGCATTGCCTATTACCCTAATTGAATGAGGGATGGAATGTATTTCACAAAGACGAAAAACAACACTTTTGTTTACACATTCAACATATGGAAAATTCCTATGATTTTGCATTCGGAACTAGTTACTGATAAATGCTAAATGTTTTCAGCGGAACATATGTTTTTAATCCCATTTAGTTTAGGTTTGCATGCCTTACCGGCCTTTGTATCTTGTTGTATGATAGGTAATCTTTCATCGATCGTATGCAGTGTCTTGTGAATGTGAGAATCAGGTATATTACTTAAGCATTGTTCATCGGCGTCGAAGAAATCCAGGAATTTATTGTAGGGAAAATGCCCGAAAAAAAAGAAAGAAACCCAGTGGAAACGACTTTAGAAAGGAACGATTATCAAAAAAGCTAGAGAAATAAAAAATGGCGAATTATCATCGGGGCAGGTGATGTTTTTTGTTGAGGGGAGGTGTTTATTGATACTTTTTCAGCAGGGGCGCAAATAAATTCTTTGCTTCAGGCAGCAAATTGCTCGTGCCGACCCTGTTAATTTCGAAGCAATATAAATGGAGTAATTTAGACTAGAATAGTTATTTATAATACAAGTGCAGAAGGCATTGATATTCTTCCACGAGTTCAAAATTCAAAAACGAGCCACGAAGTGGCGAGTTTTGGAATGAACGAGTGGTAGAATGAGCCTTCTGTACGAGTATTATACATTATTCTCTCTAATTCATTGCATTTTCATTGAAATTAATGAAATATTTCCATAAATATAATTTAGTGATTTTTGCATTGAAAAATGTTGGTTGGCAGAATTGATTTCTTTAAGGCAATTTGATGAATTGACAGATAAAGCCGTAGCGGAATGTTCGGAGTGCCAACATAGAATAATAAAATATAACCATGAAAACTGTGCGTTTCTGATATATTCTCGCACGATTTTGTTCTACAAGATGTGGAAGAATGAACGGAATAACCACAGAATTAGAGAAAATTACGACTGATATCATAAAATCAATAGACATCTTTTAAGATCAACTCGGTGGATGAATTCAAGCGGTTATCAACGTGGGATAGAGCCAGATGTTCTCGTGTATTCTTCTTCTTCAAATACACAAGGTCCGGTCAATTCTGTCATCTGCCATCTGCGTTAATGTCCAGATCTCATACCAACGTTTTGGGGGCCTACCAACTGGTGGTCTTGTTTCTGGTTTCTGTGCTTTAGTTCACTTTGTAATTCGATCTGGACTCGTCGCTCGTCCATTCTACGTGGTCTCTCCAATAGAGGCGCCTTGAACTTACCCATCTGACACTGTTCTGTACTCTCAATTCTTGCAGGGTGTCCACCTTGCGTATTCTAACGTTCAGTGTGGTCCCCTTTGTTGTTTGCAATATTTTCATCTCTCACATCTCTGTTGTTATCAAGATTGCATCTCTTCATTGGAACCGTATATGATCCTTGGAATAATAAAGTTTCCAAGTGTCCCATAGGCCATAACTAACACCTTGACTAGGAATGTAATCGTTATTTACTATACAAGTGATATAAATGCATCATTACTATATGAATGTGTAAGTTGCAACCGAGGTTGCAACGAAGTGCGTAGCATGAGTTATGTAAGCACTGAAATATAGTAATGATGCATTATCACACATGTATAGTACATCTAAGTCTGCCTATAATGAACACAATTAACTTTTGTGAAACTAAACTGAAAACATCATAGTTGATATTCATTCATTCTTTCTCGCTTATTGGGCTCAACCTTTGGTTATGTACCCAGTCACAAATTTGTTGAATTTCTCCTAATTTTCCCACATGTAATACTTATAATTCACACTCGCATTCATCCTTATGTCAACATACATTTTTTATTATGTCTCAAAGACTTGAACAATCACTAAACATACCACCACCAGACATGCACAACATCCATGACCTAGCCGGGATTCGAACCCGGTACCCTCGGCACCAATCATAGTTGATATCAATTGCCTTGAGATCGAAATGCATTGACAACCACTTGAAGTCTATCAAGTTTGATTGTAAACAAAGCCTTTCAAGTGGAATTTTTGGCTGGTATTTGATGTGTTTGGTCGAAATTAGTGATTCAGAAAGACTTCCATCCTATATAGAAGAAGCAGTGCCGGTTATTGGCTAGGTACAAATTCATTTATTTTCTGAATACTTCTCCAAAAAAATGCAGTACGTTTTGAAATTTGAGTTGTGTACTGAGTTTCATTACGTATCGCAAATGCAGCAAATTCAGTGGTCAAATGCTTTCAAAATTGTTGAAAGACACATTCGGTTTAGAATATATAAGATAGGTACTCTATCAGATGTCACACCATAAAGGGTGTTTAGTTTGTGGTAGCTGCCTGATGTATAATTGTTGACGTGATATTCCTGAAGTATAGAAAGATGTCACGGATCACGGATCATTGCTCAGCTAAATAGCTTTAGTTGAGTGTTCTTTTCAAAAGTCACAGAAGATTCAGGCTCAGCAGATGTAAACATTTTCTTCAATCCTACAGTACTCTGGGACCCATACCTAGTAGTCACATTATTATTTCTCGCCAGTTGCTTTATTGTATGACGGTATTCCCAGGACAGTAGGAAGCTCTGACTTGATTGAAAGAATTAATGAACTTTCCATGATTCTAAGGGCCAGTTGCACCATTTGCCTAAACATTGATTAAAAATTCAAACATTGATTACTCTCTTATTTCTTACGAGAAATCAGAAATTAATCGATGTTTAAATTTGAATCAATGTTTAGGCAAATGGTGCAACTGGCCATAAGACAGCTAGAATGTACTGCTTTTTCAAAAGTACCAGTTTGATATATTATGAGCGTACCTAAATGATAAAGCTCTTTCATGCTGATTTCGGAGTTGGTCTGGTTTTACAGATCCTTCAATACATCAGTATCTTGAATACATGTAAGGAACGATCTTTTGATTATCTCTTTTTTGTTAGTTCACAGAATCAAATTTTTGGAACGTAGTAGCTTCTCTATAAAACTTGCTGTGAACAGTTTCTATCTAATTCACATTATTTCGATTGTTAGTTTATATAAACGTACAATTAATTATGTTTGAAACATGTTTTATAATTTTTATTTTTTTACGACCAAAAATATGATATTAACAATTTGGTGATTACATTGTGCAACCGCGCAGTTTCGAACTTATTTTTAGTTCCCAAATTAGTTATCATATTTTGGATAGTAAAAACATAAAATTTACAAAACTTGTTTCAATCATGATCAACCACCAAGTAGTAACGGCTGAAATAGTTCAACATTTGAAAATTAATTATATTAATTTCCAGGGCTGGCGTTAGGGGTGAAACACTTAAGCGACTGTTTCAGGCGCCCGCGCCTCTTTTCGAAGGGCGGCAATTTAGCCCGGTTTGTGGCCGCCCTTTCATAATTCTGAAAAAATATAGTCTTGATTCTTAAAAACAACATGAGGTTGGTTCGATTTGCTGCGTTCATCAACATTCCCTGCAATAAAAATCTCCAAACCGTCTTTACTAAGCTGCCTGTTCAATAAATAACACATGGCAACTCAACCAATATAAGCAGCATTGCCTATTACCCTAATTGAATGAGGGATGGAATGTACTTCACAAAGACGAAAAACAACACTTTGAATTACGTGAAAGTTGTTTACACATTTAACATATGGAAAATTTCTATGATTTTGTATTCGGAACTAGTTACTGATAAATGCTAAATGTTTTCAGCGGAACATATGTTTTAATCCCATTTAGTTTAGCTTTGCATGCTTTACCGGCCTTTGTATCTTGTGGTATGATAGGTAATCTTTCATCGATCGTATGAAGTGTCTTGTGAATGTGAGAATCAGATATATTACTTTAGCATTGTTCATCGGCGTCGAAGAAATCCAGGAATTTATTGTAGGTAAAATGCCCGAAAAAAAGAAAGAAATCCAGTAGAAACGACTTTAGAAAGGAACGATTATCAAAAACGCTAGAGAAATAAAAAATGGCGAATTATCATCGGGGCAGGTGATGTTTTTTGTTGAGGGGAGGTGTTTATTGATACTTTTTCAGCAGGGGCGCAAAAAAATTCTTTGCTTCAGGCTCCAAATTGCTCGTGCCGACCCTGTTAATTTCGAAGCAATATGAATGGAGTAATTTAGACTAGAAACTCCAATTCTAAATCCGAATTCCATTAAAAACCAATAAATGTTAATTCTTAGAGCCGAACGTAATCGAATCCCAATTCTGTTAACAATTCGGAATTCAATTCAATACCACATCGAATATTTTGCGCACCATTCCGATCGATCGCACCATTATCAAGTCCCGTGGGCGCCCCAAAGTAATATTACCCAGAAAATGGTCAATAAAAATATTTATCACAATTTTTTAGAACGATGACATAACCAAATTGATTGTTGTTTAGCAAACGAGAATGGCAATTTATGCCTTTCCCATTGATCGTTTTTAATGATGCATAACAATAAAATTTATGATAGTCGACCATTCTTGAACGACCTGATGTTAAATGAGCGGCTGCTCGAAAACAATGCACTTCGATGCATTTACACAGAATCTGTTTTCGAGGTCAGGTTATTAAAATTATAGGACTGCTGATACATAGTTCCCTCGCTCAAGTAGAAAACAATTGACTAACCGACCACTAACGGTAACTGCGGTAATTTTCATGTTTATCTAAATTCGTATCTGGTGAAGCGATTCGCAATAAATTTGAAAAATGAGCACTAATAAAGGGAATAAAGCACTGCCGTGAAGTCAGGAGCTTTTACGCTCTTTTTGAAATACGTATTCATGTTATTTTCCCAAGAAAAGACCCCGCACGTTTAGTATGGGAAATGGCTTTCCATGAATTTGGCTCAATTTTTGATATGTTGTAGTTCTTGATGAACTGATCAGAAAAGTCCCTAGCCACAAAGCTCAAAAATGAACAGTTTTCGAGATATGGAGCTTTGAAAATGGATTTTTTGCAATTTTCGGGGTTTTTGCTCATCAATCGGGGAGCTCTCATTTCTAGTTGGGATGGAATTTGGATGTTCGGCGGCCAGAACCCGACTGAGAAATGATCTTCCTTGATTATATTAGGCACCGCCATCGATAATTTTTTATACCTTGCTCCACATTGGCTATGAAATGAGATACAAAATCCAAGATCTTCCATACATCTTTTCATGCCACAAGATGACGCCAGAATAATTCACATGACCGAGAAACGACATATTGTGAGATTTTTTTAAGAGAGACCATAATACAGTAAAACCTCGATTATCCGTTCTCCTATTATCCGTTTTACTCTGTAATCCGTGCTCGTCGACATTTTCACTCATCCGTTCCTACGAGCAGACATCCACTCGATTATCCGGGATTCAATTCATTACGCATGCGCCATAGTAATAATTTGGTATAATTTGAAAATGTTTTAGTCGATGTTGTTGAGGAATGGCTAAATTCGGATTTAAATGAACCCGGTTATCAGATACTGGATGATTCAGAAATCGCATCAAAATTTTCCCAACCTAACCACTGTATGGATACAGACGATTGTCGATTAAAGTGTTGAAGAATTTTCCACGCAGGAAATAGAAATTCATAATACAAGTGCAGAAGGCATTGATATTCTTCCACGAGCTCAAAATTCAAAAACGAGCCACGAAGTGGCGAGTTTTTGAATGGACGAGTGGTAGAATGAGCCTTCTGTACGAGTATTATACATTATTTTCTCTAATTCATTGCATTTTTATTGAAATTAATGAAATATTTCCATAAATATCTTTTAGTGATTTTTGCATTGAAAAATGTTGGTTGGGTGAACTGATTTCTTCAAGGCAAATTGATGAATCGACACATAAAGCCGTGGCGGAAAGTTCGGAGTACCAACATATAATAATAAAATATAACCATGAAAACTGTGCGTTTCAGATATATTCTCGCACGATTTTCTTCTAAAAGATGTGGAAGAATGAACGGAATAACCACAGAATTAGAGAAACACTGTTTCTGCCAAAGACGCGTTGAGATTTGCAAATGGTCTGATGCACTATTTAGAGCAGGAAAATGATACGGATTATATTGATGTCCTCCACTTGAGGAAAATTCGGGCTCACATTTGTCTCAAGATGAATAATAAAAAAAAGACAGACAAAAATTACATAATTTTTCAACTGAAATATATACATTCGATGTATTATAGGTACCAATGCAATGATTTGTTTTTCATTTGTATATTTTTATATGGTATTATGATTCTATTGATTTTGTTGCTTAATAAATAATTGTACCGCATACATTTCTCTAATTTTCATAGTTGTTGTGCGTATTTTGAGGAATTTCGATTGTCCGTGTTTTTCGATTATCCGGGAACCGTTTCCCCTCCATTAGGCCGGATGATCGAGGTTCTACTGTAACTGAATCCTCATATATCTGATGTCCAATAATATAGCCGAAATATTCATAACCAGGCATCGCGAGCTGTAATGGGGGAAAATGGGAAAATCATAATCATATATCCCCAGGGAGAACAATTGTGATCACTATTGATGTCATTTACATATGATATGTGATTTGTTTCTCACAAATCTCGATAATCTGACAATGGGGTGCCAAGACATTTTCCTCAGAATGTCTCGAAATTGATGATAGCATCTCACAGACGAACGAATCCGTGAAAATGTCTGCAGTTTTGATACAATATAGTACTATCCTGGTTTAATATAGAAGTCCAAGTGTTGGAAGCAAACTATGAATGAATGGAACTTCCGATATTAACCCACGAATTCTTGATAATAATTTTTTTTTCTATGAACTTTTTGAACTTCACACATACGAATGAAAACTATCTAATAATATGATCGTTGGCATAATGAATGAATAGATCAATCAAAATCAATATAATAATGAGAGTAACATTCATAATAATAATAACAATAATGATAATAAACAAAAAACAATTTAAAATTATATTAGCAATCGCAAGAAATCTAATATAATTTTAAATAGTTTTTTGTTCCTTAATTGATCTTGATTAATTGATCTAATTTGTTTTCCTCTACGATTACGTGCCAATCAATACACTGGCGAGCAGAAAAAAAAACGGGTCACTTGATCATTACTATTCAAATACCTTTCTAACCTTATTTTTTTACGAGAATCATGAAATTTCTGAAATGGCAGGGAAAAGAGAATTGCACAAAGAAAAATCAAACTTTTTATTAGATTTGTATGGAAATAAAAATTTTTTCAATGAATCAAAAACTTGGAAAAAAATTATCATAACTGTGAAAATTTCAGTATCGGTATGGCATGTTACCTCCCCTAGCTTTCAAACGTATTCTCATGTTAGTTCAGCCTTCAAATAGTCTCTTGTGGTATATTCTCTCCCATTCATGGCGGAGGGCTTCACGGAGCCCTATTGGGCGATAAAACCATAGTTCTGACTCGCCTTGCCAGCTGATCCCATAGATATTTGATGGGATTCAAGTCAGAACTTCGTGCTGGCCAGTTGAACCTGAAAATTTCAGCATCATTCAAGAACGCTGTCACTATTCAAGCAATATGTTGTTATTGTTTTTCATGAAATTAATTGAATAAAGACCTTTATTATTATTATTATTATATGTGGGCGTGCATTGTCAGGTA
Source organism: Harmonia axyridis (assembly GCF_914767665.1). NCBI lineage: Eukaryota > Metazoa > Arthropoda > Insecta > Coleoptera > Coccinellidae > Harmonia > Harmonia axyridis. The sequence continues at coordinate 21,359,624 of NC_059502.1, forward strand.
TAAAAATTCCCTGCACTTTCAAAAATGGTATATAACGTACAACATGGTCCAATAATGTCTCCTTCACAACTTACTGCTGTTAAAGATCCATTTATAAGAACCAACTCTGTGCGCTCCCCCAGACCATAATGCCCGCCACTCACGAGGCGTTTTTTCGAGCGTTTGGAAGCAGGCGTCCAAATGGCTTGCGTCCAAATAGCAGCTAGTCTACACTGACTGCCATCCCATGCGTCCATCGAAACCTGTCACTCAAAAGGTTGTTTTATCCGGGTCGGATTTCAGATGATCACAGACAGCTGGCAATTTATCAGGTACCGTCGGAACTTCGTAGCGTACCAAACATAAAAAATAAAGCCTATGGCGAACTAGTAGAATATTCAAAAAGCAAATTACAGAATGGAAGAGTAGCTGTGAATTTTTATTTGCCTGAAATCGTTTGCCATAGGCTTTATTTTTGATATTCCTGTTTGCGTATGCTGAACTTTTCATTTTCCATCGACAGGTTTTCTGCCTATATTTTTCGATGAAACCTATCGAACATTCTTTCATTTTGCACAAGAATTTGGTACGCTACGAAGTTCCGACGGTACCTGATAAATTGCCAGCTCTCACAACCTCTTGAGTGACAGGTTTCGATGAACGCATGAGATGGCAGTCAGTGTAGACTAGCTGCTATTTGGACGCAAGCCATTTGGACGCCTGCTTCCAAACGCTCGAAAAAACGCCTCGTGAGTGGCGGGCATAAGACTCGTTTCACACTTATACGGTTCGATTCGGTTAGGTGCGTATTCGATTCGTTTTCGGTAGTTCCTCTACCGAATGGAACTAGCTTCTCTATACAGATTATCTTTCTCTTGAACGTCTATGACCACCAGCTCCCCGAATGCTGAATCTGGATTCATCAAAAGTACACGAGACCACTGAGCTTCTAACCAGTTTATGTGATCTCGTGCAAATTGAAGACGTGCAATTCGATGCTCTCTGGGAAGTTCTAGACCTGTCGCAGGTCTGTATGGTCATAAATTCGATTCTGAGAGACGTCGTCTCATGGTCCATTCATTTACGTTTACCTCACGTACCTCCATGAATCGATTTTGAACTTCAACAGCAGTAAGATGGCGATTTCGAAGACTTACGGAAACCATGAATCTGTCATACCTCAACGATGTCTTCTTCCAGATCCAGGTTTTTTGGAATGTAGATAGGCTAACATTCGTTCTTCTAGCAACAGATCTCTGGCTCAGTCCATTTTCAAGTTCCACTATTCTCGTGCAATCTTCAATTGGTAAACTCATTTTAGCAAATCGTTCCTTCCAGAGAGTGGAAAACAAACTTTTCAATGACTAATATTGAACTCAACTAATAAACGATGAATTTATCGTGAATAATTATTCGAAGATGGTTTCTTTCATCAGGTTTTAGCACATATGTCTACATTTTGCGTATATTCAGCTGATTTTCTAATGGAAGATAGATGAAGAATCAAAATATTATTGAATCAATTTGAATATTTGAGTCTATTGGAAAAGGAAGTATAAAATCTTATGACCCTTTTTTTTGGTCGCCAGTGTAGAATATGCCTAAAATTATAATTTCTTGGGAGGTAATAGCGTTATGTAAACCAAAATAACGTATTGTGGAGGTCTAACTTTTTAGGAGCAAAGGACGAGGAAACATAGTGCCACAAAAATTGGTGGAGTATTTTCAGTATTTCCAATAAAAAAGTGTAAAAAATAGTACCTACCTATATAGGGTCAATCAAATTTCTAGGCGAAAAATGGAGGAATGAATACAGGCTGATTTTCTTGATAAAAATGAAAAAATAAGATTTTTGTATATGGCTTTGTTTCCAAGATATTAGAGAGGAGAATCTTCAAATTTGCGAGATCGTTTTATACAAATTACAAGTACGCATCGGAATTCAAACGATTAGCAAGCACTTGAATTGAAAGTAATTGTGCGTTGAAGACTCTGCCTCATATATTAATAAGGACTCTTTGTTGAAAACATCTTCTTTCAAAAGCGTAAAGATATTCTAGAGACCTTACATGTTCATTATGACAGTTATTTTTGCCATCCCGAGTATATTTAGCTTTATCCAATCAAAAAGTCTCTCTGAAAAAAATATCATTTTGTGATGCTGCTGTATAAGCCATTGACAAAAGGCGAGTCTTTGCATGTGATCTCCTGGGTGCAAATTACGAACTTTTCCTTATGAATTTTGGTTTTCAAGGTCTTCCGAGCAAAAGTCACATTAAGACGAGTAGATCAATGCGTATGTACAGGTTTCTGGATTATAGAACACAAAATCTATCACTTCTTCACTCAAAGTACCATAATAATTATTTTGAGCAGCCCCAATAAATTGGAAATTGCCAATTCAAAACTGTCCTAGCCTTTGATAATCGTCGGAAAAATCGGTGAGGTTGTCGTATATGAGAAAATTTACTGTCTTAATCCCAGCAAGCTTTCAATGCGTTTCCATCATCAAAAACAGTACACAAAAATAATATCTGCATATTCTCCGTTCATAAGCTGCATGATTAACAAAAAATAAACCAACAAAGCAATTTTTCATTGGTGAACAAACTTTGTTCTGTTACCAGGTGACATTCAACACACTTTTTTATTATAGTGACTTAATTAAGGATAGTGGCGACAATTCGTTCAAATTGAGCCTAAAATTGGTGAAAAGGGAAATAGAACCATCCAACTTAAGAATACAATTGACTGAACTGAACTGACACTCGTCTAAATCAAAATTATTGGGCCTGATAGTATTTGATTGTATATAGAACAAATTTATTTAACTGAAGAATACTACAGTGACTTAATAAAATGGGCCTTACATGTTGAATAAATCCCAAAAATCAGGTAAATGGAGAATGTAAACAAAAATCCGCCATATTTAGGCTTAGCCAATCAAAAACGAGACCACGCTTGTCGCCACTGTGGTTTATTAATCACTGTATTATTTATTTCCAGGTTTACTGCAATTTATGAAATTTAAATTGGTCGCATACAGAACCTATGAAATCCAAAAATTCGGAAACCAAGCCCAATCGGCAAAAAAATTTTTACGTTTTATCAAGAATATCAGTCTGTATACGTTCCTAAATTTTTTGTCTTGAGTTTTGAATCACCCTGTATAAACCAGGAGACTGAAGTTCTTTTTAATGCTTTAGCTTTAATCCTATCATCAAGAAATGAAAGTGCCACTTTGGTCCCTTGTTCTATAATGTATTATGAGTACATTTTCACGTTTACTTCAAGTCCTATCTAGATGAGCGAATGTCGAAATATATTCCAGAAATTCTATGAGTTCAATTATTCTCGCCGATTCGCATTCGTCATCCTGATTTCACAGTTTGAAATCTAAAAGGGGATTCCAATGTCTGTGAAAAATTCTCATTATATTTATGGCACGACCGTTATTGATTGTTCTGCATGAAAAACTATTTCAATACTCATTTTCAACTGATTGGTTCGAAAATAGAATCTGTTAATTAAGTTTGCCATTTCCGATATAAAATTCGAAACGATCAGATTTCAATATTTTCTATTTCCCGAATGCAGTGGGTAAAGGTCAAATTTATCGAATATCAGGCCGAATATATTGTTCAGTTTTTTGATTCGGTGTTGCATGTTTGTTTCATCAATTTCGATAATGAATCTTTGTAAACATATAGACCTCTCTTTCAAAATACAGGAAAATCAATGGAATTTTATTTCATTGTGAAGAGGAAGGTACCGGGTTTTTCACCATAATTTGACCCCCTCTTTAAATTTGTTACTATAAGAGTTACAAAAAAATGTTTTCTACAAAAGTTTCACGAAATCGACTAGTGTTTTTCAAAATGACATTCACAAAACGGAATATATACAGAGTTGGCGACATATTGGTTGGAATTTCATTTTTTCAAATAGAACACTCCGTATATTTTTCTATATTTGACTAGCTCTTTTTCCCCTGATTTCGAATATATAACATATGTTTGGCCTATCTCGCTTATTCTGAGTACCACATAGTTTCGAATTTTAAGAACCACCTGGCAAGCTAAGCAATCAGTTTTCAAGTGGTTTTCAAGTCTGCGATAATTCAAAATGCCTTTTTTGGAGTTATCTCGTTGGCAATTATACAGGGTGGCCATTTGAAAACGAAACAGACGAGATTACAGACGAAATAAAGTTTTTCGATAGAAATGCTCGGACAGGTCGATTTCTGTTTCGAGGGGGACAACTTAAGATGTAGGTTACGGACGCATAGCGCTTCAACCATTGCTACTACAACCCTCACCCCCAAATTTTGAATAGGGAAGATGGGGTGAGTGATACCTCGTTTGAATTGTATTTTTATACTGATTTCAGCACAGTAATTGTTTCTTCATTTTATATATTAGTTCTTGAAATATTCTTAACTAAGTATTTGAAAATGAAGTGGTGTTTTCATGGCACTTGTAGTGTTCGACATTTTGAGCTTCAAAACAACCATGACTGTGGCTTCCTTCCTAACTAACTAACGCATGAATATTTCGAGAACTAATGCATAAAATGAAAAAACAATTACTGTGCTGAAATCAGTATAAAAATACCTTTAAATTGAGGTATCACTTACCCCATCTTCCCTATTCAAAAATTGGGGGTGGGGGTTGTAGCAGCAAGGGTTGAAGCGCTATGCGTCCGTAACCTACATCTTAAGTTGTCCCCCTCGAAACAGAAATCGACCTGTCCGAGCATTTCTATCGAAAAACTTTATTTCGTCTGTAATCTCGTCTGTTTCGTTTTCAAATCGCCACCCTGTATATGGCAGACGTTTGTCATCGAATATGCACTACACAGAAGTGAAATATTTTCACTTTATGTGAAGAAAAATAAGAATAAGAAAGCTACAAGAAGAGAATATATGGAGTTGTATCCAAATCATCCAATTCTAAGTTATGGTGAAAAACGTTATGTCATATCGTTGCCAACGAGGTAACTCAAAAAAGGGTATTTTGAGTTATCGAAGCCTACCACTTGAAAACTGATTACTGAGCATGCCAGGTGGTTCTTAAAATTTGAAACTCTGTAGTACCTACTCAGAATAAGAGAGATAGACCAAACATATGTTATATATTCAAAATCATGTGAAAAAGAGCAAGTCAAAAATAGAAAAATATACAGGGTGTTCCATTTGAAAAAATGAAATTTCAATCAATATGTTGCCCACTCTGATATTTTTCGTTTTGTGGAATCATTTCGAAAAACCCTAGTCGATTTCGTGAAACTTTTGTTGGAATCATTTTTTCGTACCTCTTTTAGTAACAAAGTAAAAGGGGGGGTCAAATCATGGTGGAAAACCCGGTACATTAAGGATGGAAAATCATGGAATATCAGCCAAATGGGCGCTATGGCTACGATTTCAGAAACATATCCTTTTCATGAAATTTTCTTTACTAATTCGCACATTTGCGTCTGTATTTCCTATACAATACATTTTTATACATAGTGTTAAATCACAAAATTTCGATCACCCCTTTGAGAAATAACAGGACCAGGAGACTTTTTATGCAAAATTGAGATAATTTAATTTCCTGTGCGGCACGTAGCGTCAATAACCTGTTAAAATAAACGTCGTCTACATATACAGGGTGATTCACCGCAATGGCCTATTAGACGTTTATGGAAAACTTATCCTAATTTACTGCTGAAAATTTGCATGTTGAGGTTTGAGACAATGAAGTTTCTCCCTAAAATATTCTCAGACCTCTGCAACTTCCGGTTAAAAATGTTAGTTATCGAAACATCCAATTTTTTTTTCCGGAAGTCTCAGACTACTCCACACATTTAGAAATTGCCGTGTTTCCTCATTTAAAGTTCTTCGTTGATAACTCTTGAAGCATTCATTTTAGGTGTAGGGTCTGCTTAAGTGATCCCCACTCTTGCATACGTAGAATCGACTGGAATAATGAAATATAGGTTTTAATTTGAAAATCTTGAGTTTTGATGAATTTGAGTTGTCCAAGTTCATGATTTTCTGATAAACACCCTTACATTTTTTATCCAAACTGCAAACAGTCTTATAATACTACATATTTGCAAAAATGGAAAAGTTTTCATCGAAAATTTTTTTTTCAGCAGAAATATAAAAAAAAAAATGGAACCTCTTCGCCACCTTTTATTTCATAAGAATCCCATTATCTCATGAACCGTTGAGTTTTTATGACATATTGCTGAAATTGTCATCAAAAAAGCTATCTAATGATGCAATAATATACTGGGTGTGCCATTTGAAATAAGAAAGTAGTAATATGTTTCCAGTATAACCGGAAGTTGTACAGATCTGAAAATATTTTAGGTAGAGAAAGATCATTGTCTCAAACCCCAACATGCAAATTTTCAGCACAAAATTATGATTAGTTCTCTATGAAAGTCTGATAGGTCATCACCCTGTATATGTGCCAATTTATTTAATAAAAATCATGTATCAGTAATCAATATTGACGAGAAATCAACAAACCTTAGTTTTCGTTAACCCTAGGTCCTACACCAATATTTTCAATTGTTCTTGAGCGATGCACATGATTTCAATATTTTTCACATCACTTACTTGTACCATCAGCTCAACATTTTTAACCAGTTAAACTATTTCCGCTTGAGACCGATAAAGTGATCCAAAAGTGCTTTAGTTTTGCGCACAGCGACTGTAAGAGTTTCACCATTTTTGTAGTGGATTTTAATAATTTCAGTGCGTTATTGAAGCGTTTATCGTTTCATTTTTAGTAATGACGTAGTTTGTTCTACTTGTCAAATGTCAAAAGATGACAATGACAGCTTCAAAAGTGGCAGCTGCCAGATAGTGCGCTATTCAAAATGAAACCTTGTATTGGAAAATCCTTTACAATTCATAAATATTTCAATATTAACCCAATAGTTATTATTTCCTTCATCTTGTAACATTTAATTATAAATGTAGTGCCCTGCGAAATAAAAAGAATAATCAGCTTTATAAATTAAGAGAAAAACTCTTAGATGCACAGAGGACCAACAATGGAATGTCAAAGGAATGCGGCTGCAGTCAGAATAATATCGAGTGTAAATATTCGTAAAATATGGAGATTCCGAATTCAAAACATTATTTCTGCCACTTCAGTATTATTTATCAGTATCAGTTGCACCTAAATATAACTGAAATGATTCAGTCTGTTGAGAAGCTATCAAAACATGAGTATCTTTCGGTTAATCTACAGCAGCTTCGCGCCAAATCCTCTATAACATATTTACTTCTGAGTTTTGACAAATATGTGCTTATTTTGTCAGACGAGCTCATCAAATTTTATGGTTGATCGCACCTCTATGTTGAATCGTTAATCAAAATGAAATGAGTCGAATTTGTCCTGTTTTTCGAAATTTAATTAAGGAGTTTATGTCATCTCTCGAATTACGTGGAATGTACAGGGTGGGCAAATAAGCGAGGTAAGCGGCTATATCTCGGGAACCACTCATCGTAGAGACTTGCGGTAAAAAATTTTACCACTAAAGTAAACAAAAGAAAACACTGGAAATTGTTTTGAAGTTCATACCTCCACCGCTAGGGGGCGTAATAGCTATTGTCGAGTAGAAAAATCGATTTTACTCGAAAAATTTTCATATTAAGTAGGAAAAAAAATATCATCACTGTAAACCTTGGAAAATTCTCTATCTGTTTGAATTGTCACTTTCGATTTTGCGACATCAAATAAAGGTGGGAGAAAGATAGAAATCTGACTGATTGAAATGTCTGTAACTTCAGTTTGGCTCAACAGTTTTGAGCAAATTAGATCTTATTTGAGAGACAACATCTTGTTGATTGAGGAAAAAATATACTCATGATGAATTTGATTCAGCTGCTTCCGATAGGGAGCGCTAAGTCAGAAGTTCATTGTTTTGTTCATTTTTCTCTGAAATTTCAAATGTAATGATAGGATTTTCTTAACAGAAACAAAAATTTCATTGAATTTGCATGAAAAAATCTGAAGGTTGCAAAGGGATAATTTCAGGCGTTCTGAAGTTATGGCCGAAAGAAGATATTCTTCAACTGATGCACTGCGAAAAACCAAATTTAGTCTTCAAATTCTAACCGAAACAGAAATCCCATCAAATTTGTATGAAAAAACCAAAAGGTCGCGAAGCGATAGCTTCAGGCGTTCTGGAGTTATGGCCGAAAGAAGACACAATTTAGTTTTTCAGTGCATCAGTTGAAGAATATCTTTTTTCGTCCATTACTACAGAACCCCTGAAGCTATCGCTTTGCGACCTTTTGGTTTTTTCATACAAATTTGATGTGATTTCTGTTTCTGTTAGAAATTGAAGACTAAATTTGGTTTTTCGCAGTGCATCAGTTGAAGAATATCTTCTTTCGCCCATAACTTCAGAACGCCTGAAATTATCGCTTTGCGACCTTTAGGTTTTTTCATGCAAATTCAATGAAATTTTTGTTTCTGTTAAGAAAATCCTATCATTACATTTGAAATTTCAGAGAAAAATGAACAAAACAATGAACTTCTGACTTAGCGCTCCCTATCGGAAGCAGCTGAATCAAATTCATCATGAGTATATTTTTTCCTCAATCAACAAGATTTTGTCTCTCAAATAAGATCTAATTTGCTCAAAAATGTTGAGCCAAACTGAAGTTACAGACATTTCAATCAGTCAGATTTCTATCTTTCCCCCACCTTTATTTGATGTCGCAAAATCGAAAGTGACAATTCAAACAGATAGAGAATTTTCCAAGGTTTACAGTGATGATATTTTTTTTCCTACTTAATATGAAAATTTTTTGAGTAAAATCTATTTTTCTACTCGACGATAGCTATTACGCCCCCTAGCGGTAGAGGTATAAACTTCAAAACAATTTCCAGTGTTTTCTTTTGTTTACTTTAGTGGTAAAATTTTTCACCGCAAGTCTCGACGATGAGTGGATCCTGAGATATAGCCGCTTACCTCGCTTATTTGCCCACCCTGTACATTTGCTTTTACATCAGAATTACATTGGCCTTTTATTCTATTCATTTCGTATTGGTATAATGAATTCTTCTTTGTGATTTTTAATAAAGAATTTTTGGTACGTTCAATGGAAATCAACCTATCGAAAATGCAGCGTGATATTATTTATTGAAATATATTTAATATTTCATTGGCCTTTTATTCTATTCATTTTGATTCAATGAATTTTTCTTTGAGATTTTTAATGAAGAATCTTTGGTACGTGGAATGGAAATCAACCCGTCGGACATGCAGTGTTATATTTATTGAAATATATTTAATATTTCATTGGCCTTTCATTCTTTTCATTTTGATTTAATGAATTTTTCTTTGTGATTTTTAATAAAGGATTTCTGGTACATGGAATGAAAATCAACCCATCGAATATGCAGCTTTATATTTATTGAAATATTTTTTCGAAACGAGTATTTCTGCCAGATTGAATGAAATCATAAACGAAAGAATGACAAAATATGAACAGACGGATTTTTTCATCATATTTCAGGTTCCACACATACATATATGTATAGTCTATAAATATTTCAGGCTTGATTCAAAAACATTGAAAAATGTGTGAATTTTTTTATGACTGTCGAAAGTAATGAAAAAACGGTAATTGAATGCAAATAGAATAGGTGTGCAAACATTTTTATTTCAATCCTTGTTAACTGAACATAAGCCTACTCCATCCATATTGATTTTTTACGTTTGATATTTTTATAGATAATGAAAATAGCAGATTTGAGTTTGAATAGAGCTGAGCGATCTTTCTTGAATTTTTAAATTTATAGCCGTGAGCTAACTCAACCTATAAAATTCAACTCACTGATGATTGACTGTCATTCATGTGTATTCAACTACTTCATTCGCGCTAAATTTCTTTCAAGCGAGCATTTTTTCGAGGTCTGCGAACAGGAAAAAGTCGCGGGGGCCATATCTGGCGAATACGGTGGATGCAGAAGCAATTCGAAGCTCAATTCATGCAATTTTGCCATTGTTTTCATTGATTTGTGACACGGCACCTATTTTTTCTTCAAATTTTCTTCAACGATTTCATCCTTAAAACGATCCAATAACGCTAGATAAGTATCGCTGTTGATGTTCTGGCCCTTTTGGAGGTAATCAATGAATATTATACCTTGCTCATCCCAGAATACTGATGCCATAACCTTGAAAGCTGATTGTTGTGTTTTCCTCGTTTTGGATTCGGTTCATCGTGTGCAGACCACTCAGATGACTGTTGATTGGACTCCGGAGTGAAATGATGGAGCCATGTTTCATCTATTGTCACATATCGACGCAAAAATTCAGGTTTTGTACTTAAACTGCTTCAAACACTGCTCAAAATCATTAACACGTTGTTGCTTTTAGTCGATTGTGAGCTCGTGCGGCACCCATTTTTGCAAACAGCTTTCTCATGTTCAAATATTCGTGAATGATATGATATACACGTTCAGATGATATCTTCACAATGTCTGCTATCTCGATCAACTTCACTTTACGGTCATTCAAAATTATTTTGTGAACTTTTTTGATTTTTTCGTCGGTGACAGCCTGTTTTGGGCGTCTACTGCGTTCGCCGTCTTCGGTGCTCATTTCACAACGTTTAAACTTAGCATACCAATCAATGATGGTTGATTTTCCTTCAACTGTATTTTTCCCTTAAAAAAGTAATATTTTATCAGTACACGAAATTTTTTTTTTTAATCTTTTTGCAAATAACAAATGTAGCACACTCACAACGCAATATCACCCAAACTAATTGTCGGATTGCTCTCAAATTTTGACACGTATCGTTTGAAGGTTGGTACTAACTAAAGTTATATGGATTTAATTATATCACTGCAATCTGTGCATCAGACCGGAGACTTTTCAAATAGTCTAATATATGAATAATAAATCAAATATTTTAAGTTTTCGTTTATGCGCTTGTAGAAAATAACTATTTTTCAGGCTACAAATAAGCGAGAAAAATATATAGCACTTCATAAAAGTAGTTTAGAAAAAATCCCATTTAAAAAAATCACCGACATTTGGACGGAATGATATAGCCCTTTTTGTCAAAATAATCTCGCAAAAAGAATTCGAATCTTTCATCAGCGAAGCTAAAAATACTCTTTGAAGAAATCAAATATTTCTTATTATTTTGTTTCCCCAGATAATGACAGAAAACTGAAAACATCTACTATATTTCTTCCGAGTCCAATATACTTCGTTCGTTGCCCGGGAAATAATGAAATTCGTTCCAATATTTCATTTGGTCTCCTCAGCCTAGAATTCGCCTCAGGTAAAAAGAGCCTTTATTGATTACTTTCCTCATTACATCTTCCTTTAGACCGGGGCCGGATTAAAACTCCACCGAGAAAGCTGAAATGGTAATTTCAACGTCTTGATTTGGAATTCGAATATTTTTTCAGGTGAATCAAAGGGGGTTACTCGAGCTCGCGGGTAGAATCTCGGAAACAGTGGCGGCTCGTTCATGAAGGGTGATCCAATTAGTACTCGAGATTTTAAAATGAATTACAAGCTACTATACATATAACAAATGGATTATATGGTTGTCCCAAGGTGTCGCAAATTCGATGCTAAGTGAAAGTATAACTAGAGAGAACTATAAGGTTCAAAGAAAGAAACTTACAATTATATACTATATAGAGACAATTATATACTAGACATAAACACAATTAAATCTCTAAAAAACTGAAAAATATTTATATTTAATGTGTTCTATCAATAGAATGAAGTCGAAAAACCCAATTTCTTTTTTTCTCAGTAGAGGCCATTCTATAGATGCCCGGACTGATGGATGGAATTTTATGTTCGGCAAAGATTCATCACATCAATAAAATACTATATTCCGAAAATCATGGCCTCCGATTCCATCCCATTTGCGAGATTATAACTAAAAATTACATTTATTTAATGAATTTTCAATAGCTTGTATCTTTTCAAGCGAGCCGAATCGGAAAAAATACTGTAAAGGAACTTTTTTCGTTTGGTTTCAGAAATCTTCGGTTGAAATAACAGGCCAATTGAAAAATCCCCGGTCTACCATAGTAAAACACATTTTTTGGCAGAATTCGATTTTATTATTCAACATAGTTGCCTTCGAGGACGATTCGGCGATTATAGCGATTTTCCAACTTTTCGATAACATTTTTGTAGTACGATTTATCTTTGGCTTCAAAATAGGCCTCAGTTTTGGCGATTATTTCTTTATTGGCGCTAAATTGCTTTCCAGCGAGCATTCTTTTGAGGTCTGAGAACAGGAAAAAGTCGCTGGGGGCCAGATCTGGCTAATACGGTGGATGCAGAAGCAATTCGAAGCCCAATTCATGCAATTTTGTCATTGTTTTCATTGATTTGTGACACGGCGCATTGTCTTGATGAAACAGTACCTTTTTTTTCTTCAAATGGGGCCGTTTTGAACGATTTCATCCCTTAAACGATCCAATAACGCTATATTATCATCGCTGTTGATGGTTTGGCCCTTTTGGAGGTAATCAATGAATATTATACCTTGCGCATCCCAGAATACTGATGCCATAACCTTGCCAGCTGATTGTTGTGTTTCTCCTCGTTTCTGATTCGGTTCATCGTGTGCAGTCCACTCAGCTGATAGTCGATTGGACTCCGATGTGGAATGATGGAGCCATGTTTGATACATTGTCACATATCGACGCAAAAATTCAGGTTTATTGCACTTAAACAGTTTTAAACACTGCTCAAAATCATTAACACGTTGTTGCTTTTGATCGATTGTGAGCTCACGCGGCACCCATTTTGCACACGTTTTCTCATGTACAAATACATATTCGTGAATGATATGATTTACACGTTCAGATGATATCTTCACAATATCTGCTATCTCGATCAACTTCACTTTACGGTCATTAAAAATTATTATGTGAACTCTTTTGATTTTTTCGTCGGTTACAACCTCTTTTGGGCGTCCACTGCATTCGTCGTCTTCTGTGCTCATTTCACCACGTTTAAACTTAGCATACCAATCAATGATGGTTGATTTTCCTGGTACTTACCTCAGAAACTCTTCATCGAACCAAGATTTTGCTTCAACTGTATTTTTTCCCTTCAGCAAGCAATATTTTATCAGCACACGAAATTGTTTTTTTTTTCATTTTTTTTTCAAATAATAAAAGTAGCTACACTCACAACGCAATATCTCACAAACTAATTATCGGACTGTTGTTAAATTTTGACACGTATCGTTTGAAGGTTGGTACAAACTAAAAATCATATGATTCAATACAAGCACCGCCATTTGTGCATCAGACCGGGACTTTTCAATTGGCCTAATATGTGTACAAGTCGAAGATTCTCTCTGTATATTTCGTATTCAACTGTAAACATAGGAAACATAGAAACATGGAAGTTTGAGATATTATCTAGTTTTGTATCTGGATATTTGATACAGTTATTATCACTGAAGCTTTTGCTGAACACAATTTGCTCTGTTTTCGCTACTTTACGAGTAATTTTCTATTTTTCAAAGTATTTTGAATAAGTGGTTTCATTTTGAATACCTGCTGGGAAGCGGTATTCTTTTTAACATTTGACAAGTAAAATCTACGCCGTTACTGAAAATAGTTCAATACACTCTTGAGCAACCGAATGATATTGCTTAAACTTACAGCAAAATGTTGAAAATTTTGCAGTCACAGTTCGCAAAACTAAAGCACTTTTGGGTCGTTGTTAAGCACCTTCCCGGCCGGCAATAGTAAAACAGGATTTTCATCTTCAGCAATAAGGCCCATTTTCACTTTTTCTGCATAATAATTATTTTTAACCTATTATCTAGTTCTATACCCAGATATTTGATACAGTTCTTATCAGTGATCAGTGATCCTTCTGATAAACACAATTTGCTTTGTTTTCGATATGGTAAGAGTAATTTTCCACTTTTATCATAATCTGCGAAATTGTTCATATGTTATTGCAAGGATTATGGGGTTCTGTCCACTGGTTATTGGAAGGAATATTGTTTCACCATATTTGAAAGGATCTAGCAGCCTAGGTAGGTCTATGGGGTAGGTGGCTATGTCAGCTACAGCTTGGTGGATTTGCGGCCTGAGTTAGTTTTTTTCTAGGTGTTCAATATCAGTAGAGTATAACTTGAGGCTGACAAAGCCGATATAATTGAGAGTTTAAGGCCCAGTTTCACCAAACAGCACTTGATCCCAGATTGATTAAACTCCGCTTGTTACTAAAGCAGGCTTAACAGCGTTTTCTGTTTCACCATGCATCAACCCGTCCGAAGATGATCGCGATTAACCAAATCGCGATTAAATAGTCAAACCATTTGGCAACGTTGTGAACAAAAAGTTATATAGTGTTCTGTATCGTATTAGCAGTGATGACCACCATTGGCGCTAGGTGTCAGGTGTCATTCATTCATAACTCATAACATTTCAAATCATTTGTCATCTTGTAAACAAAAAACAAAGTTAATTTTTGCCGAAAATGTCGAGTGATGTGCTTCGAAATGTCGGAAACTTGTTGAAGTTAAAAAGAAATTATCCCATTTCACAAAACCACACATTCTGGAAAAAAAAAACTATATAAGTAATTTTATTAACTTATTTATTTTTATTAACAAGTTTAACAGCTTCTTAAATAATATTTCAATCAAACATATCAATAAATTATTCTTTGCAATAAATTTCATAAAACACAAAAACAAAGTTTACGTGTATTTTAAATGGGAAATATTGAGCCTATACATATAGTCATATTTTGATAAAATTGCCCCAAAAATTAGAAATTTCCGGAAAAATAATTACATAGACAAGAGTTCCATACTGATAAATAATTATTTATCTCAACTTGAAAGGTGATAATCCTCCAAAAATGGCCGATTAGTGCTAAATCGCGATTGGTCGATTAAATGGCGCTTTGGAATGTGGTGAAACGCTACATTACATTAATCGTGATCTAAGGCCTCACTTAAGAGCCAAATCAAGATTAAAGCATTTGGTGAAACTGGGCCTTAGGCCCAGTTTCACCAAAGCGCCATTTAATCGACCAATCGCGATTTAGCACTAATCGGCCATTTTTGGAGGATTATAACCTTTCAAGTTGAGATTAATAATTATTTATCAGTATGGAACTCTTGTCTATGTAATTATTTTTTCGGAAATTTCTAATTTTTGGGTCAATTTTATCAAAATATGACTATATGTATAGGCACAATATTTCCCATTTAAAATACACGTAAACTTTGTTTTTGTGTTTCATGAAATTTATTGCAAAGAATAATTTATTGATATGTTTGAGTGAAATATTATTTAAGAAGCAGTTAAACTTGTTAACAAAAATAAATAAGTTAATAAAATTACTTATATAGTTTTTTTTCCAGAATGTGTGGTTTTGTGAAATGGGATAATTTCTTTTTAACTTCTGCTAGTTTCCGACATTTCGAGCACATCACTCGACATTTTCGGCAAAAATTAACTTTGTTTTTTGTTTACAAGATGACAAATGATTTGAAATGTTATGAATTATGAATGAATGACACCTGACACCTAGCGCCAATGGTGGTCATCACTGCTAATACGATACAGAATACTATATAAATTTTTGTTCACAACGTTGCCAAATGGTTTGACTATTTAATCGCGATTTGGTTAATCGCGATCATCTTCGGACGGGTTGATGCATGGTGAAACAGAAAACACTGTTAAGCCTGCTTTAGTAACAAGCGGAGTTTAATCAATCTGGGATCAAGTGCTGTTTGGTGAAACTGGGCCTAAGTATTTTCCACCCTTGATTTACCGTGTCTGCAATGCTCCCCCTTGACGAGTCGCACTTGCTCGACAAAGCCGAACGTCTGAAGCTCCACTTTCCTATATCTCCTCATATTTATTCGGAAACCGGTAGCTGACGAATGACTAATCTGCTTTGGGGAATTTAATTAATTTGGTGGGCTCTAGTGCTTATGATCTCGAAGTTGAAATGAGGAGAGATGTGGATTCAGACGGCACACATTAAACCCTTCGAAATGTCTGCCTGTTTTGTTTGGCGACTCTATGCCTGTTGCGGGATTACGGAATTTTCTATTTTGTTTGCAGAATTCGGGGACGAGTTTCAGCTTAGTTCCGATGTACGGGTAGAAACGAAAACGAAAAATTGAGTATTGCATTTACGTCAATCAGAGGCTTTTGCGCGCTTGTTCAACCGTTTATTTGCACAAAGGTTCTATGTTAGCACGTCTCTGGATTATTCTTTGAAAGAGCTCTAAACGTGTTGGTATAACATGGCGTCTATCTATTCAAATACTGGATTTCCACCAGTAGCGACCAAGTCATGAAAAACATGTTTTTTTATTTTTTAAGTCCCTTTTTTCGTTGATTATATCCTGATGTTTTGGAATGTGTATAGAATGCCAAATAGTATATTCTGAAACGAATGAGAAATGAGTGTTGGAATTGCCTTCTGCGACGAGAAAGAGACGATATTTTCTCTATTTCAGTCAAGTTTTGTGAAATATTGTCGTAATTCAATGAATATTTCAGATTATACATCCTAGTGACTTTTGTATTATATCTTGGCAGTTGGTGTGACTGTTACGAAAATTGACAGATTACGGAATTTGAATTTAATCATACGTTTTGAATTTTGAAATAATTTATAATTACGCATTGAAATAGTGAATTATGCTTGACGAAATTGATTTAACACCACCAAATCAAGAGAAATTGCGAATAAAGTTGCAAATCATTTCAATATATCCAAATCATATTATATTGACAATTATTGAAGCGTGTTGAAATTTGATAGTATCGGTCTGTGTGGACAACCACAAAACGAAAAATATATCCGCTGTAATGAGTTTTAGTACTGTAATGAAGTCATTACTGAAATAGATAAATGAAATTGAAATTTCGAGATTTCATTCATGCGCCAATTGCGCTCTTGGAAGTCACAAAATAGTATATGGGTATACAGGGGCAGTCTTTAACTTGTACGTATATTTTAAAAGTAGATTCTCGAGGTGAAAAGGCATCCTATTTCCTTTACCATTTTTCCGATGTTCCGAAAATGTAGCCTTATTGAATTTTCATAATAAGCTATGCCACCCCTGGAAACTTCCACACAGAAGTTTTCACAAGCATAAGACTTTAACTACTACTATTTTGACCTTGGAAATGAGCTATTATGTTAGGAAGAACATCTCCATTCGATTTGGTGAAAGATGTATTATTTATAATTCAAAAATGAGTCACCTACCCCAATTTGTTTGGCGTTAAATATTTTCTCTTGATTTACATTTAATTAACGATAATAATAACGAATTCAGCTTGGAACCACCCTTATTATCTCTGATATTCATCTCCAATTATTCATTATCGTTATTTTTTTTTCGTACAAGGGTAATCCATTTTTTTCAAATCAAATCAAACTTTATTCAACAGATTAAAATATAATATTTGTCATCAGCACTCAAATTGGTTTACAATAAGTCAATATCTATAATTGCTTATCTCTTCAACCAATGGCTTGCTTCTATATTCAGATGCATCACTCGAGTAGACTCACGCTAGGCTAATGAAGCCTGTGTTGTGATATCTTAGTAAAGGCATTCACCGTGTATGTTCTTATGAATGACATTCGCAGCAGCGCAGTTTTATGATATGAACTCTTCAAGTTCAAATAAATAAATGATATTTATTTGTGAACGTTAAAATCTAGAAGGTTTCCAAGTTGTTAAACACACCACAATAGATCACTAATGACTAAACAAAGCAATGCACACTTGGGTAATAACTCTTATTGTTCAAATATTCAAACTGGAATGAACAAAATAATAACTCAAAAGTTTTGAACTCAGAATCCGAATGGAAATTTAATAATAAATCTCAATTCAAACGTATCAATATTTTTTTTTATTACATATTCATATATCAATAGATTTTTCAAAATTTATTTTTATTTTTCACTCTTTAAAATTAATAGATTATTTTTCCGATCAAACAATTTATTTCAGGGTTCTCTACAAAATAAAAAAAAAACAAAAATATGAAGTTTCAGGTAGATTCAAAAAATATCTCAGTTCGAACTTCGAACGACTTGATCGTTGGAAATTGTAATCCAATATCGAATTATTATCTTCAATTTTATCGAATTGGGAACATCCAAGAAGTGAACAAATGTATAGCAGTCCCCCTCGACAATTGGAAGAATTTTTACAAAAAAAACTCTTCAATTTCTTTGAACATAAATCCTTCAAGCTGAACTGAAACATGATGAAGTAGTTTTCCAAAAATAAACTTAATTTCTTTATCATAAAACATCCAAATACTCGCGTGTGATCCTAGTTCAAAATAACGAGAAATAATTGTTTTTTTTTGTCAATACCCGTGAACAGTTTCCAATGCAAACGTCATGAAAAATAAATTCTCGTTTGCCCAAACCAGGAGCTATGAGACAGGTGTAATTGGTTCTCAACGGAAAGAATTAGAATCGAAAATGAGCAATTCTATTTTTGGAATCGTTATCCATTAAGTCATGTTCTTTGAACCTTACTTTCCATCGTTCTGCCACAGCTAAAAATAAATGACATAGGGAATATTATTCATATACGTGAGCAAAACATGCGATGATTAATGGAATAGTAATAAACACAGTATTCGAAAAATATGACTTGTATACAGTGTGTATACAGGTGTAGTATGAACATATAGAAATAACTTAACTGCCTTCTAATTGAAAAGATTTTTTGCGTTTCATTCACTGATCCTACCTCCTATGTCCTCGAATTATTTTTTTACTAAATTGATAACTACTAACTAAACTTAATCAATACCTTCTCTAATAATTTCGTGATCTGAATATCTTGAATATTTATATTTTTATGCTTTGAATTTGGTGATGCAAAATGGCGAATGCGCGTGACAGTTTTCTCTGCGTCTACTTGAAATATTAAGCTCTACAATATATATTTTCCAAAAGGAGTCGCTTCACTCTCTTATTCGAATTGAGTTGAATCTTTGACAATAATTACATAAGGTGCTGTTTTTTTTTCACAAAAATGCAAATTCATTGTGAAAAAATTATTGTATTGCCTATTGTTAGCTACAACTCTTCCCATCTTTCCGGTGCTGTTCGAATACCGTTGCGGTAAAAGTGTTCGACTTTTTAGGCTATCCACGAATCACGTCATTTTTCTGATATCTTCATTAAGTGGAACTGCTGATGAGCCAGACCATGTGCTATCGACCGAAAGAAGTATTAATCTGACAGTGCAATATCTGAGGAATAAGGTTGTTGGGGTAGGACGTCCCATTTGAGCATTTCCAGATAGGTTTTAATAGGTTTAGCAACGTGAGGGCGAACGTTGTCATGATGTAGAATCACTCTAGCATGCCTCTGCTCGTATTGAAGCCATTTTTCGCAGAGTGTTCGGCTAAATCGCATCGATTGGAGTCGATACCGTTTCCCAGTAATGGTTTCACTCGGTTCCATCAGCTCATAATGAATAACACCGACCTGGTCCCGCCAAGTACTAAGCATAATCTTCGCAGCGTGAATATTCGATCAAGGCGACGACGTAGAAGCATGACCGGGCAGTCCCCATGACTTTTTTCACCTTGGGTTGCAGTCATAGATCCATTTTTCATCACCCGTCACGATGCGTTTAGAAAAAAAGCTTTCCTGTTTGGCTGCTGAAGCAGTTGTCCACAGGCAAAAAAACAACGTTCCGTCTCCTGGCTTCAATTCATTAGAAACCCCAGTTCCCTGTTTCAGAATAATTTCCAACGCATGGAATTGCTTGGCGGGTAACTCCTTATCCTGAAGAAAGCTCTTCTTGCGTTTGGCACAGATCCTCATTGAGCAATACCCCCAATTCAGCGTCTTTGAAGGTTTATGGTCTTCCTTCAAGCGGACGTCAACTTCGAAATCAGGGTCTTTGATGCGACGGAACCTATCACAATTCACTTAAAGCAGCATCTCCGTCAACCTTTTGGAGCTCTCAATGCACTTTAGTTGCCGAAATATTTCAAAAATATGTGATAAAACTATGGAAGAAGCTTTCGGATGATTGTCTAACAGAATACCTCAGATCATCCGATTCGTCTTCCAACCCTGGCAACTGCTTTTGACGCTCGTCAACATCTTCGCTGACTGATCCAGGTGCTGATATCAACGTTATAAAACGCCATAATGGCTGGAACTGCTGCAGAGAGTTATGTTGAAAATTACTTGACAAATTAGGAGATGATAGCTGAGAATATTTTTGTAGGTGAACATTTTGAAAAGGAAAACTAACCTTCAACTTCTGAGTTGAAAGGAGTAAGCATCAATATACCAAATATTGCGATTGTAGCACTAACATCTTCTTTTAGTATTAGCAATGGCTACCCCATCAATATTGAATAAATATAATAAAGTAATTTGAATTAAGTTGGCTACGCCTTTTTACCCAAGAAATTGAAAGATTCACTGTACTTCTGATTTTGCGGTGTTCAATAGCTTAATATACATATGTCCCTAAATTGGAGGTACAAATGAAAATGACAGATTCCTCTTATTATTTCAAGAAAAAAAAGTCATAAATATGAGCCCGCAAACTCTTTTTTCTCGAGATACAGGGTGTTAAGTTTGTTTTTTACTCATAGCACCTTCCTTCCACAAGTTATTCAATTTGAATTTGGTATAGTTATTTTGATTCAAATTTCAAAATTCTAATTTCAGCATATAATATGCTGATTTTGAATGCAAATCTACAGGGTGAAATTTTTTCTGGAGCAGTGCCCCCTTCATTCCTCCAGATTTTCTTTTGTTGGACCACTTGTAGCTGGAAAAATTCAAAAGGAAATTTGTGTCGAGTACTACTGTACACTTTTTTGTCTCTTATTTTTTGTCGTAGCAACTAGGTACTGTTTTTGAAAAAAATTCAAACAATTCTCTATACTAGGGCTAATGGCCTAAGCAGTCGTCGCCAAAAAACTCATTACAAAAAAGTTCTCTGTACTAGATCCTAATCCAAATTATTATTAAGAGCCAGTTAGTAAGCTGTGATGAATAAATCAATTGAAATTATTTGTACTTATTCACCCAATCTGTAGCAAAGATTAATAAAGATTCGTAAAAGTGGTATAATCATCACAAAAAAGTTGGACGGCAATAAACACCCTGTATCTCGAAAATAATGCGTTTGCGTGTCTATGTTAATAGGACTTTTTTTTCTTAAAATTTTCCAAGAAATCTTTTGTAGTGACTCTACATGGCCGAGAGGTAGCGTTGCTGGCTTCGCGTCACTCTCTAGCGAGGCATCGATAGGTTCATACAAAATCCCCGAATTTGTGTAGTCAACTCTCCACGATGGTGTCTTCGGCAGAGATGACTCGACGTGTTGTCCAACTCGGCCTGACGGCCTCGTCGGACAATTTCACGTCGAGTGCAATAAACATTCACTTTTTGCACTTGTTGCATAAATAACTATTATGAGAACCCGCCAAGAGACCCAATAATTTCGATTTTGACGTGTGTCAGTTCAGTCAATTGTATTCTTAAGTTTTATGGTTCTATGTCTCCATTTGCCATTTTTAGGCTCAATTCGAACGAATTGTCGCCACTATGTTTATTTAAGTCAATATACTAAGGACAAGAGCGCAACGCAGTCTCAACGAAAATGAAAATGGTGTTGTGAACCAACTATTCTTGCTAGAGGGTGCTTGTTTTGAACAGCAGGCAACGTCCAGGCAACTACATATTTTACCGAAACGAAAAGTTAACACATCAAATTATTGTGTACCCACTTCAATATTTGCAAAATTTCCAAGTGATGCACCTCTTGAAAAACTCCCTAGACCCGCCAGTGTCTCTAAAATCAGATGCATCGGCCTCGATTGAAACGCAACGCAAGAAGATCAATGAACTGTTACCGGCAGCATGTTGTCCACCATTCACCCAGAAAGAGTAAATAATTATCTATTTCAGGTTGTCACATATAGCACAAAAGGCAAAAACGTTTACTTAGAAGACACAGAGCACCTTTCACACTAATCAGTTATCGGTATGTGATAACAGTCGACGCACAGACCGCGCAAAGACCGCGATAGTTGGTGGTTAGCAGGTTTCCATCCAGGTCAGCTGTCTACAGGCATTAGAAAAGCAGTGGCGTGTTGTAGTGATGGTAACGGTGGCCAGGAGCTAACGGTGGAACATGCGGGGAGGCGCAGGGGCGGCCGGCACTGCGGACTCTGCTCGCTGGTCGCCCGCGCCTTCCGGCGCGCGGTCTGCGGCGCCCCAAGCCGCAGGGGCAGCGGGGAGTCTTACCAGGAGCTGACGGCGCCACAACCGGAAGAGGAGGTCACTGTAAGTCCGTCTTTGTTTTTCAGCTTTCTTACGATGGGGCAGCTATTGCTGGACTTTTTTGAGATTGCTCTTGAACCTACTTACTTAAGTATTTTCCGACCATACGATTCTCAATGCCTTTTAAGAAAAGGCACCGCATCAAAGGGAAATTGGCTTTCGGTGAATTTGCTTAAATTTTTTTATGTTGTAGAACTCGTGATGCCGATCATATGTCTTCATTGCTCTAAATTCAACCGTTTGGATTATACAGAGTGTCTCAAGTTATCGTATAAAGGAAATATCTCGCTTATTTGACAAGATAATAAAAAAATTGAAAAATTGCTTTGAATATCATCAAAGTACCTTCCCAATGATGTATAACAAAGGATCTTACTTTTGACAGCCTTGGGTTACCGACCCCTCACTTCTTTTCATTTTCAAATGGCATTGTGTGTCATTCTATTTGTAATACAACGATAGCACATACCTGTTTTTTTTCAGTAATAACAACAAAAACATTAATATTTTGTAACTTCTTTCACGTTATTCAATTATCCTTATAAAAATTATATGCCTCCACCCATGTTTGTATAAACTTCACATATGAGTAGTAGATGAATTGTTAATAGATTTTGTTTTGAAAAACTAATGTTTTTTATAGCAAAAAACATACTTTAAATATTTCTTCGTTTTATGAATTGCATATTAGATATTTTGATTGCAATTTAATCTTCACAAAATGTTAATGATTTTGTTGTTATTAATAAAAAACATTAACATTTTGCATGAATTGTAACCGAAATACCTTTTTTATACACCATTGGGAAGGTACTTTGATATTACTTGAAGAATTTTTTTGATTTTTTATTATTTTGTCAAATAAGCGAGATATTGCTTGTAACGATAACCCGGTATAGGGTGCTTAAAATTACTTTTCTAGAATTTCCAAGGGCCACTGTGAAGAAACTTTTTCGAATATATGAATTAAATCGCGTATGTATCGAATATCGATCGTTCATACAGATGATTAAAGTCCTCTATCGAGGAAAATGATTCCTGCACGCAGAGAAGATATACAGTTTAAATCCAAAGATATCAAGTTCTTCTTCTTGTTTATAGTTCAGTTTAAAAAAACATAAGAAGTCAATTTTTTTATTGGTGAAACACATGGATTAAGTATTTAATACAAAATTTACATACATTGTGACATATCATTTGACAATTTATGAATTATGAATCTGTGGCGTACCATGAATGTCTTCCAAAATAGGCAGGTCAAATTACGTACCAACGCCAACGGAAATAAAAAAAAAAGTGATACATTAAAAAATGCCTCTTGATGATACATGTATGACAAATTTCATTAAAATATCTGAAGTGGTATTGTAGATATTAATAATGAATGATTTATTTTTGAAAACTTTACTACCCTGTTTCTCAAAAGGTAAGATGTTTAGGACATATTTTCACATCAAGCTTTTTTCTTAAAATGGGCCCAAAAATCACCTCCATAAATATTGACATTCAATTCGGAAACACCTTGTATATAAGGTGTCTCATCAAAACAATGAAATGAAAAAACTCAATATCTTTGAAACGGATAATATTTTTGAACCTGCGGCTAAAAAACTGCTTGGAAGTATGTGAGGTGTCCCATTTAGGAGACACCAACTTTATCTCTTAAACAGTAATCAATTTCTATGAGCTATTAGCGGTATCATACAAACCATGAAAATTACTGAAAAAAACGTTTTAGAATTTTTTGACTATCTCAAACAGAAACCAAAATATAACGAAATATTTGATACAGCCATTTTTCAGTTACGTCCTATAAATTGAGAACGAATCAAGATATTTATGACCTGCTCGCTTATATCTGATTATTTTAAAAAATAACTCGGGGCTCCTTGAAGTCTTATAATTCTCGAGATGCTTTCAGTGAGCATCGAATTCAGGACACCCTGTACTCCAATCAGCTCGGTATAGAGAACTCCATAAAAACTAACTGTAGAAGTTGGAATTGAACACGAAATATCGCAATTGATAAAAATCGAATAGAGCGCCTCACACTTATCCACGAAATTCGTGATTCCCCTTGTAATCGTAATACGACCTTCATTTTTCGGACCTCGAAGAATCCGCCACTAATTTTTCATTTCTAGGCGTCCTCGTTTCCTGAAGTTGATAAATATTCCGGGACGGCAGTTTATTTCGGAAAAAGCACGACAAGAAAAAAATGAAGCGATGATCATTAATATTTATGAGCTTAGTTTGCTAATTTAAGAACCGTCCGTTTCTTTTCATTCAAATTAATTCGCTTCGTCCTGTACTGCAAAACGCTATAAAGCAAAGTGGCTGCGTTGTATATTGTCTCTTTCATTTTGATAGCCCGACAGTTTGTTATGAAAGACGTCGGCGGCTCAAGTTTATGCAAGTCGGTGGAATAGGAGTTGGTTTTATTAGGAAAAAGCTCAAAAAATTATGAACCAGACTGCCTCGCGCCATGTTGAATACCAAAAAGGAATGGACAAACAGTAGATCGCAAGAATTTTTATTAGAACTGGAGAATTTAACTATCTGGAAAAGCTAAGTAAACCTGCCAATACGCTTGTTTACTACAATGTCTCAAGTTGGCTTGGGAAACTTTTCTCCTTTTCACTATTATCACTAGAATGATGGATGTTACATTATTTGAAGTCATAAGTATATTGAATACCTAAATTGAATGTTGTTTCAACAAAATAGCGCCATATCTATCACAATATAAAAACGAATATAGTATATTAAGTATCGAAAACGGTAAGGACTTTTTACCGATCGAAGACAATGGTTTAATGTCTGAGATCGTTAGTCCTTAACGTTCGAGGTACTTATAGCGTTTTTTGCAAGATATATATGTACACTTTTTACTTAAACTACAAAATAATTATCCGAAAAATTGAAATAGACATTCGTGGCTCTAATGTCAATTCTGCGTAGAAATATTATAGAAGGCGTTGTCTTGGTGATGGAAGCTTATTGATGTTGAGTGTTACATTTTATGTTGGCCGACTGGCAAAGTCCTGTATTCCTCAGAAGCATTGAAAAACCGAAAATTATTGGCCGAATCTGTATTCGTAGTTTTCTGGAAAAGACTCAGCGACTTGGCATTTTAAGTATCTACCTATTAGAGTTGACTAAGAACCAGTTCCATAACCAATGCGAAAAGGCTCCTTTTGGCGAAAAAACGGTTTGAAGGGAGCTTGAAAGTTGCTCTGATTCCATAAACATAATTCGACCGTCTTTTAGAGGAAGCGTCCTTCATTCATAACTGTCAAGTTTCCTAGAATTGACTTTTCTGAGAACTAGTGATTTATTGCTTACATTTGGCTATAGTTAATAGAAATAGAAATTTTGTTTGCAAAAAGAGAAAAATGGTATAAAATTCTGTGTATGAAGTGAAAGTAATCGGAGGTTTTGATTTGTAGTCATAGAGCATGCACGACCAAAAAGGATCCTTTTTCTTGCCATAAAGGACCACCACCCGGACTTTATGATGAAGGACCTACTCTTCAAAGCTTTCTCCAGCCTTAAAAATGGTTTATTGAAAACGTTTCATTTATAAATGAGACTTCTCACAGAAAAGGAGACTTTACTTTCGATTATAAAACTGGCTCTAAGAGTCTGTGGACGCCAGTCTCACTTCATTGAATGAAAGCTGAAAGTTATTGTATGCAATTTCCTCCATAGGGTGAAGTAGAAATGGCCATACTAAAAAACTATATCATAGTGGCTTCAAGTGTTTAAACTTGGTAACCAATTACGTCATAACTATAACAACTGAAATTTATATATTTTAATTGGATAACTACAAAAAATGTTTTCCAAAATGGCAAACTTCGCATAGTGTTAACCATCCGCCAAACACAGTCAAAGTAATCATAAGTATAAAAGTTGAAATTTACGTGTTACTTGGACAACTATCAAAAGATGATATCTCACTTGACAGACATTTTGCTCAGTTGAACCCCTTGCCAAACATTATTGAATTTCAACCGTATTAACGTAAACATACTATAGTTAATAATAAAATGATGTTCAATTGAACAGCATTTGTATGGACCATAAAGGTACCTATTGAATGATACCCACTAGTTTGAGCCGTGGGTCAACTTAGAGATAACATATGCTAAAGGTACATGAAAACATTGCAACAATCAAACCTCTCTTGAATTGCTTATTTTCAAAAAATTGTCAAGCAGTAATGCCAGATAAATTTCGTGGCAATCAATTTTACCAGAATCTCTAAAGATCGTCAGAAAATAGCATAAACCTGCTCACATTAGTTGGATGTAGTTCGAAATCGTTGATAAATGTAAAATGGAACACAAATGTTTGAATAGTTGTGAGAATTTCAAACATTTATGCATCAATACTGATGACGTGGTACACCTGAAATTTTTACTTTTTAAAGGTGCCTGGCGAAGAGGTTTCTACTATGGAAGGTATCTGTCAATTGAGAGAGCATCTTTTGATAGTTGTCTAGTAACATTTAAATATAAATTTCAGCTTTCTTAATTATCAAGTAAAATATTCCAAAAAAAAGGTCAACGTGAGGTTTCCATTGCTTTCAGAACCTTGCAGCTCTTACGCTATGATGTGAGTCTACTAACTACATAAGTATCTATATATTTTAAGTTCCGAATGAGCAAATGAACAAGAAGGAAAAACCTCTTAGCTTCACATTTTTTTTCAATGCCATTAAAAGGTTGAATCTGTTCGGTACAAATAACGTCACAATAACGATAGTACGATTCAGAAGTATCGAACAAAACTTCCATTCCATTTTTTTTTCGCATGCCCACTCGACAAAGTCCGCCATGTCGACTACACCAAACTGCCGACAAGAGCTGAACACATTTCCATGGAAAATCTTGGAGTGGCCCTTAGCCTCGTTAGTTGCGCCGGATGACTACTTTGGAGCAGTTGTTTTAGCGAAACGAAAAATCCGAGCCTTATTATTCATGACATTTCTGACGTACGCTCGTTTGAGAAGGGGAGCATTCCATCTCGATTTGATTCCGGAACAAGGAGAAATCGATTTCGAGTGCTTTTTATGCGAAAACATACGGGACATGTCGAGTCTCATTTGGCTGATAGATTTTACGGTCGTGAAATCTGGAATAACTAGGTACCTTCTACCGTTCTTTCCGTAGATGTCGTTTTGTGTTTGTTTGTTTTGTCATTCGAATGGGCCACTAAGCTATTGCCAACGTGTAATAACGTTTTTTTAGCTGAATGAGAAGATTCTATGGTTGTTGTCTATGATTTGATAATTGAGAATGTCAAACTGTGTTGACATTCCTATCCAGTAAGATTTTGCAATTGATCATGTATCGTTTGGTGCCAGAACAACGCTTTCAAATTGTAGAAATTTAATTTTGAAGAAATAAATCTGTTCGCGAAGTTTATAGAGCACTTCGTCCATGTTACTACATAGGTGACAACTTTGCTTACACCGTTTTTTTTTTCCGAAATTCGAGGCTTTATTTAAAAAAAAATGGTATTCATTTATGATTCAAAGTATTGTCCATCGCTGGCCACTACTTTCTCCCAACTTTCCGGCAGCGTACGAATCCCGCGTTGAAAAAACTAGTCATCTCTTGAAGCAATCCAATTTTTTACTTTCTGAGCGAAACAAGTGATAGTCCTAGGAAGCAACGTCTGTAAAATACGGCGAGTGGGGTAGGACTTCATTTCAACGTTTTCCAGTATGTCTTGACCAATTTCGCAACATGGGGTCGAGCATTGTCACGCTGTATAATCACTTTATCATGTCTCTCGTTGTACTGCGGCCGTTTTTCTTTCAATGCTCGGCTCAAACGCATTAATTGCGTTCGATAACGATCGCATGTAATTGTTTCAGTCAGTTTCAACCACTCATAATTCACTATTCCGAGCTGGTCCCACCAAATACTGAGCATGACCTTGGAACCGTGAATATTCGGTTTGGCCGTCGACGTGGAAGCATTGCTGGGAAATCCCCATGATTTTCTGCGCTTGGGATTATCGTAATGAACTCATTTTCCTTCTCCAGTCACAATATTATGCAGAAATCCCTTCCGTCTTTGCCTTGCAAACAGATAATCTACATGAAATGAAGTAATTGTTTTTAATATTTGAATGAAAAAAAATGTTCCGGTTACTTTTCGTTTTTTGCAAAAAAAAATTGATTATATGTACTTTGTACAAAGCACGGATATAGTTTTAAAATATTTGTAAAAAAACACCTACCAAAAATCATTATGAAAAATAACTTTGGGTCATATCTTCGTAATTGAAAATCTTTTTGAAAATAAGAGCACGCCACTGGATTCTACGTAAAAAAGTGCCTGTATAATGTCTTAATTTCAGAGGTCTATCATCAGTATTAGCGGAGATATGAATGTTTTTCGATATCGCCATTTCTCCCCAGACAATGGGGTATCAGATTTTGTCTATCTCCTCTGGTTTAAAAGTTGTAGTGCTAAAACATCGAAATTTGCCCACCCTGTACAACGCCAGAGGGGAAATTAATGGATACCAAAGTTTGACTGATACGCGAAAAACCGCGTGGTGGTTATTCCTCTCAAGGTGTATTGTGTCCCCAATCAGAGCTGTTCTCATCACTCCACCATCTACAGCTCACCTTCAAGTTTCATAGTTCTAAAGAACTCCAGTATCTGGGATGGTTATGAGAGGGTTATATCCTCACAAATTTCTGTCCAAAGCATTATGAATATATTGAAAGTTCCTAAAGAACTTTTTGGGGTAATCCATCCCTGGAAGATTCCGTCAGAGTGTTCTTCTTTCTTTTTATTCGTTCTCTTGGAATTCTTTCTTGTAGTTGCTCTTTCGTATACCACAGAAAGGTCTCGGACCAGTAAAAAGCATTCAGTTCCCTTTCTGGTGAGTGTATTGACCTTTTCGTTTCCTTTGATTCCCGAGTGATTGAAAGGATTGAAATGTGCTAATAAAACAGTCTGATAGAATTACTTTTCAGAAGCGGAACCAAGCCTTCAATATTCGGAATATTTTGACTCAAGACATTATGTTAGGCATAATATTAATATGTGCATTAGCGATAACTAAAAAGTGCATCTACTGTTCACAAAATCCAAAAGATAATGATTCCGCAAAAAAATAAGTCAACGATAAAACGTTAACACTATTAGCACAATATACTTCGAATACTCGAACTATTTCTTCTGTTCGTTGAATTACCACCGAGTATAAAGATAGTCCTATAAAGTACCATTTCCTTAAAAAATCGTCATAAATTCTATAAGTGATTATATTGCATCAAGTAAAAGCCACGAGCATTAAAAATTGTTTACACCAGCCTGCAGAAAGAACAACAGCAGTTTCCATCATTCAAAAAAATGAATAATTTATTAGAATTAGAGTGCATTCAAATTTTCTCATGGTATTTTATTGATCATTTCATTGGGTAAGTGGCTTATGATCGAAATGAATTGATAGAAATATCACTATTCCTAAAAGAATATAACTTACTGTTTTACTGATAATTCACAATTTTTTACAGAAAACTCCTGGCGTTACCATCGACATCACAGAACAAAACGCGATGTATATCAAGATGGTTGGTGAGTACATTTTTGCATATGATTATTTTAATAACCTCTTCAAAATGAATGGTACAAAATTTGAAAATATACGCTGTAGATGCTGAAATATTTGTTGTGATAATCAACTATCAAGTCCTCAGTCAGCATCTTGATTTAAAAAAATGTTTAAATTTGTTCCATCTGTTCAATTGGTCATCTTTCAATATGTAAACCTACCAGTACTTCGGTACAGATTCAATGTTTAACGATGGGATATCCGAAACCACTGGTATTAGAAAAAATGCACAGTAACAAATTTTCCAGCTTTTTTTCAGAAAATTTAAGAAACTGGGATAGTTTTTTTAATCCTCGACTTTCGAATTTAAAATTATTCATTTTCATCAAATAACCATAACTTCTACATTATTCGTGCTGTCGTTATGATATGATCAGTTTTTTCCTAACTAACTACATATTTTGCTGTTTAACATTGCTTTGCATATTTTCCAAGGATGTTTGTGACAATTTTTTTTTATTAATGATGGAATTTTCCACATAACGCGTAATGCTTTTAACAACAGGTTGCCAAAATAAATGACTATTCCTTCTGAGTCAGTTCACTAGATTTGGGTATTAGTTCAATACTCGATTTCATTTGAAGTCATTTGGTTGGTTTATTTTCGGATATCTCCAGAAATTAAGTTCCTTTGTTCTTGTAGACTCACTGTTTGACAAAAAATAACACTGAATACCATCCGGTTTTTCATTGTTTTCGTAATCAGCTATTACGTTCGCATATTTCGGAATCTGGAAAAATCTAGCATCTATGCCATCATAACGTTAGACATCGCTCTTTCAATGTATAGGGTGTCCCAAATCCGAACTCAAAAGCATCTTGAGCACTATAAGACCCCATATCTCTTCGAAATAATAAGAGATCAGAAATCAAACCATAGTTATCTTGATTTCTTTTCCTATTACAGGGCGTTTTTGAAAAATGAATTTTTCAAAAATTTCGCTTCATTTTGTTTTCTGTTCGAGATGTTCGAAAAATTCTAAATCGCGTTTTCAATAATTTTTATGGATTTTTATATGATACTCATTTCAGATCATAGCAATTAGTATAGCAGGATGCATTTCGACAAATCTGCGTCTAAAAACTGCGTGGAACAATAAATGGTGTCCCATTCAAGAAGCACCAACTATATCTCTTTAAAGGTAATGTTTTCTACGATCTGAAATCAGTATCGTATAAACCATAAAAATCACTGAAGAAAATGTTTTAGAATTCTCCGAATATCTCGAACAGAAACCAAGATATAGCGAAATTTTTCAAACAATGATCTTTCAAAAGACCCTGTAACAGGGGAACGAATCGAGATACCTGTATATGGTCTGCTTTATGATATCTTGATATTGCGAAAAAAGAGATCGGGGGTCCTTGAAGATTATTTGTCTGAGTCTTATAGTTCTCGAGATGGTCTCAGTGAGCATCGAATTTGGGACACCCTGTACTTAGATGTTATAAAGGTTCTGCATTTTATCAAATATTAAAATCATATGCGTAATTCCAACGGCCTTGTTTGCTCGTTCATTATGTCAAATATTAGTCTGAGTTCAATTTTACTCAAGGAAGCAATTACGAGTTCAGTTTTAGCCTCATCCTACATGCAAATTTCAGCGGTTTAGCTCTTGGATATGTAGGCGATCCAACGTGGTCCTAATTGGACAAGTGTATAGCACGGGCATGCTGTGCTCATATAGGTAATCGTTCCTAATAACTAACAATATTATCGGCGTACTAACTGTTAATGGTCTATTTGGGTTATTTGGGCTAAATGCGTTATCAGTTTCCTAGTTGCGGTTTTGTTCGAATAATACGCTGCAACACGATTATGCTCGTTTCTTCATACTCGGCTATAACGCTAATAAAAGCGACATATTGTTATTTGATTCTGAATGTGGCAGGGATTGAAACTTAAGAAATATTTTATCAATACTCATGGAATTTCCATTACTTCCGACTTTCAACCGCGTTCATTTGCAAAATTTCGAGCAACATTGGTTTGGTGTATATCTGTTTGTGATGTGTTCGCGCATATTTGTGTGGTGTATCCAAAAACCTACTCTCAAATAAACTACCTTATCTTGCGGATCGTCTTTGAAACCAGTATGTGTCGATTTGGTTGTTTCTATTGGCTGAAATAGTCCACTTTCCGGTCTGGTGTCGATCTGGTTACTTTCATTGGCTGCAGCTACGCACATCTATCACTTAATCATATTTCTTATGATTTGCATAGACCTATGCAGACCGTAGGAATATTGATGAAATGAGCATTTTTACTCGGTTTTGGATCGTTGTGTGACTGATTTTTTCTTTTTATTTGGACAAAGTATATTCAAGTCACTTAAAGTATTCCAGAATATTCCTTGTAGACAAGGGTTTTCCAACTGCCAGAAATTTATTAAGGAACAGGGAATTCATTGTCCTACCAGTCATTTTGAATAAATTTCAGTATGCTTATTGATTGTCTATCGAAGAAGTATGTGTCGATTTGGCCACTTTCATTGCTCAAATAGTACACGCGCTGACTCGTGGCAATTTGGTGCTTTTATTGATGGGAGTTCTTCCACATCTCATCATAGAACTGGTTTGAGGAGTTATTAAGCGCAGTTTAAGAACATATAATAAAACACGGACGGAATATTCTACAGTCATCGAGAACATGAGAATTTCTAATGATTTCGACGATGACATTTGGAAAAATTCTACCGGTGTGGAGTTATCCACATTCACAAGTACACTCCGAGCCAAAAGTAGGGTCCAGCAAAAATGGTATATTTTTGATTTTCCGTATGGAAATGGATAGTAATTTATTATTCGACTCAAGCAATACAAACTTTTCATATTTTTTCCTATTATTGAACATTTTTTAAGCCATTCAGAGAGTTGTTAATGTTGTTCTAGATAAAAATCCATAACTTTTTTAAATGGAGGGGGGAAACTGCGATTTTGGGGGTACAATGTTTACATACTCTGAACCTGGGAACTATATATGGTACAAGCTAAGCGCTACTTGTTATCACAGAAAACTAACTCTAATTTCTCCACAGCACTCTTGATCACGAATTTAAATGAACGCACCTTATATCACAGGTCAAGAATATGGAATAATCGAATTATAACACAGTTGAATAACATAGCTTTGATAACAAAAGCTATTCATGTCGCGACATATCTGAAAGAATCGACATCAAAGTTCAATATAATCACGTAAAAATTATTTTCAACTCTTGGATTTAAAAAGCGTGCATCCATACTTGCGGCCAACGAACATCTGGACAAGAGTTTTATTGAGTAGGATTGCAAGAACTGTAGCAGACTTCACTTCTACAAATTCTTCTCAACCATTCGATGAAATTTCATGTGGATAATCAGTTCGAGCCAGTTGAGACCATTGCCGAATCAAAATTCGAAAATTACAAATAGGGATTCCTAAAGCCAAGTAGCTTGACATTTTAACCAACTACTTCACTTGAAAATCGAGCTCGTGAAAAATCACATACTTGAGCTTGACTTGATTTAATTTCAGATATGTATTGCTTGACTTGATATTACTTGAGCTTGAAATGCACGCGTCGCACGGTATATATTTCTGCAATCTCGTACGCGCTTAGATTAAATAAGGGTTCCTCGAGCGCCGAGAGACTGAAGCATTCGCCAATGTGACTTTATTAGTAATTTTATAACATTTCTACTGAATCTATTGGTAGATTTTTGTAGTTTCAGAAATATATTTCCAAACTTGGTCAAAATGGCCAAAGGTTTTTTATCAACGCCAGCATCTTCAGCTCCCGTTGAAAGAAAATTTTTCAAGGGTGCTCTTACAGTTACAAAAAGCCTCAATAGGTGAGGCGACAAATCTATAAGATGCCTCATCCTGAATGGAAAATTATAAAATCAAACAAATCCTGAAGGTGTCTCAATATTAAGAAATTTTTCTATTATGTTTTATTTAGTTTTTGTTTCTATTTCAAGAAAGTTGATATTTTTGGTTCTTTTATACAATGAGTTCAATAAATAAAAGTGTTTTTCAAGGTTCCTCCTCATTTCATCATTTCTTTTATTGATGTGACACTACACAATAAAACTGCTAAAAATCAAGTAGCTCGATATGATTCAAGTACTTGATGAATAAATACTTGACTTGAGATTAAAAAACCACTACTTGACTTGAGCTTGACTTGAAATCAAGTCGAGCTCAAGACAAGTAGCTTGAAAATCAAGCCAAGCCGTGAATCCCTAATTGAATACACTGTAACGAAATAATAAAGCCATCTATTCGGAGAACTATCTCGCATTTTCTCAACGCACGTTATGGCGTGTTCTCAAGCCTCGTGTTTCACCGGCCTGTGCTGAAAAAACCTAAATGGCAGTTGTGAAGTTAAATTCGAAATGCGCATGAAAAGCTCTTTGAAAGAGGAAAATTGCCATTCCCCACGGATGTGCTCCAGTTTAACACGTTTTCGGCCGCGTTTTGGGGAGTTTATTAAATTTTCAGTAATCGATTCTCCAGTGAGCAATTTCAGACTGATGGTTGATCTGGAAATTTTCCCCGAAGAATTCAATAAGGAATGAGGCACGAAAGTTCTTTTATGCTGTTCCGTACGGGGCGAATTTTCCACATTTTCATTCGGAAAAACGCCGCGAAGTTGTAACATCGCAAGTTTTACACAATGGTATATTGTTTTCTTCTGACTCATCCAATATCCAAACTTTGAACAACGAAGAAAACTCTGTCCAACTAGTGAATGAATTGAGAAGTATGTTTATTGGTCCAACCTCATACAGGGTGATTCACCGCGATGGCCTATTTATGAAAAACTAATCATAATTTTGAGCTGAAAATTCTCATGTGGGGATTTGAGACTACCACTTTCTTATTTCAAATGACAAACTCGGTAATATACTGAGGTTGCATCATTATAGATAGCTTTTTTTATGGCAATTTCAGCAATATGCCATAACTTGGGTAACGACGAGGAGTCACATTTTTCTGCAGAAAGAGATTTTTTAAAAAAACGTTCAAATTTTCGATCCTGCCAATACGTAGTATCAAAAAACTGTTTTCGGTTTGGACCAAAAATATACTGTGTGTTTGTGGGAAGATCATAAACTTGGACAACTAAAATTAATCAAAACTCAAAATTTTCATTTTATTTTATTGAGTCAATTCACTTAAGCAAATCATATACCTAAAATGAAATTCTTGAGTTTTGATTAATATGTTTTGTCGAAGTTTATGATCTTCTCATGAACACCCTGTATCGGGTTTTTTACTATAATTTGACCCCCCATTTAACTTTGTTAATAAAAGAGGTACAAAAAAATGTTTTCTCAAAAGTTTAACGAAATCGATTAGTGTTTTTTAAAATGTTTTCACAAAACGTAATATATATATAGAGTGGGCAACATATTGATAGCAACTCCATTTTTTCAAATGGAACACCCTATATATTTTTCTAAAGGACCCCGCACGTTTAGTAGGGAAAATGGCTTTCCGTGAATTTGGCTGAATTTTTGATATGTTGTAGTTCTTGATGAACTGATCAGAAAAGTCCTCAGCCATAAAGCTCAAAAATGGACAGTTTTCGAGATATGGAGCTTTGAAAATGGATTTTTTGCAATTTTCGGGGTTTTTGCTCATCAATCAGGGAGCTCTCATTTCTGGTTTTTATGGAATTTGGATGTTCGGCGGCCAGAACCCGACTGAGAAATGATCTTCCTTGGTTATATTAGGCACCGCCATCGATAATTTTTCATACACTGCTCCACATTGGCTATGAAATGATATACAAAATCCAAGATCTTCCATACATCTTTTCATGCCACAAGATGACGCCAGAATAATTCACATGATCGAGAAACGACATATTGTGAGATTTTTTTAAGAGAGACCATAATAACTGAATCCTCATATATCTGATGTCCAATAATATCAAATATGTTAGCCGAAATGTTCATAACCAG
This sequence comes from Harmonia axyridis, assembly GCF_914767665.1. NCBI lineage: Eukaryota > Metazoa > Arthropoda > Insecta > Coleoptera > Coccinellidae > Harmonia > Harmonia axyridis. Next base: position 21,395,561 of record NC_059502.1, read on the forward strand.
GCATCGCGAGCTGTAATGGGGGAAAATGGGAAAATCATAATCATATATCCTCAGGGATAACAATTGTGATCACTATTGATGTCATTTACATATGATATGTGATTTGTTTCTCACAAATCTCGATAATCTGACAATGGGGTACCAAGACATTTTCCTCAGAATGTCTCGAAATTGATGATAGCATCTCACAGACAAACGAATCCGTGAAAATGTCTGCAGTTTTGATAGAATAATTTACTATCCTGGTAGAATATAGAAATCCAAGTGTTGGAAGCAAACTATGAATGGAACTTCCGATATTAACCCACGAATTCTTGAAAATATTTTTTTTTCTATGAACTTTTTGAACTTCACACATACGAATGAATAGTATCTAATAATATGATCGTTGGCAAAATGAATGAGTAGATCAATCAAAAACAATATAATAATGAGTTTATTCCAGATTCCGGAACGCAGCAAAATATCAGCTCTGGATTGTGTATACTAACGACGAAAATGAAGAGTCAATACAGGACTATTATTGCACATGCAAATCGGGTGCCCGGACCGTAGGATGCTGTGCTCACATTGCTAGCGTTTTATGGTTCCTTGGTTATGCTCGCCATAACCAAGGAGTCAAGTATCCAAATTCCGATTTATTGAACTATGTGTTCGATGCTGCCAACAGAATGAATCAATGATATTATGATTTGATGAGGTAGTATCCACCCAACCAAAGATCGAGTAGTTAGATAGGAGTTTACATGGCGTGAAAGGCTTGATTTTTCTTCTTATTTTTGAGATGATTTGTGATTGTGTTACGTTCGTTGATATAGTTTTATGTTATCAAATCATTAATTCTGCCCCCGATTCGATTCATAATATTCTAAATGATTTCTTGCGATTGCTAATATAATTTTAAAAGTTTTTTGTTTATTATCATTATTGTTATTATTATTATGAATGTTACTCTCATTATTATATTGTTTTTGATTGATCTACTCATTCATTTTGCCAACGATCATATTATTAGATAGTATTCATTTGTATGTGTGAAGTTCAAAAAGTTCATAGAAAAAAAAATATTTTCAAGAATTCGTGGGTTAATATCGGAAGTTCCATTCATAGTTTGCTTCCAACACTTGGATTTCTATATTCTACCAGGATAGTACTATATTGTATCAAAACTGCAGACATTTTCACGGATTCGTTTGTCTGTGAGATGCTATCATCAATTTCGAGACATTCTGAGGAAAATGTCTTGGTACCCCATTGTCAGATTATCGAGATTTGTGAGAAACAAATCACATATCATATGTAAATGACATCAATAGTGATCACAATTGTTATCCCTGAGGATATATGATTATGATTTTCCCATTTTCCCCCATTACAGCTCGCGATGCCTGGTTATGAACATTTCGGCTAACATATTTGATATTATTGGACATCAGATATATGAGGATTCAGTTATTATGGTCTCTCTTAAAAAAATCTCACAATATGTCGTTTCTCGATCATGTGAATTATTCTGGCGTCATCTTGTGGCATGGAAAGATGTATGGAACATCTTGGATTTTGTATCTCATTTCATAGCCAATGTGGAGCAGTGTATAAAAAATTATCGATGGCGGTGCCTAATATAACCAAGGAAGATCATTTCTCAGTCGGGTTCTGGCCGCCGAACATCCAAATTCCATAAAAACCAGAAATGAGAGCTCCCTGATTGATGAGCAAAAACGCCGAAAATTGCAAAAAATCCATTTTCAAAGCTCCATATCTCGAAAACTGTCCATTTTTGAGCTTTATGGCTGAGGACTTTTCTGATCAGTTCATCAAGAACTACAACATATCAAAAATTCAGCCAAATTCACGGAAAGCCATTTTCCCTACTAAACGTGCGGGGTCCTTTGACTAGCTCTTTTTCCCTTGATTTCAAATATATAACATATGTTTGGCCTATCTCTCTTATTCTGAGTACCAAAGAGTTTCAAATTTTAAGAACCACCTGGCAAGCTAAGTAATCATTTTTCAAGTGGAAGGCTGCGATAACTCAGAATGCCCTTTTTTGAGTTATCTCGTTGGCAACGATATGACATACGTTTTTCACTATAAATTGGAATTGGGTGATTTGGATCCATATATTCTCTCCTTGTAGCTTTCTCATTTCTATTGTTCTCCACATAAAGCGAAAATATTTCAAATTTTTCCGCTTCTGTGTAGTGCATATTCGATGAATAGTTTATTCAATGACAAACATATGTTATATATCGTTGTCAACGAGATAACTTAAAAAAGGGCATTCTGAATCATCGCAGCCTTCCAATTGAAAACAGATTAATTAGCTTGCCAGGTGGTTCTTACAATTTGAAACTCTGTGGTGCTCAGAATAAAAAAGATCGGAAAAAAATATGTTATATATTCGAAATCAGGGAAAAAAGAACTAGTCAAATATAGAAAAATATACAGGGTGTTCCACTTGAGAAAATCAATAAATATGTTGCCCACTCTGTATATATCTCGTTTTGTGAAATCATTTTAAAAACACTAGTCGATTTCGTGAAACTTTTGTAGAAAACATTTTTTTGCACCTCTTCTAGTAACAATGTTGAAGGGAGTGTCAAATTTGGTGAAAAACCCGGAACATTTTTAATCCAAACTGAAAACAGTCTTACAAAACTACGTATTGGTTGAAATTAAAGAAGAGTTTTCGAAGAAAAAATTTTCTACAGAAATATTAAAAATTCTAACTCTATCCAGAGATATTCCTGGAATCGACGAGAATTAAAAAAAATTTCACTATGGAACAATATTCTCAATAAAATCATCAAGCTGCTATATCGATACAAACTTGAAGGAATTCCATGTCGACAGTCAGGTGCATATTCACTAATTCTATTTGCGTTCATGTATACAGTATTTGCATGGTTCAACATCAAAGTACGGTAATGTAACGACTAACAATGATCTTGTAGTCACTTATTGAATTTCGTCTAATTCAATCATCTTACGTCTATCTAACTCTATGGTCGTATTAGTACCACTCTTGCATCTGTGTCGTATTTTCCCCCAACGCTAAACACTCGAACAATACTAAAGTGATCGATTCCCCGCTATACGTTCATTGAGACAACACTCAAGCTAGTCAGATAGGAATATGATATCCAGACGCACTAGTTAAGTGTTATATCATTGACAAATTCAAAATTGGTCGATTACCATAGAGAATAAATAATTTTTATTAAAAACTTTCTCTTCGGAACTCGCTAAATTTTTCGATACATGTATGTAGATTCCAAATTCGAATGAAAATATTCGTCTACTCGACAACCATACCTTTTTTGGCAAACTTTGAGAGCTGATTAATTGAAATTTGGGGCAAAAATGTCATGTCAGATCGCTTCGATGTTTATAGCTTTATAAAAAACGATCCATGAATAATATATGTTAAAAATCAAGTATTCAATTAGAAAAAAAGAGATTACGTTTTAAACAAAATTATTTTTGATATCATAAAATATTCCGATAAAAAATTTCAGTCGTTGTTTCAAAATTCACCAATGAGTCAATAAAAGCTATTCAACTGGCAGCTGATTCGCCCTAAGGGCCGGTATTATGACGGATAACCGATGGTTCAACCGTGTGTCAACTACCAAATTCCGTATTTCTAGTTAGGAATTTGGTAGTTGACGCAACGGTTGAACCATCGGTTATCCTTTATAATACCGACCCTAAGAACTACGAGTATGAGGCTATGAGAGGTGTAACTAGAAGAAATAATTCTTGTCTACGTAGTAGGCAAATCTCCACAATTCTATTCTACGCGTGCAGTTCACTTATGCAAACATATTGCATCCTGGCGATTGTCATAACATTTTAATTAGGTGTTACTGGCATATTTGAATTCATTTTATGAGCTGAAGTGTTAATTATCGTTTTGATTATAGACGCCTACCTAGTAGGTTAACGGTAAGAAAAAGTTTTTTTCGGTAATTTTGGAGGAAAATTTTCAACAGGGTTAACTTTGTTCAGAACATTTGTTTTGTTGTACTTATATTGTATTTGTTTTATCTTAACTCATTGGTAGTTGTTTTTTTGGAGTTTATGATTTTCATATTATTCCCCCACGAACAAGTATATACTTTTGTGGGTTGTAATTTGTTTATTGATGCGTACCTTACAAATTAATTGTATTTCAGAAATTGTTTTTTGTTATATTTTTCTGCTTCAATAAACTTATTTATTTATTTATAATTTGCCTACAGGAGGATATGACATTCTGCTAGTATGCCATATAACATGTCACTCAAAAAGTCTCAGGCCTGGCTCACAGTAGAATACCACTTTTTTGTCTCGCTGATTGCCAAGCTGGAAAAGATGCTCGTCTAAACAAAAAGTTAAGTGTAGGTCGTTATTGAAGGTTAAATTGACGCTGAATTTGTTGTTGTTTTAAAAATTAATAAAAATATTGGCAATGTTTCTTGTCAGAAAACGATAAAACCATGGTCAAATCGGACAAATTGCGCTTAATCTCCAGGTCTGACCCCCAGTGATATCTGGCTTGTTGCACTCCTCAAAAAAATGCAGAGCAAGGAATTTGGCTCTAATGAAGGCAAAGACTAATATTTCTACAAAATAGGAGCATTGGAGTGTATCACACAAATTGACTATGTTCAGTCAAATATTTAAGAAAAGAATGGGTTTTCATTGGTTAGGCCTGAGCTTATTGAGTGAAGTGTTAGGCATGCTAACACAAGATCAGTCTTAGCATTTATTTGGTGGGATTTTTGAGAGTCAATCCATTCAATGGTATTCAATGGCTTCAATGTCAAGTCTGTCTTCAATGGAACTAAGTAACTGATAAATATTCTTTATTTATTTATTTTTCATTTTAAAACTATTTATTTGTAGTTAATGAAGTAATTCTCAATATTGAATGACATAAGTTAATTATACCGGGTGATTGAATCATTCAAAAAGGTTGATGGTTTTGAGGGGGAAGTCCACTTTTTCCAAAATCTCTTCCAATTAATTCCTTCTTGATTTGGTACAGGAATTGCAATTTCAAATGGGAACCCCTGTTTTTTATTGCAGATTCGTATTTCATGGCAAAACATACAAAAGTTTCGTACGAACAATTTTTCACGAATAGTCGTAGAGAGCTTTTATCGAGTTTGAATTTTTTGTCTAAAAGACCTTAATGTATCCGTTCCATTAATTATTCACATGAGATTTTAGTCCTCAATTGTCCAATTATTCGTTGAAACAATGAAAAATGTTCTGCTGATAAAGATAGAAGACGTGACAAAGATATCTACTAGATTTCAAATAATCTTCTCTCAATTCTTGTATCATAACTTGAAAACCAATTCCAATAAAAAACAAATGATAACACCAACGGATTCTACAGAAAAAAGTTCCTGTAGAATGTTTTTGTTTCATTTTTATAGCACCACAAATAAAGAAGTTATGAGAACTTTTCATTTCACGCCATTTTGCATTTTGCAAATTTCTCTCGTAGCTTGAAAACAGTTGAACATATCATCATCATCAAGCTTATCTTGTCCACTGCTGAACAAACCCCCCCCCTTAACTGTAGCCATCTTGTGCCACCTAAATCCAATTTCCAGCCACTTTTTTAATCTCATCTGTCCAACAACTAGGAGGTCGTCCTCTACTTCTGTAGGGCTCATGTCTTGGTCACCACTCCATATATCTTATTGTCCATCTTCCATCGCTCATTCTCGCCACATGTCCAGCCCAGTTCCATTTGAGCTGCAAAATAGCCTCCACTGCGTCCCCTGTTCGGTTTGGTATTCTATCTCTGAAAGTAACTCCTAGCATTAACCTTTCTATTCTCCGTTTCATCAAATGGATTCTGTAGATGCACTTTTTGGTCAATGTAATTGTTTCAACTCCATACGAAAAAATAGGCAAAACACACTGATTGAATACCTTCCTCTTCAAGCACATTGGGACAGTATAATATGCTGAGTCTACAGGCCCATGGCCAACCTAATGTTCGTAAGTTCGTTGAACATATAGGGTTGCCATTATTATCAAATGAATTCGCTCAAAAATCGAGCCCAAAAATGTATTATATAATATGTATAATATTAATTTTTTTTCTCGAAAAGACCGTAGACAACGAATTTGGGACACCCGATACAATAGATTTATCTAAATAGTATGGCATCTCTGACTACCTTCTCCTAAATAGTAATACATCAACGAGACAGCCTGACAGCCTTGGTTGGATATCGTTTCCCATCGCGACACATCTCTTTCTGCAGTCTAGTCCAAGCTTAAAGCTCTAAACAATCGGCCAATTGAGCTGACACGTGAAAACTCAATAACCCGCGATAACATCAGTCCAATATCGACCAGTACATCCCATTTTCTTCGCAGTTTTCAATTTTCTACGGGAATTCAATCAGTTCATCCGTCATAATGAAAAATTCCGAAAACAATACCGTTTTCCCATTTTTCATTGTGCCGATGGTGGCCGATAGGCACGCTGCAGAAATGGGCGTTCTAAAAATACGAGATGTTCATATTGATATTATATTGTGAAAACGCGAGACAATAAAGCAAAGAGTGGTGTTGGGGTCGCAGCAATATTAAAGTTGAACAGTGCATTTCAGCATTCGCTGTTCCGAATCGCCAGTCATTCGATTCGATTTTAATAAGCATAGAGAATATTAGGTTACGATTCTGCACAGGCGATGGCACTATGATCTGTCCGAGCCTCAATTTATCGGATGCTTCGTTCTGGGTCAAGTGACAGGAGATGGGTCGTCTCAAGAAGCGCCGTTTTATTAAAAATGCAGGTGGAGGATTTCTCCGAGGAAATTTTCATGCGATATGGTCGTTTTGCTCTATGAAATTTTTTAAAACTTCCGCAGATTTTATTCTTCAAATCTTGTTCATTGGCTTCTTGAATATTCGAGTGAAAATTCATCTCAGGTCTTATGGCTATTTCTCTGTTAAATGCGCAGTTACTTTAGAAGTATTATATCCAGAAGGAATAACTTCGTCAACTCAATTTGAGGCAATATAGAGTATATTTCAAGCATGCTATGGTAGCAATTTAGAGTTTCACTGCTTGACTCTATATTCAAAGCTTCTTGACTAGGCTTTACTTGAAATCAAGTCAAGTAGTAGTTGTCAAGTCAAGTTTGTATTTATCAAGAAATTAAAAAATCGAGTACATTCTATCTAGCTACTTTATTTTCAGCAATTTTTTTGTGTAGTATGCACATCAATAAAAGAATGATGAAATTGCAAAAAACACTTTCATTTATGAAACTTATCGTATAAAAAACCAAAAATATCAACTATTTTAAATTGGAAACACAAATTAAATCACTACAAATAATAACAAAAGTATAGTTTCTTAATATTTAGAAACCTCCAAGCACTGTTCGATTACATCATTTTCCATCCAGGATCTGCGACACATGAGGCATCTTACAGATTTTTCGCCTAACCTATTGCGGGTCAGTCAGAGCAGCTCTGAAAAATTGTCTTCAGCAGGAGCTGAATATGCTAGCGTTGATGAAGAATCTGTGGTCATTTTAGCCAAGTTTGGAAAAAGTTTTCGTGTTTCTTTCATCATTCTTAAATGTTATCAGAACTGTCAACATGTGGTTCAGTCATAAATTTGCCTATTTCATAACGCCAAGCCATTTCATTTGCTCGATTCACTTGAATAAACTTAGAGATCGATGTTGAACTCACTGTATTAATCCTTTGAAGATGAATGTTTTGTCAAAGCGCGCAGAAATATATACCGTGCGACTCGTGCGTATCAAGCTCAAGTATCATGAAATGATAATATGATATCAAATCAAGAATGAAATATCAAGTCAAGTCAAGAGTCAAGTATGTAATTTGTCAAGAGCTTGCTTTCGAAGTCAAGTAGTTGATTAAAATATCAAGCTACTTGACTTCGATGAATCGATCATTTTTCTGTTTCTGGAAGAACCGGTTCATAGATCTGACGTCTATAAGTAATGAGTGTAACAAAATGTCTCGATTATGAAGATATAAAAATTCTCTCATCATGTCCGTAATTTTGGAGAAAGCCAATAAAATTTTGAGAACGACGAAAAAAATTTTATAGTGCCATTTTTGAGAATTGTATATTCAAAATACTTCGGAGAACGAAAAATATTTTGAATGCTTTTAATTGGTAACGTTTCCATAACCATCACAAAATATTAAATTGCTGGTTGAAGCACCGAAAAAAAAAAGTGGAAGAAGATCATATAAGTTCTTATCTTATCAGCTCGGACAAACATATACTTTCCATCAGACATTTCTGAAAGTGTTAAGTTCAACATCGCCATGGATGACTCGTAACACAGTTTTGAGATTTTGTATGGAATTTATTGGAATATTTGGGTTATAAAATACAGAGTATTCACTAATACACAGATGATGATATTAATTGTTTATTCTCAAGACACTCTAGTAAGTCTAACTCTATCTCTAAAACAAGCACAGTTCAGAAGGCAGAACAGAAGGGCCTGACAGAAGGCAGGGCCGAAGGACTGAAACACTAAGGTTATGTCCCTGACGTTCGCTCTCGATCATCGAAGATCTATTCTTGTTTTCTCTCTCGATGGCCTCGCCACGCGCAGACTCGCCGCGCCACCGTACGACATGAAGTAATACTTTCAAGTGTAGGGTTGGTTGTCTCTCTCGTAATATGTTCGGATGAAGTAATATTCTAACAGAATTTTTTTGGCAGGTTTTCTTATTTTACACGAGAAAAGATTATATACCCAACATTCCTCCTTGGAGATCTGATTTATATTTTTGTGATCCAATAATTCGTAAAAATAAGTAAAAAACGCAGAAATAGAGATAATGAAGCATCTTTACGAAACTAATTTTCTGAAGTCGTTTATCCAAAATATTCAAAATTGAATTGGAAACTTTCGAACTCATTGTGACATTCATCAATAGATTAACGCAGTCGTTAAAATATCACAAGGTTCGCTTTCGTCGGTTGGAACAACAACTTTTATTGTTAGTTAGGCAACTTCCAATAGCCATTAAAAGTTTGGGAGTCTATACGAAAGCCTCTCCAATTTAACGAGTGGGGGAACGACTGCTCTCCCGTAACTACTGAATAATAAAATTAGGCTAATTACGCCAAAAAGACGATTTTTTTTTCTCGACTTCCTATTAGGGTTTTGCGAGTTTGCAGGAAATTTTAAAAGTTTTGGATTTGAAATATATGGACCAGTGAAATATTTCCAACAGATGCACATTGAACAGACCCGTTTGTTTACATTCTGTAATTGAATCAACATTTCCAATTAATTAATTAACAAACGGCTCTAAAATATATATTTCTCTAATTCTGTGGTTATTCCGTTCATTCTTCCACATCTTGTAGAACAAAATCGTGCGAGAATATATCAGAAACGCACAGTTTTCATGGTTATATTTTATTATTCTATGTTGGTACTCCGAACTTTCCGCCACGGCTTTATCTGTCAATTCATCAATTTGCCTTAAAGAAATCAGTTCTGCCAACCAACATTTTTCAATGCAAAAATCACTAAAATATATTTATGGAAATATTTCATTAATTTCAATGAAATTGCAATGAATTAGAGAAAATAATGTATAATACTCGTACAGAAGGCTCATTCTACCACTCGTTCATTCCAAAACTCGCCACTTCGTGGCTCGTTTTTGAATTTTGAACTCGTGGAAGAATATCAATGCCTTCTGCACTTGTATTATAAATAACTATTCTGTTGACAGAGCTCATGTTATTTTATTTGGTTTCATTCGTTCATAGACCTAGAGCATAATGCCATAAAAATATTCGATTTCTTTTAAAATCTAAATCTTATTTCTCAGAGACTATATTGGTTTCTTATAACTTACGAATCTGATCCATTATCAACTAGTTGATAACTTCAACAAAAAATGTTGGAGAAACGTCATTTTGCCAAATATGAACAGGATTTGAAATGAGTATTTTTGAGCGCTAATCTTTGAAAAGATCACTCTATCTTGAAAAAGACCCAGCACAATTAGTTCGGGAAATAGCATTTCCATGAATTTGTTCGAATTATTGTCAAGAATGTTGTCATTCTTGACGGGCTGAAAAAAATGTCCATTGCGACGAAAAAATGGACAGTTTTCGGGTTATGGAGGATTCTATTTTTTTCGGAAAGCTTTTATTGATGGGATGGATGTTCAGTGCTCAGAACCCTACTGAGAAATGGTCTTCCACAGGTGTAGGTGTTCAACTTTACTTCCGCCGTTTTGCAATAAATGGCTGTAACGGTAAGTGGTAGTCGAAAAATATCGATCGTACATGAGTTTAGATATTTGTGAACATAACGCCATCGGAATATTGAACGATTTGTGTCTGCATCATGAAGTTATTCTCGATTAAATATGTCAGCTTACGAGCCAAATTCTCTTCATTTGCGGAAGGTTTTTTTTCTGCTTTAATATGGAGGAATCTACGGCAGAGGCTTATCGAATGCTCTCAAATGACTATGGTGGGGCCGCTATCAGTAAAAGAACGTGCCGAGAGTGATTCAGAAATAAGGAAATTGGGTGCCGTACGAGTTGAAGCTGAGATATGTTGCTTGTGAACAGCTGCTTGCAAGGCAAAAACGAAAGGGATTTCTGCATCGAATTGTGACTGGAGACGAAAAATGGGTTCATTAGTATAATCCCAAACGCAGAAAATTATGGGCATATTCCGGCCATGCTTCCACGTCGACCGCCAAACCGAATATTCACGGTTCCAAGATCATGCTCATTATTCGTTGTGACCAGCTCGGCGCAGTGTATTATGAGTTCTTGAAAGCGACTGGAACAATCACAGGCGATCGTTATCGAACGCAATTAATGCGTTTGAGCCGAGCATTGAAGGACAAACGGCCGCAATACAACGAGAGACATGACTGTAGTGATTTTACAGCATGACAATGCTCGACCCTATGTTGCGAAAATGGTCGGGACATACTTGGAAAGGTCCTACCCCACCAGCCGTATCCTCCAGACGTTGCTTCCTCGGACTATCACTTGTTTCGATCAATGGAACGCGGTCTGGCTGACCAGCACTTCAGGTCTTATGCAGGGGCGGATACAGGGGGGGGGGCATGGCCCCCCCCTCGCGGACCTTATAAATACAAAAATCTATCCTGAAAAATCGAAAAATATGCGTGGGCACTCACAAGATTGGATATGAACTAGAATGGTTGAAAACAGGTTGAATGTATTGGCATTAATGCATATACATAGAACCATTTGCAGCAGTCTTGATGTTGAAAGATACGATAGTCGAAAAAATAAGAGACTAGAATTTGTTATAACATTTTTAATATTTGATCATATGTCTCAATTTAATAGGTGTAGTAAAAAGGAATTCATTATTTGTCCAATAGATGGCTTTAGTTATCTGTATCTTGCGTGGTACAAGTCCGATCGGGTTGCACTATATGGCGTTAAAAAGATGAGATTCCGCACTACAAAAACATACTGACAGTTTTGTGATGGGTTGACTCAGTTAAGTTTGAGCGCGCCACAATGATGGGCACTAGCAAAAAGAATATACCCTATATTTTATAGTTTTTCTTAGATAAAGACAAAAATACCAGTCAGGCGGCTGAAAATGTAAATAGTGTTTTTTGCTGTAATAGCCAATCACGTGCAGTTTTGGAGTTTTGGTTTCGTCGATTCCGTTCCGGTAATTTCGATGTCAAAGATGCACCACGCACTGAAAGGCCACTGGCCAATTGTCGAAAATATCGATAAAAGCATGGATATTATCGAGTCGAGTTGAGTCCACAATAAACCGTTTGGAACACTATTTGCATAAGGCTGATCTCAAGAAGGTGCTAGATGTATGGATATCACATGAGCTAACCAAAAAACCGCATGGACCGAATTTCCACTGCGAATCACTGGAGAATCGCAACAAAATCGCCCTATTTTTGAAACGCTTGGTACCTGGTGATGAAAAGTGGATCATTTATGACAACGTCAAGCAAAAACGGTCGTGGTCGAAACGCGGTGAGCCTTCGGAAACGGCCAGAAAGGTTTTGCTGTGTGTTTAGTGAGATTGGCAGGGAATTATCTACCAAGAGCTTTTCACCTGAAGCACAACTGTGTTAACTATGATAATTGAAGCCTTGTTCTTTATGCAATAATAATGGTTTTCTTTTTACTACACCTTATACTTTCTTGCGCCTGGGTTTTCTTATGAAATAAATTTACGGAATATATTTATGAAATTTATGTGAAATTTTTCCTTGTTTTTGTCCTACAAAAATTTTGGAAACTGAATATGATATGATTTACTGAAATCCATTTTTCTATAAAAAACCACTTGACCCGGTAGGTACCAACAAAAAATTCCGCTATTTTGCTAACCTATATGAGCCGTGACTTTCTATGGTCCCCCCCTCAAACATCGTCTGGATCCGCATCTGGTCTTATGAAGAAGTAAAAATTGGATCGCTTCAAAAGATGACCAGTTTTCTCAACGCAGGATTCGTACGCTGCCCGAAAGATATATTGGAAAATAATATCAAATCGAACTGATTGAAAGCTTTTTTTCAATCTGAATAAATATAAATTCTTTGGAGGTATTCAAACCAAAGTCGAATGATATCTGAAAAACTGCGTCCTGTTTTCCATTGGGTTTGTCAATAAGACCCATGCTTTATTGCTTCTTTAACATAATAAATCAATATTTAACATCACTTGGACATGGACAACGAATGAAATTCCACGACGTTACCCGAAAAACAATTTTCAAAATCACGTGGAAAAACGCTTCGATAAAATGTATGATATCTTCAGATCTGCTCCTGTAGGAAAGCTGCTCTCATCTCTCACCAGTGGCGTAGCGGCCAGGGAATGATTGGAGATGTCGCTTCATGGTGAAACGCATGGGGTGCGTCCTGTAAAAACTCAACAAAATTGAGGGGGAAAATTTATTTTTTGGAAAATCAACTTCGAATATTTAATGTCGAATTGGAGATTCATAAATTGGTTGGTTCCTTTGAACTACTTATATAATATTTATTCCTTATTAGTTGTGTAAATTTTATTAGTTCGACTCCTATGTTTTCGTGGAAGAATTCAATGATTATTGTATAATATATTTTTCCCAAGATTTGTAAGATATCTTATATTTTGATGGAAAAAACTTCAAATATCAAAGTTGTAAATTTCATCGGCGCCAGCTGTCAAAATTAAAAATAAATAGGTACTTATTGCGAAATGAATTTTTTTTCTCAGATAGGTAGAGCGAAAGACATTTTTCTTCAGTTACTAAATATAGATTCGTCTCATCAATTGAAAAACTTTATCACTTGACATTTTCTCAGATTCGGCTTAGGTGAAAAAATTTTTTTTAAGTTAATTTAATTGTTCCAAAATAGGCTAACTAGCGTTGAAAAACCATTTTTGTTTAGTCCCAATTTAAAGTTGAAAACGTATAGTATCACGTCATCAAAGTATCAGGTCGAATTACCAAACACCCTGTATGTACTCCCATAAAATAAAACCCTTTTTCCTTTTATTCAGCTCAGAATATTATATCAGTTACCAATGAAATTCAAATTGAACACAATTAAAATGACAATTCAAAATTCCATAATTAGGAAATAAAGGGTGTTTTTTTTAAAGCTATGGAACTTTAAATTGCAATAAAACAACGGTGGATTATTCGATTGACATGAATTTTATTTATCCGCAAGATAATCTTGTGGCATTACATTTTAAATATGATTTCTGGCATATGACCGCCACAGCTGGCTCGGATGTAGTCCAATCTGGACGTCCAATTTTCGATGACTTTTTCCAACATTTGTGGCCGTATATCGGCAATAACACGGCGAATGTTGTCTTCCAAATGGTCAAGGGTTTGTGGCTTATCCGCATAGACCAATGACTTTACATAGCCCCACAGAAAGTAGTCTAGCAGTGTTAAATCACAAGATCTTGGAGGCCAATTCACAGGTCCAAAACGTGAAATTAGGCGGTCACCAAACGTGTCTTTCAATAAATCGATTGTGGTACGAGCTGTGTGACATGTTGCGCCATCTTGTTGGAACCACAGCTCCTGGACATCATGGTTGTTCAATTCAGGAATGAAAAAGTTAGTAATCATGCCTCTATACCGATCACCACTGACTGTAACGTTTTGGCCATCATCGTTTTTGAAGAAGTACGGATCAATGATTCCACCAGTCCATAAAGCGCACCAAACAGTCAGTTTTTCTGGATGTAACAGTGTTTCGACATACACTTGAGGATTAGCTTCACTCGAAATGCGGCAGTTTTGTTTGTTGACGTAGCCATTCAACCAGAAGTGCGCTTCATCGCTCAACAAAATAAAATGGACGAAGTGCGCGATACGTATTCCGCACAGAACCATTATTTTCGAAATGAAATTGCACTATTTGCAAGCGTTGTTCAGGCTTGAGTCTACTCATGATGAATTGCCAAACCAAACTGAGAATAAATCACTTGACAGCTGTTGAATCGGTCGCCATCTTGAACAGTATTGCCAACTTAAAGTTATATACCTCGAAAAAAACACCCTTTAGATTGGTGTATGTTTTTTGAATGTTTGACGTATATTAATTCAGTGTTGAAATTGTGTTAGAATCCCAAAATTTATTCTTCTCCAGATCTTTTCAATTCTCGCCATCTACGCCTCTGCGTCTCGCATTTCACCAAAATATAATCCCCCAGCCTGCTCTCTATACCTACAGATCAATTTGATAAACCCGAGAAAAACGGAAACGATGTAAGGGTCCGACTAACGGCCAAATACGAGACGAACTTCTTTTCGCCGTGTTAGCTTAATTGGAAAAGAATCCCGAACAAGGAAAAAAAGGAGGAATTTGTTCTTTCGATTTCCAAATAACACAGTATAACCCGGGGATGAACAAGGATTCAAAGTTTCCTTTGTTTATACTCGTCCCCTCTGAGAGGATTTGAGAAAACAGGAACGAGTCTGATGGTTGCCCTGACGAGAAAAAATTTCACTTGTATCGGACTGAATAATTGGTTTTTTTTTTTCGGATAGAAAGACGATACCTTCCTGCTCCTGGCAGACTAATTAAATTCAAATCGACTGATAGCTTAGGATACGGAAGGAATGTACCCGAATCTGGTACCCGATTTTTCTGAGGGATCTTATATTTGAATGTCTGTAATTATCGCATTTTGGTTCTGGAATTGTCCCACGAAACAATAAAATTCGTTTCACTGATGATCAAGCGTGGATATTGAAGAAGATTGATATCAGAAGGATGGAAGCATTTGAGAGGTGGATGTACCGTAGGATAATAAGAGTATCGTGGACAGAGAGAGTAACGAATGTGGAGATCTTGCGGAGAATGCAGAAAGAGAAGGAATTGGTACTGACTATTAAAAAGCGCAAACTGCAATACCTGGGACATATTATGAGAGGAGATAAATTCCAGTTGCTGCAGCTTATTGTCCAGGGAAAGATAATGGGCAAAAGATCAATAGGAAGAAGAAGAAACGCATGGTTGCAGAACTTGAGAGAATGGTACAATTGCAACAACTGCTAATTGTTTAGATCTGCAGTATCGAGAATAGGCATAGCTTTGATGATAGCCAAACTTCGGAACGAAGACGGCACTTGAAGAAGATGAAGATGATGAATTCCTAGTAAAATTGAAGAATGTCGATCCTGCCGGTCGTGAACACGATAACTCCCGAACGAAACGACCTAGATATCGTATTCCATAGAATATTAATATTCTACAGTGTTCGTCAAAATTAGGAACAAATTCATTTTCTCAGAAGAAAAATATTTGGCAACAAAATCTTGCAACAGGTCAATTTTTCTTAAACTTTTACCAAATTTGTATGCATTTTTCAAGGATTTTTGTTGCACCCTGTGCCATCCCCATCAACCCTCTAAATTTTTTGAATAGGGAAAGTGGGTCATGTGGTACTTTTTTGGCAAGGTCTTTGTATCTTCTTTACAGGCGTGCACGAATTTTCAAGAAAAAAAATTGTTTTTTTTTTTTAAATTAGTTAGTTCGAAGTGGTTTTCAGTATGTGCACCTGGTCAAGGCTTTACTTTGAGACGATGGTAGCTGATGAAATTTGTCACCGAATAAAAGTCGACCATTTCAATTTTGTTCATGCACAATTTTCAACCCCTATCAACCCCCTCACGTGAAAAATTAGAATGTGTCAAGCTGTCAAGCGCTTTGATTATTGTATCTAGAACGATGGTGGTCATTTTGAACATTTAATTTATTTATCTTGTAATGCACAATGATTCTCTGGGTGGTACTTCAATGCCGAAATAAATTTCCAATGTCACTCCATTTTTTCTCCATTAAAGGGTTGTAGGGGTTGAAAGTTGTGCATGAACAAAACTGTAATGGTCGACATTAATTCGGTGACAAATTTCATCAGGTACCACTGTCTCAAAGTAAATGAGCCATGACAAAGTGGACATACTGAAAACCTCTTTGAACTTAAAAATTTTTTTCTTGAAAATGTCTGCACGCCTGTAAAAAAGACACAAAGACCTTGTCAAAAAAGTACCACATGACCCACTTTCCCTATTCAAAAAATTTAGACATTTGATGGGGATGGCTCAGGGTGGAACAAAAATCCTTCAAAAATGCATAAAAATTTCGTAAAAGTGAAACAAAAATTGACCTGTTTCAGGATTTTGTTGCCAAATATTTTTCTTCTGAAAAAATGAATTTGTTCCATAATTTTGACGCTCACTGTATAATAATTTGATAGTTCATGTTCTCATGATTTTCTTCCCAACATGAACTATCAAATTTGACATGAAGCGCGCGGAAATGAAAACATATCAGTGATACGATATTTCACTTATTTTGCGAGTTTTTCCACAAAAAATAGCACTTTTTATGTCCCATAGTGAAGCAACGTTTCATATTAACTCAAAATATATTGAAATAAATACCTTAATATATCAGAAATTCAGAAAACAAACTTCAAGCGCGCCAAACGAAATGAAACAACCGATGATACTAGGAGTGCGAAAGTTGCCAAACCTTGGATTTCAGCAGGTAAATACAGAAAATAATAAATATTCTGCTTATTATAAATTTGACAATTATGGAATAGTTATTTATAATACAAGTGCAGAAGGCATTCATATTCTTCCACGAGTTCAAAATTCAAAAACGAGCCACGGAGAACGAGTGGTAGAATGAGCCTTCTGTACGAGTATTATACATTATTTTCTCTAATTCTGTGGTTATTCCGTTCATTCTTCCACATCTTGTAGAACAAAATCGTGCGAGAATATATCAGAAACGCACAGTTCTCATGGTTATATTTTATTATTCTATGTTGGTTCTCTGAACTTTCCGCCACGGCTTTATCTGTCAATTCATCAATTTGCCTTAAAGAAATCAGTTCTGCCAACCAACATTTTTCAATACAAAAATCACTAAATTATATTTATGGAAATATTTCATTAATTTCAATGAAAATGCAATGAATTAGAGAAAATAATGTATAATACTCGTACAGAAGGCTCATTCTACCACTCGTTCATTCCAAAACTCGCCACTTCGTGGCTCGTTTTTGAATTTTGAACTCGTGGAAGAATATCAATGCCTTCTGCACTTGTATTATAAATAACTATTCTCTAATTCATTGCATTTTTATTGAAATCAATGAAATATTTCCATAAATATCATTTAGTGATTTTTGCATTGAAAAATGTTAGTTGGCAGAACTGATTTCTTTAAGGCAAATTGATGAATTGACAGATAAAGCCGTGGCGGAAAGTTCGGAGTACCAACATATAATAATAAAATATAACCAAGAAAACTGTGCGTTTCTGATATATTCTCGCACGATTTTGTTCTACAAGATGTGGAAGAATGAACGGAATAACCACAGAATTAGAGAAAATATCGTATTCTTCGGAATTCACTCCGTATCTAGAGAACGAAACGAGATATCTATGATCTGCCTTCTGATATCTTATTATTCCGAGAAAAAAAATGCGTTAGAAAATTATATTGATATTGATTATGTCAAATAATAATAAAATAGTTCGATTATTGGAATGAACTCAAAATATTCTAATGATTATGTACTTCAATTCCTACAATTTTGATAAAGGGAGACTGCAATTGTTGCGCCACCTGGAAGCTCACATATTCAAATGAGAGGAAATTGTCAACCTGGCGAAACAGTTGTTTCCCATCAAAAAGTGTGGAGATTACAACTCATCATTATTTTAATTGAAAAATGAACCCTCAAATTGATTTTGATTTCCGAAGACCATTGAACCCAATTCAGACAATCGTGAAAAAATTAAAACGGATGACAGCAAATGTGTTCACTGAATCAATAGTCACAATGATATTCTTCAATTTAATTGATAAAAACACGTTGACTATTATTATACTTTCTAGACTGCCTTAGATAACAGATCCACTCCAAACATCATAATTAATACCAATTAATATAAATCTGAGCTTATCGTATAGATTCCTTATCGAAGCCGATAACTGATAATACTATTTTTATTGTTCCTCGATTATGAAAGTGAATCGGACGATGAGGAACGAGAGTTCGACAAATGCCCAGCATTTTTTTCTATCCAATTCACAGAATTTCGATCCGGTTTTTCTACGAATAAAACTCTGTGTTTAAAATCAACATTCTTTATTTCGGTGTCGCTTCCCCCTTATCAGTCCTATTGCTCATTCTATTCTGTTAGTACTATCGGTCTTCACCTATCTAGTCTACTTACGTTGTGACGTAATTTGGTGACATCACTAGGAGACAAGAATTGATAGATCAGTTTTGTGGGTGTGCCTACAACCAACTTCACATCGTGAGTACCTCTTAGACAATGCGGAATATACGGATTTTTTTATTATTTTGAAAGTTAATGTTCACATATTTCGCTAGTGGATCGTGGATGAATAAGAAGAATGAAGCACAGCCTCTTTCAGAATATACGATCCAGACACCAAAAAAACTATTTGGAAGACAGTTCTCAAAGCAAGTTATACTCACATCTCTTTTAATCTTTTCTTATCTTTGACAGAAACAATATCATTTTTACCTTTTCAGCAGCCTTGGAAATATTCTCTTATGCTACGAATTTTTGAACCGGAGTAATTATTTCCGAAAATAATTCAAAATTTCTTTAGCTATCATAGAGCTGAAAAATATACCCACTGCCAGTGTGTTCTAGTTTCTTCTCTCTTGGCCTATTTAAACCTTTTTTTTTTATTCTTGCCTGATTCCCCGTTAACATAACTGTTTAGAAGCCGTCCTCAGTTACTTCGTTTTTTTGTTATTTACAGGGGTGAACGAAAAGTATAAAAATTAAGAGAGATTGTTAACGTACTCTTTGTTGTCCCATCTTTTCTGAACATTCCTTTTTTTATTTTTGGCAATGTCTCAACTTTGAAAAAAATTACAGATTACAGTATTTTGAATTGTTTCAGTACACTGAAAAAAATTTGTTCGTTGTATTCATGTACAGGGTGGGCAAATAAGCGAGGTAAGCGGCTATATCTAAGGATCCACTCATCGCAGAGACTTGCGGTAAAAAATTTTATCACTATAGTGTACAAGAAAACACACTGGAAATTGTTTTGAAGATCATACCTCTACCGCTAGGGGGCGTAATAGCTACTGTCGAGTAGAACAATGAATTTTATTTGAAAATGTTTCATATGAAGTTGAAGAAAAAATTTGTTTTTGCTGCTTCCGATAGGGGTCGCTAAGTCAGAAGTTCATTGTTTTGTTCATTTTACTCCGAAATTTCAAATATAATGATAGGATTTTCTCAACAGAAACAGAAATTTCATCAATATAATGATGTAATACATTATTGATACAAAGTACAACCAATAGAATAATGAACCAAATATTGTAATAATAAACATTTCATTGATTAAATGGAAATTGTTTCAACATTCAATGAAAACAATTCATCAATATGAACAACTTTTCGTTGTATTAATGTTTCTGTTCATCGGTTGAAAAATGATAACCTTACTTTTCATTTTTGTTTTCCCCTGTATATAACGAAGATCAAGTAAATGAGGACATAATCTTCTCGAGTAATCAAAGTACAATAAAAAAAATAATTTCTGAAATGAGCCGAAGGATTTAAAAAAAAATGGACTATACAAAGTTCTATGAGATTATATCCGATCCCATAATTTTGCCGATATTGTATTTTATATTCACTGTAACCACTTTCAAAATGTTCACGGATCATAATTCATAGTATTTTCACAACAATATTTTTTTATCTTTATTTTTGAGTCCTTGGAATTCGAAGAACGAACTAAACTAAATTGGGATTTAGAAACTGAAACAAAAGGGCCGAAACCGTATCAAATAGAAGAATAGTTATGGTACCATGATAATTTCTGAGTTTTTGGCCAAGAATTTCAAATGTTATCCCTCTGGTAGGTACCATCATTTTTCTTCGAATAATCTGCTACGTAAATTTATATAATATTTTATTTTCACTAGCAATGGAAAATTTGTAATGCTCGATATTTTTATCTATTAAAAAAATGCAAAACACACCTCAATATGAAGTGTGATATGAAATAATGAACACTACGTCATGAAAGTAAATCTCTCAAATAAGAGCAAAACAGTGATTTTATGATATCCTATCATTATTTTCAAGTTTTCACCTACACCAACATAATGCTCAATTTTTAATTATCAATCTATTCTATCTGCACCTTCTATAAGCATTCGAAATGAAAACTCTCCAAGGCTTTTCCAATTACGTCATTAATTGTCTCTTCAAAAGTGCCGAATGTCGACGGAAAAGCAGCGAAAAAAAATAACAATTATAAGGAAATCTACTCGGAAAATATGATTATAATTGATTGTTTACACCAACTTTACTGACACGGGTTGTTTATCCTCTTTCATTATCTCAATTATGTTATCTGATTGATTTCGTAGTTACCAATGGTTTTTTCGATTTCGCGTTAGACTTCTCATTGATAAATCATCTGAGAAAGCTTGTGTGTACACGTGTGTTCAGCTATGTTGTGCATTGATTGGTATTGTACAGAAGTTTATTTTGATTATGGGATCTTCAGGTGAGAATACCCAGATTTATTTTCAATTAAATTGTGAATAAGGACACTGAGAACACCTTAGTATATCTTTGGTTATTGGAACACTATGAAAGTTATAAGAAGAAATCTTTTTTTTTTCTTAAACTTTGAATGCTCAAATCCCTGTAACTCAATAGTTCAATAGTTATAACATATTTAGTACACATGTACATTTGAACTTTTCTTCTCGAAATGACCCCCTTAAGAATTAGTTCCTTATTTTTATTAATACCTAAGTAACTGTAATAAGAGAGGTGAAACAAATCAATGAACAAGTATTATCACGTATTGACAAATAATCAAAGAGCTACTTTGGGATTATCAAAGGCGTTTTAATGTGTCCCCTAAAGTCAAAATATACCTCAACCCGATAAGGGCACAATTTAATATTTAACGGGAGTTGGAAAAAAAATATCATCACTGTAAACCTTGGAAAATTCTCTATCTGTTTGAATTGTCACTTTCGATTTTGCGACATCGAATAAGGGTGGGGGAAAGATAGAAATCTGACTGATTGAAATGTCTGTAACTTCAGTTTGGCTCAAAATTTTTGAGCAAATTAGATCTTATTTGAGAGACAACATCTTGTTGATTAAGGAAAAAATATACTCATGATGAATTTGATTCAGGTGCTTCCGATAGGGAGCGCTAAGTCAGGAGTTCATTGTTTTCTTCATTTTTCTCTGAAATTTCAAATGTAATGATAGGATTTTCTTAACAGAAACAAAAATTTCATTGAATTTGCATGAAAAAACCTGAAGGTCGCAAAGCGATAATTTCAGGCGTTCTGAAGTTATGGCCCAAAGAAGATATTCTTCAACTGATGTACTGCGAAAAACCAAATTGAGTCTTCAAGTTCTAACAGAAACAGAAATCCCATCAAATTTGTATGAAAAAACCAAAAGGTCGCAAAGCGATAGCTTCAGGCGTTCTGGAGTTATGGCCGAAAGAAGACACAATTTAGTTTTTCAGTGCATCAGTTGAAGAATATCTTTTTTCGTCCATAACTCCAGAACCCCTGAAGCTATCGCTTTGCGACCTGTTGGTTTTTTCATACAAATTTGATGGGATTTCTGTTTCTGTTAGAACTTGAAGACTCAATTTGGTTTTTCGCAGTGCATCAGTTGAAGAATATCTTCTTTCGGCCATAACTTCAGAACGCCTGAAATTATCGCTTTGCGACCTTCAGGTTTTTTCATGCAAATTCAATGAAATTTTTGTTTCTGTTAAGAAAATCCTATCATTACATTTGAAATTTCAGAGAAAAATGAAGAAAACAATGAACTTCTTACTAAGCGCTCCCTATCGGAAGCAGCTGAATCAAATTCATCATGAGTATATTTTTTCCTTAATCAAAAAGATGTTGTCTCTCAAATAAGATCTAATTTGCTCAAAAATGTTGAACCAAACTGAAGTTACAGACATTTCAATCAGTCAGATTTCTATCTTTCCCCCACCCTTATTCGATGTCGCAAAATCGAAAGTGACAATTCAAACAGATAGAGAATTTTCCAAGGTTTACAGTGATGATATTTTTTTTCCAACTTGATATGAAAATTTTTCGAGTAAAATGCATTTTTCTACTCGACGATAGCTATTACCCCCCCTAGCGGTAGAGGTATGAACTCCAAAATAATTTCCAGTGTTTTCTTTTGTTTACTTTAGTGGTAAAATTTTTTACCGCAAGTCTCTACGATGAGTGGTTCCTGAGATATAGCCGCTTACCTCGCTTATTTGCCCACCCTGTACAATTCGAAAGCATCATTTAAGGACCTTTGATTCCATAAAATCATCAAGTATTGTTTTGTCCTTCTTTTCACATAGAAACATAGTTTTATCTGCATTTAAGAAGCTTTTGCCTGAATTACTCCACTCTTACGCTCAGTCTCACACTAATTTCGAAACCTGTGCTGCTGCCGAAGACTGCCGAACCAGACTGACAGAATTGAATTTGACCAAGCATAGAAGTACAGACATCGTCATGAAGTGATAAAGCCCTCAAAACCTGACAAATACTAGTTGGGTAGTTAACACTTCACTCAATAAGTCCAGTGCCTAACCAGTAAAAAACATTTTTTTTTTCAAAAATTTGACTTTTTTAGTCACCATAGATATCTTGAGTAATGTATGGAGGTACTCCAAAACGACTGTAACTTTTCAATACCTTTTCATCAGGAAGATTCATTTTTACTTTAGACTTTTGCACAGTATTTTTTCAGGAAACAGTGTTTCATCAATACTCGAAACTCGTTTTTATCCTTTTTTTTAAACAACAACAAATGCAGCGTAACTTAACCTTCAATATCTATATGCAGACTTAAATCTACATAGTATTCGTAACATCAATGTTACTGATGAATCAAACTATGTAGTTGCACCTTCATTAACTGGGAAAGGATAGGAAACGGTTTCTGGATGAATTTTAATGTGAAAAAATTCGAATTATTATCTTTTGTTAGTCAAATTGCTTAGGCTATCAAAATGAAACTTTTTATGGGTTTTCTTGTTTCTAGAAAGTGTACCATTGGTCTGCACCATGGAATTCAGTGCACACAAGAAAATATTTCGTTGTGTGTTTTTTGTTGACAGCCATTGAGTTGTTTATTAATTTAGAGGATCAAACCATCAATGTTGTCACTGAATTTATACGGGAAAAATATCTTAACGGAGAAATTTCATCAAACGATCTTTGATTGCTATGTTCCTTATGTTCTTGTCCCTTGCCAGTAGAATGAGCCATACTCTGTTCAAAATTAGGGAAAATGATACGAATGTATTCTGACTTCATTTGATTTCAAAGTTGCATTTTTCTACAGTTTTGGCGTATAAACATGTGACGTAGACAGAAGGTCATTAAATACTATGGTGATTACATTGCTGAATTATAGCTCATTCGTTCGTTTTATATTTTGCAATAAAAAACCGCCAAACACTTTTCGTTATCGAATATTCTTACGTCGCAAATGGAAATTCAATAAGTCTACTACTTTTATGTCGTGAGAGTACATACCTGAAATTGATCAACGAAACTAAATTCATCCCAATTTATTGTATCGCCTTCCAAAATAGGCCTCTTCTGAGATTACACACTTTTGAGCACTTAAATGGAGAACAATTATCGAAAATTGCAGCGAATATTTCCCCCCTGTCAAAAATTCTATGTAAATAGAGAACAATTATCGAAAATTACAGCGAATATTTCCCTCCTGTCAAAAATTCTATGTATATGGAAGAGAACAATTATCGAAAATTACAGCGATAATTGCATTGTAGGAAGCGAAACAGCACTGCGATAATTGTTCTGTTCATAGATGCATAGTTTCTATACATAGTTTCTAATGTTTCTATGCATCTTACACAGTTCGAATCAATGGCAATTCCATTCTAAATCAGTTTGACAAGTGATGTAACAGTTTATTCGGGAAATATTCCCCCGAATTACACTCGTGCATCAAAATGACCGGATAATTTCGCATTCCAGTGTGTTTTCTTTGAAAAACCGCATTCGGCCATTTTCATTTTTGGAGAAAGAGGCCTCCACCTTCGGTGTCGGGCTCTTTCTCCAAAAATGAAAATGAACTCATGCAGTTTTTATGACAACACGCTGTCATGCAAAATTATCGGTAACTTTGATGCACTTGTGCAATTTCTTACGATAACAGATCCCACTCTGTATAATTTTGCAAATTACATTTTCTTACTATATGAAAAAATCGTGATGATCGCTTCATCAGAATCATAGAAAATTCGAGAAGAATATCGAAAAATTTTGAGAAAAGTCAGGAACTTTCGAGGGCTCGTCATTCATGCGCCCATGAAGACTACAAAATTATATACCTACGGGGTGAGTCTTTGACTTGTATATAAATTTTAAGGGTATATTCTTTAGTTCAGAAAAAACACATTATTCCTTTGTCATTTTTTCCGATTCGGCCTAGATGAAAAGATTTAGACATTTTAAATTTTCATAATAAGTTATGCCACCCCTGAAAATCTGCACACTGAAGTTACTCAAGCTTAAAATATAATATTTTAAACTTGGAAATGAGCTACTATATTATAAAAACCAGCATAAACTCACTCTTTCCATTCTAATTGTTGAACAAGGTAGTATTATTCATAAAACAATAAATTAATCACCGCAATTTTGTTGGCGAGATATATTGAATATTCTTCTCTTTATTTATTTTTCATTTTGGTTTATAATAACAAATTCAGTTTGCAACCTGATCATCCTTCTATGGGAATTCTATATTTGTTTGTCGTTTGCCTTTTGTGTGTTTCAAATTGAAATGGTAAAAAATTCATCTCCAATAATTTATTGTTTATTTCAATTCGTACAAGAGGTACCTTTCAACTTTTTATTTTCATATAAATAACTGAAAGATATTCATCTATGAACTGAACGTTCAAACTTGGAGTAGTTGACAAATACAGAACAGCTCAGCAGAACACTATTATAATGACGAAAAATTACCTCGAAGTAGATAATTTGATGAGGATTCAAATTTTCAAACTAAGTCGGCTAGTTGTCGTAACTATCATTCTAACTACAAATCCTAAGTAGCAAATATTCATTTCTGTGAGTCTTTTTGATAAAATCTAATTTTGTCACTTTTTCCGAAAAACCTTTCATTTTGCGCATTCTGCTGTAACTTACTAAATATTTCTATTGAAAAATGTAAGTGAATTGGCATCTTAATAAGATTTTGTGGAAAAGTGATAAAATCATTTTTTTTCAGAATCCCTGTATAATATGTTATGCTTTTTTTCAGGGCATAAATTGAAACAATCATGAGTAATCAATAATAATATTATTATTGATATTCACGGAGAAAACTGATTCGAAAACTATCTAATTGTACCTATGGCACGAGAGAAAGTATTTCAAGTGAAAAAATACTACATTTTCATAAAACATCAAATATCTCGAAAACTTTGAGACTTTCATATGAACGATTTTTTCACATCAGGTAGAGCACATTCTGACCTTCATTCCGTTTTCGTTTGACGTGGTCTTTTTGGGACACCCTGTATATACAAGTCAAAACCTGACCCCGTATAGATATGTATGAGATGTTATTGATATAATCTACTAGAGGCGGAATACAAAATATCCAGCCTGAACTGAACATAATTCTCATATATACCTATAGGTATACAGTTGTGGTCTTTCAAGGTTGCGTTTGGCGCATGTATTAACAAAGACTCAAGAGCTCACGACATTCTCGTTTTTCTTACCAAATTCCATGTATTTCATCCATATAGTTCTTGAGTAAAGTTCAGAACGATGAACAGGACTTATGTATTCGATTTTTTTAATTCCACCCTATAAAAATTTCTAGGGAAATTAAATTTTTTTCCAAGTAGGGTTCCTAATATTTGTTGTTGGACAAACCAAAAAGCCAATTTCTAGACGATGGTCCCTTTTATGTAGATGTGCAGCGGTCGTCGACCTTCGAGTTTTTTTTCAGCGAGCAATTTGGTCGACTATTATAGAGATTATCCCATATGCTCGAGTCCTTATTTCGTACCTATTCGACCCAGATTCGGCTCAAGGTTTGTCGTTTAATGTATGCACATACATCAGACCCGCTGTGCCGATCATTGTGTGGTATTCCTCGTCGGAAGGCGAGTGTATGGTGTCGAAATAATGGACTATTGCATTGGCGTAACAAGTTGACGCGATCCCTCGTGCCCAGTGGACGATATGATGAGAGAAAATGACCATCTTCGATTCATGAATTATGCTATGGTCTGAAGTTTTTTGCTCCGCATTGAAAGTGCTGAATTATTATTTATAAGGTACAACATTTGAATATTTCTGCATACTATAGAGTATATAGGGTGATTCATTAGGTATGTCCAATATCTGAATTGTAGATTCAAAATATAACACAAGAGACAGTTGTTTTTGTGTCGAGGTTTTTGAGCTGATTCTATATCAATTTGATGTCCTGAATCCGAATAACGAATTCATTTTTACCCAGGAGCTCAAATTTTTAAGATGTACAATTTTAGAGAAATATAAGTTACATTATTCTAACTCAAACGTATAGTGAACAAAATTAGATACGAATTTTTATTTTAGTTATACAAAATATAATATAATTCAAACAAAAAACAACATTGAAGTAATCAAATACATAGTCAATAAACGTTTCGAAAGCTTGTTTTCCGAGACATTCTTGAATGTTTTATTAAACAGTCCCTTTTTAAACTCCAGCAGTAATCTGCCATCAAGTGCTTGTCCCATCTCCCTTGGTGGCGGTCCTCCATAACTTTAATATCTTGGTGAATTCTTTCACCTTGTTCATCACTCATGTCTCCTAAATTTTCTGGAAAACGGTCTAAGTGGCTGTGTAAATAATGTATTTCAATACTAACATTGTACCCTGAGGATTTGAAACTATTAAGCATCTTGTTAACCATTTCAACATAGTTTTGAGCTTTAGGTTCGCCTGGACTATTTTCGACAACTGCAACAAAACATGTCCAAGATTCTCGTTCAACTTGATTCATTGAATTTATGAAGGCAGTATTAATTGTCTTATTTGTGGGCAGTCAAATATCCCTGCTTTGAGTTTCTCTGTGCTCAACTGATGCATTTTTACCCCTTTATATGCAAAGCAAGACCCATTCTTATCAAGAGTCGCTACAAATTGCTTCATTAAGCCCAACTTTATATGTAACGGAGGAAGTATGATTTTTTCACCTTACTTACCCGAGTTAGGGAATTAAAAGGGTCAGTACAGATACCTGATAGGCAATGGTTTCATTATTTATGGATTTACCTGGCATTTACTCAATTACAGACTGACAAGAAAACCATTGTATCTACATTAATGAATATACTGAATGAAACCCACATTGGTAGATAAGTTGATGTATCTAAAAAAGTAGAGGAAAACAGATTGTAGAGATGTAGTAGAGAAAAACGGATTGTACGTACAGATTAAGCGTCCCAAATATAGTTAAAATCAGCTCTGAAATACCAGGTACCAAAAAAATTTTTTTTTGTTTGCCCTGTGTAATGTTTCTGCCCAATGCCTTATACGAGTATTGCTAGTCACCGAGATACCAAGTTCAAATCTGGATTTTGATTTTCGCAATAATTTCTTTCAAATTATTTTTGATAATTGGCAATTTAACGTTTTCGAAAAATTTGGACTCTAATTTTGAATTGCTTATAGAGGGCACTTTTCACATTTCGTTGTGTATAGTGAATTGTGTGCGATTTTTGCAGTTTTTGCAGATTCAAACTTTTAAACACCTGCTTTCTCGGTAACTAGCAATATTTGTATAAGGCACGTTGAGCATAATCATCATATTTTGAGGTCTAGAATCTACAACTCAGGGATTGTACATTCTCAATGAACCATCTCCTATTACCAGTGTATATCCTTTAAAAACCTGTTTTATTTTTTCTAAAATAAACTTTTTCAATGGTATTACCCTAAAATTATCGAATGGATTTTGCCCATTAACGAACTCAACTGAGGATTACCAGAAATTCGATACACAAATCGGTTGTTGTCTAGCATTTATCTTCAAGCTCCATAATCGGATAATCCTATCCATTACGAACTTCACAATTAACAAGAAGTTGATAAAATCTATTGGTAAGGTGATACTGGATAAAATATTTCTCACCACGAAATCCTAACTTTAATAGTTTCAGCGGAATAGATGTTGAAAATCCACTCGAATTTCGGATGAATTAAAGCCAGATTCAAATCTATTAATGGGTTATTTATTACACTGCTATCTTACGTGAGTAGCAGAATTTGAGTAGAGAAATACGTTATATTATATAATTCATCCAAATAATAAATAAGCTCAATAAATTCCCCGTACTCTTTTAATAAAATTAATGATTTCATAGAAGTTGAGAGTCTGTCATATAGAATGATGAGCTTGTGCGATTTGAGAGAAATGGATGAGTAACCATGTGTGCCATAGTTGCTGACTAAATTGCACACATTAGTGCTCTTCTTGTATATTATTCATTTATATTGAAGTTATTCAAACAGAGCATGTCGATTCATAGTTAATGTTCCTAGGTATTAAAAGATGAATTTATTGTAAAACCAAGATCATTCTAGTAGTAGTACCGGAAATACTACAAACTGAAGTCATGAAACGAATCCAGAATTCCAACTAATTAGATTAATGAACTTGGTAAGTTGATGTGAATATTCGTCTACATGTTGATTTAAGTGTAGTAAAAATAAAACCATTATTTTTCTAATAGATGGTTCCAGTTATCTGTATCTCGTGTTGTATCCGATTTGGTTCCACTAGTTGGCGTTAGAAAAAATGAGATTTCGTACCACAAAAACTTTTGTGACAGTTTTGTGATTAGTTGACTCAGTTTATTTTGAGCCCGCGTCGAAGAGTGACACTAACAAAGGAAAATACGCTATATTTTACCGTTTTTTTTTCTATAGGCGAATATGCAAGCGTGGCTGAAAATGTAGGTGATTAGTGTTTATGCTTCTGATACTGTAAAATAGACAATCGCGCGTAATTTTAGTTTCGTCTATTCCGTTCCGGTAATTTCGATGCAAGAGATGCACCAAGCACTGGAAAACCAATTTTCGGAAATGTCAATAAAATCATAGACATTGTCTAGTAGGACCGGCATATAAGCACAGTTTCGATTTCCCAAGAACTGAAGATTGCACAAAAAACTTTTGGAATCACTTGGCTGGTCTCAAAAAGAAGCTCGATGTATGGGTACCACAGGAGTTAACGCAAAAACCTCATGTAGCGAATTTTCATCTACGTATCGATGCTGAATTGCAACAAAATCGACCCATTTTTGAAGCGGTTGGTAACTGGTGATGAAAAGTGGATCGTTTACGACAACGTCAAGCGAAAACGGTCGTGGTCGAAACTAGGTGAGCTGCCGGAAACTGTGGCCAAGATAGAATTGACGGCCAGTAAGGTTTTACTGTGTGTTTGGTGGAATTGGCAGGAAATTAGCTTCTATGAGCGGCTCTCGTACGTCACAGCTGTTAACTCGAAACTGTAATGTCAATAATTGGACCATCTGAAGGAAGCAATCATCCATAGGCGAACTTTGGCCAATAGGAGAAGCATTGTGTTCCATCAGCACAACAAATATCGATACTGGCTCGCCAGAAGCTCCGGGGCTTAGTTGGACGGTTCTCATGCATACACCATATAGTCCGGACCTAGCACCAAGTGATTACTATCCGTTCCTGTCCATGGCGATCAATTTTATTAGTGAAAAATTCGCTTTAACAGAGGCTTGTGAAAATCGACTGTCTCAATTTTTTGTCAATAGGGACAAGGGCCTCTATGAAAGAGGCATAACAATATTACCTTCAAAATGGCAACAAGCAATCGGATCATTCTATGGCAATTAAAGCCTTGCTATTCATGCAAAAAAAATTTTTAATACATCTTGTAACTTGTCAAAATTATTATTATCATTATAGATATCATGTCTATCAAATATTCGGTAAATATAAAACTATTCAATCTAATAGCTCACTGAATATTTATATCGGTTATAATTCGTGAGTTATTGAATTTTGAATATGGCACCAATTCTGATGTAACGACAACAATTAAGCTTTAATAAATATCCTTCTGAAATATAATTTGTTCTTATAATAGTGTGATGTGAAGTAAGAAAAAATTAAATAAAATACCAGTTGTATTATTTCACAACACAAAATGTAACTTTTTCAGCAATCATTCGAACAATCCAATATGGGGAGTGGTTTATGTTTAATTTACATCGGATAATGAAGGTGATTTGAATATTCATTTGAAGTGTTAACATTTTGATGGATAGAAAATTTTCATGAGTGCGAAAATAGCTTCCATTTCGTTTCGCATTGTTAACGGAAATCCGCTAATTTTCTCGGATCCTAACGAAATCGTTAATAATTTTTTGTACTCTTTGTGGTGCTTCCTGCTGAGATCGATTTAACGCTCGCTGGCATAAATATATTCAAAGAAAATTCATAACCTGGTTCAAGATTAACCGCTTTTTTCTACTCCCACTACAGAAAGTGATGAAATTTTTACATCTCGCCCACTATGTAACTGCCATTTTAAGCAATGTGCAACGTAATACTGTGCGATTTACATTACCGTAAACAGAAAGCACGATTTACAACCAATACGGTAGCATCTGTAAAGTAAATCGCACGGCGAATAACCAATAAGATAAAATCTTTAGTAGTTGTCACGGAAACCAATTAATAAAAGCCTGCGTAGCCTATAACCTTTTGGCGTTTAGTAATTGTGTCGCGATTTACACTAGTTTTTGAATTTGTCTGAGTTTTTATGGAAATGATGGCAGTCGTAAAAAAGTATAGTCCACAACTCGAGTTTTAAGACAATTACGCACTCCTATAATTAACTCTTTCTAGTCGTACGTAATTTTCTTCTTACAACTCTTGTAATCTAATATTATACTATTTTGTGCAAGAGAATATTTTATTTTATTTGGAATGACATTTATTACTCTGCAAAAGACTCTCAGGATGGCTAAGTGGAAATGCACTTCTAGTATGATGCTGACACTAGAGACAAAAACTTCTTCTCTTCGATAAGTTTCGAATATTTTTTATCGTTTCCAAAAATCCGGTGACATGCAACAAAGTGGGCTGAAGTTTTGTGACAAATTAAAAGAATTCAATGAAAGTTTTAAAAAATGCATCTTCAATTTTTGTATACCAAATTACCAAAGTAATCAATAATTTTATCTTTCATTTCTCAATTTATCAGAAGTCAGTTCGACATGTAAAAATAAAATAGGTCAACATAGATATTCGTATAAGCATATTCGAATCATTGACACTTTTCTGGAATTATTATAATACAAAAGATTATGGTATTTATATACAGGGTGTTCCCGAATTGTTGGTACAAAGGGAAATGAGAAATTCCTTGGATAATTTTCAGGAAAAAACTCTGAAACTCGAAAACAAAACGTTTGTGGTTCCATGTTTATGAGACCTTTTTTTCCTGAAATTATCTATCATGATCGTTTGTACCTCCAATTTAGAAACACCCTGTGTACAATTCACTATGGTCGAACGATTTTATGTTACCTGCTTCAATATCGACAGTTTCCACCCACGAATATTCAATACCAATTTCAAACCCAAATTGGCCGTTTCTCAAATAGTATGCAAATCATTACTATTTCAATGTATCAAACAGATCAAATTCTATGGATTCCCTTGTCTGTGTTCTGTTTCACTTGTGACTATACAAACCTCAAATAAGATAGATGTAGAGGATAGACTGGATTTATGTCCAGTGACTGGCTTCATTCCTCCTCAAACGAATAATTCAACTTCCTGAGCAGTATGAGGCTTTTCCAGTTGGACGATGATGGATCTGTTGCATTTCTATAGGGTGAATCTCAGATGTGATTAATGGTTGGAAATGTTGAAAATGAATTGTATTGTAACCGATCGATCCATTGAATTGGTTGGAGTCACCGATTTGATAACTTTTTGAATGGATTTAATACTTCTATTGTGAGTCGATTTCAATTTTCAACTATAAGACGTTGGTGCTTGAATATTCATTCCTCGAGATTATTGCGTTATATGTTATTTTGATGGTTGTTACTTTTTTATTTCCGTTTGTTATCGTTTTAATGATGCCGTTTCGTAATTGTGGTCTAGAGTTATTATTTCATAAAACCTCAAGTTTAAAATGCGTTGTTCATTTAATCATTTTTTTTTTGATACGTAATGTAGGAAAGGTTTTCCTTTTCCTTAAAGTCCGATAGGAAAACACTAATATAACGTTCGCATTTCAACTGATATAATGTTAATAAAGCAGCTCTTCGAAATGACATGTCGCATTCAAACCAACAAATATTTCCAATAATTCAAGTTTTACTTAGCTCCTTGAGCATTTTTGAAAAATTAAGTAATTGTTTCCACGGGAGAAACATTTCAAAATTTCGTTTAGTTTTCGAAAATTTCAGTGGTTATCGAACACTATAAAGCTAACACGAAAATCGGGAAATGATGAAATGTTTGAAATAATAATTCTACATGGTGAGAAAGTATATGAAAAATTTTTGATATTCATTTTTTAGATATAAAAATTCAAACATTCATTGGTAAAAAGTGTCAGTTTATGTACTTTGTATAATTTTGCCCCTCACAAAAATATTTTTTTACGTTATGGTATATCCCATTTTCCAATACAATAATTATGTAAATGATAAACTGAATTCATAAAGCCATTTTATACAACTTATGAACAAATTTCTTTCATCAGTCATTTTTCTTCTATTTCGGAGGAAAAAGGCAAATGATTTCAAGTAATACATATAATGATAATATGATGAAAATCCTGCAAGGGTTGAGAAAAAAAAACTTGAAAATCTTGAATTGAATTGCATTACTTAAAATTGAATACGTGTGTATAACAAAGAGTAAACATCGCCTGTGGAGCTATAGATTCGATTTTTGCCTGTACAGGGTGGGCAAATTTCGATGTTTTAGCACTATAACTTTTAAACCAGAGGTGATAGACAAAATCTGATACCCACTTCTCGATCTCTTTTTCTGAGAAACTATCAAGGGTAGTATTCATTTTTGGCCACCTTCTTTTGTTTTCGAGTTATAAGCGAAAATTGGAAAAATGGCGATATCGAAAAACATTCATATCTCCGTTGATATTGACGATAGAGCTCTGAAATTTAAACACTTAAGGCACTTTTTCACGTAGAATCCAGTGGCGTACTCGTCTTTTCAAAAGGGTTTTTAATTACGAAGCTATGACCGAAAGTTACGTTTTTTTAAATGGGAACACTATATTTCTGTGACATTTTTTTCCTGATTTCAAAAATATATAACATCGTATAGTTTGTATCAATATAAATAATGGAAAATGGTCAAAAACTTTTCTCACCTAAGTGTCTCAGTATTTCTATGGTTTCAAATGTTGATGAGCACAGAAAAATTTAGCATTGTATCATTGCCACAGTCTCCTTGTATTAGTTTCTTCATTTCTATGCTTTTTACTCAATTTCTCACAGAATAATGGACTGCTATCATAGAGATTCGAGCTTTGACTGTCAAATCATCAATTTATATCATTTGAAATCAAATCAGCGCTACGAGTATCATTGTTTCGAAATACTTGTATATTTTTCTATTTCAAAATGAATAATGGAAATAACGAAAAGTTCAATATGCTCGAATGTTACATTAGGTGCAATTATAATGAGGATGCAGCATCACAAGACTATTTGAATAGTTTTCCAGAAAGAAGTCAACCGCACAAGTCAATATTTGAACGTATTCATTCTAGAGACCTATAGAAAAAATTTATCAATGCATTCATCTCATTACAACTATCTCGATTGAAACAGTCGATAATGTGGATCTTTTCATTATTTCCGAAACCATTTTGGAATGAAAAATTTATAAAATATATCTAAATCCGAATTTTGTCGAAATTAGTAAAAATCATATAAATAATCAGATTGACGGAAGGATACTGCTCTTGTTATAAGAAGCTATATTTTTCTGTGCTCATCAACATTTGAAACCATAGAAATACTGAGACACTTAGGTGAGAAAAGTTTTTGACCATTTTCCATTATTTATATTGATACAAACTATACGATGTTATATATTTTTGAAATCAGGAAAAATTAAGCTTTCAAAAAATGTCACAGAAATATAGTGTTCCCATTTAAAAAAACATAACTTTGGGTCATAGCTTCGTAATTAAAAACCCTTTTGAAAAGACGAGTACGCCACTGGATTCTACGTAAAAAAGTGCCTGTATAATGTTTGAATTTCAGAGCTCTATCATCAATATCAACGGAGATATGAATGTTTTTCGATATCGCCATTTTTCCAATTTTCGCTTATAACTCGAAAACAAAAGAAGGTGGCCAAAAATGAAAACTACCCTTGATAGTTTCTCAGAAAAAGAGATCGAGAAGTGAGTATCAGATTTTGTCTATCACCTCTGGTTTAAAAGTTGTAGTGCTAAAACATTGAAATTTGCCCACCCTGTACAGTGTACAGCGTTATTCTCCTTGCATTACACTAGCCCCATACATTGAAAATTTGTTCTATTCAATTATTTAATTCAATTCGATTGAAAAGAAAGCAGAACTTTTCTTATATTCAAGAGGTGTTTATCATAAAAATCTGTAGCCCCATAATTTTCAGTTTGAGGAACTAATCCATACATTTTGGTGGTTTAAAATCCACAAATTCTCCAAGAATTATATCACTAAAATTATATAAAATTAAAACTAATGACTCATTGTTTCAATGTTTCAATTCGTGATTCAGATTCGTATATTATAATCATCCCCAAATTATCTTCATGAATTGATATGTTGGTTAAGAAAAAACACTTTTTCCAAACTAAAAATAAATTTTGATTTATGAAATTTCAATTCAATATTTGAAACGTAAAAATGTTTCGTGATCATATTTCCTTTCAAGTTTTTCCATTATGTATTGAGATATTCTATATAGTAAATATTGAGATTTTGCTGCGTTTCAAAAATATAGCAAGATAAACGACTCACTATAAAAATGTTTGTTATGTTTGAACTGTTACGCCAATGGTGTTTTCATAATTGATGAGTTCGTCCTCCATTTGTTTATAGGTATTCGTTACAAGAATCGTACTGAGCAATCAAATTCCATTTCATTGACAAAGGCGCAATTTCTACTCCATTTGTGGTTATTAGAAATTAGAATCGTCTTGAATGAACATAATAGTTCCCATTTTGTCCTTCATTAATTTAATTCAATCATCAACTGTTTGTGTATTATACATAGATACAGTTTCGATGAAAGAAAAGATCTTGAATTATCAGTTAAAAAACAAAGCAATTATTTATATGCCACATTAACGCTATCTATGAAATATTTTAGTATCCAGTTTATTACGTTTTTTAATTTAATCCTCTTGAATTTGAGAGATGGACAAGTCAGAAATGAGGAAATCACTGACGTGGGTTTAGGAGCTCTCGTTCATCCATCGCACCCTTGAAGACCACAGAACAGGTTATTGGTATATCCTGACTCCACGTCAGTGCTTTTCTTATTATGCTTGTTACTGTCATTATACAGGGTGGGCCACCGTCGATGGTACCCTAGACTTTTACGAAGAACGGAAGGTACAATTTTATTGAATATTTCCCTCCTGTCAAAAATTCTATGTATATGGAGAATAATTATCGAAAATTACAGCGATAATTGCATTGTAGGAAGCGAAACTGCACTGCGATAATTGTTCTGTTCATAGATGCATAGTTTCTATGCATCTTACACAGTTCGAATCTATGGCAATTCCATTCTACATCCGTTTGACAAGTGATGTAACAGTTTATTCGGGAAATATTCCCCCGAATTACACTCGTGCATCAAAATGACCGGATAATTTCGCATTCCAGCGTGTTTCCTTTGAAAAACTGCATTCGGTCATTTTCATTTTTGGAGAAAGAGCCCTCCACCTTCGGTGTCGGGCTCTTTCTCCAAAAATGAAAATGAACTCATGCAGTTTTTATGACAACACGCTGTCATGCAAAATTATCGGTAATTTTGATGCACTTGTGCAATTACCTACGAAAATTTGGTTTCTTGGGTCGGAACTACTGCTCTATCAATCTAAAATATTTTCAGTGCTGCAGTGTTGCCGCTTTGTTTTAGATATCCGTGAAATGCCATCAACTTGTATATAAATATTCAAAACAAATGAAGCTCAATATTGCCATTGGATGTAAACTTGTTTTTAATTAGGAAACCTTACAATTTAGGTATAGGAACATGTTATATCTTCTGAAAGGGAATTTCATTTTCTTTCAAAAAATCTCATGATATGCAGGTCATTCTAATTGAAAAAAAGCACTTATTATCATTTTAATATTATTATTATTTGATAACTTTCCCAGTTAACTATTAACTCTGAAATTTTCTCGATTGCAGACATCAAATGATCCACTGAATAATA
The DNA here is from genome assembly GCF_914767665.1 of Harmonia axyridis. NCBI lineage: Eukaryota > Metazoa > Arthropoda > Insecta > Coleoptera > Coccinellidae > Harmonia > Harmonia axyridis. The sequence continues at coordinate 21,432,697 of NC_059502.1, forward strand.
ACACTATAACGTATATATTTATGAGTTTATGTATAATAAAAGCTCATTGTTCCATACGTCAGAACCGTAAATATTATTACTGTTCGAAATTGTATGGTGCAAGAAGTAATCATAAAACAGTCGTGATAATCCCAAATCAGTTCGATCACATATATATATCTAGTTATTGTTCAAATTCAATGAGACCAGCTATTGTTTTACGATGCGTATCAACTATATTCTTTTCCAGTTAATAATAGTTTATATCTATAAATGCTTCACTATAGTAGGTGCAAATATTCCTGAATTCAAATACGTTATCATTGTATACAGCATTCAGGTAGATCACTACAAAATAAGTTGGGTTTGTTCAGTGAAAAATGTTCGTAACGGCATCCATATTCAAGATTCAATTTTTTTCACAGAATTCCCTCTTGTGGTTTTTTTTTAATCACTTCATATTAACTTCACATAAGAATAATTATATTGTTTCTGGTTTCAAATAAATGAATAGGTCCCAATACCTGTGATTTTCAAATTTTGAATCCGTGCTCAAATTCGATTCTTTCCGCCCGTGTATCCGTAAACACGATAACTCTCGAACTGAAAAACTTAAAATTTATAATTCCGTGAATATATCTGTTAGGAATCTTCTATTTTTCTGACGACTCTATCTTTCGAAATATGTATTGTTTTAAGCTTAAAATTGTTATTTCGTTCTGGAAAATCTCAACTCAGTAGTATTTTCGGGTAGACGAAAACCCAGGTTCGTCGATTACATTGAATGGATTGCGCTACCTAGCTACGATTAATGATTTTTTCATCGGAATTGGAATTTATTGATGTGAATGACGTTAATTTTCAACAAGAAGGCGTTACGTGCCACACAAATAACGCAACAGTAGCAATTTTACAAGAACAGTTTCCTGGTCATGATATATTCCGGAGAGGAGATCACAATTGGCCATCGAGATGTTGTGATTTAACACCTTTTGGTTTTTCTCTTTGAGATTATTAGACAATATTTTCTCTATTTCAGTCAAGTTTTGTGGAATATTCAATGAAAAATTCAGATTATACATCCTAGTGACTTTTGTATTGTATTTTATTAATTTATTATTATTATTGGCAGATGGTGTGACTGATACGAAAATTGACAGATTACGGAATTTTAATTTTTGAATCATACGTTTCGAATTTTGATATAATAACGCATTAAATTCGTTAAAAATTTCTGACGAAATCGATTTAACACCACCAAAATTGAGAGAAATTGCGAATAATGTTGCAAAACATTTCACTTTATCCAAATTATATTATATTGATGGCTGAAGGACTCAGGTCGATGACCAGAAAAACATTTATTAATATTATTTTATTGACAATTGGCGTGTGTTGAAATTTGATAGGATTGGAAGTCAGTATAAACAACCACAAAATGAAAAATATAACTGAAAACAAGGCTGTGATGGGTTCGTTACAGCACTGTTTTTAGTACTGTAATGAAATACTGAATAGTTATTTATAATACAAGTGCAGAAGGCATTGGTATTCTTCCACGAGTTCAAAATTCAAAAACGAGCCACGAAGTGGCGAGTTTTGGAATGAACGAGTGGTAGAATGAGCCTTCTGTACGAGTATTATACATTATTTTCTCTAATTCATTGCATTTTCATTGAAATTAATGAAATATTTCCATAAATATAATTTAGTGATTTTTGCATTGAAAAATGTTGGTTGGCAGAACTGATTTCTTTAAGGCAAATTGATGAATTGACAGATAAAGCCGTGGCGGAAAGTTCGGAGTACCAACATAGAATAATAAAATATAACCATGAAAACTGTGCGTTTCTGATATATTCTCGCACGATTTTGTTCTACAAGATGTGGAAGAATGAACGGAATAACCACAGAATTGGAGAATAGTTATTTATAATACAAGTGCAGAAGGCATTGATATTCTTCCACGAGTTTAAAATTCAAAAACGAGCCACGAAGTGGCGAGTTTTGGAATGAACGAGTGGTAGAATGAGCCTTCTGTACGAGTATTATACATTATTTTCTCTAATTCATTGAAATTAATGAAATATTTCCATAAATATAATTTAGTGATTTTTGCATTGAAAAATGTTGGTTGGCAGAACTGATTTCTTTAAGGCAATTTGATGAATTGACAGATAAAGCCGTAGCGGAAAGTTCGGAGTGCCAACATAGAATAATAAAATATAACCATGAAAACTGTGCGTTTCTGATATATTCTCGCACGATTTTGTTCTACAAGATGTGGAAGAATGAACGGAATAACCACAGAATTAGAGAAAATATATTTTAATAATAATTACTAAATAATTCCAAATTTTTATAGATTGTAAGACGATTTGCGCATTATAAAACTAATAAAAAATTATAATTTCTTATGTAGTTATAAAGTGCCTCCTCCGTAATTTATTATGTGGAAATGATAAACCAAAATTGGAATTCTTATTAAAAATAATAGGTTATAATAGTCTTCGATTATGTGCACGTAATGGCCATAACTTACAAGTGACTTTTACATCATTTCATAACGATTGATAACGTTCATCTGCAACAACTGCAACTCATCAAAATAGACACGGTCTGCATTAATTGAATTCTATTAATTGTTTGGCAACAAGTTTCGTCAGCTCTAGAGGAGTAAGTTGCGAGTAGCCAGGACGGCATAGAAACCTTTGATATCCTTATTCATATAATCATTATAGCCGTACAGATGAGGATACTTGGTGAACAGAATCGATTTGTTCTAATATAAACCGAAATGGAATATTGTAAAACATTCCAATATAGTAATAGGTCGAAATTGACTGAACTTTGACCGTTGTCGAGTCCTAGAGTTTCTGCATTTCAAATTCTCATCGTGGAAGTTGTAGAGAACTTTGGGATATACAAGGGTCTTGTTTAATTGATATTAATGTTGAAGTTATTCAATACAAGATGGTCAGAATAAACTAGTTACTATTCTCTAATGGAAATAAACCTTTGTTTGGTGTTTTTCGGCTATCTATTGGTAACAACGTCTGTAATTTTTTAATTTTGAACCGATAATGGTCCCAACAGATAAGGTTCGACTAACTGATGATGGATCCCCTCTCAAATTTCATACGAAAGACCGTTTTCAAATGATTTCGTCCGTTAAACGATCCAATAACGCTATACAGGGTGGCCATTTGAAAACGAAACAGACGAGATTACAGACGAAATAAAGTTTTTCGATAGAAATGCTCGGACAGGTCGATTTCTGTTTCGAGGGGGACAACTTAAGATGTAGGTTACGGACGCATAGCGCTTCAACCCTTGCTGCTACAACCCCCACCCCCAATTTTTGAATAGGGAAGATGGGGTGAGTGATACCTCATTTGAAAGGTATTTTTATACTGATTTCAGCACAGTAATTGTTTTTATCTACTCCTATTGTGTAATATATTCATTATTCATCTGCTTTTGAGCAATTAATAGTTTCTATTAACAAACATCGTGAGTTATAATAACTCACTACTATAACTCACTATAATAAATCGGAAAATATGGATCTGTGCTTCTATACTTCTCTGCTTCTATTCGATTGGCCGAAAGGGAACATTCCATTATTGTTATTGAGGGGAGGAATATCCGAGGTAATGTCACTTTAATAATTTTGACGTTTTCAAATTAAGTTGACATCCAATTATTGTGAATGTTTTGCTGAAAACGTTCAATTCAGATAGTGAAGATAAAATATTATATAGGTATACATTTCCAAAAGACAAACAGCTAATGTTACCATACAGAATTACTTGCCCGAAAAAAATATAAAGGAGTTTGTAGAAGTAAGGTCATTAAGTCGTCGTTTACAGGGAATGTTTTTTGGTATATTTTAATGCATTTTTATAGGCAACTATTAAGGTTTTTCAATATATAATGAATAATGTCTGTACTCTGTACTGGATTCGAGCTAGCCGAAGCTAGTTCCATTGTAATTGGTGACACTAAGTTTCCATCTCTCTTGTAGTCGGGATTGAGCACATATGTTCATTTCCCGTTCCTTCTGTCTATATTTTAAGTCTGTATTTTTTTCTTAGTATTTATTAATATAGTCGTAGATAAAGTATAGTATTCAACTTGCGGTAATGGTCATAACTCACTTGATGAATTACAGCACTCGCCTGCGGCTCGTGCTGCAAACTTCATCTGCGTGAGTTATCACCTACATTACCGCTCGTTGAATAATATACTATTTCATTTTATGCATTAGTTCTCGAAATATTCTTAACTAAGTATTTGAAAATGAAGTGGTGTTTTCATGGCACTTGTAGTGTTTTGTGAAAAATCGATATTTTGAGCTTCAAAACAACCATGACTGTGGCTTCCTTCCTAACTAACTAACGCATGAATATTTCGAGAACTAATGCATAAAATGAAAAAACAATTACTGTGCTGAAATCAGTATAAAAATACCTTTAAATTGAGGTATCACTCACCCCATCTTCCCTATTCAAAAATTGGGTGTGGGGGTTGTAGCAGCAAGGGTTGAAGCGCTATGCGTCCGTAACCTACATCTTAAGTTGTCCCCCTCGAAACAGAAATCGACCTGTCCGAGCATTTCTATCGAAAAACTTTATTTCGTCTGTAATCTCGTCTGTTTCGTTTTCAAATGGCCACCTTGTATAATAATCGCTGTTGATGGTCTGGCCTTTTTGGAGGTAATCAATGAATATTATACCTTGCGTATCCCAGAATACTAATGCCATAACCTTGCCAGCTGACTGTTGTGTTTTTCCTCGCTTTTGATTTGGTTCGTCGTGTGCAGTCCACTCAGCTGACTGTCGATTGGACTCCGGAGTGAAATGATGGAGCCATATTTATTCCATTGTCAAATGTCGAAGCAAAAATTCAGGTTTATTGCACTTGAACAGCTTCAAACACTGCTCAGAATCATTAACACGTTGTTGCTTTTGATCCATTACGAGCTCGCGCGGCACCCATGTTACGCATCTGATGTACAAATATTCTTGAATGATATGATGTACACGTTTAGATGATATCTTCACAATATCTGCTATCTCGATTAACTTCACTTTACGGTCATTCAAAATTAGTTTGTGAACTTTTTTATTTTTTCGTCGGTGACAGCCATTGCGTTTGCTTCGTTACTCATTTCACCGCGTTTGAACTTAGCATACCAATCAATTCTGGTTGATTTTCCTGGTGCAGATCCCGGAAACTCTTCATCATGCCAAGATTTTCTTCAACTGTATTTTATCCTGTCAAAAAGTAATATTTTGTCAGCACACGAAATTCTTTTTTTCCATCTTTTTTCAAATCACAAAAGTAGCCACACTCTCAATGCAATATCTCACAAACTAATGGTCGGACTGCTGTCAAATTTTCACATATTGAATCATATGGGGTCAATACTAGCACCGACATCTGTGCATCAGACCGGGGTCTTTTCAATTAGTCTAATAAACAAGATAACGGAATGAAATAATTAGGAACGAAGGGCTCCGTAAACCTGTCCGTTCGAAATTCTTTTTCTCGTTAATTTCGAAACTACAAATTCGAATTCGAACGAGTTGATATTTTGAGGTTTGATATGGAGTAATATGTTTGACCTGGGTGCAAGATTTCATCAGAAATCATCAGAGAAAATTCAAGACGAAAATCAGAAAAAAATATGCAATATTGCAGTGATAACAAATTCGATCGATTTGAGATTATACAAGTTTGTGAGCGTATGAAAAATAACACTTCCAAGCTTGGTATAAAATTTCTTTTTGATCGTATCATCATAAACATAAAACTTCAACCCGAATATCAAACAAACAATGCTTTTAATAGTGTCTCATATTAATGATCATGATTAATGTTCGCATCTTTATTATTCAGTATTGTGATCATAAGCCAGGACAGTCGGGGCCGGCGTTAGGGGTGAAACAGTGAAGTGACCGTTTCAGGCGCCTCTTTTCGATGGGCGGCAATTTAGCCCAGTTTGTGGCCGCCCTTTCACATTTCTGAAAAAATATAGTCTTGATACTTAAAAACAACATGAGGTTGGCCCGCTTTGCTGCGTTTATCAACATTCCCTGCAATAAAAATCTCCAAACCATCTTTACTAAGCCGCCAGTTCAATAAATAACATGGGCAACCGATCCAATATAAGCAGCATTGCCCATTACCCTAATTGAATGAGGGATGGAATGTATTTCACAAAGACGAAGAACAACACTTCGAATTACGTGGAAGTTGTTCACACATTCCACATATGGAATATTCCTACGATTCTGAATTCGAAACTAGTTACTGATAAATCCTAAATGTTTTCAGCGGAACATATGTTTTTAATCCTATTTAGTTTTCGAAGCTTTGCAGGAATCACCGCCCTTTGTATCTTGTGGTGTGATAGGTAATCTTTCATCGATCGTATATGATGGATTGTGAGTGTGAGAATCAGATGTATTACTTACGCATTGTTCATCGGCGTCGAAGAAATCCAAGAATTTATTGTAGGTAAAAATGTCCGAAAAAAAAGAAACCCAGTGGAAACGACTTTAGAAAGAAAGGATTAGCAAATCGCTAGATAAATCAAAAATGACGAATTGTCATCGAGGCAGGTAATGTCTTTTGTTAGGGGGGGAGGGTTGTTTATCGATACTTTTTCAGCAGGGGCGCCAAAAAATTCTTTGCTTCAAGCGCCAAAATTGCTCGCGCCGGCCCTGAATAAAGTCCTTCAACGAGAATTGTATAATCAAAACTCCTGATCTTGATAAGCAGTTCCGTAATCTGCAACAGCGCATGAATTATGATTTTCTCTAATTCTGTGGTTATTCCGTTCATTCTTCCACATCTTGTGGAACAAAATCGTGCATGAATATATCAGAAACGCACAGTTTTCGTGGTTATATTTTATTATTATATGTTGGTACTCCGAACTCAGTTTTGCCAACCAACATTTTTCAATGCAAAAATCACTAAATGATATTCATGGAATTATTTCATTGATTTCAATAAGAATGCAATGAATTAGAGAAAATAATGTATAATACTCGTACAGAAGGCTCATTCTACCACTCGTTCATTAAAAAAACTCGCCACTTTGTGGCTTGTTTTTGAATTTTGAACTCGTGGAAGAATATCAATGCCTTCTGCACTTATTTTATAAATAACTATTCTCAAATTTTCCAATCACCTGCTAGAATAAATCACCTAATAAGCAACACTCGCATTTTTTGTGAATAATTCATATTTCAAAAGATGTATCTGGAAGTATAACTCAAAGAATCCGGCAACAGCAATTGATTCGAACCTTACAGTTTCGCGTTACCTCATATTTTATTCATTCTCATTGCATCACACTTTTCCGATACAATTTCCCTCGAGTCGTGCCTCGTTTTGCAATCATGGATCTCGTTATCTACATATAGAATCTATCTCCGTCAGTTTTTCCACGTTAACCCCGGGACCTTTACATATATTCGGGCTGAGCCTCAAAACGACAGATTGAGTTCCCGAAAACGTTTTCCCCGCCAACGAAAGAAGCGGATGTTTGAAAGATTGCTTCTTTCGAAACATGAGGCCTCCATTATTCGGGAATCAGTTGGTGTTTCTCGTTTATCGGGAATCTTTCGGGTTCATAATGCCTTGGGGTTATTTATTTTTCATTTTCCGGCGAATTGGAGTTTTCCCCGGATGTTTCTCTGCTAACCTGCTGAAAGGTCGAACTGCTGAGTTGTCGGCTGATCCTCAATTTGAAGCTGTTAGAATGAAGGAGGACTGAACCTACCTCGAATAACAATTTACTTGGGATAGGATTATTTTTCTGTAGAAATGGGTTGATAGTAATTCCTAAAGATTTTGAAGCGTGGCAAAATTTTTTACATAATTATTATTCACTGAATCGGGCTATTTGCCGTTCTGTTAGCCTTCCGGGAACTGGGACCAAATTGATTCTCAATAGGGTTCTTAACCCTACCTATTCATACAAACCCAGGGAGGCTGTCGATACGGTTAACGAAACAGACGACATACTTTGGAGCCTTATCTATTACTTCGCGAGTATCCAGAACTGACTTCTCCATATGAGTGCTTCTTAGGCCAGACATTTGCAAACTATGTGTTCGTCTGTTTCTACCTCCTTTTCATAGAGCCTGCAGATCTCATCTGCTGACTTACCCATGCAGTACAAAAGGTATTTGCACCGACAGTGTCCTGCCAGCAGTCCCACCATTACCCGAAGCTCAGCTCGTGGTAGCTTCAGGAACTTTAGGGTTTTTCTATTGCCCCACTCCCATTGTTGAACCGCTGTTAAAGATCTTTATTTAAGTAAACAGTGTGAATTATAAATAGTGCAAGTGTATAAAGGACACAATTCAATGGTACATATAAGTATATATCACAAGGTAACAAATGGAATGTAGGCAGTGAACAATGGTATAAGTGAAAATCAAAAATTGTCTCTGATTACGCTCAACCGTTCACACTCACACACTTAGAGCGGAAAAGGGACATAATCCCGAACACGATCACAAACGCACAAAAGATCGATTACGCTCTGTGGTTCTTGCCAGAGGTAGCAAAAAATGAAATGCTAATCCCACGCTCCGCGACTGACATCTTTGTGGATGGACCATCCTCCTCCTAGAGTTGTCATCACGAGGTCCCTTCTAATTTGCGTGGTGTCTATTGAGAGGGCTTGCAGAAGGGCACTGCTTTCTCGGCACCAGAACCCCCTTGCTCCGATGATGAAGGGTAGGGCTCGGATGCTCCTGCCAAGATTCCTTGCCGCCACCACCTTCAACAGCTCTGGCTGATCATATGTCGATCTCTTCAGATGATATATTTCAGAGAGCGACCTAGGGTCCTCCCATGACACCCCCACGTCTACAACTATCACATCCGTACCTTTAGTGCAGACCATATCAGGCTTGTTGAGCCTTCCTCTGGTGTCCCTGATATGGGGCTTCTCGACAACCTCCCATCCCTTCTTTCGGGCTGCATCGACGATCCTCTTCACGACAAAATTGTGTCTGTTCATCCTCTTGGTATGGCCAAGTGGGCATTGCTGGAGCATATGGAAAAGGGACTCCATCTTACCGCAACCAGCTCTGCACATCCTGGATTCACGGGGGCCATACGGCAGCCCTCTCGTGGGCAGCGATTCAGTTCTCAGCTTGATCGCTGATCCAAGCCCACAGAAGGGCTCAGGACCAACAGGTGTTAACCCTGATGCTCTTTTTGCAAATTCATCGGCTTTTCGTTTCCTCCATTACCACAATACCCCAGTACCCATAGTTGAGTTACTTTATTGTCTCTGGCCAGTTGCTTTAAAGTATTACGGCACTTCCATGTCAGAAGAGACCCCTGGCTATATGATTCTAGGGATCTCAGCGTTGTCTGGCTGTCCGTAGTGATGTGAATACGCGCCCTTTTGAGGGTTTCTTTCGAGGCTCTCTTGGGTGCAAGTAGAGACAGCTAGTGTTTTGATTTGCAAGATAAGGAATTTTTTTTGTAGGTATAGGTTGATAATAATTCCTAAAGATTTCGAAGCGTGGCAAAACTCACCTTCCATAGTCAGATGTCGTATGGGGTTGCCTTATGGAAGGCCTCTGAGAATGCTTACTCCTGAAACAGATACGTGCTCTGAGAACACTGTTTGGTTTGAGTGATAGAACAAGTTGGCAGGAAATATTCAAGAGAGAGTGGGCCACTTACTATCATGTCTGTATTCATATTAACCGCAGTTTACTATGTTCATGAAAAAAAAAGATTACCACAAATCATAAGAAGACTAGGAAGAGAAAAGATTTCAACCTTCCATGGACTAGAATTAAAATGTAACAATAGGGGCGAAACTCAGTTTGCCTTAAAATTTATGTACATAACCTACTATCGGCTGATATTAAGTTGTTAAATGCTATGCATTTCAAGAGGAAAGTTAAAGAATGACTTCTTCAAAGAACATTGAATATAATGGAAGAGTTTTTGCGCTGCTGAATTTTAAACTGATAGTATTCCATTCTTATTATTTGTGTGTATTCGTTTTAGTTTTTTGGTAGGATCGTGTCTATTCTCATATTTTTCATATTATATTTTGACATCCAATGTAAGTTTTTTATAGGTTAGGTTAGGCATGAAAATAATTTAAGAATTGCACTCACTTTTGGTCATGTGTGCGTTGGAGACCTTGCACTCGTTGAAGACCTAATATGAGTTGTGATTGATAAATCACAACTCATATACAGTATTGGCAAAGATACGTCCCTATAGAGTAGGTATCTAATGCGAGGAAAGCCCATTAGTTAAATAAAGAAAGTATTTTGCAATCATTTGAAACATCGGTTTGAGAGAAGAGGGGTACGTGAAATAAGCAAAATTGACGTTATTGGAAAATTATAAACCTTTATCATTATCAAAAGCCTGTTCCAAGGCCAAAGTCACAGTTTGGTGTGTTGCTACTTTATTGATGTCATTAGTCTTGATATCGGCGCCACCGATACAGTGAACTTGGACCGGTACTTTGGCATGCTGAAGAATTTGCTACACCCAAGAATCACTAATTCGGTAAAGAGCATCATCAAGAGAGCAGAGATAGTGCTACGCCCTGACGACTTTTTTGTGTTACAATAAGGAAGTAATACTATTTCAAATAACTTTTATTATCTACCTCAAAACACTGACACATTCAAAATTCATTATATTATACAGTACATCACACTTTGTAAATGCAGCTTTAGAGTCTCCAAAAAATGTCATTTTCACTAAGCGAATATTGTCCCTCAAAGTTGCTAACAAATCTGAGAAACGGAGCGAAAGCAAAACACAATTTAAGGACCAATCTGTGATACCATAATTGATTCAATCACGGCATTTTCCATAAAGATCAGATTTCTCACATTCTATGTTAATGAAAATTAAAAGTAACTCAAAAACATTGAAGTAAATAACTAAAAATATAAAAAAACATTATAAACCCGAAACAACCAACCATGACTGATCGCGGGGAACAATGCAGCATAGTTGTCAAAGCTAGGGTTCAAACAGATGGATACAGAAAATACAAAATATTACCACAAACTCGAATATCAGGATAAATATCGAAGACAAAATATTTGAAACTTCATATTCAACCGAGAATCATTCAAATGATTAGATTTTTCACGTTAAAACACGTTGCGTTGCGTAGCAACAGACAAGTGTGTGCCCCTCTAGGTAAGGCACTTCTGATGTCATTGAATCCTGCAATATCAGTTTCTACACAAGAACTCCCTGTGTGGCTGGCGCCTGCATATCTCGCTTTCGAACTGGACGAAAACAATGAATATTCAAATCGACTGTTTCGACCGTTTAACCTGGCCATTTTTCGAATTCCACAAATATTATTCAAAACGATACAGCCACCCGTCGACCTTCGACGTAAAAAATTGTCGTCGCTTCTCTATCATTGATATATCCAGATTTCGAACAGTTATCTAATTCTAGATGTATCAAAACAATTCGACATTGAGAATATGAAACTCAATCTGTATGTAGATTTGTGCTGACTCGTGGTGAGTTCGGGTTTGTTGTTTTTCGTTTGGAAAAATTGTACTTGTGATTTGGTAATATGATTTTTTATGGAATTTGAGAATAAAATACCACTTTTAATCTATCAAGGATTTAAAGTGAATTCTATCCTTCAACGTACGAAGTATAGTTATTTATAATACAAGTGCAGAAGGCATTGATATTCTTCCACGAGTTCAAAATTCAAAAACGAGCCACGAAGTGGCGAGTTTTGGAATGAACGAGTGGTAGAATGAGCCTTCTGTACGAGTATTATACATTATTTTCTCTAATTCATTGCATTTTTATTGAAATTAATGAAATATTTCCATAAATATAATTTAGTGATTTTTGCATTGAAAAATGTTGGTTGGCAGAACTGATTTCTTTAAGGCAAATTGATGAATTGACAGATAAAGCCGTGGCGGAAAGTTCGCAGAAACGCACAGTTTTCATGGTTATATTTTATTATTCTATGTTGGCACTCCGAACTTTCCGCTACGGCTTTATCTGTCAATTCATCAATTTGCCTTGAAGAAATCAGTTCTGCCAACCAACATTTTTCAATGTAAAAATCACTAAATTATATTTATGGAAATATTTCATTAATTTCAATGAAAATGCAATGAATTAGAGAAAATAATGTATAATACTCGTACAGAAGGCTCATTCTTGCACTCGTTCATTCCAAAACTCGCCACTTCGTGGCTCGTTTTTGAATTTTGAACTCGTGGAAGAATATCAATGCCTTCTGCACTTGTATTATAAATAACTATTCCATGTTTAAAGCCTTGAACGTTAAATCTCCATAGAAATGATTCCTCAAAGTTTCGAGATTTTTCTCAAGAAGAAAAAATCTTTTCCATGGCGAATCCTTTACATTTTGTAGTTGGCACCTTTGTTGATAGTCGGAAAACTAATTCATATAATAGACGTTTATCGAAAACTAAACATAATTTTCTGCTGAAAATTGTCATGTTGGGGTTTGAGACAATGATTTTTCTCCCTAAAATATTTTCAGATCTACAACTTCCAGTTATACCGGAAACAGTCTACTACTTCCTCATTTTGAATGGCACACCCAGTATATTATTGCATCATTTGATAGCTTTTTTTATGTCAATTTCAGCAATATGCCATACCTTGCGTAAAAATTCAATGGTTCATGAATCAATAGGATTCTTATGAAAAAAATAAAGGCGACTAGGACTCGCATTTTTTTAAATTTTTTCTGCAGAAAAACTTTTTTCATTTTCGATTATGCAAGTACATAGTATCATGAGACTGTTTGCGGTCTGGTACAAAAATTTACAAGGTATTAGGGGGTTAGTTTATAGTATTCAATTATATATAACATATGTTATATATTTGAAATTAGGTGAAAAAGAACTAGTCAAAAATAGATAAACATACAGGGTGTTCCATTTGAAAAAATTGAGTTGCTATCAATATGTTGCCCATTCTGCATATATTTCGTTTTGTGAAATCATTTTAAAAAATACTAATCGATTTCGTGAAACTTTTGTAGAAAACAATTTTTTGTACCTCTTCTAGTAACAAAGTTGATGGAGGGGGTCAAATTATGGTGAAAAACCCGGTACATATTAATTTCACAACTTATTATCTTATAACTTATTTCAACATTGTTTCTACATGCTTGATACTCAAAATTTGAATCGCGAAATGTAATGAAAGTAACGATAGTTGGCTTATGATACTTACCCTTTTGATCAGTGCAACTCATGTTGCTAAGATAGTAAGGATTCGAAGGAAATGAATTTACGTATGTTCGAATGCAAAATGGTGAATGCGTCGGTTCAACAAATTTCTTAGGATTTCAAATACATCTATATTTTTACAAACCATTTTTAACTTTTTTTAAAGAAACCATGGTGATATTATTAGATGTTATTAGTAGCATTTTATTATTTTCGATAAACGCATATTGAACCTTCAAAAAGGTTTTTCATATTGGCTCTATTTGCCTCCTGAAAAAATAAATTGACCCAACTGGAGCTCTGGAGGTGGCTCTTCCCCTCGTCTTAAAATCTTAAGATTTTGCCGGCACTCCAATTAAAGCTAACAGTATTTTTTAAGATTTTCCTGGTACTTCACTTTCAAATAGTTTCCTATGTTGTCATACGAAATTCCACTGTTGTTTCTATGGGTATATGAACATTTCATGCTTTAGGGTTTCCATAGAAATATAGCCATTTTTTCGAATAGCGCCACCTACGGAAGAAAAGGGAAGTACCGGAAATGCCGTGGTCGAGTCGTCAGGATTATTTCAAATAAAATCTTATCAGTGGAATAGGTCTTATGACAGGTTCTACGGCGGCCATTTTGTTGTAAATTCTATGGTTTATTGAATTGTCAAAATTTCGGAAAATTTCGAGCTTTCGACTATTATAGTCATATTTCATATTTTTAAACTGTTTGCAAAATCAAAACTTGAGTCCATCGGGAATATAAATAAATCATTTTAGGTCCCATCAGGACAATAAGTCAAATTTTATACATTCATTATGGTAATAATAATAAAGATCTAGTACTTACGAACTTTGTAATAAAATATTGTTTCTCTTTTCAGCTCCAGTGGAAACTCCAAGACTGCAAACATATTTCTCCAAAGAAGACTGGATATTATTAGATGCCATGGGTTCGAGCTCCACCCAAAGGAGTTCTGGCCGATTTCTTACGATGCACAAACGCCGTCGTAAGAAGCTTACAACGCGCTCTCTATATCAGGACTATGCAATACTTGATGATATTCATCACGGTCTAGTTCAAGTAGGTACCAAATCTCTCACACTAACATACAACATATCACTGGTATCAGTAGCATTTCTACAAAATAACCAAAAGAAATGAGGTGAGCACTGCGAAGTTTGGAGTTTTCGAGCCCTCGTTCATTCGTTCGCCAATTGCAACGGAGGAAACCACATTACTGTATCTAGGGATATGTGGTCTCCAAAAGAGAAATTGGCGCATGAATTAAGAAGCGTGCAAATGCTCCTCAATGACGTCAGTGCTTTCCTCATATCTTTTCGATATTGTGTTTGAAAATTTCTATGGTCTGACACCGTTATCAACATGAAATTTCGCCAAAAGCTTGAAATTTTAGCGCCTGTGAATTGACATAAGAAAAATAATCTCACAGCATGCAGACAATTTTTCAATTACGGAAAAAGCACCTCCTCGAGCGGGACTCGAACCCGCAACCTCCGAATCACTAGTCCAGTGCTCCGCCAACTGAGTTACCGAATAAGTTGAGAGCGCGTACGAGGAACCGCTTCTCCCGGAATAAAATATCAGTAGTATTGTATACCTTACAAACTATATACTTCGCAAGGGTTTTGAAAAGGTTAAGTGTTGTAGAGGAACTCATTCAGTGTGCTTTTTCCGGATATGAAAAATTGTCTGCACGCCGTGATATTGTTTTCGTTATGTTTACGATTACCTTATATTTCATATACTTAAACAACTACATAATACCACTAAGCTTTCACATAATTTTTTTTTCAGAAAATGTTGGAATACTGTGGGAGATGGGCATTCAACGCTTTTACATTAGAAACAGTTGCTGGTGGCCGGTCCTTACCAGTTCTCTGCGTTCATTTATTCCATTGGTACGGCCTTCTAGACTATTTTAATCTGGACGTGGTACGCGTTTGGAAACTATTTAGTAAGTATTATTCGTTTCTATTGAACACAATTATTAAATACCTTTTGAAAACTTACCCTAATGAAACTACATAAATTATTGTTAATACATCTCTACATGGTTATCTGACACCAATTTCCGATTGATCTTCTTCTCTGGATTCCTCTCTAAATCTCATATTACCTACCTACAACAATATTTTTCTTCTTCTTCTATTCAAATAAAACATTTCTTGGACCCCATTCCTATTCACCGTAGCCAGGATGAGACAAAAGGATTCATATCAGAGTGGTAAACAGATTTTTCTTTTGATTAACTTGAACAACTTCTACTGCCGCATTATGAGGCAGATCAGAATGGTCTTCAGCGATGAGTTGCTTCAAAAGAAGCTGGTTCGTCGGCATAAACCAATGACTTAATATAGCCTCATAAAAAGTAATCGAAAGGCGTTAAGTCGCAGCATCGAGAAGGCCAGCTAGCAGGACCACTTTTGGGAAATAAGGTTTCACCAAATTAAGTTTCCAATGAACTGATGGTAAACCGCGCTGTATGACAAGCTGGAAGCAAATGTTGTCGAAATTTTGCTGATTAATTTTTGTAAACAAAAAATCAATATCATAGCTTGATAGTTCTCGCCCTTTGTCATTTCGAAAGAAAAAAGGAACGATGATGCCGCCAGCGTGTAAACCGCACATTGCTTTGTCTTGTTGGTGGTTTCGATTTGAGATGAGTGAAATTATTGCGAAAACGATATAGGTATAACTGCACGAATTGCTTGCTCGCTAAGCCGATTATATTGGCTGTAAAATGGACGAAGTGCTCTAAGAACTTCTTTTTTTTTCATTTAATTTTCATCATCAATCAGAACATACATTCTATGAGCTAATTTATTAACATTTAAAAATAGCGTGACAAGTCCCCTCCATTGAGAGGATCTTCTAGTTCTTCATTGAGTCAGCTGGCCATACTCTTCTCAATCTTCTTGGCTGGTTGTCTGATAGAAGTGATTGCTGAATCATGTGCCCTTCCAACCTTGTGTGATGTTTTGTACTTTTGTTTGGTATTCTTAGATCATCGTGTAGCATAAGATTAGTTACGTACCAAGGTGCATTGGCCGCGAACAGATTTATTTTTTTTTCAAAGTAAATTTCCACCATTTGGAAGCGTTGTTCTGGCGTTAAATGATTCATGATGAATTTCCTTACTGAACAGAAATGTCAACATCTCCCAACTGTCAAACCATAGATAACAACCATCGAAACTTCTCATGCAGCTAAAAAAACACCCGTTATAATTCCCGATCATAGAGTAATAAACATAAATAGAGAGACTATACGCAATTTTTACATGTCCCCAACATGGTTAGAATGCATTGTCGGATTGTGATATATTTTCAAATTCACAATTTTACTATATCATCTTGAATGTACATTATATTGAATGAAATATATTTATTTGAGAGATTCCCAATTAAATATGCAAATTTGAATATTCGGAATCCGATATTTTTCCTACTTGTCGAATTTATAGTAGGCCGAATATTCATTATTTTCTGTATCTACCTGCTGAAATCCAAGGTTTGGCAACTATTGCTCTCCTAGTGTCATCCGTTGTTTCCCGTCGTTTGGCGCGCTTGTAGTTTGTTTTCTGAATTTCTGATATATTATGGGATTCATCTCAATATATTTTGAGTCGATAAGAAACGTGGATTCACTATGGGACATAACAAGTGCTTTCTTTGTGGAGAAACTCGCGAATTGAGTGAAATATCGTATAACTGATATGTTTTCATTTCCGCGCGCTTCATGTCAAATTTGATAGTTCTTGTTGGGGACAAAATTTGCTTACTGAAAATGACATATGGTTCCAAAATCTATGTTTATAACTCTGAGTTCCAGATATATATTTGGCAATTTAGATTTCTAGTTAGGCTGTTAAAGAATAATTTATTTCTGTTTTTAAAACCACTATCAGTATCAATCTCAAAAACTAGAGCTTATAAAAAAAATATGTGGGCGTTTTTTCAATCAATATTTTAAAATCAGTCGGATTTCTGGCACTATTTTTTTTCATTTTGTTGGCCTGTGTAATCCATTCAAAAATTGTAATAAATTGAAATCAAATAAGTTTCATCCTTCGTTATTTGACGAAAATAAATGCAATTTTCTCTATGTGATTGTTCCACCGCTGAGCATCCTTGTAGGACTTCCGGGTTCTATACATATATCATTTCTGGGCTATAATCCTACAGGAAACGGCAAAAAAATTGAAGAACTCTCCGGGCACGTACAAAAGACACATATAAAATTTGGGTCACGGGCGCCATCTATCGGAATTCATGGGGCACTATCTGTATTTCATAAGGACCTAAGTGCCCCGCCAACTACAAAAATTGAAGTTCGGTCCTCCAGGAGAGCTATGGTCCGTGACCGATCGGGATATAAATTCTCCCGCGGGATGGGGGGGGGGCCCGGATCAGGGGCGGAGAGCGTGAAATAAAGGAGGAATTCACAACGCGAAAATGACAATACGTCACGGGAGAAATGGGAAAAATACGTCTGTCAGCGGGGCGGCGGCGGTATCATAACTCGCCTTCGGAGGAAATCGTAAACTGCAGGGTGTTTTTAGCCACGTAATGGATCTCGAACTGGACGGAATCAAGAGGGCAGAAAATATAGAAACCGTTCATCTGTCGTATAATAAGAGGTGATCCTACTGACTTTGTATCCAGAGGATACGTCCATTAGTAGTCATACGGTATATTTATGCGTGATTTTAAAAACCGATTTGGCTCTGGAAATTTTTCATTTTGTCGATTCATATGCATAAAGTTCACATTTGCAAATTCAGCAACAGAATTTATTTTCTCTAATTCTGTGGTTATCCCGTTCATTCTTCCACATCTTGTAGAACAAAATCGTGCGAGAATATATCAGAAACGCACAGTTTTCATGGTTATATTTTATTATTCTATGTTGGTACTCCGAACTTTCCGCCACGGCTTTATCTGTCAATTCATCAATTTGCCTTAAAGAAATTAGTTCTGCCAACCAACATTTTTCAATGCAAAAATCACTAAATTATATTTATGGAAATATTTCATTAATTTCAACGAAAATGCAATGCATTAGAGAAAATAATGTATAATACTCGTACAGAAGGCTCATTCTACCACTCGTTCATTCCAAAACTCGCCAATTCGTGGCTCGTTTTTGAATTTTGAACTCGTGGAAGAATATCAATGCCTTCTGCACTTGTATTATAAATAACTATTCTCTAATTCTGTGGTTATTCGGTTCATTCTTCCACATCTTGTAGAACAACATCGTGCGAGAATATATCAGAAACGCACAGTTTTCATGGTTACACTTTATTATTATATGTTGGTACTCCGAACTTTCCGCCACGGCTTTATCTGTCAATTCATCAATTTGCCTTAAAGATATCAGTTCTGCCAACCAACATTTTTCAATACAAATATCACTAAATGATATTTATGGAAATATTTCATAAATTTCAATGGAAATGCAATGAATTAGAGAAAATAATGTATAATACTCGTACAGAAGTCTCATTCTACCACTCGTTCATTCCAAAACTCGCCACTTCGTGGCTCGTTTTTGAATTTTGAACTCGTGGAAGAATATCAATGCCTTCTGCACTTGTATTATAAATAACTATTCTCTAATTCTGTGGTTATTCCGTTCATTCTTTCACATCTTGTAGAACAAAATCGTGCGAGAATATATCAGAAACGCACAGTTTTCATGGTTATATTTTATTATTCTATGTTGGCACTCCGAACTTTCCGCTACGGCTTTATCTGTCAATTCATCAAATTGCCTTGAAGAAATCAGTTCTGTCAACCAACATTTTTCAATGCAAAAATCACTAAATTATATTTATGGAAATATTTCATCAATTTCAATGAAAATGCAATGAATTAGAGAAAATAATGTATAATACTCATACAGAAGGCTCATTCTACCACTCGTTCATTCCAAAACTCGCCACTTCGTGGCTCGTTTTTGAATTTTGAACTCGTGGAAGAATATCAATGCCTTCTGCACTTGTATTATAAATAACTATTCTCTAATTCTGTGGTTATTCGGTTCATTCTTCCACATCTTGTAGAACAACATCGTGCGAGAATATATCAGAAACGCACAGTTTTCATGGTTACACTTTATTATTATATGTTGGTACTCCGAACTTTCCGCCACGGCTTTATCTGTCAATTCATCAATTTGCCTTAAAGATATCAGTTCTGCCAACCAACATTTTTCAATACAAATATCACTAAATGATATTTATGGAAATATTTCATAAATTTCAATGGAAATGCAATGAATTAGAGAAAATAATGTATAATACTCGTACAGAAGTCTCATTCTACCACTCGTTCATTCAAAAACTCGCCACTTCGTGGCTCGTTTTTGAATTTTGAACTCGTGAAAGAATATCAATGCCTTCTGCACTTGTATTATAAATAACTATTCTCTAATTCTGCGGCGAATCCGTTCATTCTGTCATACTTTGTAGAAGAAAATCGTGCGGGAATTTCTCAGTTACACACAGATTTCATGGTTATATTTTTTATCATATTATTATTATTATTATTAGATACCATAAGAGTTGAGGTAATAAACCTATAAAATCAATACAGTATATGAAAGTAATTGAAAAAAATCAAATTAAAGAGTTGAGACACACTTATCATAGCGGTTCTTAAAGATATTAACTGATGGCGCAGTCACTACGTCAGATGGCTATCGGTTCCAGCTTTCAAATATTCTGTTTGATAGAAAGTTCTGTCGAACAATAGTCTTAAATTTTTCCTTGGCAAGCTTGTAAGGGTGGCCTCGTAAATGATTTTGGTTTCTCTTGAACATCAACTGCAGATCAGCATCAGCACAACCGTGGACTGCTCTGTAGGTAACAATGAGATATGTTAGTATACTGATTTATCTGTAATCTGTTTGTGACACAAAAACAGTCCTGCCAACCAATATTTTTCAAAGCAAAAATCACTAAATGATATTTATGGAAATATTTCCATGAAATAAAGTTTTGACGAAATCTTCAAAAAATTTTAATTTTTTTAACGTCCGATTTTATAAGTTTACCCTCCACGGTAAATATTATTTTTACTTTCGAACTTAACTATGGTAATCAATGGCAAAATAACAATTAATTCAGGTTACATCGCATAAATTCGATACATCGATACCTACACTTCCTGATTTATCTTTAAGTAGTTAATAATCTAACAGAATTCCTTACTTTCTTATTCCTGTCACTTCAATGTCTAGAGAATTCTCTTATCAGCGTTCAGGCTCAGGTGACAAAAGATTATTTGGCAGTTTTTTACATTTCGTTGTTGATACCTTTGACTCATTTGTGTTATAACCATTTCCTCCGAATCTTCAAATATTCAGTATTCCTCCTACACCACCTTACTTCCGAGGAAATTGTATGATCAATTTTGGCAAGAAAAAAAATTGTTTTTCTACAAATTAAAAATTTCCGTTTGCAAAATGTATTTCAAACATTTTGAACAACTTTTTCTCTAGTCTGTCTGTCGATACTTAGGTCCGTAGACCGTAAATCATTGTAACTACCCTATCTTCTACAATTCTTATACGAATGGAATTTGGTGAGGGTATTCTGTTTGTATCGTAAATGATCCTAATAGATAGAGAATTCGCGATTACCAGCGCTACCACTTTTTGAACATCTGCTGTTTTTAAAATTATTTCAATTAAACATTTTTCTTCTTCACAGAGAAAAAATTTCTGGATTAATCAGAGTGATATTCAAAGATTTACTACAAATAATGGCCAAATCTTTCAAATGATACTCCTCACTCCTGGAAAACTATGAAGTTCAGGTGTAGAGAAACCTCATAAAAATAGTTACGAAATTAATTTTTACGTTCAATAAGATATATAAATACTGGGTGTGCTATTTGAAATGAGAAAGTTGTTGGTCATTATTTGATTTTAATGTTTAGACATCAATTATGAATTATGATCACTCTGTATAATACATAATTAAAATTTCCTTTTCTGTATAGAAGTAGTCAAATATCTACTCGAAAAACCATTGTTTCGGCAGCGTAACTGCTTCCTTCATTGAATATCAATTTAAAAAACTCCATATTTTCAATTTTTCGTCATTCTATTGTAAATGGTTCTTCTAAGTTATAAAATGATCTAAAAAACTATTCATTATTTGGGCTTGTCTTTCTATTTCTCTCAACGGCAAACCCAAAGTATGTTATGCATTGGATCTAGGCAGAATCACCTTCGCTGAGTTATATTATGGGTATGATCCGTATATCACCTTGGTTAATATGGTTAGTAAATAGGCGGTGCGTATTTCCTCAATCTTCGGTGAGTTATCTGTCACCAGAGCAACCGTACTTAATTCTGGCGAGGTCCGTTAACCAAGCCTACTCGTCTTGTCAGTTCTCATTTTAATTTCAGATTATTGTTCATGAACCTTTTCCATGACATCTGACACTCAAGGACTGTATTATTTCAATTATGAAACAAATATCCTTCAGAGCAATCAAGAACTTTTAGTTATTCACAAAGTACGAGAGATTAACCATTTATAACCTCCTAAATTCTGTCGAAGAAAAATTTTGTTGTCCAATGACAAGTGACAAGCAGTCCGTATATACGAAGCAAATTACCTGAAATATTGAAAACCGCTAGTAACCGCGCTGAAATTCTCGGCAGTATATGGACCATACCCTATGTATGCCACTTCTACCACCCAAAGCTACAGTTAGGGATTCGCGGCTTGATATGCAAGTTACTTGACTTGGGTTTGACTTGAAATCAACTCAAGTTCAAGTTGAGTAATAGTTTTTCTATGTCAAATCAAGTACTTGATAAATAAATACTTGACTTGAGATTGAAAAACTACCTCGTGAATTGAACTTGAGTTGATCTCAAGTAAAGCCCAAGTCAAGTAGCTTGAATATCAAGTCAAGCCGTGAATCCCTAGCTACAGTTCTTTGCACCACTTCGAATGTTCACAACAATGGTCCACTGTGAGGTGAACTAATCGTTGATGGCCCAGAGTCTTGAATGTACTGATGTTAAAATATACTATATTCTGTAAACATGAGGTATATCTTGTTCTCCAAAACAAAGATTAGCGATTTGACCATAGTAGAAGAATACAGTTCTAATTCTTCATCAGTATTTAAGTCGAACCTGATCATGACCATTGAGAATGAATGTTTTACTGAATCCTGATGTATTGTTCTTTCACAAACTTGGTACTGATCATTACTCACTTTTCAGCACTTATCGAAGAAGGATACCATAGCACAAACCCCTACCATAACTCTATACATGCCACTGATATTACCCAAGCCATGCACTGTTTTCTTCAGGAAGAAAAGGTAATTTTGCCAGTGATCATTCGGTAGTGGAAATGTTCTCATCGAATATTTGTTTTACAGATTCGTCGGCATATTACACCATTAGAAATAATGGCGTCACTCATTGGTGCAGTGGCTCATGATCTGGATCATCCGGGTGTCAACCAACATTTTCTTATATCTACTTCTAATCATCTTGCAATTTTGTATCAAGTAAGTATAAATATTAAAGAACACAGGTTTTTCAGAAGTTTATGACAAAGTTTATTAAGCGAAACTTTTGGATTATACAGTGGGAGTGGATCTGTCGCAAAAGGTTAAGTCATTCATGTTTTGGTTGTCCCAAATTCGTTGTCTAATTAGGGGATCTCAGAATCCCTTCGAGGTAAAAAAAAATGAAAGGCACATTTTCGGGCTCATAAATTCAACTGTTTTAAAGAAATAAGAGGAATTAGTAAAGTTGTTTGATGTCTGAAATTAATTGTAATAATATAATATTTTGATGGAAAACGGACAATTGTTTAATTCCAGAAAAAGTACCTCCCCGTATGCGGATGGAAATGCAGCTTCCTCGGTGGCTTCGAACTAGTTATTCGGAGGTTGGGGGTTCTAGTCCCGCTCAGGGAGGTACTTTTTCCGGATTAACACAATTGTCTGTTAGCCATCAAAATATTATGCTATATAAGAAAAAATTGGAAAATGTCGTGAAATAAAAAGTTCTCCGTGCTTATAGCACCAGTAATAATTATTTATTACTGGCGCTATATTCATGGAACAAGAACATTTTACAGACACTTTTTCAGTAGAAAATGGGTGTAATCATTTTATTTTTATTGCAATTAATTTTTGAGTTATAATACAAACTTCTGTCTTTTTCAAATGTAAACCATAAAAATTTCTATAACAAATAAAATCCCTTTTTTTCCTTTCCAAGGATATATAGTATGATATATGAATTTCTTATCAAACTATCATCAAAAGTTTGAGTTTCACACGGCAAATCAATCCTATGATTATATGTGAACTTCAGAAAATTGGAATATATGGTGGCCACCAAGGTCTCCGAATTTAACACCGTTAGATTTTTCCTTTGATTACATTCGAAGAACAACATCCATCAATTTGAATCTGTTTAAATGTTTGAAAAATCTTACGGTGTTAAATCCTATAATTTCAATTATCTGAATTTCATAGATTATATGAAAGATAGGCACATGGTTGATTTTCCATGTGAAACCGAATCTTTTGATTATTTTTATAATTTGATAAGAAATTTATATATCATGTTATATATTTTTGAAAGGGAAAAAGCGATTTTATTTTTATGGTTTATATTTAAGAAACAAAAGTTTGTATTATTACTTTGAAACTAATTACAATAAAAACATATGATTAGCACCAGTAATAAAGGAGTTATGAGAACTTCTCATTTCACGCCATTTTCAAATTTCCTCCTATCGCTAGAAAACAGTTGAATTCATGAGGTTGAGGTTTTCACCAAATCAATGCTATGAAAAATCGAGTCCGAAAATGTGCCATTTTTTTCCAGCTCAAAGGGATTCTAAGATCCCCTCTCTGAACAACGCATTTGGGACACCCGATATACGTTAAATTTCAATTTTTTATCATAAATTTTTCTTATTCGTTCGTTTTCTGAGTCGGGAATGCCTCAGGGTTCTCATTTGGGATCACGCCTTTTCATATTTGAACGCGGATGGTTTAAAATGTAAGTATTTAACATTGAGATGCTCAAATGTATCAGGCTGATCAGGACAGATTTTACGAATTTTGTTCTCTGCACTGTTTATCCTGGAATTTTAACAATTGCAAATATATAACATTAAACGTTCGCCTAATAAAAACGGTTATTATTATAAATCAAAATATCTATATTTTGAGCAGTCGTCTAGCTCTGAATGGATTGATTCAACGTCAGCATACACCCACTGAAATTCGGTATGACCTTTCAGTTATTTGTAATTTGAATAATTCTCCTGGAATCATCCAATCGAAGTAAAACGTCCATTATCCTAATAGGTATGCTTAAGCCATTGATGTTTCCTGTGTTTCACGAATTGACTTCGTATCGGTTTCAACCAATACAAATCTGGATAATAATACTCAACCCTATCTCCGGCAGTCAGATAGGAAATTCAAAATGCCTCTGGCCATGTTCGGTAGATACGCAATACGCAATCCGCTACACAAACTTCACGAACAACAAAAGCTTCATTCCGCTGACTTTTGAAACGCGTTTCACAGGTCGTATACCTATTTGTCGAAGAGATCCTTTTTCGATAATGTAACTCTATTTGTTCAGAGGTAGTTCCAGTTCAAAGGAATAACAAACGCGAGTGTTATTTTATATGGGGTACCAGTGGCGCCGCTAGAATCTGGGATTGCAAACTCGAAAGAAATAAAAAAATTACTACTTAATAATTGGAACATATTTTTTTTGTTGAAATTTTGGAATTTCGAAATAAATTTTTAGGCCACTGGTGTAGATCAAGTGACGTCATCGATGATTTTTTCAGCGAATTCGTGGTCAAATGCGAAAGCTAGAAACTTAAAAATTTCAGAGTATTGAGAATTTCTCGAATGTTCGTTAATGTGCATAATCCTACTAAAGGTTTCTCAAATAGTGCCGTTCGAAAGTTTTTCAGGTAATTTCAAAACAGCAAATTCGATGAAAATCTGCACTCGAGTATAAAATAACAATTCCAAACTTCGTGCAATAATTTATGTTGATCACGTATTAATTGAGATTTTGGGTATTAATGAAATGTAACAATTTCATGCTTCGTGCAAAATTGCAAGCATTTCACTAAGTAAAGAAAATTCAAGAAAAATTTTGGAAAATAAATTCTCAATATTTCGTATCGGGATGAGATTTCGCGATTGGCCCTATTCGTTGCCCATTTTCATTTATACTTCAATATTTATCATCACTAATTTTTTTTTTCAGAATAAATCGGTGTTAGAAAATCATCATTGGAGATCAGCAGTTGGTTGCCTATTGGAAAGTGGTGTGGCAGAACAGTTGACACCATACAGAGACGAATTAGAACTGCTCATCCGTGAACTCATTCTTGCCACTGATATAAATAGACAACAGGAGTTCATCACAAGATTCAAAGTGAGTATTTACTCTATTTCAAGATAATCAGGAATGTATTTTTCTCCTTGTTTTTATGAAAATTTCATTTGCAATCAACTTCAAGTAATATAGACAGTTTTCCTAAGATGTCTAGATATATTGACCCATCAACCGATTTGATTTTAAGACATTTCTGGCTCTAGATCAGCCAAACTTCCTTTTTCTTCTCTAGAGGGCACTTCAAAAGAATTAACCATATGTCTGTACAAGCAAAAGTTGAATTGAATGCAAGCGCCATAGAAAATAGTATAGAAATCATAGAGTAGTAAACATAGATAGAGGAAGTATACGCAATTTTTACATGTCCCCAACATGGTTAGATTACGTTGTCGGATTGTGATATATTTCTCAAATCCACAATTTACTATATCTTTATGAATGCATATTATATTGAATGAAATATATTTGAGTGATTCCCGGTTAAATATGCAAATTTGAATATTTAGAATCCGATATTTTTCCTAATTATCGAATTTATAGTATGCAGAATATTTATTATTTTCTGTATCTACCTGCTGAAATCCAAAGTTTGGCAACTATTGCTCTCCTAGTGTCATCATCGGTTGTTTCACGTCGTTTGGCGAGCTTGAAGTTTGTTTTCTGAATTTCTGATATATTTAAGGTATTCATCTCAATATATTTTGAGTTATGTGAAACGTCGAGTCACTCTGGGACATACGAAGTGCGTTATTTGTGGAAAAACTCGCGAATTGAGTGAAATATTGTATCACTGATATGTTATCATTTTCGCGCGCTTCATGCCAATTTTGTTAGTTCATGTTGGGGACAAAATTTGCTTACTGAAAATGACATATGCTTTCTCTATCTATGTAGAGATATCAACTAAATTTTGAAATCCAAAAAGGCTAGACACTACAAAAGTCACCAGCTAGATCTCAAACTCTATCAAAAGTAGTTGGCACAACAGTATATACAAAAATCTTATGAGACTCGGCACTGTTTATATTTATCGAGTAATGGATTTTTCCTCAGAAAAATTTGGACGAAGACAGTTTGGACATGACTAAACCAGAAGACAGGAGCTTCATCCTTCAGATCGCACTGAAGTGTGCCGACATCTCGAATCCCACAAGACCGTGGGACATATCCCAGAAGTGGAGCATGAAGGTTTGCGACGAATTCTTCAGGCAGGGGGAGTATGAGAGAAAGCTCAATCTTCCAGTGACTTCCATTTGCGATCAGCAATCGACCTCAGTTGCCAAAATCCAAGTTGGTACGTTGCAGATACGTATGTATAACATTTCATGATTTCTAATAAGTAGTTGGCTTTGCTCCCTAAGATTCGAACACACCAACGGAACAATTGACGATTGCTTATATAGATAGGCTATAGGAAAGTAGCGAAAGGGGTGCGAAAATAAGGGTCAAAATTTTCACGCATTTGAAATAACGTTAAAAACTCGTCTTACTAAAGTTCCAAACGGAAAATTTCAACACTGAATGAACACAATTTCCTTTGGAAAATCTGATAATTAAAGCATTAGAACTCCCACTTAAACTAACAGGAAAGTTTTTTTCTCAAATTGTTCGACTAGTACGATCCAGTTGGGAAAACTTATTTTCACATGAGTTCGGAAAAAAATTAAAAATATTCATAAAAAAGTGTACCTTGGATCGTCAGTCATAATTGAAATTAATTCACAAATACCCAAATAATAAATATAATTACATCCAGCATCATTCTGATAATCACAAAACAGAACTGAATTGTGTTCTTCTTTCTTTATAATGTAAATTCATAAAAACATTTCAGTGCTCAGACTCTTATTTTCGCACGAATCTAGTAAAACACTTATGCAAATTTTGTAGAACCGCATGCTGCGAAGAAGAACATCTGCAGACAAAAGGAATGAAGATATTGAATGAATCGGTATTTTTTTATGACTTGGTTAAACACGTATTTTATGACTTGGTTTGGGATTGATAGCACAAATCACAATTTATCAAAGTATAATTTAAGACTTTCAAAAATAAAGGACTAGAAGTTTGCATGATTATTATCGACATCACCAACGGAAACACTCTACATGGTCATCTGAATGACTATACATCTTCTGTATGGAAAGATTGGGAAATAATTCTATCAAGTTTGATCGTTACACTCATAATTTTTGGGATAATTTTATCATTGAACTGAAAAATAAATATACCTATTTTGACACCAAAAGAATTACCGAAAACGTACTTCTATGACTTGAAATATTATTCGATTTTTGTATTCTACACATTCCAAACTGTGAACATTTCAAGAGGGGTAAAATTTATTTTTTCAACGATTCTAAAGGTTCATTTTTAGAAATGATAAACCAAAATACTTGTAAGAAAGAAAAATATATATAATATATATTTATGGGAATATTTCTTCTGAAGCCAATTGCTTATTGAAATCATAAGTGTTTGAAGAAGTGTCAGATTTAAGTATTTGAAGTCATGCCCATTTATAAGAAGTGTCTGTATGGATTTTGAATTTTCTTGTCATTTCCTTTCATAATCCCATTTCAAATCATTCATCATACCACATCAATAGTCATTTTTTCAGTAAATGTACTGAAAAATAGTCATCCTTCCAATTCCTGTATTGAAATGACGGCTTCATACAAAATGTATCCCAACCCAGAAGATCTAAAGTAGATATAACGAAATCTTATGAAATTATTCTCTCAGAGATAAAATGTCAAAATGTATTCACACAATATTGAAAGAAGATGCTTCCCTGTTGTCTTGAATTGTCTAGCTCTTGCATTATCTTTTTCCACATCATTGTGACAATGCTTATTCTAAAGATAAACTAAAATGAGAAGAAAAACTCTCAATGTCGACTCCAAAAGTCTTATTGAATGGCTAGATGTTTCGATCTCCGAGAGATCATTTTCAGGCCCTACTAATTGAAAAGAAAACAAATAGAATAATGACACATTCATCAATTCATGTTGTGTCATGTGATTGTTTTCTTTTCAATTAGTAGGTTCTGAAGATGATCACTCGGGGATCGAAACATATATAGCCATTCAATAAAACATAAGTCGACATAAAGGGTTTTTCTTCTCCTTCTTCCTACTTAATGAATTATGTTTCTATAAAACATTTACATTTACGCTCATCACATTCTGAGTAAGTCAATCGTAAAACTAGTACAAATTTTCGAACAAAAATATCATTTCAATCAATTTCTACATCTTCTTCACATTTTCACACTTTCTTCTCACAACAATTTTCATCAAAGATTGCTTTTCCATCTTTCAAAATATTTTCATCAAAGATTGCTTTTCCATCTCAAATATTGCAGAAAATATAGGGGGATAAGATTTTTGTCTATAATTAATCTTCCAGGTTTCTTCAAGTTTGTAGCAGCTCCCCTTTTCACCGAATGGCATCGTTTCTTGAGAAGCAAGCTGTCGACCAGAATGATCAATTTGTTGGAGTCCAACCGTAAACGGTGGGAAAATCAAGAAAAAGTCGAACAGGCAGAAGAGACCCAGACTGAACTGTCCGACGCTGAAGCGGAGATCAGTGAAGATGAAGAGGCTACGAAGCATTCGTCCGAAATCACAAGCATCATGGATTTCATTCCTCCTCCTAACAGGTGAATAGAAAGATATCTTAAGGGGGAACATCACCATGTGATTGCTCAGTTCAAAACAATAGCGATATTTCTTCTTGCAAATCACCGATTTTTAGGAGGTTTTCACATAATTTCCCTCAATAATAATCTATATCGAAGAAAGTAAATAGTTTTTATTTGCGAATGAAAGAAAAGCATATCAGTGCTTTTCTTTCATTTTTAAAATATTCGTGAAAAAAACCTACCAAAAATCATTACAAAAGTGGTTAAATTATAATTCCGTTAAAGTCGTCGTAAAGTGATGCCTTCTTCATATTTGCTTCGAAAAAAGAAATGAGATTTAGTGAATGTACAACTTCGTACACCGTACAAAGTTTGGTCATCGCGGGAGCGCCAGAGGTGAAATGAAAATTTACATTTTCATAAACTACCAAAGTTTGACTGATACGCGAAAAAACCACGTGGTGGTAATCCCTCTTTAGACCTAAGACTTCGATCAGCCAATCAACTCGTTGATTTGAGTGTGTATTTGAACTCGTTAGTTACTATTATTAGTCATAATAATGAATTGTGCACTCAAAGGAAGGCGACCGAAGATTTTTTTTATAAAACGGGGAATCCTCATGGACGAACTACCTTCTTGAGGTTCTGGGTATCTATTTGCCTATTTTCTGCCCAAAACACATTCCCAGAATTCGTCGTCGTGTCTTAAACTATTGAAGATTGATCTTCTCAACTCGAAAATCCGATCCATTAATTATGCAGGTTGAAAATCAATGAGGCAACTAGTAAAAATATTAATAACTGTAAAAATATCTACTATAAACTTAAATCATAACATATTAAGATTAATCTTCATTTTCAAAAACTATTTTAAAAATACGAGGCAATAAATCGAGTATTTAAAAAATGAGATCGTTTCTTGAAAACCATAAGTCATGCAATCACATTATGAGAAACTAAATATACAGGGTGTTCCTAAATTGGAGGTACAGAGAAGAATGAGAGATTCCTTGGATAATTTAAAAAAAAGTCCCATGAACACGGGCCCGAAAACCTTTTTTATCAAGATTTCTTGAAGTCCTACTTTTTTTTATTATTATACCAGTTTATCGATTTTTTATTAATCTACGCTGCAGATTGGGTAAATAAGTGCCAAAACTTATTCATCACCGCCTTCTAACTGGATCATTATAATAATTAGGATTTTCCTGAGGATTAATAGAAAATAGTTTGATTTTTTTCTCTAAATCGGTAGCAAATACGACAAAACTACAAGGAACCAAAAAGTGGAGTACTGGACCAATATTCATTTTTACATTTTCATAAACTACCAATGGTCCACCAAAAAAAAAAGGTCTGGAGCAAAGCGGGCTCCAGAAAAAAATACCACCCTGTAGATTTGCATTCTAAATTTGCATGTCGCATGATGGAATATTTAAATTGGAATATCTATGACAAATTCAAGTTCAATATCTTGTGAAGGAAAGGTGCTAAAAAACAATAGACAATCAAGGTGTTACCCTGTATATTGAAAATAAAACGTTTGCGAGCCTTTGTTTATAGGACTTTTTTCTCGGAAAGATTCGAGGAAACTGCCATTTTCGTTTATACATCCAATTAAGGAACACCTGTATAATCTAAAATCACTAAGTGATCTCTTAGTTTTGCATGTCGTGTCCAAAAATGAATAAAATGCCTTTGAAACCCTCACAACTTTCAAATAACGCTTCTCAAAGAAGTCTATTTAAAAACCTATCACAACTCATATTCCAAATTTTCAGTGAATAACATGCAACAGCAGGTCATCAACTATGACCAAACTATATGCTATATACAGCTTGACAGATTAATTAAAACAGGGTTCATGAAGGAACAGGAGTAGTAGGCAATATTAATGAAGTAATTGTTCCTTGAATGTCCATCAGTAACAGTGCAAGCGAAATGATTCAAATTTATGTTACAACTTGATACAAATACTGCCAATTCAACATCATGATTTTTTAGTTTCTCTGTCTTATTTAAACCCATATTGCAAAAATTCGATACCTGCGTTAGATTTTCCTAATTCCCAGTTTTTTTTAAATTCCTATTTTTCAATAATATTTCATTAAACTCATATATTTTCTCTATTTCATGATTATGATCTGTGTCTATTTTTTCAAACCAATTCCTTCTTCAAAAATTCCAAAGTCATTGCCTGAATTCGAAATCTGGGTGGTCATTCCTTATAATAATAATAATAACGTCTTCATTGCACTAGATATAATTTGAGAAACCTTTCACATGGGTAAGCCGGTCCTGGATACCAGAGAGGTAACGGCCAAGGCCCCTAAGGAAGTTGTCAGTTTTATTAACATCGTTGACGACCTCCCTGGGTTTCTATGAATGAGTAGAGTAGTGAACAAAAGATCTGCATGGTCGCAGTTCCCGGAAAGCTACCGAACCAAAACGACCCCAGTTCAAATAATAATAATAATAATACCTTCAGATGAAAAATCTGAATAGAAAACAGCAGAATTGTCATTTGATTCTTTTAATTCTTTTTTCAAGAACAATTCCATTAATAAAATGGTGAAGGTGCATGTTAAAAGATTGGCCATCCGCCTTGTAGATCTTCCATCCGGAAATAAAAGAGCTGTTTGAAATTCAATACAAGATTCAGTTGCTATACCATATTAATATTCCTAACTCGGAAACCCTATTTTTGAATTTCTCGTGAAACTTACGACAATTATGACATTGAAAGAATGTTTTACTTCGGTAATCCTACTGAATTCTTTATTTTTTGTTCAAACTTTTATCTCTTATAGTTTCGATATTATAAATCTTTAAAAATTTCAATGGGATTTTAAAACGAATGCCTCAAGTTGAAACCTTGCAGCTTGTTATTTCTTAATAGTTTGGACCCGCGTTAAAGAATAATGACTTTTTAACTTTTTCCTTTCATTCGATTTCATTGGAATACAGGCTCCAGAAACAGCTCACTTTATATGTGGAGAATGTAGCAAAATATGTTCAGAATTTTCGGAGATCATCGTATACATATTATTTCGCAGAGATTCAACGATGTATGATCATGAAATTGAAAATGTATGTATATGATGACTAACAGGACCTATAATAGCTTAGCCGGTAGATATTCAAGTGCCAAAAGGTACAAATATTTTCGGCAACGGTAGTCATACTTTCAACATCTTTGTTTCAGAAATTGAGTCAAATTAAAATTTTGCTGATCCTGTAATTATTTTAGTCTTAGTATATCGAATTCTAGGGGGGACGAACAAAATTTAAGAGCGGAGGGCTGGACCATTTGAAGGGACTGTTCCTCCCTGGATCCGCGCTTGGGAAGAATTGTGATCACTTTTAGGATGAAAAAAATTGTTGCTCCCACCAGGGTGTTAAATAGGATAATAAGTGTTTTGAAAATGTTTGCTGTGCGAAGTATGAAGCACGCATCAAATCTTTTATGTAAGGAACAAATGACCATTGAACAGAACTCCCAATGCCCTAATAACGTTCAATCTTAACAGCTTGACATTTCTGAAAGAATAATCAAACATATTTTCTTCACAGGGATAACCGAAGACAATCATTAGCTGTACCCTCATTCGAAAGTAGCCTTGGCGTTAGGAGGCACTCTGTGCCAGTAAACTTGGATCCAGCACTGCCTCACACTATATACCGCAGAGAGAGCCTACCAGTGGCCCGCAACAACTCTTCCTCTTCTGGTGCTCGCAACGTTGTCAGTCCAATACGCAGCGATTCCAGAGCATCTAAATCTTCTAGTGGGCTTAAAGAAGAAGACGAATTCTTCAAATATGGTTCACAGTCTTCCTTCTCTAGTCCTAGGCTCTCTTCTGGTAAGCCAATAGTCACTACCGTCCAATATCACCGAAAATAACTATATTTTCACGTTTTCAAAACTCGTGTAACATACTTAAAAACACCTTCAGATATATACATATACAGGGTGTTCTGATTTATTTCCGACAAACTGAAACGGGTGATAGATCACATCATTTTAAGCAAAAAAGTTCCTATGAACATGGGTCCGGAAACGAAGCATTTCCGGACCCATGTTCATAGGAACTTTTTTGCTTAAAATGATGTGATCATTTCGGAAATGCTTCGTTTCCGAGATACAGGGTGCTGTATCTCGGAAACGAAGCATTTCCGGACCCATGTTCATAGGAACTAGAACATAGAAAACGCGAATTATTTTTTCAACTTTAACACCTTAAAGTTGAAAAAATAATTCGCGTTTTCTTAAATATCTTTCGACTGATTCCAAATAATTGCATGAAAGTTGGTACATAGGGTTTTTTGAGGTGACAAATTCAAATTTGTGGTCGATTTGGTTGTATTCTCTAGAGGGCGCCACTGGCAATCATTTCGTCCCCTTTAAACCGTAGCAACTTTTCTGTGCTACCCTGTACGTCATTCTGAACTAAAAAAATCGATTTCCTTGACTTTTCTAGTTAAAAAATCTCATTTAAGTTGCTAGGGGCAACCGTTTCAGAGAAAAACGCATTTAAAGCCAAATCCATATTTTTGTAATCTCTAAAACATGTAGAAACAAATTTGTAATAATTTTAAATTAAATATTTTTTAGAAGTAACAATTTAGAACAAATCAAAATAACATAATAATTTTTAAAGAAGGTGTTCGAAATGTCCACCGTTCTGTTGAATGCACAAATGACATCTTCGAATGATTGATTGTTTTACATTCAACAATTGTTGCGGCAATAGATTTAAAATGGCTATACACAATGACAGATTTAAAGTGTGTTAGGTTCAGATGTCATTAATTATAATTATAGTTAACTAAGTTAATAGCTTATCAACAAATACAGGAAAATGTTATTGGTTACCAAAGGCCCGAACGAAGCATACAAAGAAGAAATCATCTACAGAGAAATAGGATTTTACAGACCTTCGAAGAAAATAAAAACTCAGTATTCGTAAAGCATCCCAACAACGCAATATTTCAGGAAACAGAATATTCAGAACACTTAAAAACAACAATTACATAGCATACCACTTCTACTTATTGAATTTAAATTCATTATTTGAATAGGAATAATTACATGAAAGGATTTCGAAGCAGTCAAAACATATTAAAGAAAATGCGAATTATTTTTTCAACTTTAACACCCTGTATCTCAGAAACGAAGCATTTCCGGACCCATGTTCATAGGAACTTTTTTGCTTAAAATGATGTGATCTATCACCCATTTCAGTTTGTCGGAAACAAATCAGAACACCCTGTATATACATATATACTCTGGACCTTTGGGGAAAACGGATTTTATTGAAAATTTTGGTTTCTTGTGTAGGAACCACTACTCTATCGATCAAAAATATTTCCAGCGCTGCGGGTGTTCAATAGAACACCCTGTATATTATTACTTTTCTCGGTTTATTCATGTCTTACGTTTCCATAGAAACTACTTCAAAAGCCCAATTTGATTGGTCTACCAAGCGAGGTGTGGGCAAAGTGCCATATGGAATAATAATATTTCTCACAGTATGAGCAATACATTGTTTAGAAATTGAGTAAGCTATGAAGAATACGCTACTTTCCATAGCAGTTGCAGGAGAAAGACTTTTCAAAAGCCCAAATCCAAATGGTCTATAAAGCGTGGTGTGGGCAAAGTGTCGTGAGGAATAATGTTTCTCACAGTATAAGCAATACATAGTTTTGTATTTGTAATTGTAATAGTTCAGTAAGCTATGAGGTATAGGCTACTTTTCATAGCACTAGAAAAAATAATTTCTGTAATTCTGTGGTTATTCCGTTCATTCTTCCACATCTTGTAGAACAAAATCATGCGAGAATATATCAGAAACGCACAGTTTTCATGGTTATATTTGATTATTATATGTTGGTACTCCGAACTTTCCGCTACGGTTTTATCTGTCAACTCGCTCTGCTCGCCGAATCCGCTACGGTTTTATCTGTCAATTCATCAATTTGCCTTAAAGAAATCAGTTCTGCCAATCAACATTTTTCAATGCCAAAATCACTAAATGATATTCATGGAAATATTTCATTAATTTCATTAAAAATGCAATGAATTAGAGAAAATAATGTATAATACTCGTACAGAAGGCTCATTCTACCACTCGTTCATTCAAAAACTCGCCACTTCGTGGCTCGTTTTTGAATTTTGAACTCGTGGAAGAATATCAATGTCTACTCATTCCAGTAGACGTTCAAACTCTGTGTGATTATAGAAAACAAATATTCGAATTAGCGAGAAAATTAATCCAGAGGCGAAAAGTTTGTAGCCTGGGCATAGCGAAGGCTTCCATTCGCTGAGGGATTAAAAAATAATTATTACTGGTAATTTTTTTCATTATTGAATTTCATTATCATTTCGTTTCATTTCTCATCTTCTCGTTTTCCTTCTAGGAGGAGATGATGATCCAGAGAGACCTCTTAGCGCAGAAAATCTGTTGCCGGAACCAAGTATTGCATCAATGTCTAGCAGTTCAGCCTTAGTTAAACTTTCGTCGGTATTGCAGGGTAATGTGGTTGCACCGGTGTCGAAGTGCCTAACAAGGCAGCAAACCTTCCCACCGCCTCAACCTTACAGCAGAATGCGTTATATGTCGGCTACTGTTGAGATGACAACCTATCCTGAAACGGTGCTCGAAGGTGAGTTCAAAAATAAAAAAACCTTGCCGCAACATCGAACAGTTGGAGTATTTATTCATACATACTATGTTATGTTGTTACTCGTATGTCGATACTAATCAGTTACTAAGAAGTATCGACATGTGCGCAAATGTAATAATATTTGGTGTAGGTATATGCTGGTTAGACATACAGGTATAGTGAATTGCATTCGTAAAGGATATCCAACGTTATTCCAGAGAATGCTCGTGTCCAGTGGAACAGTGCAACAATCAAAACATCTGCGTGATACGACATCGAATAAACGAGAGTTCTCTTTCAATGGCGTAGTAGGGATGGTCACATTGTGGCTTGATAGTTGATGTCAATGATGATGATAATTTTAACCAAGCTACAGGGCCATCAAACCTATTATATATTTTTTTCTTATTCTACCTTAATGGAACTTCTTGCAAATGTCTTCGTTCCATTCTTGATACAAGACTATTCCTCCATATTACCAAAAAATCAAATATTTTCCGTCTGAGTATAATAATTTTTAATATCAGTGTCACTGCTTATATTTTAGTGGACAGTGAC
The DNA here is from genome assembly GCF_914767665.1 of Harmonia axyridis. NCBI lineage: Eukaryota > Metazoa > Arthropoda > Insecta > Coleoptera > Coccinellidae > Harmonia > Harmonia axyridis. The sequence goes on from NC_059502.1 coordinate 21,469,259, forward strand.
ATAAGCCCAACAAGCAGCTCGTACATAAATACAGTATATACCTACATGTTCGAAGCTCTAATTATTAACATTCTAGAAATCATCTAAAGAAAATATAACGGATGAAATCAAACCGGAAATTAGATGCTCAAACATATTTTCCTTAGAATGAGTTTCTGTGGCTGAAGCGAGTAGCGTTCTCGCTTCAGTCGTACTCTTTAAACTTTCTATGAAGTAGACTCCTTCCTTAAGATACACAAAATAAAACTTTAAATTGCAAACGTTGGGATATTCTGAGATGGCAGGTGAATTCCTAAGTTAATTTCAGGAGTTGGAAGTAGTAGATGTTTCATTTTCCGCAATATGAAAAGAAATTCGACGTCGGTAAAAGCCGAGGATGCTTTTTGATTGACATACAACTATTTTCCTTCTGTGTGTACACAGGACATTTCATCATAAACTGGACAAACACATGTAGTCGTATAGATGTGATCGGGTGAATCGTTTTTTATTTATAACATATACCCTACATCCCACTAAGCAATTTCGGGTTTTGGCACCTATTTTCATGTCTATTTCTCTCATATATCTGCCACGATCATAGTATGCTTTTTTGGAGCTTGTTTCAGGACTAATTAGAGAGCTGCAAACCTTTAAGTTTTTTTTGGTGGTTATTTTTATGTTGTGTTCATAAATATGTATTTGAGACATCAATTTCACATTTTCTCTATTAATACAATTGCACAATAATAATTTTGAAATGTTTCAAAAGATGATTCAAAAATGTCTCCGAAATGAAACAATATAATGTTTGAAAGTCATTTTGAAACATTTCAAATGTTCAAAAGTAATTTTTAAATGTTTCCGAAAATATGATTCAGATGTTTCAAATGTTACTGAACATTTCTGAAATGTAACAATACAAAGTTATTTTGAAATATTTCATCAAAACTTAAGTTTACTGGGAAAATCTTATTTTTTTTTCATGTATTTGATTTTTGATTTTTTTTTACGGAAATCCTTGGAAGTACATTCAAATAATAAACATTATGATTATGATTTTATAATGAAATCTAACTTGGCAACCGAGAATGTAAATGGCGAACTTTGGAGTTTTTCTTTTTGAATTTTTTTCCAGAATTCTACAATACTAAAAATATTCTCAGATGTGATTTCAAAATTTTGCAAAGAAAACTAGTAAAATATTTAATCTCGCATTTATATCTCGCTTATACTTCGAAAACGGGGTATATCATAAGGCATTATTGTTCTCCTGATGCCATCTACATGGCTATTATATATTTCTAGTTCATAGTGAAAACCCCGGAATTTGAAATATGATTTATTAATCACATTATTTTTATTTCCACCGACTAAAACGTTTGGGAAAATACTATGAAACTTAATAGTAAACACAGAATGCATACAAATAAAAAATATATAAACTACATAAATACACAATTTGAATATATACAATTCTATGATCTTTTTTTTTTGTGATGAAAGCTTCCATAGTATGATCTTTGTGTTTTTAATTTTCAAGGGGACAGCAACTCGCATTCATCTCAAGGCTCACACGAAAACATATCATCAGGACTTCCGCCACAGTATCCGATACCATCGATAGCTGTGCTGAGTCCAAACAACAGCAGACCCCCGGATCTGCTTCTACCTGAGCAACAGCAGCAACAGAAAGCACAAACGTCTATGCCAAAATCAATACTCGTGAGTAGAGAGACTGAATCCATTGACAAGGAGAAGGCTTGTAAGGCCTTGAAGCTGTTCGAAGCCGGACAAAGATACGAGAAGGAAAATGTAGACCCTAGAAAGCCACCAACGGGGGTAAGTTGAAGAAAGATCTCATGAAATACAATACAATAATCAGTTTCTAAACCGCATTTTTTTTTAACTATGAACTATGAAATCATCATTCAATCATTGATCCTGTTAGTATTTTGTCTGGATCAATTAATTAAGACACCTCTAGGTTTTATATAAGGTGTGTGAATAAGTCTTTCCCGTTTTTTTTCAAATTTTGAGCCTTTATTGTGAAAAAATGGTTACAAATGAATTATTGAAAGTATTGGCCATCGCTAGCTACAACTTTTCCCCATCTTTCTGGCAACATACGAATCCCGTTGCGAAAACATTCGACCGGTTTGGCCTCTATCCAGTCATCCACCCATTTTTTGGCTTCCTCGTAGGAATGGAAGTGCTGGTCAGCCAGGCCATGCGTCATCGATCTGAAGAGATGGTAATCAGACGGAGCAATGTCTGGACTATACGGCGGGTGGGGTAGGACTTCCCATTTGAGCGTTTCTAAGTATGTTTTCACCGGCTGTGCAACATGTGGGCGAGCATTGTCATGTTGCAAAATAACTTTGTCGTGCCTGTCGGAGTATTGTGGCCGTTTTTCTCGCAGTGCGCGGCTCAAACGCATCAATTGTCGTCGATAGACCTCGCCTGTGATCCTTTCATTCGGTTTCAGAAGCTCATAGTAAACCACACCTAGCTGGTCCCACCATATACAGAGCATGAGCTTGGCGCCATGAATATTTGGCTTGGCCGTCGATGATGATGCATGGCCGGGTAGTCCCCATGATTTTCTTAGCTTCGGATTATCGTAACGGATCCACTTTTCATCGCCAGTCACGATACGATGCAGAAAACCCTTTCTTTTATGTCGCTGAAGCAGCTGTTCGCAAGTGAAAAAACGCCGTTCGACGTCTCTCAGCTTCAGTTCGTACGGCACCCAATTTCCTTGCTTTTGGATCATTCCCATGGCTTTCAAACGCTTGGAAATGGTTGTTCGGTCAACTCCCAATGCTTCAGCAAGTTCTTCTTGCGTTTGACACGAATCTTCATCAAGCAAAGTCGCCAATTCTTGATCTTCAAAGATTTGCGGCCGCCCGGAACGCTCCTTGTCTTCCACGTCGAAATCGCCACTTTTGAAGCGTCGAAACCATCCGCGAACACTTGAATCATCGACACAACCTTCTCCATAAGCTTCCTAAAGCAACCGATGCGCCTCGGCAGCAGATTTCTTCAAATTGAACCAATAAAGTGAAACTTCCCGCAAATGACGTCGACTCGGCACAAATTTCGACATTTTCACGATTTCAAAAATTTATGATGCGAAAAAATTTCAACTAATGTGTTAGTGTGGAATTGTTGACAGATGAATAAGCTTTGATTATGACATGTAACCATTAAATACTCGCACAGTATTGGTGGCGCCATCTCTTACAAAAAACGGGAAAGACTTATTCACACACCTGATATTTATTCATTATAACAATAATAATTTCCCAATTAACTTGATAATTCACAATGGCGTTATATATCGACTCATATTGTTTTTTATTGTTACTGTTTTTAAAACTTCACTCTTCACTGTAGCGCTTACGTTTAAGAATCCACGCTGCGAACGTGCGATGTTGTCAATGTTAATCTTTGGTAGCTAAAACTTTTCTAACAGATCCACTTATCTGACGAACGCGAGTCGTGAATTTTGAATACTCAAAATCAAGAAATAAAATGTTCAAAAATTCATTTATCGAAAAGTGGACCACACAATCATGGCATTCGTTGCTCCGATGATAATAAATACAAATTTTTGTGTAACATTTTTCATATCTCATATTCAATTGTTATGTTCTACGCATTCAAAAACATCTCCGAAAGAATGTGTCTTTGAAACGTTGTTTGTAATGAAACTAGTTGTTCAAGAAAACGTTTTTCATTACAGATTATTATTATGATATTCGTATTTTTCCAGTTATCGAAAAGAAGAGGATCTGTTCCTGTTACGTTACCTTTAGGAAGAACAGACGATAATCAGTCTCCTGCAGGCAGGGGAACAGTTATTGTCGGTTCCCAGACTTTGAGAAGAGGTTCAGTACCTGTTGAAATTGCTCATTATTGTAAGTTCCAATAAGTCTGTAATATAATATTTATATAATTTTTCATTCACCTTTGACTTTTTCTACGACCTTGCTAGGATAGCCTTTCTTTCTTTCGATTCAGAACATGCAAAACACATCGTAATTTAGTATTGTTTAGCCATAAAGCTCCAACCCAATTAATTTATGAAAATACTGAATCAATTGGATTCAAGCCGAACTGACAATATTTAGTTTCAAAACTCCCTTTAGAACGATCATTTGTGATCGTTGAAGGGCTGTGGATCATCTAGACAATCAATACACATATGTATCCTCATTTAAACTCAACTTGAGACTATCCATTCATCTGATGTCTGAAACCCTAGCTGTTTTTATTCATTTTTTTAAAATACATTCGGAAAGATAGGATATTCAACGTTATTCTATACAGGGTGTTTCCTAAACATGCGGCAAAAATTCAGGGGGTTGTTCCTTGGACTATTTTAAGCATGTTTTGTTCTTGGATGATTTTTGAAAAACCTCTTTGTTTCGAAGATACAGGGCGAACAACATTTTTCATATTTTTAAAATTAATAAAAGTTTAAATAAAAATGCGTACCGCACTGTGTTTACTAAGTAGGTACAATTTATTTTTAAATTTGTTTAACAACATTCCAATTACTAAAAACGGCCAGTTTTTTGACTAAAAATTGATAAGTGCAGATGGTAAAGGAATACAGATTAAACACGGTTTTCATTTGAATTCGTTTTGTGATGTATTAGCAATTAACATTTTATCTTTGACTATTATGAATCGCTATACAAAAACCCCTCAGATTATTTCCTATGGGGCCATCTAAAATCATTAGTTTATACCACTCCAGTAGAAAATGTGGAAGACTTGCGAAGTCGGATCATTGCTGGGTGTAACTTAATAAGAAATGATCCTGGTGTTTTTGAAAGGGTTCGGCAGTCAATGAGGAGAAGATTGGATGCTTGTATGCTGGCTAGAGGTGGTCATTTTCAACAGTTTTTGTAGGTTGAGTTGAATTTTCATGTAATTTTTCATAATAAAATGTTATTATCTGAAATTTTGTTTCCCCTATATCTTCGAAACAAATAGGTTTTTCAAAAATCATCAAAGGACAAAATATTCTTAGAATAGTCCAAGGAACAACCCCCTGAATTTTTGCCGCATGTTTAGGAAACACCCTGTATAATACTCATAACAGTGCAACAATCAAAACATCTGTGTGATACGATAACGAATAAATGAGTTTTCTCTTTAAATGGCGAAGTAATCGCTTCCCAACCGTAGCATGGGTTTATAAGACCATATCGGTTGAAAATAAATACGACAATTTTATTCCACTGTATGCGAAGAATTTATTTCGACAATGATTGACACAAATAATTAAATAAATAATAATGAAAATGAGTACGAAAAAGATGAATATACTGGAGAGCAAAAACCAATTCTATCGGGATATCGACAAATTTAAATTAATAAATTTTCAAATAATCCATCCTTTTGAACCAAAAATCAGCTAAATCCAATATAAAAAGATCATAATCTCTGAGCAGATTTCAGCATTGTGCTATTTTAGAAAAAAAGTTGGATCACTTTGAACCTTAACTCGTTAATATTTGTGGCTCTATCAATTTCTTGCGCATAAACCAGATTTTTCAGGTATTCCCAAGAAATCCAATGATCTGGGGTGTCATTTTATCCAGGCATTTGTAGAAATGACAAGGTCCGAAAGTCATCATGATATATTGTATGACTACCCTTGCGTTGTGATTTATTAGACAGTCGTCCTGTTGTCATAACTCTCTACATGAATCATCAAAATTAATTAGCTGTCAAACTTTCGGAATAATTTTATTCTCTAAAAGCTGTAGATGTTTGACAGCGGTTAGGTCACCATGCATAAAAAACGGCCTTATGATGTAATTCCTGTAGTTCAAACATTAAATTTTTGAGGATACTGGGTACGAACATAAATTCTTAGATGCCAATAGATCAATATCTTACTACTGAGGGGTTACGTTTTGTTTTCAAATAAAACGATGACTCATCAGTGAATAAAATATATTGCTTAGAATTTATATTCTCTTTCTGCATCATCGTTTCACAGAATTCCATACGTTTTATTTTGTCCTCATGATTTTTTTTTCCATTTTACAACGTTCCTTTTCAAAATATTCCGGACAGTTCTATCGCTCATATCGACCTGTTCATCAATTTGTTTACAAGAACAATGTTTCGAAAGCTGCACACTCATCTACTTCTTTTTTCTGACGATTTTCATTAATGGTGGTTTACCTGTCAATTACTACATGTTCGTAAACACCCTCATTTCTCGAATTTTGTAATCATTTTAGAAATAGCGGAACTTGAAGGAATGCCTATCTTCAAAAATAACAATGAATTAATTTATTGTCTCTTCAATTGAATTCACGCCTCCTCGATTCCGAACGCTGTTTGGAGCTGTTTAAGCAGAATAAACACGATTTACTTGAAAACCTTGGTCAACTTGAACGAATTACGCTTCCAACTTCTTGACCACCCAGCTTATTTTCCAAATCTGTCTTCCAGTGATTACTGGCTTTTTGCAGAACAAAAAAATGCCCCAGGAAAAGATATCTGACCCTTAAATGCAGAAGTGATAGCCAAGGTTCAGGTATATTTCGAAAGCAAATACGAATCTTTCTACAGGAAAGGTATTGAAAGGTTGGAGTACATGCATCAGTCTTGAAGGTGTCCATGTCGAATTTTTAAGAGAAAATGGTTTTTACTTGTTAGGTTAGCAGGGCATATTGCAGAACTCGTTAATTTCTTTCAATCAGATCAGATATGCAATGAAGCGTCTTTTCAGATACTTTTGAAGATGAAAATATCGAGACTGTAGTGAACATAACCCCAGTTGAAACGACCCGCACGTTCTGGCAGTACCAGCGCCGGGGTTCGGCACCAATGGACCAACCCACCAAAGGTGCCGACCACAAGGTGGATATGACGCTCACAAGGCATACCAGCCTCAACGGCAAGGCGGGTAGGCGCAAAAGGCAGCTCTATAGGCGGAGTTCGGGCGGGCCCGAAACTGTCCTGCTGCCTGACCTTGGGCCAGAAACCTATTCTCGTCTTCTACTCCGTAAACCTGAAAATCCTGACGCGCTGCTGGCTCGGCGTAGGGGATCACTGCCAATTGAAGTCCTAACTGTTGGGCATTCTGGTATGTATTCAACTGATGAAGACTTAATATTAATAATATATATTCATGCTATTACATTTTACAATGTTTACATACATAAAATACAAAAGAAAAAAATATTTATATATTCATGAAATATCCTGAAAATCATTCAAATAATAATCATACAATGAAAAGTAACATTTACTCAGCAAATATTTTTTCAAACAAAGCTTGAACTGTTTATTAGGCATCGCCTTCACAGTGGGTGGCAGCTTAGGCCCATAGTAAGTTACACCGCACTTCATTTAATGATTCTATGTAAATCAGGATAAATAAGTAATTTTGTGCTGAAATTTTGCATGTTGGGGTTTGAGACAATGATCTTTCTCCCTAAAATATTTTCAGATCTCTACTACTTTCGGTTATGCCGGAAACATACAACTACTTCCTTATTTCAAATGAAGCATCCAGTATGATTACATAGCCTTTTTGATGACAATTTCAGCAATATGCCATACCTTGTGTAGAAACTCAACGGTTCATGAGTTAATGGCATTCTTATGAAAAAAATGGGGGCTACGGGGACTCACATTTTTTGAATATTTCTGTAGAAAAATATTTTTTCGAAAAAACCTTTATCCATTTCGATTCTGCAAATACGTAGTATTATAAAACTGTTTGCAGTTTGAATCGAAAATGTACAAGGCGTTTAGTTTATATAAGAAGATCATGAACTTGGACAACTCAAATTCATCAAAACCCAAGATTTTCCAATTAGAACCTATATTTTTAATTATTTCAGTCGATTCTACGTATAGTATATCCAAAGTCACTTGAACTATTCCATTAAAACGATTGGCCAGATGTTTCTTTGAAGTGGATACCGCGATCCGCTAAATACCGGGGTTTATTTGAAAGTATTGTTAGGCACTAATTTCACTGGCCCCAAAAGAATTTCTGATTACTTGGACAACCCTTGTACAATCGAAATATTCTGGCTTCCTCCAAGTGACTTTGGATATACTATACCAAAATAGGCCGAAGTTGTAGAGATCTGAAAATATTTTAGGGAGAAAGATCATTATCTCAAACCCCCAACATGCAAATTTTCAGCTCAAAATTGTGATTAGTTTTCCATGAACTCCTAATAGGCCATTGTGGTGAATCACCCTGTATAACATGGTATGTAAATTTCTTATCAAGCTATTAAAATCGTCAAAAGTTTCAGTTTCACACAGCAAATCAATCAAGTGCCTATCTATGATCGCTTTCGCCATATTTCAAAAAAACTTCATTCTTATCACTTCATTTGGTTTCGACTAGGGAAAGGACAAATCAAAACCAAATGATTTTGATGAAATCGATTCATCATAACTTTCATGTTACCTTTGTCACACCAATTTCCATTGAAATTCAAAATTCAAGACGCTTCCATTGTTTGATGTTCTCATGTATTGTAGAAATTGCAAAACACACTGGAGATTACAGAACACAATTATATACTTGTGAAAGATAATTCAGTCGCACTTTTGTAAGTTATTTCAGTAATTATATTCGTAATTTCTTTCATTTACAGTGTTTTGACGATTGCCTCTATGAGAAACAGAGCTTTGGACCCACCATCCAACAAGCAATAAGGACCAACACTGACTGACATCCATCTTCACTAGATAGCTCATTATTTATTATTATCATTAAGAATAAGCCAAATAATCATGAATGTTCTAGTTGTCACTGTAATTGTTGAAATTTGTGTTAAAAAATGAAACGGTATGCAATTTGGATAGTTCTTCGTAGATTAGATAGAATAAATCATAAGTATGTTTATTTTACTTATGATTGCCCCCCCATGTTTGACTCAATACTTTGTATTGTATGTACAACTTATGAAGGTATTAAAATAATTGTAATTTTTTAGTGTTGTTAAGGTTTTCGATAAGGTGCAATCTTCGATCAGGTTATTTGACATTTTTAATTTTCAACTGAAAACGACTGTGAGAACCCCATTGTAGTATTATAATATTCTACTAGATTATACACTCACTAATGAAAAAAAATTATGTAAACCGACTTTTGAATTACAAAAAATTGTCTATATCTCAATAGTTCTGTTGATAAATCTTCAAGTGTCAAAAATTTACTTCATTCCTTTGAATGTAAAGAATTTTGAACAACTGGTTCAAAATAAGAATTTTTGTGTTGGTCATTCTTTCAAAAAGGATTAAATGTTGCTTGGAATTAAAAAACAGTAAATATGAGTGAAAATCGTTCATTTCTGATGTAAAAAAATTTCGAATTTTACAAATGATTTATTATTTATTCGAGACTATTCCACATTATTCTTCCCTCTATCCTATTTATATTTCATAAATCATTCAAACTTAATTCCGCATCCAATAACTTTCAAAAATAGTTGTTCTTCAGAGTCACCTTCACCTGTATGAAGAACTATTTTTTATTATTAATATGTTTTAATTCAATGAAAATCAGGAAATATATATGAAATCGTTTTTCTTAGAACGATTCCAAGAGTTTATTTTTGGAAACAATAAAACAATATTACGGGACAAATACAACCCAGAGGTTTCTCAGTTATGAATAGAAATAGAGCAATGCGGTATTCACAACACCGTGCGTACGAAACCAAAGTTACAACAAATAAATTTGCTATAGCTGTTTCTACACTATAGAGTAATTTTCAAATTTTGCCATTTTCAGCAACCGGAGAGAGGTGTTGTGGTTTGGTTGTAGGTTCGGAGATTAAACTGAAGATTGAAGTAACACTCAAATACGTTTTCAGTCTCTTGGGGGAAGAATAAACTCTTTTCGGCGTGGCTGTCGAAATTGGTAACGTGCAAAATATTTGAATTGACATAGATATGTTAGGAAATAACTGCACATCATATTTAAAAAGTATATACTGCACTAAGTTTTAAATCAGGAGTTCTCGATAATTCCTTCTTCCACATCTTGAATTCACATTCAAGGGTTATTCCATTGGCTGTTTGTAAATCCATTTCATACACTTATGTTAATTTTTTTGAATCAGTCGAAGAGTATTACTCCAATCAATCAAACACGTGAATGATGATAACATAGGGTTATATCTGAGAAATATGTTACTCAATCGATAATTTTAAAGCTAGACATTTCTGTTACTTTGGAAATTTTTCTGTGTAGCATAATTGCATACTTTTTAGTTTTTATGACCAAACAAACCCAGCATCCGGCTTTAGGAAGTATTTTTGTAGGACTTGTTTCGACCATGATACTTTATATCAGGTGTGTGAATAAGTCTTTCCCGTTTTTTTTCAAATTTTGAGCCTTTATTGTGAAAAAATGGTTACAAATGAATTATTGAAAGTATTGGCCATCGCTAGCTACAACTTTTCCCCATCTTTCTGGCAACATACGAATCCCGTTGCGAAAAAATTCAAGTCATCCACCCATTTTTTGGCTTCCTCGTAGGAATGGAAGTGCTGGTCAGCCAGGCCATGCGTCATCGATCTGAAGAGATGGTAATCAGACGGAGCAATGTCTGGACTATACGGCGGGTGGGGTAGGACTTCCCATTTGAGCGTTTCTAAGTATGTTTTCACCGGCTGTGCAACATGTGGGCGAGCATTGTCATGTTGCAAAATAACTTTGTCGTGCCTGTCGGAGTATTGTGGCCGTTTTTCTCGCAGTGCGCGGCTCAAACGCATCAATTGTCGTCGATAGACCTCGCCTGTGATCCTTTCATTCGGTTTCAGAAGCTCATAGTAAACCACACCTAGCTGGTCCCACCATATACAGAGCATGAGCTTGGCGCCATGAATATTTGGCTTGGCCGTCGATGATGATGCATGGCCGGGTAGTCCCCATGATTTTCTTCGCTTCGGATTATCGTAACGGATCCACTTTTCATCGCCAGTCACGATACGATGCAGAAAACCCTTTCTTTTATGTCGCTGAAGCAGCTGTTCGCAAGTGAAAAAACGCCGTTCGACGTCTCTCAGCTTCAGTTCGTACGGCACCCAATTTCCTTGCTTTTGGATCATTCCCATGGCTTTCAAATGCTTGGAAATGGTTGTTCGGTCAACTCCCAATGCTTCAGCAAGTTCTTCTTGCGTTTGACACGAATCTTCATCAAGCAAAGTCGCCAATTCTTGATCTTCAAAGATTTGCGGCCGCCCGGAACGCTCCTTGTCTTCCACGTCGAAATCGCCACTTTTGAAGCGTCGAAACCCTCCGCGAACACTTGAATCATCGACACAACCTTCTCCATAAGCTTCCTGAAGCAACCGATGCGCCTCGGCAGCAGATTTCTTCAAATTGAACCAATAAAGTGAAACTTCCCGCAAATGACGTCGACTCGGCTCAAATTTCGACATTTTCACGATTTCAAAAATTTATGATGCGAAAAAATTTCAACTAATGTGTTAGTGTGGAATTGTTGACAGATGAATAAGCTTTGATTATGACATATGTAACCATTAAATACTCGCACAGTATTGGTGGCGCCATCTCTTACAAAAAACGGGAAAGACTTATTCACACACCTGATATAAAGAAATAATTTTTCTTTGTATCATGGACTTCAATTACTCCCTAATTGTTGGTAGCAGTTAAATTCGAATTTCATGATTATCTTTCAGAAGGTTATGCTGAGTATTCGGTGGGACGAGGTCGGTATTATTTATTATAAGCTGTTGGAACCGAGTAAAACCATTACTTGGGAAATATAGACTTCAAGCGAATGAGACATGAACTGCGCTAAAAAAGGCCATAATAACCAGAGCCACGATAAAATGATTCTACAGCAAGATAAGGCTCGGCCTTGTCAAAAAAAAAAGGCTTGATTCGTGGATAACCTCAAAAGATGAACACTTTTAACATAACGGTATTCGAGCTTTACCAAGACAGATGGAAGTTATAGCAAACTAAGATGCATCTTATAGCAAACAATGGGTAATATACTTTGAATGATTCATTTGTAACCAGTTTTTCACAATAAAGTTGCATTTTCATAAAAAAAAAACAGCGGGAACTTATTAGCGCACCTTATGCTTCTTTTAAATTCCGATCCAACCATTTTTAACGAAAATAAACTAAAATTTTGAATTTTTATCTCTCAATTTTTTTCAGTATGGAGTAAAAATAACATAAAGAAACTCGACAGAAAGATGTGTAGAAATTATAGAAATTGTAGAAACTATAAAAAATGTGATATAGCGATACATTCTGATAATCGGGCTGCAATCAAAGCACAGAGTTCACATATTATCGATTCTAAGATGGTATTGGAGTGCCGAAGAAAACACAAAAAAGTTTCTTCGAAACTTTGACTCTACAAGATCCGATAAGTATCTGGATCTTAGTAAAAATATGCTACACCTCACAGGGCATTTTCGCTGATATGTGGCATAATAGACCATTAGGTCGCAGTTCAACGAAACCTCCTTAATTAAATCTAAATAATAATAATAGGTAAGATCATAGAAATGGAATGGTCCTCGTCGGGACAATTGGCTCGAAAGACAGCCGATGGACTAAAAGAATTGTACAATTGTGACCGCGAGAACATAAGCAAAGTGTAGGAAGACCACCAAAACGCTGGTTAGGTTGCTGATATCATGTCAGCAAAGATTGGTTGATATTGGCACCAGTTGGCTCAAGATCGAATGAGTTGGATAATTCAAGGGGAGGCCTATGGCCAGGAGTTGATACAAATAGACTGTTAGAAGAAGGGAAGGAGTGTAAATATTGACGAAGCAGAGATAGGGTTTTTATATCAAAATTTTGATGTTTTTTTTTATCTTTTTCCGAAACTGCAGTAATTACTTTATGATTGACCTTATGGAAGAATTAACAACTTTTTCAAAACAAATGGTATGAAATTCTGCTTGAATGTAGAAAAAAGTAGCGAGTGATTCTAAATATACATATAGTAGGCATATGTCTCCAATATTTTCAGCTGGTCAGAAGACAAAACGTAGGATTCGTAGGAAAATGTTGGACAGTTCCTTAGACGACGAAAATTTCTAGATTAAGAAAATATTAGAATGACCACATTCTTCATGACATTAGATTCAATCAACACTGGAATCGGAGCCAGATTTTGTTATCTAGAAGATAAATATGTATATGTACTCTCTTTTCCCTTTATGAAGAATTTATGTACCTACCTTTTGAATTCTTTTATTAACGCTGAAATGTCAGATGTGTGGAAAGCTAAAAACCACCACACTATAAATGGATATCATTTTTCAATAAAACAGGAAATAAAGGCGAATCTCGGGAACACAATGCTTATGTTGAACGGGTATTTTCTATGAGATCTTAGCAGTGGACTAAAACACGAAGTGCGCCATGTAAAAAAATAAATACTTGAGAAGGCTAAAACTCCTAAAATATAGGTATAAATGGGTAAAGAAAAGTGGCACCAAGGATCAGCCTAAAAAAAGGAAGGATACCTACCTACTTGTTTATTGTTGCGAGATAATATTGTTTTTTTTCTTTATAAATTATTTCAGTGGATATGCCTGAATAAATTGAGTCATATTAAATTGGGGAATGTGTTATAATTCAACTACTTAGTGAAAAAAATTCTAGAAACCCCGGATGATTATTAAATGAATACCACTCAGATGAGTTTTGAATTTTTGTGTGGTATTGTAACCTATATCTGTGCCACTTATCCCGGTCGATGTTTCAACATTTATGGCAGTCCTACTCCAGGTACGCCACCCTACCCATTCAACTTACCGCTCTGGAGTTTTTTCAAATAAGTAAGTATCTCTGGCGCACTAATTATCATAATTTTTGATTTGAAAGAACTCTATTTCTTTACTGAAACATGTTGATAGTAGGTATAAGTATAGAGCAGAACTTGTTTACATGAAACACAAAAATGACACAAGGAACATACAAACTACAGTTGTTACACCAAGTCCTAAAAAAAAAAATATCTAAAAGTGCCACCCTCATCTGGGGACTGACACCCAGATTTTATTCTCGAATCCCTTCAGACACAAGACATAAGAAGTGTTTTTTTTTTTTTTTTTGAGAAACCCGCGGATTGAGAGAAATATCCTATCACTTATATGGGTTTCATTTCCCCTTCTTGTGTCAAATTTGATAGTTCATGTTGGGGACAAAATTCACTGAAAATGACATAAGACAAGATTTTTCATCAGATTTATATTTTTCAACAAGAATTTTTCTAAAGAGCTGTCAGAAAAAAAATGATAATTTCATCATCATATATTATGTATGATGATGAAGTACAGACAGAAAGAAAATATTAAAATAAATGTCAGGCTTACATAAAATAAGATTTTCTTAGTTGTTATTCACTCCTCATGGACAATTTCTGTAATAGACATTCAATCAAAATCAAGAAATATAAGAGGAAATTTCATTAAAACATTTTTTTTTTCATCAGGATTATATTTTTCAACAAGACTTTTTCTGAAGAGGTGTCAGAAAAAAATAATAAGTTCATCATACATGTTGATGAAGAACAGATAGAAAGAGAAAATATTTAAATAAATATATAAAACTTACATAATTTTTCGAAGATTTTTTCAGTCTTTATTCACTCCTCATGGACAATTTCTGTAACAGACATTTCAATCAAAATCAAGAAATATAAGCTGAAATTTCATTAAAAAAAAATTTTTCATCAGGATTATATTTTTCAACAAGACTTTTTCTGAAGAGGTGTCAGAAAAAAATGATAAGTTCATCATACATAATGATGAGGAACAGATAGAAAGAGAAAATATTCAAATAAATATATGAAACTTACATAATTTTTCGAAGATTTTCTCAGTCTTTATTCACTCCTCATGGAAAATTTCTGTAACAGACATTTCAATCAAAATCAAGAAATATAAGATGAAATTTCATTAAAAAAAAATTTTTCATCAGGATTATATTTTTCAACAAGACTTTTTCTGAAGAGGTGTCAGAAAAAAATGATAAGTTCATCATACATAATGATGAAGAACAGAAAGAATAAGAAAATATTTAAAACTTACATAATGTTTCGAAGATTTTCTCTGTTGTTATTCACTCCTCATGGACAATTTCTGTAACAGACATTCAATCAAAATCAAGAAATATAAGAGGAAATTTCATTAAAACATTTTTTTTTCATCAGGATTATATTTTTCAACAAGACTTTTTCTGAAGAGGTGTCAGAAAAAAATAATAAGTTCATCATACATGTTGATGAAGAACAGATAGAAAGAGAAAATATTTAAATAAATATATAAAACTTACATAATTTTTCGAAGATTTTCTCAGTCTTTATTCACTCCTCATGGAAAATTTCTGTAACAGACATTTCAATCAAAATCAAGAAATATAAGATGAAATTTCATTAAAAAAAAATTTTTCATCAGGATTATATTTTTCAACAAGACTTTTTCTGAAGAGGTGTCAGAAAAAAATGATAAGTTCATCATACATAATGATGAAGAACAGAAAGAATAAGAAAATATTTAAAACTTACATAATGTTTCGAAGATTTTCTCTGTTGTTATTCACTCCTCATGGACAATTTCTGTAACAGACATTCAATCAAAATCAAGAAATATAAGAGGAAATTTCATTAAAACATTTTTTTTTCATCAGGATTATATTTTTCAACAAGACTTTTTCTGAAGAGGTGTCAGAAAAAAATAATAAGTTCATCATACATGTTGATGAAGAACAGATAGAAAGAGAAAATATTTAAATAAATATATAAAACTTACATAATTTTTCGAAGATTTTCTCAGTCTTTATTCACTCCTCATGGAAAATTTCTGTAACAGACATTTCAATCAAAATCAAGAAATATAAGATGAAATTTCATTAAAAAAAAATTTTTCATCAGGATTATATTTTTCAACAAGACTTTTTCTGAAGAGGTGTCAGAAAAAAATGATAAGTTCATCATACATAATGATGAAGAACAGAAAGAATAAGAAAATATTTAAAACTTACATAATGTTTCGAAGATTTTCTCTGTTGTTATTCACTCCTCATGGACAATTTCTGTAACAGACATTCAATCAAAATCAAGAAATATAAGAGGAAATTTCATTAAAACATTTTTTTTTCATCAGGATTATATTTTTCAACAAGACTTTTTCTGAAGAGGTGTCAGAAAAAAATGATAAGTTCATCATACATAATGATGAGGAACAGATAGAAAGAGAAAATATTTAAATAAATATATAAAACTTACATAATTTTTCGAAGATTTTCTCAGTCATTATTCACTCCTCATGGAAAATTTCTGTAACAGACATTTCAATCAAAATCAAGAAATATAAGCTGAAATTTCATTAAAAAAAAATTCTTCATCAGGATTATATTTTTCAACAAGACTTTTTCTGAAGAGGTGTCAGAAAAAAATGATAAGTTCATCATACATAATGATGAGGAACAGATAGAAAGAGAAAATATTCAAATAAATATATGAAACTTACATAATTTTTCGAAGATTTTCTCAGTCGTTATTCACTCCTCATGGAAAATTTCTGTAACAGACATTTCAATCAAAATCAAGAAATATAAGCTGAAATTTCATTAAAAAAAAATTTTTCATCAGGATTATATTTTTCAACAAGACTTTTTCTGAAGAGGTGTCAGAAAAAAATGATAAGTTCATCATACATAATGATGAGGAACAGATAGAAAGAGAAAATATTCAAATAAATATATGAAACTTACATAATTTTTCGAAGATTTTCTCAGTCTTTATTCACTCCTCATGGAAAATTTCTGTAACAGACATTTCAATCAAAATCAAGAAATATAAGATGAAATTTCATTAAAAAAAAATTTTTCATCAGGATTATATTTTTCAACAAGACTTTTTCTGAAGAGGTGTCAGAAAAAAAAATAAGCTCATCATACATGTTGTTGAAGAACAGATACAAAGAGAAAATATTTAAATAAATATTTAAAACTTACATAATTTTTCGAAGATTTCCTCAGTTGTTTTTCACTCCTCATGGACAATTTCTGTAATAAACATTTCAATCAAACTCAAGAAATATAACCTGATATTTAATAAAAAAAAAAGATTTTCCATCAGAATCATAGTTTCAACAAGACTTTTTCTGAAGAGGTGTCAGAAAAAAATTATAAGTTCATCATACATAATGATGAAGAACAGAAAGAATAAGAAAATATTTAAAACTTATCATACATAATTTTTCGAAGATTTCCTCAGTTGTAATTCACTCCTCAAGGACAATTTCTGTAATAGATATTTCAATCAAACTCAAGAAATACAAGCTGAAATTTCATAAAAAAAAAATTTTTCATCAGGATTATATTTTTCAACAAGACTTTTTCTGAAGAGGTGTCAGAAAAAAATAATAAGTTCATCGTACATGTTCATAAAGAACAGATATAAAGAAAATATTCAAATAAATATATAAAACTTACATAATGTTTCGAAGATGTTCTCAGTTGTTATTCACACCTCATATACAATTTCTGCAATAGAAATTTCAATCAAACTCAAGAAATACAAGCTGAAATTTCAATCAAACTCAAGAAATACAAGCTGAAATTTCATTAACAATTTTTTTTTTTAATCAGGATTATATTTTTCAACAAGACTTTTTCTGAAGAGGTGTCAGAAAACAATGATAAGTTCATCATAAATGATGATGAAGAACATACAGAAAGAAAATATTTAAATTAATATATAAAACTTACATATTTTTTTGAAGATTTTCTCAGATGTTATTCACTCCTCATGGACAATTTCGGTAATAGTAATACTCACTTTTCCCATTTTGATCCAATTTGCTTACTTGATAACAAAAATAATTCAAATAGAATAAAGTTTGATCACAAAGAGATTTTCAGCAATGAAAATAAAACAAAAATTAATTCAATAATAGGACTTATGTAAGATAATCATTATACTGTAGCACTCATTTTTCCTTAAAAATGTGTTGAATTAAAATTAATTAGGCAGCACATGCTGTTGTAAATATATATTTGTATATATTTCAAGTAGATCTAATCACTTTAAATGAAACAGGATAAGTGGAATAAGAATATTAAATAGAAGATTGATATAATTCAGGTTCAAAATACATCAACAATAAAGAAGGTAGCAGGCAAAGATTGAATTTTACATTTTTGAAGTTTTATTATTTACATTTAACAGGTCATTTGAAAAGTTATTTTAATAAAATATAATATTAATTATCACTAAGGTCTTTCTGCTTCTTTTTTTTCTTTTTAGGGGTATCAGCTGCATCAACTTCTGGTACTCCAGCTTCTACTTCCAATTCTTGCTGCTTCTTCTTCTTCTTCTTTTTCTGTTGTTGACTGTTTTCAACAGTTTCGCTTCCATTTAATTCTTCAACTGTTTCCACCTTTACTTTTTTTGCAGGACTTTCGTCTGTCTTCTTTTTCTTATTCTTCCGCTTAGGAGTTTCTTCCTCTTGAGAGATGTCCAAAGCTTCTTTTTTAAAAATTGTAGGTTTCAAATCTGGTTTCTCTTCTACATTTGAGTCATTAAATGCATCTGAAAATTTTCTTTTTGCAGATGAAGGCATTGTTGAATCAGCCGCTGATTGATACTGCATAACTTGACTCTCTCCATGATATTTTTGGAATCTAGCTTGTGCTTTTCCAGTGCCACTTATCCTTCTTATATGACCTTCTTCTAAAATTCTAAGCCGGTGTTCTAATTTCGCCTTGTGTTCTGCGCCCAAATCAATAAGGCCATCTTCACCAAAAGCATCTACACGAATAGCCAATGCAGCTTTAGCAGCTAGCATTCTGGATATTTTTCCTTTATTTTTAGTACTTGTCTTTCCAACCATTGCAGTGTGATATATCAAACCATACTTAGGAGTATCCTTCTTAGTTTTTAAGGCTCTAAATAGAGCTTTTTCAGCACCAAGAATTTGTATTGTAGATGCAGGTTCCTTTGCCAAATTCATCAAAGACCCACTATGAGAAATTAATCTAGCTCCAACTAATTCACCGATTAAAACAGACAAATTAGGTGCTATAGCCAGCATCCTATTTTCCACATATTTATTCAATTGATCCCTATGTCTGGCAATTTGAATAATTTGCTCACACAAGCTTTGAATATTTAGGATATCTTCTTCGGCTATTTCACTGCCCATAGATATTTCGGCAGCTTCTCTTATTTGTTCTTCAATATCTTCAGGTAAAATATCTGATAAATCAGAACTGGCAGCATTGTCTCTTGTTCCTAAGATATTAACAGCTTTAACAAATGTTAAATTATCAGTGATAATTTTTGACAGTTCAGGGAAATGCCATCCATACCATTCTTTGACCCTCATGTAACTGTTATTCAAATCTTTATCTATGTCATCCAACAAACTCACTCCATGAACAATCATAGTATCAACTTTGTCAGGAGAAAATTTCAACTTATATCTTGACAACGAATGTGCCAAACCTAAAGACATAGCAGTTACTTCTTTTTTAGTTAAACCAGAAATCAGACTGTCAACTTGAGATCTTATACATCTCATCAGTTCCTGAATAGGATTGTTTGATAAGCACTGAAGATCGAATTTTTCTTTGATTGCCATTCCAAGTTTAGCATCCCCAACAAGTAGAACTTTGTTTTCAGCATCATCGACAATAGTTTTCAATACCCTTTTGAGAGTTTTAGATATTTTACCTTCTACAGCAGCTGTTGTTGCAGCAAGAGCTTCTGTTGTGTCATTAAATTTTTCAAAATGTTTCAATTTCAACCTGAAAAAAAATCGAAATTTAATTCGCAGAAACCACAGTTATACCTAATATCTGTTAATACATGATGATGATAAAGAATACAAAAGTGCAAAAGACAACAATGAACTATTTAGCAAAAGAGTATTTTAGGTGAAAGTCGTTTTACATGGTCACATAATAGAGATAGAATTTAAATGTTTCACCTATACAAATAGAGAGGATCAAAATGCAGGCAAGAAAACAGATGTGAGTTGAATAATGTTCGGTAATGTCCTTGAGACCCTCGAATCTACTTTGTCAAAATGGGAGCTACGTTGCCAGATCGAAAAATTAATCTGGTATTTGAAGTAAAGTAAGAAATATTTCACCAATACCAGCCATTGGTTACGACAGTTATAATAATAGGTTACCTATATCTCTGAATATTTATTCTTATTCTGAATACGACTGATAATGCTATAGAAAAATTCATTGCATTGGCCCAGTGGCCAATGCAATTCTATAAACATCTTGGCTGCTAGGATGAATTTTTGTTGATATAACAATATATTTCTTAACAGTTTCATTTGAAGTTCTGTCAGTACAGAACTTCAAATGAAACTGTTAAGAAATATATTGTTATATCAACATAATAATGGATATATGTATAATACTTTCAAAACTTAATTTAATTAGGGATCTTTTTTGTAAATAAGACAGAACGCTTGTTAGCAGAAGTGAAGGTTTTCTTTGCTTTGTTCTACAAACTAAGTGAGTAAAATATTCAAATAAATCTTCTGACATAAATGTTTTTTCAATGCTTTTTTCAACCAGACAATGGCAATTAGTGTTGATTTTCTGTGATTACGAGAAGCGCATATATATAGTTCCCAGATTTGAAATATGTAAACAAATAATAGTGACAAAAACTCCAGTTCAATTTTCGACTTTCTTGAGCTAATTTCCCCTCGATTCACAAAAATGGTTTCATCCAATTTGGGAATTTCATTGGCAAGTTTGTATGAATCGATAAAATATGAGGATTCTAACAACTTTAGGTCAAGGAATTTAAAAAAAACAGCTGAAAATACTCATTTGAATTGAAACAAGTTGAGAATTTATACGAAAAATAAAAGACAGGCTGAAGGACTTCAGTCAAAGGCCAATATGTGAATAAATTACAGTGTTTTTCTTTAAAAGTAAGAAACATGACACTTTCATTTAATTCTTGACAATACAAAATCATGATTTGAGTTAAAGGAGCTGATGAAAATGACCACCCCTCACCACTAAACATTTTTCATATCTTTTTGTGAATTGTGTATGGGTGAATTCTTAATTTCTTCAACCTTTTCGATAATTCGGTCCTTAAGTTGGACCACATCAGGTATAAGTACTTCAAAAATACTATTTTCAAATGAGGCCTCAAAAGCAAATCACAAAATTTGAGGTCGCAGGACCATGGAGGAAATTCATGCTCAGTATTCAAACAGATAAGCCGATCCTGAAAAACATTCCTCAAAAAGGCTAAACTTGCTCTAGCCATTTGTGCTCTTGCACCATCATGAAGGAAAAAGTTTTCTATCAATTCCTTAAAATTCAATTTACCAATGAATGGTACAAGAATTAAAGGAAATTGGACCAATAATTTGCCCCTGACGTACCAAACTCCAACTTGTTGAGTATGAAGGGGTATCTCAATAAAATTTTTCTGGTTTTTCACTTCTCATATTTGGAGAGTGGACATACCCAGAAAGGTGAAACCAAACTTCATCAGAAAGAAAAACGTTCTTGAGGTTATTACTGAATTCATTCAGGAACCACCAACAAAAAGCCATCCTATGAGGATAATCAACCTCTTGAACCTTGTGGTAGCAGGTTAATTATGGAATTAAATCTTATTTCAATATCTCGTGACATGTACCAACAGAGACACTAGTGAGTTGGGATAAAACTCTGACAGAAGTTCTTGAAGCTTCTTCCATGATAACTTCCAACATATCAATCAAGTCTGGTATCCTTTCTATTTATTGACCACTTCCACTATTTCTTTACACGCTACCAGTTTCACAGAAAACACTAACGCACTGTGAAACAGTGCTTTGAAAACATTCATAATCAATAGAACATGGGTACTCAATCCTAAATACCATTAGACATTCATCTATAGAATATTTCCATTCGCCCTCAATCTTCTGTCCATTTCTGAAGTAAGATTAGATTATAAATGGTTTTCGTATGTTGGAAAACCCAAATTCTAAATATGACAGTTTCAAGTGAAATGGAAAATTTACCAGATATAGTACAAGTTAAGCACTACTTGTAATCACAGAAAAGCCACTCTAATTTCTCCACAGCACTTTTGACCACAAATTCGTATGAACACTTGTTGCTGAAAGCACCTTAAATGTTACAAATTATATGAAACCATTATTCACGTTACAAATTATTATATATCTACAAACACCTAACAGAAGGATATCCAACGAAGAAAATTAAACTTAGTCCTGTGTTGCATCAGGAAGAAATTAAATGCACATTCGACAATTGAAGCACATTATAAGACCATGAAACATCAGGATAACATGAAATATAACGAGTTAACGGAAGATGCCGTATAGTGTGGTTGTTCAAATTTAATTAGTAATTGATGGACAAACTACTCACAGTTTATTGGCCTCTTCTGGAGTTTCAAAAGATAAATGTATATTTTCTGCTTTTTCAATTTTCTTCTCATCGGTAAGCTGTAATATAAGGGGAAAGATGATTAGAATTTATTGGATATTTGTATTCATTGAGTGTAATATTTTTTTATGTAAAACTTACCTTGAATACCGCGTATCCAGCTGGGTTTTCGAATAGAGCAAACATCGTGAACGAAAATCACTAGTAAAACAAAATTCTTCGATTAATTTACCACAACTAAACACACAACATGGTCCCACTAACCGGAATTATAAGCAAGCACGTTTATAGTTTCTTAACCTATAAATTCATTCAATATTATCACAGATTACTATATTATGACACAGATCAATTTATCTTTTTTTTTAATTTTGTGGTCTATGGATACTAAATTTTTTCGAGGAGACGTGAGAAAAATTCTTGAACATATATACTTGAATTATGCATGCAAATTTTCAAAATAATATTCAACAGAAATATATAAAAATGGGTTTATTCATCAAATACGTCCAGAATGAAAAAAACTTTCAGACCATAATATTAATCTGGATCAGATATGTACATAAATCATAGATAAGGGGTCAATTTGTATTTATCTATGCTCGTTGCACGATTGTACCACAGACTAACTAGTAATCTGTGATTGTACTTTGTACTTGTACCACAGACTGTGGTAATAACTTAGACATTAATAAATAATCTATCTATATTCTAAGGGTAATAAGCATTTCCTTTCGAATTAGCTATATTACTATTATATTCCTGTACGAGTTCTTATACATCCAATATTTTTGACAAGATTAGAAGCTTAAGTTCAAAGAAAACACAAATTCATATAACAAAATCATCTATTTAAAATTTTAAAAAGTTTTTTCTTGCTATAATTTTAATCCGGTCACACTAAGATGTCTAAAAACCTGGTGTATGGACTGATTAGATTTTGTTTTGCCAATTTTGAGAACTGTAGAAAGCGCTATCAACAAATTAAGATTCTTGTTATTTATTATTTATGAGTTCTGTGCCATTATGTAACTACATTATCTTTCATTATGTATAAGCAATTCTTGGAATTGTAATACCAATAAACTCTCTCTCTATTTCAAATGTTTGAATTCATTCTAGTTAACGTTTTGTGTTTAGTTTCACGACTTTGCACGATCATACTCGCTTTTGATTGGCCAGGATCAGGTTTTAAGTAATGTACCCAATCAAAAATATTTTCCAAAACACATGCTATGTTTCAATATGGCATAAGTGTGAAATGAGATAATACAAATACAAAGCACTGAATAACTAAATAATAGAAAAAATTGCCTGGTATCAGGAATTTCGAATTTTCATTATATGTCTTTCCTATATAGCTTCAATGAAATCAACATTTAACTTCTTTGTCTTCACCTTGATTTAAAAATCTTGTGAAAAATGAATTAGAAAGTTAATAATATCAAATTAAGTAAAGAGCTTTCAGAACTAGTAATATGGTAAATATATGTATACCACAGGAATATACTTTTGATCGATTGTCGTTTTACTTTTACATTAATGAAAATACAAAAAAAATTCAACTCACCAGGAGCAAATAATTCAGTTTCCCAAATTCCTTTATGGCTATATAATTTCACTTCTCGAATCTGTTTTTATTAAAGAATCCCTGCAGAAGAGGAAGAACGGATTTTTTCATAAAAACCAATAATCATTTTAATTTTCTTTGAAATCGACAAGGCAGTAAAAAATCGGACCATTTTACGGTTTATGAGTTTATTATCGATTTCAAGATAATTATTTTATTGCACTATTGCAATCTATTGATCGAACATGATTCGAACAGTTTCATTAAATTTTTAGTATATCTACGGAACTCTAGCTCAAATGGTAGGTACTATGGAATTACCTTAAAAAAAAGCTATTATCATGCATTCGGTATCGTACATAGTCTACTGAGCAGGAAATTATCATATAAAACGATAATTATCGTACAAACGACAAAACTGGGTTAAGAAATTATGTCTTGACTTGACCTAAAGGGAAAATCTGATTTTAGCAATTATTTTTGCTACATTGTAGATTGATCATTTAGGAATCAAGCTAGGACGTAAAAAAAATTGCTAATCGGAGAAAAACATAATATCCAAGGGCGTAGAAATGAGGGGGTACTGGGGGTAATTACCCCCTCCCCCCAAGATTTTCACAATATAAAATTTCAGAAATCTCGCAAAGACGAAGAACGAGAATTTCTCCATAAAATGAACAAATAATAATTTTACTCTCTTTTGAAATCGACAGTACTACGCTTTTTGGTTTGTTGTAGTTTTGTCGTATCTGCAATCGATTTCGAGAAAAAAATTCAAACAGCTCTCTATAGTAATTCTCATGAAAATCCAAATTATTATTAAGATCTAATCAAGTACATGTGATAAATAAATAAGTTATAAGTTTTGGTACTTATTTACCAACTCTGTAGCGAATATTAAAATAAAGATCCGATAAACTGGTTGAGCATCACAAAAAAGTAGGACTACAAAAAACATCCTGCATCTCGAAAACAAAGCGTTTGCGGCTCATGTATATGGGCCATTTTATTTTTAAAATTATCCAAGGAATTTCTTTTTCCTTCGTAACTTCAATTCACGAACACCCAGTATAAGATAAGAACAATCGAATTGGTAATAAAAAAAATAATTTCGAGTAATTTGGTTCAAACTCGTTATCAAATCTCTTTTTCTCACATTATAGATATGAGTAAACAATGTCGTCAAAATTTTTTTTCGATTCCAAATTGATGATTAAAATAATCAATATAATCATTCGGGTAAAAATTAATGAGATTCTAAAGTAAAAGCTCCGAACTACTCTAGTTGAAAATCAATCTCAAAAAGTGTCTGTAAATCTGTTATCTGTGCTGTAAATTCAAAGGATATCGGAAAGGAATACTCAATTTTTTTTTTCTTTATGCCCCCAAGACTTATGTCTGGGTACGCCACTGTATGCTGATGAATGTTTGTATGGGTCAAGGACAGAAACACAAACTTAACTAAAAAAATAAGTGAAATACGTTTAATTTTGAAATAAAACAGAACCATGTATATGTATAAAATTATAGATATCATAACCATACATTTACAAAAATCCATGACCCTGGAGGGGTTTGAACCCGCTACTTTCAGCAGCCGGGTAGCTTGTCAAGAAAAAACAGGTTAAAAGAAAATGTTCTTGTAAAAGAATAGAAACTGTTCTTTCATTTAACTTGTTCCTCAATAAATCTAGATCTTACTATAGACAAACTAATCGTCGAAAGGAGGCATCGTATGGCAATCCATTGAAATTCTTAGCAGAATTTATTATTTTAGGTTATGTAGGTATAATTTCAAACTAAACCAGAAAATATCTTTTAAAAGTTTTATTTATCAGAAGCAATTTACTTATTTGCTTGAAATGGTAAGTATAAAAATCGATAATATTTACATCTAGTTTATAAAATTCTATCAAATAAACAATTGAATTTATACATTTGTACACAATATTTAAAATTCTACACTTATATGAAAGATTGAAAAACCTTCCGTTAGATTAATCTATCTTCCAACATAATGATCATTTTAATCACTTCAATTGTTGTTAATTGTCACTAAGGTCTTTCTGTTTTTTTTTCTTCTTTTTAGGAGTATCAGCTGCATCAGCTTCTGGTACTCCAGCTTCTACTTCCAATTCTTGTTGCTTCCTCTTCTTCTTCTTTTTCTGTTGTTGACTGTTTTCAACAGTTTCGCTTCCATTTAACTCTTCAACTGTTTCCACCTTTACTTTTTTAGCAGGATTTTCTTCTGTCTTCTTTTTCTTATTCTTTCGCTTAGGAGTTTCTTCCGCTTGAGAGATGTCTTCATCCAGAGCTTCTTCTTTAACGATTGCAGGTTTCAAATCTGGTTTCTCTTCTACATTTGAGTCATTAAATGCATCTGAAAATTTTCTTTTTGTAGGCATTGTTGAATCAGCCGCTGATTGATACTGCATAACTTGACTCTCTCCATGATACTTTTGGAATCTAGCTTGTGCTTTTCCAGTGCCACTTATCCTTCTTATATGACCTTCTTCTAAAATTCTAAGCCGGTGTTCTAATTTCGCCTTGTGTTCTGTGCCCAAATCAATAAGGCCATCTTCACCAAAAGCATCTACACGAATAGCCAATGCAGCTTTAGCAGCTAGCATTCTGGATATTTTTCCTTTATTTTTAGTACTTGTCTTTCCAACCATTGCAGTGTGATATATCAAACCATACTTAGGAGTATCCTTCTTAGTTTTTAATGCTCTAAATAGAGCTTTTTCAGCACCAAGAATTTGTATTGTAGATGCAGGTTCCTTTGCCAAATTCATCAAAGACCCACTATGAGAAATTAATCTAGCTCCAACTAATTCACCGATTAAAACAGACAAATTAGGTGCTATAGCCAGCATCCTATTTTCCACATATTTATTCAATTGATCCCTATGTTTGGCAATTTGAATAATTTGCTCACACAAACTTTGAATATTTAGGATATCTTCTTCGGCTATTTCACTACCCATAGATATTTCGGCAGCTTCTCTTATTTGTTCTTCAATATCTTCAGGTAAAATATCTGATAAATCAGAACTGGCAGCATTGTCTCTTGTTCCTAAGATATTAACAGCTTTAACAAATGTTAAATTATCAGTGATAATTTTTGACAGTTCAGGGAAATGCCATCCATACCATTCTTTGACCCTCATGTAACTGTTATTCAAATCTTTATCTATGTCATCCAACAAACTTACTGCATGAACAATCATAGTATCAACTTTGTCAGGAGAAAATTTCAACTTATATCTTGACAACGAATGTGCCAAACCTAAAGACATAGCAGTTACTTCTTTTTTAGTTAAACCAGAAATCAGACTGTCAACTTGAGATCTTATACATCTCATCAGTTCCTGAATAGGATTGTTTGATAAGCACTGAAGATCGAATTTTTCTTTGATTGCCATTCCAAGTTTAGCATCCCCAACAAGTAGAACTTTGTTTTCAGCATCATCGACAATAGTTTTCAATACCCTTTTGAGAGTTTTAGATATTTTACCTTCTACAGCAGCTGTTGTTGCAGCAAGGGCTTCTGTTGTGTCATTAAACTTTTCAAAATGTTTCAATTTCAATCTGAAAAAAATCAAAATTTAATTGCAGAAACCACAGTTATACTCAATATCTATTAATATATGACGTTTATAAAGAATAAAAAAGTACGAAAGACTATTAAGCAAAAGAGTTTTTAGGTGAAAGACATTTTATATGGTCACGTGAATTTTCAGAGGATTGAAATATTGTCTAAGAGAAATATAATATGTGTTTCACTGATACAAACAGAAAGGAGCAAAGTGAGGACAAGAAAACATATCAAGTTAAATAACGTTCCCTATTATCCACAATAGATCATTCCACATAGACCTCTCTCTCTATATATATAAATAAATGTATATAGTTCGTGTATAATAAAAATATGCTGAAAGCACCTAAAATGTTACAAATCATTTTATATCTACATCTACAAGCACCTACCAGAAGTATATCTAAATAAAAAATATAAACTTTATTCTCTGTTGTGTCAGGAAGAAATAAATTGCACATTCGACAATTGAAGCACATTATAAGAACATGAAACTTCAGGATAACATGAAATATTTTGAGTTAACAGAGGATAACATATTGTGTGGTTGTTCAAATATTATTAGTAATTGATGGACAAATTACTCACAGTTTATTGGCCTCTTCTGGAGTTTCAAAAGATAAATGTATATTTTCTGCTTTTTCAATTTTCTTCTCATCGGTAAGCTGAAATATAAGGGGAAAGAAGATTAGAATTTATTGGATATTTGTATTCATTGATTGTAATATTTTTTTATGTAAAACTTACCTTGAATACCGCGTATCCAGCTGGGTTTTCGAATAGAGCAAACATCGTGAACTAAAATCACTAGTACAACAAAATTCTTCGATTAATTTACCACAAGTAAACACACAACATGAACATGTTCCACTAACCGTAATTATAATCAAGCACGTTCATAGTTTCTTAACCTATAAATTCATTCAATATTATAGCACAGATCTAAATATCTTCTTTTTAAAATTTTTTGGTCTATGGATACTAAATTTATTCGGAAAACGTGAGAAAAATCTTTGAACATGCTTGAATTATGC
This sequence comes from Harmonia axyridis, assembly GCF_914767665.1. NCBI lineage: Eukaryota > Metazoa > Arthropoda > Insecta > Coleoptera > Coccinellidae > Harmonia > Harmonia axyridis. The sequence continues at coordinate 21,497,911 of NC_059502.1, forward strand.
ATGAAAATTTTCAAAATAATATTCAACAGAAATACAACTTATAGAAATAAATAATAATATGTTTATTTATCAAATATGTCTAGAATGAAAAAAATTTCCAGACCATAGTTTAATATAACTCGTGGTTAATGGTTCCAGCAATTGACCATATTCACCGTCGCCATATTGTTATGCGACAATACCAACTACCCAGTGTTCCCAACGAAGAAATATTGAAATTACTAGAAAAATTCCACAATATAAAGTTTATAAGTGAAGTTTATGTGTACCTTTTCTGGCTGCTACGTCAGATAGGCTTGTTTGGGACAATATTTTGCACAAATTTCACCTTTTGGAAATAAAAACATTAGTGAAAGGTGGTTTTCTGAACAAATTAATTGTGGCCGAGTGTATAAATGAAGGATTCGCTTCATTTTTGGAAATAGTCAGTGGAAGAATAGTCTCTATGGCTGATAGTATTTTTGATATTAGCGGTATTTTTCTAGTAAACTCAAAATTTCTCCGTTGGGAACACTGGGTAGTTGGTATTGTCGCAAAACAATATGGCGACGGTGAATATGGTCAATTGATAAGGTCCGTGTCGCCATCATGTTAGCCAACATCCAGAATGGATAGGCACCAAAAGAAGAAGAATGGTTCCAGACCTTTGAACTAATTTTTATGTTCCAGACGCATTGATCTGGATCGACGCCATAGACCTAATATCACTTATGATATAAGGTCTATGATCGACGCAGAGTGTTATCTACAGCACAGAACATTAAATATCTACAGTGTTCTGTGGGATAAACCATAGATTTCTCACTCAAAGATATAAATTCTATGCTCTAAGCATGGAACTATGGGAGAACTGAGGTTAAGTGTTTGATTTTAAATTTGTAAGGAAAGAACTTGTAATTGTGTAAAGTGATATGGCAAAGTTAAGAAAAGTACGACGAAGGAAGAAGTTTCGTTATAACATAAACAGGAAAAGATTGAGGAATAAAATTAACAACTGTGGAAAAATTAGTTGGTAGGTATAGTATACTAGAATTTACTTTAATTTTCGAAATGGGTTTTAATAGATACATTTTAATATTTCAGTAAAGAGATTGCTGATCAATGGGAAAGGCAAAAGTCTTTCAAAACTAATATTAAAGAAATGGGACTATCGATCAACCCAAATGAGTGTGTTAAAATAAATAATAATCACAAACCAGAGGAAAAAATTAATATTAAGACTCCAAATGATGATGAATGGTATGTGGAAACTGAAGAGGTTCAAGAGGACATTCCAGCTTCTAAAAAAATTGTGGCTGAAATGTTATTAAAAGAAGCAAAAGCTCCTCGAGCTAAAGGTTTGAGGTTACCTGGTTCTGTTGTAGAATGGGTAACATATTTGATGGACAAGTATGGCAGTGACTATAAAGCTATGGCGAGAGATAAAAAAAATAGGGACCAAGAAACATGGAAACAAATTAGAAGGAAAATTAAATTATTCAAGAATATAGAAGAGCAATATTCTGAATATTTGAGGAAGAGAGGAATACAAAGCATTGAAAGTGATTTTTCTTCAGATGGTGAATTATAAATTTTTACCAAATGAAGGTAATTTTAAACTTTGAAGTGTTTGATTAGTTTTGAATGATTATTTGAGGAAATGTGACTAACTAAAAGTTGCATATATGAATCCTCTTGTCTGCCGTTTCACTGTTGGGTCATCAATTAACAGTATCGTTTTAATGATTTCAGAACACTGTAAGCAGGCCTATTTACAGAACAAAGAGCTATGGAGGTGCATAGACATTGTCTTAATGTCCAAAATAATAAAAATTTTTTGTGACAGTGATACTTAATTGCTGACAAAATTTTGTATGTTTTGATTTATATTGAATGAAGAAAATTTTCAGAACAATTGATTTTATTGAAGAAATAGAAACATGAAATAATAAATAATATCCTTTATCGCAACTCATCATGCGTGTCGATAAGACAGCTGTCTCCACGCCTCCCTGTCTTCAGTGGTCCTCATTACTTTCTGCAATTGTATGTTAGTCAGAGTTTTTTTTTAATTAATTTTTTTTTGTTAATGACTCATTAAATGAATAAATTTATATTTTCACCAATATAACTTATGTTTCATATATTAATATATTTTTATGAAGACTAACAAATCCTTTATCCACTTCAGTCTTACCCACCATATACATTCATAGATATTATTAATGATTGTGATTGGATACTGAGTTAATATAAATCAATAACTTATTCTTTGAATAATTAGTAGGCATTCCCGTCTATGCCTTTGAAGAGAGGATAATATTTCGAATTGTCAACACATATGAGTTTCTGCTGCTATACGTTTCTTGGGTTCTTAGATTAATAATTACCTTCATTCTGAGAAATATGTTCTTAGGAACCCTTTAAATGATAGTCTGATGAAGCTATTCAGAATGTAAGTTGTTTATGCTTATGCCTACTAAAATTTCATAAAATATGCCTCCACCATTCCTTGGACTAGATTTGATTATCACACTATTGTAGAAGCTATGTAACTACACTATATATAGGGTATACTTTCTAGTATAATCAAATTGTCATCTGAAAATGATGTTTTTTTTAAGTCAATTCGCATAACTAAATATATCGTACTACTTAGATAATATCTGAACGGAAATTTTTATTATTGCAGCGAAAATTAGTTTAATGATTTTTAATCCAATAATTATGATACAGAAAAACAGTGTTTAGTAATATCTGGAGTATAACTTATTTGTGAAACATCATTTTTCAGTGGAACTTCAATTCTCCCTTTGGCTTTGTGCAAATTCAATTAGGCTTGAATTTTAATAAAATCTGTCAAATCTTTTGATAAAAATTGAGGGGCCAACTTTTAAAAACTGTCCTGAGGACAGGGAATTTTTCTCAGGGTATATGAACTCAAATCTTCCGTAGTTTGTGTTTCTACTGACAAGATACATCTTCACTAAGAATACTGTCAGCACTTGAAATTAATACAAATCTATATTTAATGTATTTATAACATCAATAAGTTCAAATATAATATCTGAAGCATTATTCTTTAGAATTGCTCTCATGGATGTATCGAGTTGTTCCAAAATATTATCATCACATAATAATAATACCTAATAGATTCGCAATTGATGCATTCACACTAACTCGATAATGTGAGGGTTTAGGAACTTTTGACATATCCATGGCACTATACTATATAATGTGACCATTTATTTTTTTGTCAGAGCGGTAATGGAATAATAAAAATTTTGTTTAAAAATTGTTTTACTATTTCTTTACTATAGAAAATGGAATAACACAAAATAATCAAAGCACTTGACTCAACATAGTTGAGTTGGCACGGCTTGATAAAGCCCAATAGTGGCATGACATCCAAGTGTATTTATGTATTTGTCGACTGAACAAATTTGATTGATTTATATTTATCTTCATAATCTAAATGGCTTTCATTAGTGTTTTATCACTTGTATATATTTTGTTTGTTTGAGAAAAAAATTTCCGACAGGTGCGTTACTTCCAGGCAGACACATAACGTACCCAATAATTGTGGGAAATTTTGTCAAATGAATATTGTTGGAACAAAAGTGCTGGAATAACTTGTCTCAACGATATTCCGGCCAGAAACTTTTTTATCTATCCCAAAGTTGGAAATAAGTAAGTCGGACTCTTATATTGGCTGTTGCAAAGAAACTTCTTGCCTGCTGCAGTGTTGAATCCAGAAAAATTAGCAAACCTCAACAGGGTAAAGTCTTCACTAAGTAGTGAAGACAGGATCCGGTGTCATTTAGGGTAGTAGCGATGACCAAGTAACATACAACGCAAAATAATTATTAAGTTTAATTTTTTAACTTTAATTGAAAAAAATGAGATATACACTGTTATCAAAATAATGGATAATAGTGAATTTCTTAACGTGTATACTTACAAATATTTTTGTATTTTTTTTAAATGAGAAGCGCTAGAATCCGTTTTACTCCTCCCCCCTTGGGAAAGCTCTTGGCTACGGCCCTATTTGCTTGTATTATATTATTCGGTCGCCATAGTTTTTACATTCTGCTGGTCGACACCAGCTTTTCTTATAATTTTAGAAGCAGGTTAGGTAGGGAAGAAAAATGGTGTACTCTTTTCAAGGCAGGTTATCTCAGAGACTATGGCTGACACCAAGATCTATAGACCTTGGGCTGAGACATTATGAAAGGTCTCTGCTTGTGCATGCAAAAAATATAACCGAAATTGTGAGCCGGGATTTTCGAAAATCGTCTTTAATATGTCGGTCATCAGTTTTTCATAGGTTGAAATATTAACATTACTCTATCAAGCATGTGCCACCTTGTTATACTGCAGTTTGTACGTGCACACAATGAATAGGAAAAGGATCATCGCACCCCACTGGAAAATTTTGTCAGGAGACACTTGCCTAATTCGAAACATTATATTACCTAGTCAATCCCAAAAAATTAATACAATGAATGTAATACTAGAGAAATAAAAACTGATTTTTTTTTTCAAACTTCAACATTCTCTGTATTTCAAAAACGAAACATGTTAGAATAAATGTTTATATTGACTTTTTTTCATGAAAAAAGTTGTTCTTTCCAACGCTAAAGTTATTGAACTAAAAACTGGAGCATCCCATTCATGATGAAATACTGTTATCGATTTATGTAGAACTTGGTTTTGGGATTTCCAATTTCACAAAATTAAAAGCCTCTGACGCCAAGACCACGCATTTTTTCGACTTTTCTCTGCACATAATCTTACAACAATTTGAAATTTTCAATTATTGAATTGAATAATTTTTAATTATTGATCATTTGATCCTTGAATGTCCTAAAGAACGAAGTATTTGAAACTGCCGGTTACTAACATATCTAAATAATGTTGTACATTTTCATCAACATCAAATGAAAGTAAGATGGGATATATATATATTTATGTAAAATTTATTAAATAAAAAAGTATGGAATAAGAATTTTTTATTCCTTAAATTATCATACATAAAAAAAATTTTAACGGTTGGATTTGGCTACTCTCTCCAACTCATCCTTTTTCTTTATAGCGTACGAGTTTGACGATCCCTGTAAAAAAAAAAATGTTTCAATAAGTCTTACAAATATAATATATATTGAATATGCATTCAATAATACATAATGTGTTTGTTGCAAAGTATGTAGTATATGGTACTTGATTGAAAAAAATTATCTCAAACAGATAGCACAATATACAGAATGATTTAGTCCTTAAGCGAAGCTGCCAAGTAAACATTGATACAAGACAGGATTAGAGAGGACAATCTTTTCTAAAAAGGTGCATTCACACCAGAGTGGTCAGAAGATAATTCCCGACCAGAAATATTTTCGCTGGATTAGAATTGAATGCAAATAGTAGAACCCTTTCAGACCAGGTATGGGCCCTCGGGGTGGAGAATAATTCGAAGAGAATCGGAGCGCTACGCTATTTGACCCGGAAATATTCTGTGTGAAGGGCCAGGCAACGTCGGAACCTTCGAGCCAGAGCAATAATATATTACCCTAAGCTCGTCTTGTACTGGAATCCAAATTGCTCTGAGGCACTTTAGACTAGTGTGAACGCATCAAAATCCGAAATTCTCTAACCTCCTTGGTGTGAATGATCCTCAAAAAACAAGAAGAGAAGATATCATACCTTTGCCGCGTTGATGAGTTCGTCAGCCAAGCACTCAGCGATAGTTTTGATATTTCTGAACGCTGCTTCTCTGGCACCAGTACAGAGTAACCACAAAGCTTGGTTAACTCTTCTCAAGGGAGACACATCTACAGCTTGTCTCCTAACGGTACCTGCCCTACCAATACGAGTAGAGTCTTCTCTAGGACCGGAGTGTATGATGGCAGATACCAAAACCTGGAGAAGAGAAGTATTGATTAAAAAAAGAAGAAATATTGATATTACTAATTAATACTGGAAAATTAATTTCAGATATTTAATTATCAACAAAACAATGTTCAGACAAGAGGTGTCAGAAAGTTATTGAATCATCATGAGAAAAACATTCACATTCTACTATGAATAATTTAATTTTTTTACCTGGAGTGGGTTTTCACCGGTTAACAAATGGATAATCTCAAAAGAGTGTTTGACTATCCTAACAGCCATTAATTTTTTTCCATTATTTCTACCATGCATCATGAGCGAGTTTGTCAATCTCTCAACAATGGGACACTGGGCCTTTCTGAATCGTTTAGCAGCGTATCTACCAGCGGAATGGGGAAGATACTTGGCATTTTTTTCCTTAACTGCAATATAATCCTGCAAAAATTGAATTAAAAACTCAATATGAAGACTTGAACAAGAAGGAATAACAATTTTCAAATAATTTTTCAGCAATAAGTAAATATCACCAAAGAATTTTTCTGAAGAGGTGTCAGAAAATTTTAGTAATCATCATTTGAGAAAAATCTTCTAATTTACAATAACAATTATGTAGAAGCAGTAACATTTTAGCACTATAGGTTGATTTTGGACAACATGTGATGGTACATTAAATGTAAAGAGGTATTACATACAAACCAAACATGATCATGAGACAATTTAGAACAACTAAGTTATACTAAGAAAATTTTGAATACAATGGGGTAATGGATAATGTCATAATAGCGTTAGAGACTGAAGATTTTTATTTATATTTCGTGGCACCATTTTGCATTTGTATTACTACAATATTTGTGAGCAATTACAATACTAACCTGCAGAGAAATGTCATTCACTTGCACATCCTCGCAATTCCATCTTCCGAATAGTTTGATTTCTGGGAGTTCAGCTATTTGGAGACCTCCAACAGCTCCTTGGGAGTCATCAAATTCATCAACCATTGTGACTACTATAAAGAAGATGATTTTTATTAATGAAAAATATTAGTAAAAAATAAAACCAATTACTGCGATGGAAATTTGTCAGAATAGAATTTCAACAATTGAAAGTTCAGCCAAGAGGTGTCAGAAATATATAATATTCATCATGGAAACACGTTTTCGTACAACACGAGCACGTGTCTTCTAAAGAAAAAGTAATAATTTGAACCAAGAAGAGTATAACACTAGTACAGAAAAAATAACTTTTCTACTTACAACAATATTATTTAAATTATTGAAAAAGAAAGTAGTAAAAAATCTTACATGAGATTTGTGTCGGTTCACTATAAACGTAAGATGCTAAGCTAACCGGAAAGGAGACATGGACCTACCTACGCCATTAGAGTGGCAGTGACCATAGATTTTAGTTCTTTTTTTTTTATCTAATCAATGTAATTAGTTATAATGATAATTTTAATTTATGATGAGGTGAGAATCTGTGAGATTCATCTCTAGTTGCTTTTTTAAATTCATTGAATAGATATCATTGAGTATTTCATTATGCAAGTACAAAAAATAAATATCACAATGTCAATTGGAACGATATTCGTCGTCGCAAGCTACAGTGCTGACACTAAATGGTAACTAAAATATTTGGGATAAAGCATTCAATAATAATCAACATGCACTTATATTTCACATTTATATTTATCATGAAGGAAAAATAGTTATTAATAATACAAGTTCAGAAGAAACTGATATTCTTCCACGAGTTCAAAAACGAGCCTTGGAGTGGCAAGTTTTTGAATGAACTGGTTATAGAATGAGCCTTCTGTACAATTGTTTTCTGTGAAATTATCAATATATTCCTCCAAATGTCTGATTTTGAAATGAGTTTCCACAAATAAAAGTCATTGGGGAAGAAGCCATAAATAGTATAATTCCCCAAAAGTCGAAATAAATATTATGAGATTAAATACAGTAGTAGTTATAGTAGTAGTATATCTAAGATGCATAGAATACCTGGTGTGTTTACTGATTCGATTTTGTTTCATACTTTTTGAGAGACCCACCTGTTGCTTTGGTGGTCTGCTTCACCAGAGTGCTGTAAGGTGGCGCTCTTTAAAATTTTTCGAATTACCGCATCTGCCTGGTGCCGTTTAAAATGGAAATACTGATTTTAGACACTGCAAACATTCACAATAAATTACAATTCAGTTCATATCGAATTTTTACTCAAATGAATGGAATATAATGACAGACCATAGAATATAAAATATTATTGTTCTATACTCAAAGTTCACGACAAGAGCGTAGAAATAGGGGGATACTGGGGGTAATTACACGGTGCTCCTAAATTGGAGATACAAATGAAAATGACAGATTTCCGGATCATTTTAAGAAAAAAAGTCACCATGTGATATGCTAATTTTGAATGCAAATCTACAGGGTGATATATTTTCTGGAAGAATGCCTGCTTCCTTCCTCCAAAACTATATTTTGGTGAATGGCTATTAGTTTAGAAAAATGTAGAAAAAAAACTCTGGTCCAGTACTACACTTTTTGGTTTGTTATAGTTTTGTCGTATCTGCTATCGATTTCGAGAAAAATCTCTAGTAATCCTCAGGAAAATCCAAATTATTATAAAGATCCAGCTAGTAAGCTCTAATGAATGCATTAATTATAAGTTTTGGTATTTATTCACCTAATCTGTAGCGAAGATTAATAAATATTTGATAAACTGTACGACACACTAGAAACAACCTGTACCTATATTGAAAGCAAAGCCTTTGTGGGCTCATATTCATGAAACTTTTTTTTCTCATAATTATCCAAGTAATTTCTCATTTTCCTTCGTAACTCTTATTTGAGAACAAGGTAAGAACAACCGAATTAGTAACAACAAAAATTATTTCGAGTAATTTGGTTCATACTTCATTATCAAACTTCTTTTTCTAAGATATGAATAAAAGTTATCGTAAAATTTTTTTTTCGATTATCCCTCCCCAAGAAAAAAAAGATCTACGCCCTTGGTTCACAAGAGTCGAGAATTGAGAGTAATGTCAAATGTAAACGATGTATGCGCCATCTGAAAAGCCCGCGATCCCTCGAAATCAAGTTGGTATAAATCCGAAAAATCTCCCGTTTTGTCTGAAAGTTATACAGGTATAAGTAGACACACCAGGTATACTATGCATCTTAGTTATATCAAATTAAACTCATGATGACCATGGAGTCAGAAAAAGACATCGTATTAGTAACCGAAAACGTTCTTATCGCACATTTTGAATGTTTAAGCAAAATTTATAATTTTACAATTTCGTGGAGAAGTTATTGCAAGGTATTCAACCTACAAAGTAATATTGATTCAACCAAATATTCAAAATAACAAATTTTAATAGAATCTAGAGCCAAAATTCCAAAAAATCTAAGTTTTTAGAATTTGAAGATATTGAGAAGTTTTTGAGAACAGCATTAAATTTTGAATTACTGGATATGCCAATTGGCATCCATTACCACCATATCTATAAATTTTGGAAGGACATTTTGACACAAAATAATAGGTAATATTAATTATTGGATATTCTGGTGCATGCAAAAAAGTCGAGTAAAGGTATAAACAGACCAACGCAGACAACGGGAACGGGAGCGGGAACGAAACTTTTGTGGGATGAAAATCAACGGCGGGATATGAAGGAGTGCATATCGGTACGAATACGACGCATGCGAATTGCGGAATGTCTGCGAATTAATTTCGGTTCGCAACGTGCAGTGTTTTCCCGCAGTTCGCACAGTAGTTTTGTCTTATTATTAGAGAGTTATTGCAACGCACAAATAAGCGATCTTTTATTACAGGATCTCTTATTTTGACATGTACTCATGCGCATTGAGTCAGATATTAAGGATTGTTTAAATCTAAATACAGGCCTCCCTTACTTTATTTAAATACAGGCGACCAACTTTTATTTAAGGATCTTTTATTTTGACAGATATCTGTTTATGCCGAATATTTACCGTCGTTATTCAGCAAGAACTAACCTATAAATATTTGTAGCTGTTTAGGTAAACAAAGTAATGAAGTAAACTTTTTGAGAAATTTGCATTTTATTTCTTGATTTTGGGCATCTGTGGGAACCATTTCATTCGAGAAAAAAAAATGTGCTCTCAATAACGAATTTTTCAAGAACTTATGCGATTCTCAACGAAACATATTTAATTTGAACCTACTAAAAGAATTAAAAATAATACTGATAAATCCTGAATTTTATTAGAAATAAGAATTTTCCTATATGTGTAATGTAGTATTGTTACAGAATGCTACTGCATACTGAATATTATTTTTTTTATATTGAATATAAATAATTCATTCTGTAATATGGACACAGCAATGGGATTGTTTTGAAAGAAAAATAATAAACTTGTTACCTAAGTACTTTTTTATATATTGAATCAACATAGCATAAAAAAAGCAAATCACAATGCAGAACCAAATTAATTATCAATAATGTTATTATAAAATTATACGTTAAGTACACTTTTTTCAAAATTATTGTAGGAAAAAGTACAAAAATACATAACATATTCTGTTAAACAAAATAATCTTCCAATACTGGTGATTTCACATAAAAAGAAATACTTGATTGACTTCCATTCAAACTTGATGATACTTCGTCAACAAATTTCTCTAATAGTTCCATCGATAAAACCCCAGTAGTTTGGTACAGCTCCTCCCATATTACGAATTGGAAGACTAAAAACGAATTAAGGTAATATAATATATAATAATTTAAGTTTAATTCAGCTAATAGCTTACCTGTACATATAGGTAGCTGATAACTATTTCTATAAAGCCACTTAAGTATGTGCATTCAAATTATCTTAGAAGTGTCCATGATTTTCCACAATGAAGATTGCAGTTATAAAAATAAACTTCGAAAATGATTGCGATACTTGTAGTAAAAATTTTCCAAGTCAACTAGTCGATTTGTTTGAATTGGTTTTGATATATTTTCTACACCAACTGTATCTATTATGAAAAATCAATTCCTCAATAATGGTCCCAGCTAAAATTGCTAACGCTATTTGTTCTTTCATTTTCGATTTTAACTTTTACCAAATGAATTATTTTATTTATCAGAATACAAAATAAAGGTGACAAAATATAAATATGTCAAATTTAAAGATCTGTCACTTTACTGACTTTCGTTAAATGCACCTTGCAATAGTTCACTTTTAACGTCCACGATAGAGGATCCTTTAATAAAAGATCGCTTATTTGTGCGTTGCAATAACTCTCTATTATCGCGTTGGTGTGCATGCTATGCAATCTGACCGCTACCGCATCGCTCCCGCTCTGCGTTGGTCTGTTTATACCTTAACTGTACCAAAAACAAAAAAGAATCAACAGAGGTTATTTGCTGTTTCCTTTCCAACTCCATCTGGCTGAATTTAGTTCATATTTTAGTCATATGAAAACATATCTGGATTATCATTCAACGCAGGGAGGCATGTAAAAATCAAAATTTTCAATAAAATGTACTGAGAGATCAACCAATCTTTAATTTATTATAGAAAGAACAGAATATTTCAATACAAATTATTTTCAGAGAATCACATATATTAGGACATTTGCAGTAGGTATTCATTCTTCAGACACTCAAAAATATAATTTTATAAAGGTTTATTCCCTCAATTACACGGGGTTTTTCACCATTGACGCGACGCTCTACTACGGTAAAGCTGTAAAATTTTCGATTTTTTTTTTCGACACAGTATCATCTCAAAATTGTTTGGAAATGGACATCAGGATATACCAAAAAACAGTAAATGACAAAGACCAAACATATTGGTATTAACCTCGTTCCTTCTGTCTATCAATTAATACTGAAATCGTTCCTCAAATACTCTTATTTATGAAAATAAGCCAATTCCTTCAACGACATCGTCATAATTTGAATGACAATTTATTTGTTTGCATTCCGAACACTGACAGGAGAACCAAAATGGCGGTGTGTGACGTCGCACTAATAGAGCGTATTGGCAGCAGGTCGAAGATTAAGATGCATTATTTTATAGGCAATCATCAAGCCGCGTAATTTGAAAATTTGTTAAACAATTCATCAATATACAGGGTGTTTCCTAAACATGCGGCAAAAATTCAGGGGGTTGTTCCTTGGACTATTTTAAGCATGTTTTGTTCTTGGATGATTTTTGAAAAACCTCTTTGTTTCGAAGATACAGGGCGAACAACATTTTTCATATTTTTAAAATTAATAATAGTTTAAATAAAAATTAGTACCGCACTGTGTTTACTAAGTAGGTACAATTTATTTTTAAATTTGTTTAACAACATTCCAATTACTAAAAACGGCCAGTTTTTTGACTAAAAATTGATAAGTGCAGATGGTAAAGGAATACAGATTAAACACGGTTTTCATTTGAATTCGTTTTGTGATGTATTAGCAATTATCTTTGACTATTATGAATCGCTACTATAGGTGGTCATTTTCAACAGTTTTTGTAGGTTGAGTTGAATTTTCATGTAATTTTTCATAATAAAATGTTATTATCTGAAATTTTGTTTCCCCTATATCTTCGAAACAAATAGGTTTTTCAAAAATCATCAAAGGACAAAATATTCTTGGAATAGTCCAAGGAACAACCCCCTGAATTTTTGCCGCATGTTTAGGAAACACCCTGTATAAGTTAATGATTTATGAATCCTTTGATGTAAAATATAACTGATAAATTCTGAATAAATTATTACTATTTCGTTTGTTCCAATTAACATATGAACACATTTTTATGAGAAATTTATGTAAAAAACATTCTGATATAAATAACAAGTAAATCAACCAAATGCACAACATAAATATTTCTGCTGATAATATAAATATTTTACAAAGAAAATTTTGTCTCTCAACACATAGGTACTTTTTCAAAAATATCTATTATATTCACTTGTATTTTGGATAATTCGCTTTCCATAGGAGGCCCGCCGCCTGTTTCTCTTTCTTCCAATTCCAAGGTGCACCCGGCATACTATTAAGTTAATTAAGTATGTTACCAATTTCTGCCCATTATTTTTTTTTTGTGTACCCTTGTAAGTAATTGATTATAGAATTTAACCTTTTGAAGATCCGCGCTATTTTTTAAACACTCAATCGGACAATTTTTTTCACTATCAGTTATTTTAATTCTTCTTTTAATTAGCTGGGACATATATGTTTGAATATATTAATGAACAATTTCTCTTTGAATTTTTTTCATCAATTTGAATTGATGGAACATAAATTGGTGACATTTCATCTCATCTGTGAAATTTTACAATTTCCGGATTTTGGGAGCACACGTTTTTGAACGTGTATAATACGTTCAATGAAACGAACGGTTGTCAGGAATAGCATTTTGGAAAACCACTCGCACGTGAACCATTCGTTCCTGAAACGTGTACGTCAAAAAGATCACTTGCACAGATTCTTTTCCTTTATATGTGCTTGGCTACTAAGGCCATCTACACAGCGAACATTTCATATACATGTATTATACACTATCGAACTCCTAAACCTCCACCTTCCACCAGACATGCACTACATCCATGACCTAGCCAGGATTCGAACCCGGTACTAAGATGCATAGAATATGTATCTTACCCGGTACCTTCGGCACCACAGCCAATTTCTCAGTCCACTGTACCACCGAGGTAGTCTTAAGCCCGAAATTCACGAAGCGTTTTTTCGAGACTTTGAACGCCAGGCGTCCAAGAGATTCCAGTCGGGCAGTCAAGTTCATACTCTAATTTACAGTCGTGCGGCCGTGTCCCGAGCTGCCCGACTGTAAAATTATCCGAACGCTCGAACATGAGTGCCTCGTGAGTGGCCGCCTTTACGGATTACATGTTATCCAATCTGTGATCACTTGTCAAGCATACAGTCCCTGTAGGCACAAACAAAACAATGACAGAAACGATTTTTACAGCGATTTTACGCATAATGAAAAAACATAATACAGCATCATCTGTGAAATATTGTCAAGAAGTATGTCAGAAGATATTCGGTAGTTTTCAGAACAATGTTGGTAGATTTTTGGTAGACTTCTGCGACAAATTTAGTAATTTACCATATGCCAATTTGGTCACGCTTTTACTCCAACATTTTGCTGGTTCAGCGCATTAAACAGTGCTGACTTTCCGAACTCGCCCTATATGATGTTTTTTTGGGTTAGGGTTTGAAGTAATCTATGGTTAAAAATTAAATTTGTAATTATTCTGTGATCATAATCTTTAAAAAACACTTTTTGGTTTTGTGCAACCACATAAGTAAATATTTTGTTTTGTACTACGGCAAATATGATTGGATTGAAACAAAAACGACCCAAGACACTTAACCTTTGTAGAATTTGTTTAACTTACAGTCCTTCAATGAGAGAAATGTCTGAAGCTGGTTGTGGAATTTCAACGATACGGGAAATTCTTGAGAAAGTTATGTGTTGTGAGGTATATACATAGCAAAGTATTATACTATAAATTTCATAACTCTTCTTTTTAGATTATAATCAATCAAAAAACCCCTAATACGATTTGTTCAGTTTGTTTGAGCTTACTGAAAATATCTTATGATTTCAAGAAGCAGTTTGAAGAAACACAAACAAAAATATTTGGGAATTGGAATGACAAAAACAAAATTCATGAAATTGAATCAGAACGCAGCAATGAAGTAGAATTGATTGTTGGGGATAATAATTTTGGTTTGAAGGATATATTGATAGTTGAAAAAGATGAAAAAGTTGAAGATTATTCACAATTCATAAACAATTTGGGAAAAACTGTAACTGTTGAGTTCTCAACTAAACCTTCATCGAAAGGGCATTCTCTTGAAGAAACTAATGATACAGAACATAACAACACAAATGCCAATATTACTGACATACAAATAATGAATGATCAATTAAATGATATGATTGACAATGATGAATATGAAACTATAATTATTGAGTGTGTGTCTGATAATGATGAATCATTTCTGAATCAAGATGAATATGCACAAAGTCCTTCAGATGCAGCAAAAATTAACTCTTTCATTATAGAAGGTATATCCATAATGCCTATTATATAAACCTATTATTTAAAGCCTATTATATAAAAAATATAAACTACTAAAATTTAATTGGGTGCTCAGCAAAGTAGGTCATTCAATTCAAATAACCATTGGTTATGTACATCTATATTTCGGTACTATGTTGGCCTCTTCATCAGGATGCTAAAAATGATTTTTCCTTTTAGAGAACCTCATGTGAAACATTTCAAATTATTCACAAAAACAATCATTTAGAATTTGGAAAGTTGGTGATCCCAATTTTTCAAAAGGTCAACTACTTATATCTAACTGCGGTTGTATAAAAGATGAAGCCAACTTTTCTAAAGGTCAACTACTTACATATGGTTGTGCAAAAGATTACCTTAGTTAACCTTTTGAAAAGTTGGCGACACTGACTCTCCAAATTTTAAATGATTGTTTTTGAGCATAATTTAAAATGTTTCACTTGATGTTCTCTAAAAGAGAAAAACATTTTAAGCATCTGATGAAGGGGCCAACATAGTTCAGAAATATAGATGTACTTAACTAATAGTGGTTTCAATTGAATGGCCTACTTTGCGGAGCATCCTTTCAAATTTTAGTAGTTTATAATTTTTATATAATAGTCTTTATTTTTTTTTATAAAATTGACATTAAATAATGTTTTCAAAATAACATTTATTAAGGTAATGGAGTTGATTATCAAGTGGTAGATGGAGACATAACAAATAGAAAAAATGTAAACTGGAGTTCGACAAATTTAGGTGATTCTAAGCCAAGAAGGAAGAAGAAAGACAAAATAGAAATGAAAGATATTGAAAAGTTTATTATTTATGGAACAGGTAAATGCATCTTATTAATTTTTCAGAAAAGATCAAGAAGGATAATTAAAAGTTATTGATTTGAAATAAAAATTATTATCTTAGACTATACATGCTTCATAAATACAATATAAAGCTTCTTTGACTTCAAGGGGCATTCATAGACCAAGTGACTGTCCATGTCTGATTTGTTGTATCTACATTTGAACATTTTTAGTTAGCCATTTGTTAAATGGCTACATTTATGATGTCTCAGTACACAGATATTTTGGTTTTTCACATACTTAGTAGTATGATTTTGTATTTTAAGCTGGTCTGAAATATCTCTTCAGTTGGTATTATCTTGTTAAAATGGACAGAAAAATTGGTCTCATAGGTTTATCTATTCTAAAAATCAGCTAAAAGAAAAGAAAGAAAATATATTTGAATTAATAAAAATATGATCATAATTGTGTATAATATGTGGATTGAGAAAAAATTAAAAGATCATTTGAAAAATTTTTTACAAACAAGTGGTCCAATATTCAATATGAAGTTTTTCGAGTTCACAGTGGACATAGTATTCTATTGAGGTTGTGTAGCTTTTAAATTCTAAAGATGTAAACATAGTTGTCAATACATTCCTTAAATGCTTGTTGAGATTCTTTTTATTCTGTGGGTAGAGTGTGGTTAATACAACTTCTGTTGGAAATATATATACAATTTTTAGAAATTTTAAAATCATTTCGGGTTTAATTTTTATTCGAAGACCTATATTGAGGTTGGAAATAAAACAAGGTGTTTCAAATATTGTGTTGAAAGTTGTGAAAAAAATTCGGCAATGTCTTGTTTTTCGAATCAGGACTCTATTTCCATGATTGCATTGGATTATACAAAGTAAAATAATGCATTTACTTTATTTACCATAAACCCAACCTCTAGAACTCCAGAGGATTTACTTTCACAATTGATTTCACAACGATTTGAGTTGGTCTCACTTATCTCACCACGTGGCGGCTGTCAGATAGATGACCTATATGATTCGGAGATCCTATGGAGGTTGCAGACTGGCACAATGTCGGACACTTTATTGCAGCTATATGCATCATTTGATGGAATATGCTGGACCAGTGCAGTGCCCTTCTCTCAGGAGCGATCAACTTCTCTTCAAGATTGTACAGCATTGGAATTCAAGGATTTTCTCTGGAAGAATAAGACCAGACTATCATGCTCGTTTGAGACTACTGAATCTAGAAACCTTTGGAGATCGATAGGATAGAGTTAATCTTATTGTTACTTATCGGGTTTTGCATGGGTTCTTTGGTGTGAATCTTGATTACCTCTACATGATAAGCAGCACACAATTCCGTGAATTTCAGGACCACACAGTGTTAAATGTTTCTTTCCAACCGACTTTTCGACAAATAGAATAGTTTGCCAAATAGTGTTGTTGGAGCAAATTTGGTGAATTCATTCAAAAACCAACTCGACCAGTTCATTCCAGACCAGAATTGCCTCCAAAGTCTTAATTAAGTGACTGTCAATATGTTCGGGTTTCTATATTATTTCTAGTAGTTAAAGAATTCCATTTTATTTTGTAATTATGGGTGAAAACCCCTACTCTTTCAGTTTATTAATAACAATATTAATTATTTTTGACACACTATTTCAGACACCCTGTGATGATTTTCTTCAATTCAAAAGTTTCACTATATTTCCACATGCTTCTACTTCGAAAATATGATTACTTTCACAATCATGTTGTTGAGAATAAGTAAACGAAATACTAACTAAGCATATTTCTAATTTTTTTCAGTTTTTTTATCGATATGTTGAAAACTTTTTGGAGCAATTCAATAGTTAAAATAAAATTTTTTTCGAAATGGTATACTAAGTTATATCAGTGAAGAGAAAAATGAAAAAAAAAAAAAATTTCAGAAAAATTGTGTATTGTAAAACTGTTGCTTGGTATGTAGGGTCATATTGGAAAATCCTCCATTTTATTAAATTATTTTATTGATCTCATTTTTAATCTACAATAATATATTATGTTACATTCACTTATAATCTTATTGTTAAAGTTACTCTTGGTTGTTGTAATTTTTTTTTGTAAATCAAATGGAATCTTCGAATTATGAATTATTTTAGGAGAAGAAGATAGACCTAATGGATTTAGATGTGGATTTATCGGAAGTTCTAGTCTTTCACCAAGAATCGAAGAGAATGCATCAGATATAATTGGAGATAATAAGAATACTGACCAAAATAACTTGCATAAAAATGACAAAATCTCAATGAATCAACATGGAGATCATAATTCAGAAGGAAATTCAAACATAATGAAAAAAATGGTAAATGATAAATATGTTTGTGAGAAATGCTCAATATCTTTTGATTCTGCTAGAATCTTGAAAAGGTAAAGCTCACCATAGAAACTTTCTAAAATCTTTGCAAAAACACACTGGTACTCCTATCTAACACAAGCTCTGAGTTTCTCAGAGGTTTCTCACACAAATAAAAAACGGTTTCTGTACATTTTTAACAATTTTTCTGTTATCTATCCCAAATATCCCAGGGTTCTGAGAGATTTCTTTGAAGATTAAAGTTTGTACAAGTTAGGAGAACTGCTTGTAGTATGAATAGCATTATTAAAGCAATTCTTCCAATATTTTGTCAGTTTTATTAATATTTATTCTTTAACTCGATAGGCATTTGGTTTCTGTACATGAAATTCAAAACGATGTTAAACCAAGGATATGTAACAATAAAAGAAAGCCAAGAGAAGTTCAAATGAAACGTAGAATACAAAAGTTAAAGGAAAGATTTAAGAAAAATCCTATGTTGTGCCAAATATGTGGTTATATTTCAAGATCTTCTGGTGGAGCTAGGTATCATTCCTTAACACATGGTGAAAAGGCTTATAAATGTGACTTGTGCCCTAAAAAATTCTACACACCAAGTCATTTGAAAAATCATTTAGTCTATAAGCATGAAAGGCAAACGTGAGTAAATGTTATTTAATTCTCTCATATTGTTAAATCCATGTCTTTAAAATTAATTTGTTCATTTTCGAGCATTATTTATTCATTAGGATGCAAAGTCGATACTCTTAAGTCTAAAGAAATTAAAATATCTTTGTTGTCGTTAAAATGCAGAATATTAATTTTATCAAATATAATATTTTGATATGGGGGTTTCAAGTAATAATATACAGGGTGTCTCATTTAAAAGTGTCCACCCTCAATAACTCAACAACAAATCAGAATTGTGAAAACACTCAGACAGGTCGATTTTTGATAACAGGAGAACATGATCTGGGATACAAAGCTTGTATCTACTAGCAACCCCCTGAAGAAGAGAGGAATGTAACCCCATCAGGAATTTGAATAGGAAAAGTGGGTAGTTTTATAGCACAAATGTATGCATGGATTCAAATTTGTATGAACCTGCAGTTTGTGTTCTATAAAGTGAATACTCAAAAAGTTACAGGGTGTTTTTTATGGAATTATGGTACCGATCAAACTAAATGAAACAGAGATGTTCTAATTGATTGTATAATTTTTATTGAAAGAAAAATATTTTTAACAAACAGTATTGGTAAAAATTCACCACAAATTCTCAAATTTCTCACTATCAGATTGCATGCAGCGATAAAACCGTGATTATCTCTAGTTCGAAGACGAAGCAAAAACAAACAATAAGGTGATTAAAAAGTGTTAAATGTCTTTTTTCTCTTCATACTTATCAGAATCTGCACTGCCAGGTTCATGCAAAGAGATTATTGCTTCCAGAAAATTTTGTTTCAGTATTCTGTATTGTAGAATTATTAGAAGTGTGTTGTACCAGTTCTTAATAAAAATTACAAAATGGTTTACAAGTTGGAGGAGAGAAAGGAAATATTGAAAATTGAACAATGACTGTGCAAGGATTTTTAATGAACGGCATCCTGATAAAAATGTTTATCATTCAGTTGGTACATAAATTTGAGGTAACAGGATCAGTTGCAAACAAAAAACATAATCGCACTCGTACGGTTACGGCTGAAAATGATCAAGTCGCCGTAATTGGCAACTAATGGCTGAATGGGAACAATGTATTAGAAAGTTGTCACAGGAGACTGGATATTCAAGGGCAAGTGTCCACAGTATATTGAAGCTGGCTAAGTTCCATCCTTATAAAATAACTCTTGTTCATGAACTGAACGAAGATACTGGTGATCGGAGAATGGAATTTTGCCAATTAATTTTGCAAGAAATTATTGCAAATCCTGTGTAAGAGCACGAATTGTGGCAGAATGTCGTAACATTACTCCTGAAATGCTACAGCATGTATGAAATAATTTTGAAGAACGATTGTATCGCTGCATGCAATCTAATGGTGAGCACTTTGAGCATTTGCGGTAAATTTTTACTAATACTATTTGTTAAAAATATTTTTCTTCAATAGAAATTATATGATTAATTAGAACATCTCTGTTTCATTTAGTTTAATTGGTACCATAATTCCATAAAAAAACACCTTGTAACTTTGTGAGTATTCACTTTATAGAACACAAACTGCAGGTTCATACAAATTTGAATCCATGCATACATTAGTGCTATAAAACTACACATTTTCCCTATTCAAATTCCTGATGGGGTTGCAATCCTCTCTTCTTCAGGGGGTTACTAGTAGAAACAAGCTTTGTATCTCAGATCATGTCGCTCTGTTATCAGCACCTGTCAGACAGGTGAAAAACATTCAGACAGGTCCTGTCTGAATGTTTTTCACAAATTCTGATTTGTTGTTGAGTTATTGAGGGTGGACACTTTTAAATAAGATACTCTGTATGTTATCATTTATTTTACCAATGGCATGTTGTCCAAGGAAAATGTTGTTGTTGGACAGTCGAAACAATCTTTCTACTGCTTAGAAAACAAATTTGAGATTCTATTTTCAACGTTTCATTATAATGGAAGATTAATTATCATTCCATCAAATTCTTATGTAATCAATGTTTTATATAAATGCTGATAAACATGGGTAATTATAGCAGATGAAAACTAAATCAGAAACAAGAAAAACAATTTTTATTGAGAATTAAATCATCATTATGTAGCCGCTTTTGTCCACTGCTTAACGTTGGCTTCCTCTAGGTTCTTCCATGCCCTACGGTTCTGAGCTATCCTCATCCAATTTTCAGCAACTCCCTTTACATAAGAATGAAATAGATGTGCATAATCAGAATAAGTACTTTTGCAACATGGCAAAGGGTTGATAACACATATTTTAGGAATTGCGCAGTTTTGTGTGCGTTTTTAAGGTAGATACAGTTAGCATTTCATTATTATTATTAATGAAAATAACAGTTGAGGCAAAGCCCATAAACTCAATACAAAATGATTAACAAGAATTTTCGAATAATTAAATTAACAGCAAAAAACAAAAAACACACAGTACCATTGTCACTCAGAGCATATCCTGTAAAGTTGAATTCACACATCTGTCGAAATGATTTTAGAACACATTAACCGAAAGAGCGTTTACAACTGAGGGCGGCAAACCATTCCAAACGTCAAAGATCCTGTTAGAAAGGAAGCACTGACGCTGGGTAGTTTTGAATTTTTCCTTGGCCAGTTTCATATTGTGACCTCGCAGATGGTTACGGTTTCTACCGAACATGTCCTTGATTGTCTTGCCAAAATGACCATTGATGGCCCGATAGGTCACGATGGCATCATCTCTCTCGCGGCGCTTTTCAAAAGTAGTCAACTCAAACAGTTGAAGTCTCTCCTCATAACAGGGGCGCAACCAGCCGTAAAGAATTCTGGTATTCCAACGTTGGATCGACTCCAACAATGCCGCATCACCCCTCTGGGCAATCCATCAAGCAGGACCGGCATACTACATGATCGGTCGGACATAGATCTTATAAAGGGTGTTTTTTTTAGAGCTATAGAACTTCAAATTGCCATAAAACAACGATGGATTATTCGATTGACATGAATTTTATTTATCCGCTAGATAATCTTGTGGCATTACATTTTAAATATGATTTCTGGCATATGACTCGGATGTAGTCCAATTTTCGATAACTTTTTACAACATTTGTGGCCGTATATTGGCAATAACACGGCGAATGTTGTCTTCCAAATGGTCAAGGGTTTGTGGCTTATCCGCATAGACCAATGACTTTACATAGCCCCACAGAAAGTAGTCTAGCGGTGTTAAATCACAAGATCTTGGAGGCCAATTCACAGGTCCAAAACGTGAACTTAGACGGTCACCAAACGTGTCTTTCAATAAATCGATTGTGGCACGAGCTGTGTGACATGTTGCGCCGTCTTGTTGGAACCACAGCTCCTGGATATCATGGTTGTTCAATTCAGGAATGAAAAAGTTTGTAATCATGGCTCTATACCGATCACCATTGACTGCATCGTTTTTGAAGAAGTATGGACCAATGATTCCACCAGCCCATAAAGCGCACCAAACAGTCAGTTTTTCTGGATATAACGGTGTTTCGACATACACTTGAGGATTAGCTTCACTCCAAATGCGGCAGTTTTGTTTGTTGGCGTAGCCATTCAACCAGAAGTGCGCTTCATCGCTAAACAAAATAAAATGGACGTAGTGCGCGATACATATTCCGCACAGAACCATTATTTTCGAAATAAAATTGCACTATTTGCAAGCGTTGTTCAGGCCTGAGTCTATTCATGATGAATTGCCAAACCAAACTGAGAATAAATCACTTGACAGCTGTTGAATCGGTCGCCATCTTTAACAGTAATGCCAACTTAAAGTTATATACCTCGAAAAAAAAACACCCGTTACAATAGCTTCGCAGTCTTGATGTCACATGTGCTGAAGTTCTTCTGGATCAACCAAATAATGACTTCTCTGGTTTTGGCCGATACAGACGCAACATGATCAGTCCAAGTGAGGTCATTGGCAACCAGAAGGCCAAGATCAGAATGGCGCGTGGCCGTCCGAATTATCTGCCCACCCAAGAAGTATGAGATATTCGGGTTGCCATGTCCAATGTGCATCACACAACACTTTTCCATATTCAGCGGGAGTAGCCATTTTTCACACCACCTACTCAACCTGTCCAAATCCCGCTGCAGGACGCCCGGATTGAGCTGCGGGCAACTGTAGATCTTTGTGTCATCAGCATAGAACAGACAGGTGGACTGAATGGAGGACGGAAGATCGGCAGTATACAGTATGAAGAGCACCGGTCCCAGAACTGATCCTTGTGGGACTCCACTGGTTACCTTCTTATCTTCCGAGGAATATGCATCACCAACTCTGACGCGGAAAGAACGATGTGTGAGGCTGAGGAAGGCTCTGATCCAGCTCAGCAGGATTCCACGAACACCAAAGTGCTCCAACTTACCCAGCAATCGATTGTGCAGTTTCTTATCAAAGGCACGAGAAAAATCAAGATACACCACGTCGGTGTTCAATCCTCGATCCCAGGCCCAGGTCCAATCACTAATAGAAGAAATGAGGTTGGTCAAGGTGAAGCGACCCGACACAAAGCCGTGCTGTTCATCAGGTAAAATCTTCTGAGAAAGAGCAAAATCCAGTATTTAGTCACTGACCATTCTCTCCAGAATCTTTGAAATTGTGGGCAGCAAACTTCTGGGACGATAATTTGAAGGTGAAGATCTGTCACCCTTCTTGAAAATAGGTGTGACCGATGCCCTAAGCCAATCTAATGGTAGCGTAGAAGTAGCAAGTGATTGAGAAAACAATATGAAGAGGGGTTTAGTCAGCATTTGCACAACGTGATAGCAGCTCAGGTGAGATACCATCCAGACCCGGGGAAGATCCTTTCTTAGATTTTTAGTAGGTATTTCAATATTGTTTCCTCATTGATGGATATGTTCTGGAGGTTCTGCGTAACACGAGTTGTGGATTGTGAGGGAATTTGTCCATCAGGCTCAACAACGAAGGCGGATGCAAAAACTTCGGACAAAATATCCGCATACTCAATTTGTGAAGTACATGATTTACCAGTCGAATCTTCAACAATAGGAGCGCACACTTTAGTGTTCATAGTCGAACGAAGATATTTATGAAATTTCCTCTTGTTTTTTGAGGTGGCAAGACGTCTTTCGTTTTCGAACTTGAAATGGATGATGACAATGAGTTTGAATACCTTCGGTATGTGTCGTAATCAGCTTCGGCCCGAGAGCGTAAGAACGTCTGCCATTATCTTGTAGGTAGTACAATCAATTAAGGCATTTTCAATAATTCTCAAAAATTGAGTCCACATAGAGTCGATACTACCCAGCTTATTGAGAGATTCCCAACTATAGGCAACGAGAACATGAGATAACTTCTCATAATCTATAATCCTCACTGTCTTTGCATTTGCTGGAATTACTTGGAAACTGTAGTTGAAGACTGGTCGAAAAGACAATTATTCGCCATCTGCGACGTCACCCATTGCTAAAATAAATATACTATAAAAGAAATACCTAGGAATTGATTTTTCTTGCTTGGTTTATTTTTTTATCCTATCTGTTAGAAATTAAAATAGTGATTCGATTCACAAATCATTTCAAACTTCTGAAAATTAACTGCTAATTAAATATGTCATTCTAATATTATTCATTCATTAACTATATTTTCTAGAACCAGGGCGAAGCATCTTTGTTCTATATGTGGTGAATATAGAAACTCGTCTACAGCTCTCCTCTATCATATGAAATTGCATACAAATGATGCAAAAAAATATTCATGCCCTATTTGTAATATAAGATTTTTAATGAAAAGTGGCCTGCAAACCCATATCAGGAGACATCTGGGAGATCGTAGATTTCCTTGTAATATATGTGATAAATCATTCTTTAGTGGTAATGAGAGGAAAAAACATATTATGGTACATACAGGTGAGGAGAAAAACGTTAGAAGTGTTAATTATTTATTCAAATTTTTTTTCAGGAGAGAGACCATACAAATGCAAATATTGTGAAAAAAGATTTGGTTCTACATTTAATCAGAAGATTCATATGATGACTCATAATGGACCTCATTTATGTAAAATTTGCCTAAAGGGATTTGTTAGTGAAGAAATGTTGAAATTGCATTTCAAGTACTACAGGCATCGTACATTTTCAAGTGAGTAATTCATTTAGAATTTCTTATGTTAACAAAGTCACAGAATTATACAAGTTAAAATTAAAAAACTATCTTCAAGATCATATTCAAATGAATAACCTCTATATATTACATTGGTAATTGTTTCTATATTCATCTGAAGCTTTCTCTATTTGTTTCAAAGGTAATTTGGTGGAATCATTTGAAGAAAGTCCTGAATTAGTTGGTAAGTTCATTACTTTTATATTATTCATCCCTAGTCTTTCGAGAGTTGAACATTTTCACATTAAATTACTTGAAATGTTTTAATTTTTCAATAATGAAACAAAAACTTAATTGTTTTCCAAAATAGTTAAGTACCAATAATATAAATCCATATCTTTTTTTTTTTTTTTGATGGTATGAGTTTTCGAAATTATCCAGTATATCTGTTCATTTCATTTTTACATTTGTATTGATATGCTGAAGGAATTTAATCTATATCAAGAGTGGGCAATCAAGATTACAATTGCAGCATGGTTTCTTTAATTTTTAAAAAGAAAATTTGAAGGACACCATGAGTCATGATATTATTCCATTCTATTAATTCAATTTGCCCTGTTGTTATACCATCCAATTGACTTATAAATAAATTTAAAAAAAAGGTTGGGACATAATGATAATAATTCAAATGTTACCCTCCTTACTCCGCAATTCGAGATGCTTTTAGTGAGCATCGAATGTGGGAGACCCTGTACTTGCTCAAGGGTTGTGTTCATGTTTTAATCCACTTTTCATTGTTTGCCTCAAGGTGAAATGATGATGAATACATTAATTTTCATTGAGATAATGACGTTTCAAATGAATGCATAAAATTATGATAATCGATTCAGATCACAGTGCTTTTTAGTTCTTTCATTTCTCACTATATAATAATAATATTGATGCATTTTATCACTTTTGATTTTATTGGTATCTCGCTTGAAATTGGTTATAGGCTTTAATTCAGAGCGATTTAAGGTCCGCTTAGCAATCGGTGGAATGCATTAAGTGAAGCTTAAGCAATTTAAGTGAAGCTTATGATTTAAGGGGAACCTGTGGAATATGCCCTAAAAACATTCATAAGTGACTCCAAAAAAAGTCATTTTAAGTGTGTTTTTATTATAAAGATGTTTTTTAAATAATTTCTTCTCATATGAATATTTATTGTCTGTAATCATTAAAAGATTTAACAATTTTCGAATTGTAGGATAATTATAAACTTTTATCAAATAGGCGAGAAAAGCACTGACTTGGCGTCATGAGTTTTTGAGCGCTCGTTCATTAATGCGCCTGTTGTGCCTTTCATCTACCATTAGTCCAGAATTATCTCAGGTGAAAAGATATAGACAGTTGAAGCTTCAAAACCATATTTTTCCTTTGTAGCTTTTTCATGATTATGCAGAATGAAATTAAATTATGAGCGTGAAGTTTTCCATTACTAAGAGACATATTTTTTCAATTATAATTTTTTTCTACTTCTAAAGGTTTCAAATATGGATGGTAGAAGGAAGGAGAATAAATTTCTTGTTTCAAAAGTGTCATTTGAACTGACCTAAATTGGTGACGCTAGTGTAGCAAGATGGTAAATTTCATAGGAAACGTCAGAAAGTACTGATTGAGGTAAAGCAAGGATGATTGCTTTATGTGTGTTCTTGGGTTGTTTGCCCTTGACTAGCGCCATTGTGGAGAATTTTTAAACTCTTATTTATCCTTTTCCGCTGGACACTGCTTATAAATTTTCACCTGAGCCAAATTTGAATGAATGGTAAATGTACAATCAAGACGAAATTTTGCAATAATCGAAACATCGGTTGGGTACCCTGTCATTTGATGTATTAGGCCAATTGAAAAGTCCCTGGTCTGATGAACAGATGGCGGTGCTAGTATTGAATCCATATTATGATTTTTAGTTATTACTAAGATGCATAGAATCCCTGGTGTGTTTACTGATTCGATTTTCTTTCAGACTTTTTGAGAGACCCACCTGTTGCTTTGGTGTCCTGCTTCACCAGAGTTCTGTAAGGTGACGCTCTTCAAAATTTTTCGAATTCCCGCTATCTGCTTGGTGCCATTTAAAAAGGAAATACTCATTTTAGACACTGCAAACATTCACAATGAATTACAATTCAGTTCATATCGAATTTTTAATCGAATGAATGGAATATAATGACAGACCATAGAATATAAAATATATGTTGTTCTATACTCAAAGTTCACGACAAGAGCGTAGAAATGGGGGGATACTGGGGGTTATTATACGGTGTTCCTAAATTGGAGATACAAATGAAAATTACAGATTTCCGGAGCATTTTAAGAAAAAAAAATCCTATAACATGAGTCCCCAAACATTTTGTTTTGAGATAAACGTGTTAAAGCTTAAGTTTTTTCTCGTATAACCTTTCCTTTACAAGATATTTAATTTGAATTGGCCAGTTTAAAGTTTTCACCATGTGATATGCTAATTTTGAATGCAAATCTACAGGGTGATATTTTTTCTGGAAGGATGCCTGCTTCCTTCCTCCGAAACTATATTTTGATGAATGGCTGTTAGTTTAGAAAAATGTAGAAAAAAACTCTGGTTCAGTACTACACTTTTTGGTTTGTTATAGTTTTGTCGTATCTGCTATCCATTTCGAGAAAAAATCTCTAGTAATCCTCAGGAAAATCGAAATTATTATAAAGATCCAGCTAGTAAGCTCTAATGAATGCCTTAATTATAAGTTATTTATTTACCCAATCTGTAGCGAAGATCAATAAATATTTGATAAACTGATATAAGCATCACAAAAAGTAAGACACACTAGAAACAACATGTATATTGAAAGCAAAGCTTTTGTGGGCTCATATTCATGAAGTTTTTTTTTCTCAAAATTATCCAAGTAATTTCTCATTTTCTTCCGTAACTCTAATTTGAGAACACCCCGTATAAAGTAAGAACAAACCGAATTGGTTATAAAAACAATTATTTCGAGTAATTTGGTTCAAACTGCGTTATCAAACTTCTTTTTCTAACATTACAGATATGAGTAAAAGTTGTCGTCAGAAATTTTTTTTTCGATTATCCCCCCCAAGAAAAAAAAAATCTACGCCCTTGATTCACGAGAGCCGAGAATTGAGAGAAATGTCAAATGCAAACGATGTATGCGGCATCTGAAACAGTCCGCGATCCCTCGAAATCAAGTAGGTATAAATCTGAAAAATCTCCCGTTTTTTGTGTGTGTCTTCTTATACCTGTAAAACAAAACGGGAGATTTTTCAGATTTATACCCACTTGATTTCGAGAGATCGCGGTCTGTTTCAGATGGCGCATACATCGTTTACATTTGACATTTCTCTCAATTCTCGACTCTTGTGAACCAAGGGCGTAGATTTTTTTTTCTTGGGGAGGGATAATCGAAAAAAAAATGTTTGATAATGAAGTTTGAACCAAATTACTCGAAATAATTTTTGTTGTTACTAATTCAGTTGTTCTTACCTTATACTGGGTGTTCTCAAATAAGAGTTACGAAGGAAAATGAGAAATTACTTGGATAATTTTGAGAAAAAAAGTTTCAAGAATATGAGCCCACAAACGCTTTGCTTTCAATATACAGGTTGTTTCTAGTGTGTCGTACAATTTATCAAATATTTATTAATCATCGCTACAGATTAGGTAAATAAATACCAAAACTTATAATTAATGCATTCATTAGAGCTTACTAGCTGGATCTTTATAATAATTTGGATTTTCCTGAGGATTACTAGTGATTTTTTCTCGAAATCGATAGCAGATACCACAAAACTATAACAAACCAAAAAGTGTAGTACTGGACCAGAGTTTTTTTCTACATTTTTCTAAACTAACAGCCGTTCACCAAAATATAGTTTTGGAGGAAGGAAGCAGGCATCCTTCCAGAAGATATATCACCCTGTAGATTTGCATTCAAAATTAGCATATCACATGGTGAAAACTTTAAACTGGAATATCTATGGCCAATTCATATTAAATATCTTGTGAAGGGAAGGTTATACGAGAAAAAAACTTAAACTTTAACACATGTATCTCAAAACAAAATATTTGGGGACCCATGTTATAGGACTTTTTTCTTAAAATGATCCGGAAATCTGTCATTTTCATTTGTATCTCCAATTTAGGAACACCGTGTAATTACCCCCAGTATCCCCCTATTTCTACGCTCTTGTCGTGAACTTTGAGTATAGAACAATAATATTTTATATTCTATGGTCTGTCATTATATTCCATTCATTTGAGTAGAAATTCGATATGAACTGAATTGTAATTTATTGTGAATGTTTGCAGTGTCTAAAATCAGTATTTCCTTTTTAAACGGCACAAGGCAGATGCGGAAATTCGAAAAATTTCAAAGAGCGCCACCTTACAGCACTCTGGTGAAGCAGACCACCAAAGCAACAGGTGGGTCTCTCAAAAAGTCTGAAACAAAATCGAATCAGTTAACACACCAGGTATTCTATGCATCTTAGTACCAACCTTCGAATGATACGTGTCAAAATTCGACAGCAGTCCGACCATTAGTTTTTGAGATATTGTGTTGTGAGTATAGCTATTTTACTTATTTGACAAAAGATGGGGAAAAAAGCAGTTGAAGCAAAATCTTGGCTTGATAAAGAGTTTCCGTGGTCTGCACCAGGAAAATCAATCATCATTCATTGGTATGCTAAGTTTAAACGTGGTGAAATGAGCACCGAAAACGGCGGACGCAGTGGACGCTCAAAAGAGATGGTCACCGATGCAAAAATCAAAAAAGTTCACAAAACGATTTTGAATGACCGTAAAGTGAAGTTGATCGAGATAGCAGACATTGTGAAGATATCACAAGATATCTTGAATATATCGAAAAATACAGGCATCCTGACTGAATGATTAGCGCTAACTAACGCTCAAAAACTGGAAAACATCTCTGAAAACAATAGCAGCCTACTAGCCTTACAAGTTTCATAAAACTTTGATTGACCGATCAACTCGTTGGTTGTTATATTTTTCAAATCTATGGAAGTGTCAAAAATGAACTGAAATTGAACACAGAAATGATTTAATCCAGCAAATTACCACGATAAAAGTTTTATGAAACCCACCATTAGTGTAACACTCGTACGAACAGTTTAGAGAAACTTTCAACTCATTTGTGTATCCTCTGGAAAATATGAAATGAGAAGAACATACCTCATAAGATTACCCAAAGTTTTGTATTTTTCAGTAATTAGAGCTGAACCAATTTTCATGGAAGCGTCATGGAAGATGCATCTGTAAAATATTTAATGGTATTAAGAACTGAATACTTCAAGGATACCTTAGTTCAGTACGGAACTTGTATTAAAACTTTTTAAGTAAAATTATACTTTTTCTGCGTTTTTATTCCCAGAATAATATTGAACCTTGAATTTACTTAATCCGGTATTAGTAAGCAAGTCGGTGCACACGACTGTTAGTAAGAATTTATTTAAGAAAGAAGAAAAAATCCAATCAAAATAAGAAAAGGTGCAACAACTAAAAAATATTTATTTGTACGTAAAAAATATATTTAACATCATGCTGGTTCTAGGCTACTTTCCTTTTTTACCCTTTTTACCTTTTCCTTTTTTCTTCGGTTCCTCTGGTGGTGGAGGGGGTGGAGGTGGAAGGGGTTCTGGTTCTGGCTCAGGTGGGGGAGGTTCCACTTCTGGTTTCACCTCTTCCTCAGGTATTGGCATATCTTTCTGAAGTTCTTTATTGATGATTTTGTAAAAATCTTCTTCTGCCTCCAAGACAAATTCGTCTTTGTAGGGATCTTTCTCGACTTCTTCCTCGCCTTCTAGCACAGCCTCAATGTTCTCTGCCTCATCTTCAATCATATGTGTGGAACTTTTCGCTTTTGCTTTCAGGCGTATTTCTCGATTCCTAGCCTCAAGGATTTTTTCTCTTTTAGCTTCGCGCTCGAACATCTTTCGGAAAAAAAATATAATTATGTAGTGACTCTTTGCTTTCCCGAGAGATGGCGTCGTGGGCTGCGCATCTCTCGGAAGATAGGAAACGCTTGGGATATAGACAAGGTCATCATGTTCCGATATGGAGTGGAGATGGAAGGTGTATTTGGCATGCAAACTGATGATTCCATCAGTGATCTCAGGATAAAACACCGCAATACCCTGAGAGGACGCACCTTCGAAATTGGCGGAGAACGCATACCAGAATTATATTATTTCAATTTTATTTTGAGAATGCTCTGGCGCTACGGCTAGATCTCACATTTCAAAGGACCTTCTAAAAATGTGAAAAGCACTTACATGAAGTCAGAAGCATTGGAGAGATCGTTGGTTCATTTTTTCGCCAATTGCTTCTTTGGGACCACTTAACTATATATGAATATATATGTGGTCTCCAAGGGCACAATTGGCATAGATGAATGAGCGATCAAAAGCTCTTGACTTCACATCTGTGCTTTCCAAATTTTATTGATTTGACGTCACTATTTGAACGAAATTTTGCATGAACCTTAGAATTGTTATTTCATTTATACACGCAAGTTTCCATTCGGTCTGAATTGTTGTCACTGAAATATAATGATTTCTTACGAAGTTTGAAATAGCTATTCTATAATTGCACGCAAAATTTCAACTGGTCTGTTGTCACGGAAATATCAGGTATTTGTTTTCCAATATTCTTTTTTGATTTTCTATGGTTTTGATGATATGATCAGTTTGAAACATGTACTCAGTTCAGTATATCACTGTTATATTTTTATTTCCGCGCCCCTTATGTCAAATTCGATAGTTCATGTTGGGGACAAAATGGAAATGACGTATGCTTCCTCTATCTATGTTTATTACTCTGAGTATGAAACTAATAAAGAAGATGTCTATGTATCCGAAAGAGATCACATCCACTCTCGAGGATCGCAGGATTTCCCAATCTTGATTTTTTGAAACGTGGAAGCTACGAAGCTAGCCGTAGAAGTGTTTTGTAAAAAGAAATTTGAGATCTCTTAATTAATTTCATTCCACCTTTACTTACCGCCGTTAGAAGTGATTTATCATTTTTATTACACGATGCTAAATTATCAGAGAATTCCACCAAGTAAACGGTCCCTTTCTGATTGGCGATTGCCACCATTTTGCCGCTATCGTGAGTTCTGATGCGTGTCAAGGGTTCGTCGCAAACTTTGACCGACATTGATGCTTCGTTTTGTTGCTGCAAAATGTCCCAGACATCTAGTACCCCATCGCTTCTAGTGGTGAAGAACGAGGATAATCTGGGAAATCAAAATAAAAAACGTGAAACATATTCATTCTAGGTATGAAATGACGTTTTTCAGCATCGTTTTCAGAATCTTTATCTTTATTTCTTTGTTTGTGAAATAATCTAATTAAATTCCAAGGTTGATTGAATTTATCTCATAAGTCTCGCTTTTATATCTCAACTGAGTTGAATGAATAATATAATTAAATTTTTATGGGCATCAGTACAAATTTATACAGTGTGTCAATTTGAAAAGATACCAATTTTAATATAACAGTCGCCATGCAAAATCGGTAAAAATGCAAAAAGAGGAAATCTTTGGTTCGTAGGGGGATTTTTTATATGGTTGGTTCCAATCAATTTATATCAACCCTGTAGGCGTGATGACTGCAACCCCTAAAATTATAAATGGAAAGGGGATTTATGTGACACCTTGTTTTGCAGGTAATTCGATCGCCATTTCAAAAATGTTATACACTTGACCATTTTGTGTTATTACTTCCGAAAAGTCCAAATATAAAAGAGAAGTATAGGCTCACAGATGAGGGAAATGGGTTGGTAGAAAAGGGGCCTAAAAACGGCCACCACGCTTCCAAGCAAACAGTTTGAAAATTTGGGACATCGAGCAAAGGAGATATCTAAAGAATTTGTCGAATAAGTTTCATGAATCTAAAACCATCAATTTTCGAATGCTTGTTAGGAGAAAATTGCAAGCTTAATTACTATAAAATGTTTTCAGAAAAGCGTAATGTTATAGAGTGTAAAAACTAAAAATAGTCGAGAGCTTCTTAGATTTGACCTCGATATTAAAAAAAAAATTCATTTTCTTTGATGTTATGCTTTTCACGATTAATAGAAAGAGTGCAACTTAGGCAGTTTATGCGTTTGAAGATTGTCTGGGCAGTCCATAACCATCCCACAACCTCAACCGTTGTTTTTGGTGATGCAAGAGCAAGAGCCGTTATGAGGTTCAATGTTTCACAAGTGCCATGCCACTTTTTCTTTCAAACACTTTTGAAGCTAACGAGTAAAAGTTACTGACTAGGCCCGTGGCTTATTAAGTGAAGTGTTAGATATGGAAGGAAATCTCCAAGACAAGTAAGTTATCAGTACTGACATCAAGAAAAAAACATTGTCGAGGATTGAATGCTACCTCATGGGAGTGACGTAATACGATAAAGCACATGGCTAAAGGCAACAAAGTAACTCTAATATGGGTACCGGAGCATTGTGGCATTGAAGGAAACGAAAAAGCCGATGAACCTGCGAAAAGAGCATCAAGGTTGACACCTGCTGGTCCTGAGCCTTTTTGTGGTCTTGGATGATACCAATATACAGGGTGGCCACTTTTTTAATGGGATTGTATTGGTAAATTTTAAACCATAAGAGTTAGAAGGTCGGTCAAATGGAGAAAAAGTTGCATGCATAGAAGCATTATCAAGCAGTTCAAACAATTCGAGGTTATCAGGGCCGGTTATTGAGATAGAATAAGAAAAGTGAATTATGTACTTTTGATTTTTCTTTTTTTCCCACTTCATTTAAAATATTATCAGAAAATGTTACAGGAATTTTTTATTCGACAGTAAATTATCCTCAATTTGACGTATCCAACGTTTCGTACTCTCTGGGCTACCCTCAACCTCATTTTTTTCAATACGGACCTGCATATTTTATGACATTTTTCAAAATAACTTTTAACGCTGAATTCAACGGTATATCATACAATGTCATTCAAAGTTGATTTTCAAGTTATTTTGACCCTCATCCAAATTTAATGGTGTGTATGTAAGAAACAACAAGTCTATTAACGATATCAATGTTCTGAGCCAAATTCAATCGAATACAGAAAAAAAATCGAGAACTGTGGCCAGTGAACGGAATTTTTCGAAAACTGCTGTTAATAAAATAGTCAAGAGACGCGAATGCAATGATTTTAAATTTGAATACCAAGCCTTGCAAAAATTATATCGTAATGATCTCAAAATAAAGTTCGATTCTGTAATTTGTTTCAACGGAACAAATGACAAACACAACAATAGTGATACCTTGCGAGAAAATTGAGAATGTTTTGGAAGGTATTCAAGGAGACCAAACAAGCAAATGTATAAGAAGTATGGGTTCCAGAACCGTAAAGTGCATTTTACAAAATGGTGGACATTTCGAACACTTACTTCATTAATTTTCATTTACTTTCGAATAATCATTTGATTTTTCTTTCATTAAATGATACTTTCGTTTAATTATTATGAATTGAAATATTTAAATGATTATTATAAAAGAAGAACCAAGAAACCAGTATACTGGTTTCTTGCTTTGATTCTAATGTGTTCCATTTAGTTCAAGATGAGCAAGTTGATTTTCTTATCGAAATTTATTGCATATTGCATGTTGTTAATTTAACTAAATGAAGGTAATACAGATCCAACCCCAAGAAAATTGGATAAGGGTCAAAATCACCTGAAAATCTACTTTGAATGACATTGTATGATATATCGTTGAATTCAGCGTTAAAAGTTATTTCGAAAAATGTCATAAAATATGCAGGTCCGTATTGAAAAAAATGAGGTTGAGGGTGGCCCAGAAACGTTGGATACGAAATCTGATTACGTCAAATTGAGGATAATTTACTGTCAAATAAAAAAATCCTGTAACATTTTTTGATGATATTTGAAATGAAGTGGGAAAAAAAGAAAAATCAAAATGACATAATTTACTTTTCTTATGATATCTTGAAAACTGGCCCTGATAATCTCGATTTGTTTGAACTGCTTGATAATGCTTCTATGCATGCAACTTTTTCTCCATTTGACCGACCTTCTAATTCTTATGGTTTAAAAGTTACCAATACAATCCCATTAAAA
Organism: Harmonia axyridis; assembly: GCF_914767665.1. NCBI lineage: Eukaryota > Metazoa > Arthropoda > Insecta > Coleoptera > Coccinellidae > Harmonia > Harmonia axyridis. The sequence continues at coordinate 21,532,837 of NC_059502.1, forward strand.
AAGTGGCCACCCTGTATAAGGCAGAGGTCCAATAATGGGAGTGGTGCAATAGAATAACCCTCCTGGTCTTGTTCAGGCAAAGAAATTTGTGGTGCTTTCACAGACCTATACCAAAAAGGTCTTGAAACTACCACGAGCTGAGCTTCGGGTAATGGAAATTGCTGATGGGACACTGTCGGTGAAAATACCTTTTGTACTACATGGTTGAGTTAGAAATTTGCAGGGTCTGTGGAAAGGCAGTAGAAAGAGCCGAACGTATAGTGTGCAGATATCCGGAGTTGACTGGCCTAAGCACCTCTCATATAGAAAATCACTCCTAGATACTCACGAAGTAACAGGCTCATAAGGTTGTCATCGGCTTCGTTAACATTATCTACGGCCTCCTTGGGTTTGTATAGGTTGAATAGATAGGGTTAAGAACAAAATATCACTTTGGTCGCAGTTCCCAGAAGGCTAACAGAGCCGTAACGACCCCGATTCAGTAATAATAATAATAAAAGCTACCCCACAATAAGCTATTATATTAAAATTAAAATAAATAATTATATCAAACCTCGTTGGACTCCATCCACCGTCCGTCAGAAGGGCCTTGTGATAGCAGGTCCACATAATCGAGCTCTCCTTGCAATCCTCCGACCAAATCCTGGCCGTCCAGTCGCCGATTGTCAGGAAGTTCTTGATGAAGTTCGGATTCCTCTGACAGGACAGGACGGGCCCTAGGTGGGCTTGATATCTGGCTGTCATCTTCTCGATGGCCGTCTTACCCTTGCGATTTCCAGCTATAACGTAACCGAGCTCTGTGCCAACCATGAATCTCGTGGGTATGGTGGGTTCGTATTCTAGACAGGATACGCCGGCGGCCATCGACAGAGATTGATCTTCGTCCTTCGCGTGATGCAGGATCAGAGTTTCCGTAGGTTCCGTTAGATTGCGCGCGTCCCACCTGACAAAGTTAAACTTTAAACTAGTGAGCTTTTATATTCCTGTCTAATATCAATGACAATAAAGTTCAAACCTTAAATAAAATAAGGGGGGGGTTGGTTACGATGGGTTCCAGACCCCCCAATTTTGTCTCAGAAATAGAGGTTTCTAATTTCACCAAAAATACTCTCAACTTTTTTAAATTGAATAATCTACATAGACCTACAACTCTGCTTCCGCCGTTTTTTTTCGAAATTCGGGGCTTTATTGTAAAAAAAAACGAGTTATACATTTATGATTCTAAGTAATAATATGGTTTATTCACAATTAAATTTACATTGATTGCTTTTGACAAAAAAGTAATGTACATACTGGAAAACTGAACAAAATAATAAGCCAATACAACACAAAAAAAAAGACTGTTGCTGAATAAACATAGATTTCCTCCAAAAACCGAAGGTTGCACGGAGGATTAATCTCTTCTTAATATGTGCATCTGTTTTGTGACCATGGCATTGAAGCAGTTTTATGAGCAAGGTACGACTTAAGACGTTGGACATCGCTATCTCTGGTTGATCATGTCTGCTACTTTAGCTCTACCAATTTGTCCCAAATAGTTTTTAATATACTTGCTGAATAATTTGCAGGAGTTTAGTGAATAAAATTTAGTTAGCAGTTCACCCTCCAGCAAGTTAAAAATACGTGGCATGATGTAAGTATATGTACGTTGTCCTACAGTCTTCTTCGTTCTATGGGTCTGTACTTTCGGCTTTTCTGTTCTACGAGTATTATATCCGTGATTGAGGTACTCCATCGAATTTCGATTCTTAAAGCTTTGCATAAGTAGGGTGTGGAAGTACATCCCTCTCATATCAAGAACTTTTGCTTCCAAAAAAAGATTATCTGTTGGATACAATCTCTCCCTACGTAGCATGATTCTCAAGAAGTAATTCTGTAGAACCTGTAATCCTTTTAGATGTATATCATACAGGCCACCCCAGGCCAGAATACCATATTGAAGCCGGGATTCTACGAGTGCATGGTATAATATTTTCATCTGCTTGAATCCCAATATTTGATTAAGAGAGCGAAATCGATGGAGAAATCGTCGCAGTGTATTTATTGTATTACGGCAGTGAACATCCCACCGGAGATGCCGGTCGATATGTATACCTAGGTACCTAATGGAACTCACTTGGCCAATTCTGAATGTTGTTTCTCCGTCACATATCAACAGATCATCAAAACGTGGTAGCCCACCTGCGCAAAGTGAAAAAGGTAAATATTTAGTTTTTTCCTCATTTACTGTCAAGTATCTGCATTTAATAGCATTCAAAACATTTTTCATGTCTTTCTCGACTAGCACTTTTAAACTACTCCATTTCAAGTCCTTATAGAGAATGGCTATATCATCTGCGAAACAGATTATCTTTCCCATACAATCAATACCTAGTATGTCATTTATATACAACGTGAATAAAACAGGACCCAGTAACGTGCCTTGAGGCACCCCACACTGTATTTCCAACACATCACTCAACACTTCACCAACCTGCACCCTCTGTGACCTATTTTTTAAATACGTACTAAATAGTTGAAGGGGTATTCCACGCACTCCAATATTTTCCAAGACATTCAGCATCTCATTATGATTTACCGTGTCAAATGCCTTTGAGAGGTCCAAGAACACACACACTGCCGCCTCATTAGCATCCAAGATCCCATACACCATATCAGACAGGTACGATACAGCATCCGTCGCAGACTTCCCCTCACGAAAGCCAAACTGATTATGTGATATGATCTCATATTTTTCCAGGTAGCTGTTCAACCTCGTTCCGACAATCTTCTCAAATACCTTGGCAAAAGAGGTAATCAGCGATATAGGCCTATAATTTGAAGGTGATTCCCTTGTTCCCTTCTTATATATTGGTCTCACAATTGATAATTTAAATTCCTTGGGACAACAACCAGACTGCAACACCTCATTTAGTATATGCGCCAACGGGACAGATATTTCATCTTTAATTTTCCCCAAGGTTTCACCTGTAATGCCATCGTATCCCGGAGATTTATTCCTCTTTAAGTTATTAATCGTTGACTCAACTTCTGCTGGGGTCGTTGGGTTAAGAAAAAAAGAATGTTGAATTTTTCCCGGCTTGAATGGTTTTGTGTCTGCAACAGTTAGGTTATTTGCAAGGTCCGATGCAGCATTTATAAAATAGCCATTAAAAATATCAGCAACCTCCCTTTCATCCTCTGTTCTCGAACCATCTCCTCCTCGAATCCCCTTCACTCCGACCTTGTTTCCACACTTATATTTCTCCTTTAGTATACTCCATAAATTCCTTGAGCTACCCCCATTCTTCTCTATCTTCTCGCTGTAATAGCTGCACTTGGCTGCCCTAATTATTCGGTTTAGGTGGTTTCGATATCTGACAAATTCCTCTCTATATTTGTCTGGTTCTCTAATGTATTTCTTATAGAGCTCGTTTTTATGATTTACAGATTCAACAACCCCCGCAGTTATATAGTATACGCTCTATTAGTGATGACGTCACACACCGACATTATAGTCCTCCTGTCAGTGTTCGGAATCCAAACAAACGAATTGTCATTCAAATTAGTACGTTGTCGTTGAAGAAATTGGTTTATTTTGATAAATAAGATTATTTGAGGAACGATTTTACTATTAATTGATAGACAGAAGGAACGAGATTAATGCCAGTAAGTACGAACACGGCTTTTTACAAAAACTGGGGAATGATACAGGAGTCAAACTTACTGGTATTAACCTCGTTCCTTCTGTCCATCAATTAATACTGAAATAGTTCCTCAAATACTCTTATTTATGAAAATAAGCCAATTCCTTCAACGACACCGTACTAATTTGAATGACAATTCATTTAATTGGATTCCGAACACGACAGGAGAACCTAAAATGGCTGTGTGTGACGTCAGACTAATAGAGCGTATTGTCCAACGCTGGTCACTACTTTCTCCCATCTTTTGGGCAGCGTACGAATCCCGCGTTCGAAAAACTGGTCGTCTTTTGAAGCGATCCACTAATTGCGTTCGATAACGACAGCCTGTTGCGATTGTTTCAGTCGGTTTTAACAACTCATAATAAACTAAGCCGAGCTGGTCCCAACAAATACTGAGCATGACCTTAGAACATTGAATATTCGGTTTGGCCGTCGACGCGGAAGCATAGCCGGAATATCCCCATGATTTTCTGCGTTTGGGACTATCGTAATGAAGCCATTTTTCGTCTCCAATCACAATGCGATGCAGAAATTCCGTCTTTGCCTCACAAGTAGCTGTTCACAAACAAACAAACGCCTTTCAACATATTTCGGCTTCAACTCGTACGGCACCCAATTTCCTTGTTTCTGAATCATTCCCATGACTTTCAGGCGTTTTGAAATGACTATCGTCACTCCCAATGATCCTGCCAATTCTTGTTGCGTTTGACACGAGTCCTGATCAAGTAATGCCTCCAATTCTGCATCTTCGGAAATCTTCTCTCTTCCACCGCTGGTCTTCGATGTCGAAATCACCGTTCTTGAAGCGTTGAAACCACTCTCGGCACGTTCGTTCCGTAATAGCAGCCTCAACATAGGTATTTGAGAGCATTCGATGAGCCTCAGCCGCAGATTTCTTCATATTAAAGCAGAAAATTAAAACTTGCTGTAAATGACGAGAATTTGGCTCGTAAGCTGACATATTTAATCGAGAATAACTTTATGATGCAGACATAAATCGACTAAAATTTCGAGAGCATTATGTTAACAAATTTCTAAGCTTATTGTATGACATCTACGATCTATTTATTTAGACTACCACTTACCGCTACAGCCATCTATTGCAAAACGGCGGAAGCAAAATTGTATACCTAATTTATTATTGCATATTATTATTCAGAGGTATTTCTCAATTCATACGATCATTTGGTGAACATTTCGCTCTTGAGTAGTTCTCGGGAGTCGAGTTATTTATCTTTTCTTCGGAAAACTAACTGGTGTTCTATAAGACATTGTGTTTTTCTTCAGCGCAATGTATAAAATCCAATGTGTTTCATGGAAAATATAAGGCCGGCCATCCACGTACAGTTAAAACTGTCAGTTTCGACTGAACAGTTAAAACTGTCAGTCGAAACTCTACGTGAGTGGGTATTTCAGTCTCAGTTCAACTCGAATTTTTCAACTGAACAGTTCAACTGAGAGAAATGAAATTGTTCATATTTTTAACTGAAAGGTTTAACTGAACTGACAGTGTGTGGGGGTTCAACTGTGGAGTTCTCAGTTGATTTCGTGTCGAGCAAGGGTGCGCATCACAATGTCGCGTAAACATTACCAGGTTATAGTCGATTTTATCGAACTCTATAGGTCTGCTTGAGGAGATATTCTTGTAGAAAATTTTAGGCACTCATACGAGCGTCCTGTGGCTAAAAATCTCAGAGTAGCAGCTAATCCTTCATGTGGAGATATTGCAGTTCTCATGACTGTATCTTTTTTCACAATTAAAGGAGAACCCAACAATAGTAATTTTTGGTACACTGTTTCAGTCATGCGCAAATAATTGAGAAAATCTAATGGTTCTTCTCCTAATTCTCTCAATAAATTTATGTGTGAAGATAAATTTCTTTTTTGTAGCCACTGCTTGCACCACTGTTTATGCTTTCTCTTCTTTATTCTTGGTAAAATTGCAAAAATTAAACCGAGGACCGCCAGATCGTCGGACCTTCTCGAATCCATCATGGAACAAACTGAAGCTTTGAACTGCACATGTGTGCGCATCTCAGTTCACAGTTGAAACTGACAGTTTTAACTGTTCAGTCGAAACTGACAGTTTCAACTGTACGTGGATGGCCGGCCTAACGCGTGATTTTTCAAGTTCAATCAGTAAAAAATCTCGAAAAGGAAACATCTTACTGAAAAAATTGTTCGTACAAATCTTTTGTATTTTGTGTAGTAGAAAACGAATCTGTAATAAACACAAGTGTTTCCATTTGAAATTCAGAAGTTGACTCCCATGCAAGGGGAATTAAATGAAGAGGTTCTGTCATAAGTAGACTTCCCCTCAAGAACATTAACCTTATATTCGAAACATTGTTTCTTTTCGAGTTTTTGGACTGATTCAACTTAAAAATTCGCCGGTATACATAGTGTTTCTAAATTTGAGATACGAATGATAAAACAACTACAAAGTCTGAACAAATAAATTTGGTACTTGTATAACAAATAATTTTATCGTTTATCATTGATGTTTTGTTTCTCTTCGAAAAATTTTCTTCTGTTAGTGAAATAGTCCCCCACCAAATGTCTCTTGAATAATTTTGGTTTATTCTGAACCTAACCTTATGGATCGATAGAAAAAAAAACAAATATTTAGGCCCGGTGCACACATCCGACTTTTGCAGTTACGACACCCGTTGCGGAGTCGTACCTATTCAATGCACACTACATACTACACCGGCGTGGTTGCGGAGCCGGATCAATTCAATGCGCACTAGTTTCCCATTCAGCATCGTGAATGTAATACTTTTTGGACTTATTTGATTATAATCAAATAAGTCCAGAAAGTATTACATTCACGATGCTGAATGGGAAACTAGTGCGCATTGTATTTGTTGGATCATAAAAATTTAAAACTTTTTCAGTTTTTCATGATTTCTACGAAACTGTCACTCATATGATCTTGAAATCTCTAGCTGTTTCAAAAATTGAATTTAAATTTTTATAAGAGTTTGAATAAGACACTTTATTACTTTCGCAATAACTATAGACAATGATAAAATCGTTCGGAAGAAAATATATAGGCTACCAGCGGACTCACCGATCATGAGAAATAGAGATGAATTGTTGAAAATCCTGTTGTTCGAAGAATTGATGAGAACAACATACTACTACCCAATAAATTTTTCTGATGACATCATCTCATTTTAGTTTCTTCAATGAAGAAATCGATATCCAATTCCCTCTCTGCCATTGTGCGAACTCACGACAAAAGTCGTATGTGTGCACAGGCCAATATAGAAAAGAGTACTGAGAGATCGCATGTACGACTGCGGCACAGTTGCGGCCTAGAGGGACATGCTACCAAAAAACGACCGTAGGCTGGCAGTTACGACGTCGCAACTGCACGGCGGGTAGTGTGCATGCTCCCATTTGATTCTTTGTACCACAGGTCGCAAGTACGACACAGCAACGGTGTCGTGACTGCAAAAGTCGTATGTGTGCACCGGCTAATAACACATTCATTCAGGGTGTATATTGAATCATGTTTGCTCTCTCTGATTTTGAACCAATGTCAAATTTTCAATTTGCAAAAATGTTTACTTAGCTGTATTTGTAACTAAAAATGTAAATAATTTCAACATTTTTTTTTTCATTTAGGTTCGGTGAAGGACGAGAAATACGAGTATGATAAATACGAACTCATGATTCAGTCTCCAGGAAGTTGCCCAGGTGAGCTGAACCTTTTTCACATTAAATACATATTAGGAATTAGTTCAAACATTTCATATACAGGGTGATTCAGGGCCCCCGCAACCGCGCGTGCAACGCGTGCACCGCACGCGGGCGCCACTCTATAAGGGCGCCAAAACCTCTTATAGACCGCATGAAGAACCGATGGACCAAAGGTTTTCGAAAAAGATTCTTTCAAATTTTTTCAACAATTTTTTTTCCAAACTTCTTTCTTGCAATTTATACAAGTTTCCGAACGTCGCAATCGGTATGAAATAGCCAGATTGCCATTATACGATTCTTTATGAATCAATAAATCATAGATAATAATTATCTCTTTGTCGGCACGAGATTTCTTTTTGGGCACCCGGCAACCTGCATCGGACGGCGGGCACCCTTTCTTCGATTATCACTAACACACGCATATGGTAAACATAAACAATCATAAATACCGAAACGACGGCTTTTAGTCAGGGGAATTACTGAAACTTTCGACACCATATGTAGGAAAAATACTACAAGTTACGCAGAATTTTTGAGACTACCAAAATCTGCTTGGTGCGCTATAACAGCGAGAGGCGGCGTAATCCAAATAATAGATTTTATTTCGCAACGTTTAAGGGTCAAGAATTTAAATACTTAGATAATTAAAAATTGAGAAGATTTGTGTTGTGATTAAATTAAATTTTAAATAATTCAATTAAAATGGTAAGTACCTTTTCAAGGTTCTTCTAAAATACTTTTTGAATATGATAATGGGAACTTTCTCAAAACTGTCTTAGATGATTTCGTCTTTTGATCCTGTGATCGACATTAGTCGAGTGCAAAATTCACAAACAAATTCTTTGAGCATGATCCTCAGTTACATATAAAACCCATAAGTGATGCTAGATGGTCAAGTAGAATTGATGCTAAAGTTTCATTTTATTCAAATATGTATATAAGTATAAACCAAAATTGTTCGATTACGAACACACGCATGAGGCACCTCAAGATTCCAAAAATCGCTTTTAAAATAAATTTATTTTTGAAAATAATTAATCAAACACTAAGTTCCTTAAATAGTAGATTTGATATGATATCTGATCACGATAACGTTTTTTGTTTTATTTGTGATATTCCTAAATTAAATGACAAATATCTATTAAAATGCTGTCATGCTCTTCAACAAAAGCTAACTGATCATGAAAAAGAGAGGCAACGTGAAAGAAAATGATTTATTCAACGAGATAAAAGCCCTAAGATTATTATTTTCATTCCCTGAAGCGTCAAATCTTCTTGAAATTCTACAATATATTTTTGAAAATAATCTAACTTCTCCTCTACCGAATCTTAGTATTGCCTTAAGAATCCTTCTCACTTTACCTGTGTCTGTTGCTTATGGTGAGAGATCATTCACTAAATTAAAAATAATTAAAAACTATTTGAAGTCTACCATGTCATAAGAAAGATTTTCTGGTTTGGCAATCTTAGATATAGAGCAAGAGATACTCGATAAAATTGATTGATTGATAATATAAAAGAATTTGCAGCAGCCAAATCTAGAAAAACATCCATTCAATTTCTGGATTGATCCTAATTAATTGTTTATGCCTTCATGAATAATTAATAGAAGAATACAGCATAAGTTTTGAAAATGTATTATGTAACAACTAACACCATAAAGTTCTTAAGGCAATGAAGGTTGCTGATAGGTTTTCAACCATTTTACACTAAATTCTTAACAAAACTTAAAAAATTTTTTCCTGATTATCCAGCAGTGCTTTTCTCCACCTCCCCCCTTTAAGGGGCGCCAAAATATGTTCCGCACGCGGGCGTTGATGTCCCTTGCGGGGGCCCTGGGGTGATTCACCGCGATGGCCTATTAGACGTTTATAGAAAACTAATCATAATTTTATGCTGTAAAATTGCATGTTTACATCATTAGATTGCTTTTTTGATGACAATTTCAGCAATATGCCATACCTTGGATAAAAACTCAACGGTTCATGAGTTAATGGGATTCTTATGAAGAAAATGGTGGCGACCGGAACTCACAATTTTTAATTATTTCTGCAGCATTCTTTTTTTTCCGAAAAAGTTTTTTTTTTTTAATTTTTCATATGAATACAACCTCCTCTATAAGAAAGTCAATCCCACCCAATCCTAGGAATAGTTTTAGAGATTCAGGATGTTGAAGTTGGAAAATGGCATTTTGAATGGGACATTTTTGCTCGAAAAATATTTCTTACCCATAAGGTAATAATTTTGACTAGTTTTTAATAAAAATAATTGTTAGATACGGCGTGAGTCAAACATTATTCAAAATGGAATTCGTTCAGTTCATGATTCACCCTGTAACTGAAAATGTCGTTTGTGGAATTTTCTAATTTTTTGTCATTACGCTTAGTTCGAGTACTCAAGGGTCTCAAGGTAATATATCAAGAGAGGCGACCGTTATTACAAAAGTTGAATTGACAAAAATGTACCGGGTTTTTCACCATAATTTGACCCCCCTTTAACTTTGTCACTAAAAGGAGTACAAAAAAATGTTTCCTACAGAAGTTTCACGAAATCGACTAGTGTTTTCTAAAATGATTTCACAAAACGAAATATATACAGAGTGGACAAAATATTGATTACAACTTCATTTTTTCAAATAGAACACCCTGTATATTTTTCTATATTCGACTGGCTCTTTTTCCCCTGATAACGAATATATAACATATATTTGGTCTATCTCTCTTATTCTGAGTACCACAGAGTTTCAAATTTCAAGAACCACCTGGCAAGATAAGTAATTGTTTTCAATTGGAAGGCTGCGATATTCAGAATGCCCTTTTTTGAGTTATCTCGTTGGCAACGATATATGAAACTGTTCATCGAATATGCACTACACAGAAGCGGAAAAATTTGAAATATTTTCCCTTCATGGGAAGAACAATAATAATTAGAACGCTACAAGGAGAGAATATATGGAGTTGCATCCTAATCATCCAATTCCAATTTATAGTAAAAAACGTATATCATATCGATGCCAACGAGATAACACAAAAAAGGGCATCTTGAGTTATCGCAGCCTACCACTTGAAAACTGATTACCAGGTGGTTCTTAAAATTTGAAACTCTGTGGTACTCAGAATAAGAGAGATAGACCAAACATATGTTATATATTCGTAATCAGGGAAAAAAGAGCTAATCAAATATAGAAAAATATACAGGGTGTTCCATTTGAAAAAATGAAGTTGCAATCAATATGTTGGACGCTCTGTATATATTTCATTTTGTGAAATCATTTTAAAAAACACTAGTCGATTTCGTGAAACTTTTGTAGAAAACATTTTTTGTAGCTCTTTTAGTAACAAAGTTCAAGGGGGGGTCAAATTATGGTGAAAAACCCGGTACAATGAAAAACATTGTACAGGGTATCCCTGATTCTATGATTCTATATAAGACTCAGAGAAACAATCTTCAAAGGCCCCTGATCTCTTTTTTCGAAAATTGGATATCAAAAAGCATAATAGATATCTTGATTCGTTCTCGAATTACAGCGCGTTTCTTGAAAAATTACTTTCAAATATTTGGCTATATCTATGATCCGTTATGAGTATCATTTCAACCATAAAAATGACTGAGAAAAACGTTATAGAATTTCTCTAGTATCTCGAACAGAAACCCAGATATAGCGAAATATTTGAAACGCCCAGTAACTGGAGAACGAATCAAGATATCTATGATCTGCTTTCTGATATCTTATTATTTCGAAAAAGACAGTTTTTCCATTAGGCTGCTGCCTGGTTCTTACACGAGGTTATTCAAGCATTAAAAATCCAAACGCTGACCAGAGATAATTGCTAAAGTTGGAGAACTCTTTCAACAGGCCAATTGAAAAGTCCCCGGTCTACCATAGTAAAACACATTTTTTTGGCAAAATTCGATTTTATTATTCAAGATAGTTGCCTTCGAGGGCGATACAGTAATTATAGCGATCTTCCAACTTTTCGATACCATTTTTGTAGTACGATTTGTCTTTCGTTTCAAAATAGGCCTTACTTTCGGCGATTACTTCATCATTGGCGCTAAATTTCTTTCCAGCGAGAATTCTTTTGAGGTCTGAGAACAGGAAAAGTCGCTGAGGACCAGATCTGGCAAATACGGTGGATGCAGAAGCAATTCGAAACCCAATTCATGCAATTTTGCCATAGTTTTCATTGATTTGTGACACGGCACATTGTCTTGATGAAACAGCAACTTTTTTTTTCTCCAAATGGGACCGTTTATTAACGATTTTATCCTTTAAAAATGTTTATAGTAAATAAACATTATATTATATTACAAACGCTATATAATAATCGCTGTTGATGGTCTGGCCCTTTTTGAGGTAATCAATGAATATTATACCTTGCACATTCCAGAATACTGATGCCATAAACTTGTCAGCTGATTGTTGTGATTTTCCTCTCTTTGGATTCGGTTCATCGTGTGCAGTCAACTCAGCTGACTGTCGATTGCACTCCGGAGTGAAATGATGGAGCAATGTTTCATCCATTGTCATATATCGACGCCAAAAATTAGGTTTATTGCACTTAAACAGCTTCAAACACTGCTCAGAATCATTAACACGTTGTTGCGTTTGATTGATTGTGAGTTCGCGAGGCGACCATTTTGCACACAACTTGCGTCCACTGCGTTCGCCGTCTTCGGTGCTCATTTCAGCACGTTTAAACTTAGCATACTAATCAATGAAGGTTGATTTTCCTGGTGCAGACCCCGGAAACTGCTTGAACTGTATCTTTCCCCTTCAAAAAGCACACGAAATTCTTTTTTTCCATCTTTTTTCAAATAACAAAAGTAGCTACACTCACAACGCAATATCTCACAAACTAATGGTCGGACTGCTGTCAAATTTTTACACGTATCGTTTGAAGGTTGGTTCTACCTAAATATCATAATATGGATTTAATACTAGCACCGCCATCTGTGCATCAGACCGAGGACTTTTCAATTGGCCTAGTACTATACGAATTTTTGTGTGATACATTAATCCATATTATGTCATACCACTTGACTTGGCCGTCGCTAGATCCGCTGAAGAAATCCGTGCCTGATTTCGTGTTTATCCAACATACCCTTGCCACGGGATCCCTGAAGCTGCTCTCCATGATGCTGGTTCCTACTGGTTCGTAACCCTTCCTGGTATCCCACACGCCTACCTGGCCGTTCAGGTGACCGCTGACCAAAGAATGAGGATCTTTGGGATGATACTCCAAACATACTATCGGATGATCCGGTTTGAAGATGTGATATGGTTTGTTTGGATTCTCTGAAAAATCATTTCGATTATGGATATCCTAGTCCAAGCTGGTCTTTTGTGTTAACCCCTGAGTTCTTTACTTATGGCCTCATGGACTTTTTATTAGATTTTATTATTTTTTTTTTACTTTTTGATGAAAATGCAATTAGTCTAAGAGCCGGTAGCAGACCAGGATTTCCTAAAATATGTGTGGTCTATGATCCACTGATTTTTGGACTAAATTGTTTTTGACAATGTAAATAAGAAATTATAAGGCTCTTTCTCTATTTCTGTATCGTAATGAGATCATTACAGTTCTTAAAACAGTGCTGTAATGAACTCATTACAGCATCGTTATCAAGTTATATTTTTCGTTTTGTGGTTGTCTCTACTGACTTCCAATCCTATCAAATTTCAACAAACGTCAATAATTGACAACATAATGTATAATTTGGATATAGTGAAATGATTTGCAGCATTATTCGCAATTTCTCTCAATTCAGGGTGTGTTAAATCGATTTCGTTACATATAATTCATGAATTTAATGCGTAATTTTAAATTATTTCAATTCAAAACGTACGGTTTGAATTCAAATTCCGTAATCTGTGAATTTTCGTAGCAGTCACACCAACTGCCAAGATACAATACAAAAGTCACTAGGATGTATAATTTGAATTTTTCATTGAATTTCGAAAATATTTCACAAAGCTTGACTGAAATAGAGAAAATATCGTCTAATACTCGTTGCAGAAGGCAATTCCAACACTCTTCGTTCGAAAACTCGCAAAACTTCGAGTTTCGCATTCGTGTTGGAATAGGAGCTCACTCTGCAACTTGTTTTAAAATATACTATTCTTGTAGCTGTGAGAAACCAATTTCAGATGACCTTTTATGAACAATAGTCTAAAATGCGTTCGACGGAGTATCATTTTTGGATATTGCGAGTAGTGATCTGAAACCTGTCTTTAAGACTCGTTTCACACTTATACGGTTCGATTCGGTTAGGTGCTTATTCGATTCGTTTTCGGTAGCGCATAAAACGAATTAAAACTCTTCACACACACACACGGTTAGTATAAGGTTTGATTTCACGTCTGGATTGATTGGACTGATGTAATCAGCCGCTCAATATCAATATCAAGTGAATCAGACATTGCCAAATGTAAATTACAAAATTTAAAATGAGAAAATGAAAATAAAATAATATTTTCCCTTGCCGAAAACTTGACCGAACCGAAACTAAACCGTATGTGTGTAAACGACCAATTGCTTTTGTGAACTCTGGACCCCAATGGAAACCGAACGAAACCGATTCGTGTCGAGGGGTCTTTCGGTTCTATCAGTTATCTATTAGGTACCGAACACACACATTTTCACACTTTTCCGGCGGCTACCGAAAACGAATCGAATACGCACCGAACCGAATCGAACCGTATAAGTGTGAAACGAGCCTTACAGGTGCAAGAACAAACCTAGAGATGTCATGTGTTAGAGGTGTTACTTGCCTCATCTATACCAATGCAATCCCAGGGCTAATAACTAAATGCTTAATAAACCATGAACTACAAGTACAAGTACGATTCTTTGAGAATATTACTGTGGGTTTTACTTTTGAGATTGGCTCTTAATTTAAAAAATACTCAATAGCATTCGGCAAATTGAGTTTTGAAATATTCTATGAATTCACAACCTGAGTCCTTGGTTGATATGGTGAGCTTGAAACTGATGCAAGCATTTTTTCAAAATTTCTTCATTTATTCTAGTTGTCGAAGAATTATCCAAATCATTTTATTTCTCATTCTTCCAATCCTCTTCACAGCATAAGGTACATTTAAATCTCAACCATTTATAACAAGGTATGAGTGATAATTTTATGATTTATCGAATATAGTTTCTCTGAATGGTTGAAATTCCAAAAGTGTTCAACAGTGAAATTGATCGCTTAACGATTGGAATTATGCTTGGACTAAAGTTTTCAAATTTAATGGATATATAAATGAAATGAATGAATTTTGAAATATGATTTCAAAATATTTTTTAAAAGTTCTTCAGTGTTTGTCCTTAATCCCACAAAGAAAAAAAACCCCTTTTTTTACTTCAACCGCGAGGACTAACTAATTTACGTTATTTGTGATTATTTTGTTACGCACAATGCTTTAATGTAGATATTCACCTATCTCCCAAATGAAAGAATATGTTGATTCACTATCTATAGGCGCTTGAAAAACGAGATTACAATGAGAATTCGCAATCTTCGTCTGTCCATCTGGCGACCAGGACATGTGTGTGATCGGCCTGGTTGGTGAAACCTGATCTTGAAAAACATTTACTGTTCTTGCTGAACTCTTCTCTACTAAAGGCGTTGGCTCTACATCGGAGAAATACTGCTGGTAGATATTGATTGCGTTGTTCTGAAGCACGCAGTTTTCCATGCTCTAAAAAGGTAAAAATTTTTCAGCAAAAACATAAAAAAAAAAGGTACGAGACGCTGTGAAACTTTTTGATATCACTTTGCTAATAACGTTTACCCAATACGATATATCAAATTCATTATGGAATTAAGTATCAAGACATGCATAGTTCGTGTTTCAGATTTAAATGTTGACA
Source organism: Harmonia axyridis (assembly GCF_914767665.1). Taxonomy (NCBI): domain Eukaryota; kingdom Metazoa; phylum Arthropoda; class Insecta; order Coleoptera; family Coccinellidae; genus Harmonia; species Harmonia axyridis. The sequence continues at coordinate 21,548,108 of NC_059502.1, forward strand.
GCGCCAGAAGTAAAAACATTCAAGTATACGCACCTACAACTAGTACTGATGATGAAGAAATTGAGAGCTTTTATCATGACCTAGAATCAAGATAATAAAAACACACTTCTCAATAATCATAGGAGACTTTAACTCGAAAGTAGTAACACAGTATAGGAACTATAGTTCCTATACTGTGGTAGTAATGCGAACTCAGGGTGATACTGATTTTGATGTAGATTTGGACCGAGTCAGAGAAATAATAGAGAAACTTTTTCAAATTACCTCAATAGAGAAAGTTTATAATGTCTCAACACATTCTTCAAGAAACTAATTTCACGAATATGGCGAAGCCCTGACAGCCAAACCAAAAACGAAATAGATTAGGTCCTTTCCACAACAAGACCATCCACAAGAATATAATAGTGCAAACCAGATTGGATACCGGAAGTGATCACAGGATGGTGAGAGAAAAGTTTCTGATCGATACGAGAGCCGAGGGGAAAAAGCTTCTCAGGAGAAAACGCTACCCTACCCACTACAAACGAAAACAGAATTTCAAGTAGATTTACAACAAAAAAAAAAGCAAAAATTGTTGCAGCGCAGCTCGGAATATCTGGTAGAGTAGAGAGAGCAGTGAGAACATCAATAAAGAAGATTTGCTCGAAGACTCGGTATACAAATGATTCGAAGTTGAATCCGGATATACTGAAGTTATGAGAAGAGAAAGAAAATGAAATTGAATAAAACAACCGAAAAAAACAGAATTATAAATAAGCAAGTAAAAAGAGTAATAAGAAAAGGTAAAAAGGAGTACAACACAAATCTGATAAAACAAATTATACAAGATAACTGCCAGAAACCGCAACAATAACTAAAATACGTGATACACAAAACGTATTGTTACCATACAAAGATGATATAATTAAATTGAATGAATCCTTGAACACTAACTTATAATCTTGTGAACTATATCTAACCCAGTGAAGATGTTGAATATCATGAATGTCGGATCCGAAAATCTACCGCATAATACAGACGAATAGAAATTACACTTTAACAAATGAAAAATAACAGATGCCAGGGAGAAGACCAGGTTACCACCAGGTTATCAGGTTATTATTGATGGAATCAGACTCCAGAATGAAAATATAAGGAAGCTGACCGAGATTAGGGACGTAATTCAGGAGGTACCTGAGATTAATTGGAATTGGGCTGGTCATATAGCTAGAGTGATTGTAAACAGATGAGTTTTAAAAAAAAATCGTATGGAGGCTCAGACAAACAAAAGGAAGCGTAGGGTGTCCACTGAAAAGATTAACGATTTGAAGAAGGTGGCAGGAAAAAATTGGGTAATCAAGCGATAAAATAGCGAGGCGTGGAAATGTTCGATAGACAAATGTCCAGGAATGGAAGAATATGGTTAGAGACATGAGAAGTATACGCTCTATTAGTGTGACGCCACACACCGCCATTTTTGGTTCTGCAGTCAGTGTTCGGAATCCAAACAAATAAATTGTCATTCAAATCAGTACGGTGTCGTTGAAGGAATTGGCTTATTTATACAGGGTGTCCCATAAGTGGCACGTCACAGTGACACCGGAGGTAGGTCAGCTAAAGAGGGACCTAACCAGCCTAACATGACCCCAGTAAAAGTTGCATGGTTTTCGAGTTATTACCAAATTACGTTTTTTAGTGAATTTTCACCTTTTTTAACATTGTCAGGGTCAGAATTCTGCTGGAAAGCTCTCGAAGCTTATTTTTGTTGTTGTAATGGAATCTTAAATAGTTATTTAAGATGACATGAGTATGATTCTGTCAAAAAGTTATGTGGATTTCCGTAAATTAATGGATAAATCTTGATTTCAATTGCTAGCAAAACGAGAACTTCGACTTTGGACACCTGCTGTGAAAAAAAAATCCTTGAAACAAAACGAGCAAGTAACATCAAAAATGACACCGTTTTATAAAATTACGATTCAATTTTCTTAAACTAATTTCCGATATGGTCGGGGCTGCGTCGAATAAGAAGCGAGGAAGAATTGCGTGAACGCGTATTCGACGCAGCCCGGACCATATCGGAAATTAGTTTAAGAAAATTGAATCGTAATTTTATAAAACGGTGTCATTTATGCATTAGAGTCCGAGGGAAACAGTTTGAACATTTACTGTAAGTTGGATTTAAGAATTAAATAAATAATCGAAAGTTAAGTCTGTTTTTAATTAATTTACCTTTTTTTTCAATAATATTCCTTTTTCGCTTCCCCTAATCCATCTTTTTCCCTATTGTGACTTTAACAAATAATAACAAAGCCCGGTATCAAATGTAATGTCATAACAAGCGGCAAAATTACCTGATGGCGGGGTTCCTAGTTTCAACTTAGTTAAGTAGGGCATCGGTAAAATGATGAAAATACCTAGTTTTATGGGCATAAGATTCGTGTATTGTACCATTTCTAAATCTGTCTAAAATGCCCAATTTTTTGATGTTACTTGCTCGTTTTGTTTCAAGGATTTTTTTTTCACAGCAGGTGTCCAAAGTCGAAGTTCTCGTTTTGCTAGCAATTGAAATCAAGATTTATCCATTAATTTACGGAAATCCACATAACTTTTTGACAGAATCATACTCATGTCATCTTAAATAACTATTTAAGATTCCATTACAACAACAAAAATAAGCTTCGAGAGCTTTCCAGCAGAATTCTGACCCTGACAATGTTAAAAAAGGTGAAAATTCACTAAAAAACGTAATTTGGTAATAACTCGAAAACCATGCAACTTTTACTGGGGTCATGTTAGGCTGGTTAGGTCCCTCTTTAGCTGACCTACCTCCGGTGTCACTGTGACGTGCCACTTATGGGACACCCTGTATAAATATGAGTATTTGAGGAACTATTTCAGTATTAATTGATAGACAGAAGGAACAAGGTTAATACCAGTAAGTTTGAATCCTGTATCATTTCCCAGATTTTATAAAAAGCCGTGTTTATTAGTCGAACTTCAAGTTCGAACTTACTGGCATTAATCTCGTTCCTTCTGTCTATCAATTAATAGTAAAATCGACCCTTGAATAATCTTATTTATCAAAATAAGCCAATTTCTTCAACGACAACGTACTAATTTGAATGACAATTTATTTGTTTGGATTCCGAACTCTGACAGGAGAACTAAAATGGCGGTGTGTGACGTCATCACTAATAGAGCGTATTAGCTATGAGAATCAGATCTGAATCACCTTTCAGACATCAATGGTGGTGGTTATTTTTCATATAATTTTTGAATGAGAGTGAGAAACGAAAATTTATAATATTCATGTTTTTTCTTCGCATGAAGATGACGGAGACTCTGAATATAAACTATTTACCTTACAAAGTCCCATGAGCGTATGAGCATAGTTCTCTTCTTTTTCCACTTTTCGTCTATACCTCTTAGTTTGTTCTTCATCTGCCAAGTTGACGTCTTTTGGCCAACCTCCTTCCACATGGTTCATAAGCCCATTGGTGTATTCAGCTCTTGTTGTGTTGAGTTCATGAGCTGCGAATTGGGGGGCACCCTGTTGGAATCTGTTGACAGGATCCCTGAAATTTGGATAGATCTTCTTATTTTCGAAAAGATCTATGAATGCGTTCGAATATACTATTATAGAATCGTTGGCAATAAATCGTCAAAGTTTTATTCTTTTTCCATCAGCTTGGCTATATGTATATGACATTTCGTTATTTGAATAATATTTTTCTATTCAATTTATAATAATATATCCCTAAAACCCTAAAAGGATATACAGGATAATTTTAGAGAGCTATAAATACCAAATTAATTATAATAATATATCCCTGAAAGGATGTACAGGATAATTTTAGAGAGCTATAAATACCAAATTAATAATGCAATATTCTTTTTCTCTATTGAAGAAATTAAAAACTTGCGTAGGTAAGCATTATGGAAATTAATAATAATAATAGTGTCTTTATTTGGCAAATTCTAGGGGCAAAGTCTAGCCAAGGCTACTCCACTCAACCCCCAACTAAATACAAACAAAGAAAAAAACAAAAATTAAAATTAATGAAAGGAAATACAACATAAATAATATACTTCATGAATATCACCAAAAATGAAACTTATCTACAAAATCTGCAACTGGCTCGAAAATAAAACAGTCTTCAATTATTTTCTCAATGAGAAGAACCTCCACATACAATCAGCATCTCATTATGAAATTTCACCGCATTAAAGGTGAAAGAGCGCTGAAGCATGGCTGAACCAAATCGAGGCAGCATGAGCCTCTGCCCACGCCTTAAACATCTCGTCTGTAGACCAACCTGGCTTTCAAATAAGGAGGAATACCCGTACTCAAAATTCGATATACAGTAATACTCATCTGAAGCCGCAAAATATTTTCTACCCTGAGCCACGCTAACCGATTTATTCCATCACTGATCCCCCTATCGTACTTTCTCAAACCTAAAACGTAGCGGCAGCACGAATTCTGCACTTTTTGTAACCTATATCTCTCGATGGAATCTAGGCAAGGATAAAAACTGTCAATCCATAGCTCAGCTTGGACAGCACAAGAGTTTCGCAGAGATACTTACGTGAATGGAAATCTAAAAACTGTCTCTGGCGATACAAATAACGTAGTGCCAGAAAAGAATTTCTCAACAGCATAGAGACATGCTCCCTAAATCTCAGTCGACAATCGAAAACTATACCAAGGTTCCTACAGCAGGAGGAGGATGGAATCTTCTCAACACCTATCATAACCTCAACCTCCGCATGAAACGTTCTCGGAAAGAAGGGTATATAGAAACATTTTTTGACATTTATTCTCAGATTGTTCCTTCTGCAATACTGCACAATGCTTGACTTAATTTAACCGTCCGACAGCTATAGAAATCGCAGAGAGGAGGAAAGATAGATGAACCTGAGTGTCATCGCAATAAAAATAGATGTCAACAAACTCAACAACCTTATACATATCAGCTATATATACAAGGAATAGCAGAGGACCAAGAATGGAACCTTGAGGAACACCAGAAGTTATCAGGCAGTACTCCGAAAATGCATCACGTAATTTAACGCACTGATATTTACTAAAGAGATAAGACCTAAAAAATCTCAAAGAAGATTCATCAAAACCGTAATAACTTAATTTAGCACAGAGCAACTCATGGTCTAGGGTATCAAACGCCTTTGCAAAATCTAACAGGGTAAGAATTGCATGCATGCCCCTTATCCAAAGAGCGCAGGATGTCATCTGCTACATTTAAAAGAAGAGTGGTAGTGCTATAACCCCTTCTGAAACCCGACTGATGGGCAGTAAGGATTCCGCTCTCGAAAACATAGTCATAAATCTGAGAAAAAAGTACTTTCTCGAGAATCTTCGACATGGCTGATAATATACTTATCGGTCTAAAATCGGATAAATCTTCGGGATCAGGAATCTTAGGTAAATGATTCACAATAGAGCACTTCCAGACACTCGGATAATACCCCGACTCGATGCAAACATTAATAATATGCGTTATGATTGGCAAAATAACATTTACCGACAAATGTAGTATTCTAGCAGATATACCATCAATGCCCAATGCGTTCGAACTAAGATTTGAAATAATACATCTTAACTCCTCCAAAGTGGCAAGTCTGAATGAAAATTCTATATTTGGATCGAATTTACTAGAACAATAATAACTGGTTGCTTCCGGGCAAGCATTTGGAGGACTGAAAACTGAACAAAAATAATCATTTAATTTCTGAGGGTCAACAAAGTTTTCAGGCACTGAACCAACGTGCAATGATCTAAAAGATTTCCAAAAAAATTTTGAACCTTGAGAGCAGGCTTGGGACATAAAGCTGAATTTTTCCCTTCGCACAGCCGATGTAACAGCATTTCGCAGACGAGTATAATATCTGTAATCAGCTAAGTTCTTTGTAAGCTTATGTCTTGATAGGCCCTGTTTCTCAACTTCATCCACGGTTGGGGTTATCCAAGGAGCAAACGGCTCAGAAACTCTCGATTCAATATATGGGGCATGTAGGTCATATTTCTGTAAGACAACAACAAAACGTATCAACTTTGGCGAATTAATCTTTCTTTTCAAATTGATCTTGCAAAATACACCCCTATGGTCAGACATCGAATGATCAATGACCCCAGAATCAATTACCAGTTCAGGCCTACTAGAACAAATCACATCAAGCAGAGTATGGGATGTGGCCGTTATGCGTGTTGGTTCATCTATTAATTGTTTCAGACCATAAGATTCAATGCAATCAGTAAAATTACTCACAATCAGTTGATTTTCGTTCATGACCCCGGCGATAATTATATGATCATATCCTGAGGATATCATTGATAAAAAATCATCCAAATAGTGGATAAAATTTGAAATACTACACGCGGCTGTTCGATAAATACCCAAATATGTTCCACTCCATAGGGCAGATCAAAGTCGACGAATACTCTCCTCGATGATAGTGAGTTCCTCACATAGAATCCAATTCCCCCACCATCACGACCCACTCGATCACAACACAAAACACGAAAATCAGAAATTAAAATACTTTCATCTGGAATATTTTGGTTCAGCCAAGTTTCAGTTAAAAAAATTATATCAATACTTTCAGCAGTAACAACACCAAAAAACTCATCCAATTTAGGAAAGAGAGAACAAAATTCACTCCAATTCCATCAAAACTGGACAATATTTTCTCGATTGCTTCAT